>NC_092822.1:101490000-102090000 GCF_023375885.2 Dermacentor andersoni
TAATGCCCTTGTATTACGCGTTTGGTGCACGTTAAAAAAGCCAGGTGGTCAAAACTGATCCGGAATCCCCGACTACGCTGTGCCTCATAATCGCATACGTGGTTTGGGCAAGTAAAACCACACAATTTTATTTAATTTAGGAAATGGTACCGATATATCCAAGGGATGCCAGGGCACATATCTCACGTCGACACATTATAAAAAGAGAGAGAGAGAGCGAGAGAAAAAATAAATAAGGAATCCATCCATCTATTGCACAAGTCTATACGCATGTTATCCATTATCTAGCTCGAGACAGAACGTAAACGCCACATTGCGAAGGAGAACGGGAGCACCCGATCCGTTCTTGTCTCTCTCTCTTTTTTCCACTCCTTCTTTAAACCGGAATCGACGGAGCGAGCACGTCCCTATCTAGCACACACAATTGCGATGGGCCCAGATTGAGTAACGAGGGGGCGAGGAAGGCTGCTGAAAGATGGCGGTGCTCTCGTGCATGCGAGAACGGGGTGTCTGGTGACAGGCAGCTGACACGAAGGCGCCCGGCGTCTCCATCAATGCGCGCTTATACGACTTATTTCTCTCTCTTCTTTTTTTCTTCATCGTTCGATGTCTCTACTCCAGCGTCTAAGCGCGCTGAGCGGGCGAACTTGTGCGTCGATACTCGGCGCCGGCATGACTGCGTTCTCTCCCTCGCCGCCGTTGTTTAAACGAAACGACCCGCGGCACGACGTGGGCGCGTCCTTGGAGTCTTCTGTTCTCGTCAGCCCGGGCGACGAACCGCACGCCGTTAAGGGCGACCTTGAAAGGCAATCTCTTTTGGTACCCCGACGTGTAAGCTGTCAAAAGCACGTATGTATGCCACGATGTGTAAAACCGGGCGGCCATGCAAAACATCTGCCGGCTTCGCGTCGTCAAAGCCATTCGCGGTCGTCGCTCGAGTTCGCGCTTCTTGTCGCATCGCAAGATGATGGTGAGGAAATTCGGTCAGCCGGGGTCGCTTCGCGATCGTGGTATACTTAAACAAAGGGAGACAGCGTTTGCATTTATTTCTACGGGAGACGACTGGTTGCCAACGAAGAACGCGAAGACTTAAGTTCTACATTTCTTTTTTTAGGTTTCACGTCCTGCAGGACCGGTGCCAATACGTCAGCGTGACGGACGTCACAGTTTTCTTAAGTATTCTCGCGTCTTTGGGTCGTTTCGCACGCAGAAAATGTCATCAAGGCTAAGTTCACTACATGGTTGCGTTAGAATTATCGTAAACCTCGTGGTTCACGGTATACAATTGAACAATTTCCACGAGGTGTTGTCGAAATTCGTGACCCCCGCGAGGAACTAGCGCGGGAAGATACCAGTTTAGGCGCGACGGACCCTTCGCTTTCCCGTCTTTTCGGGCCTTAGCAAGCTACCGCTCAAGGAGGTGAACCTGTTAAATATATCTTTCTTGAAATTATATTTTTTTAAGGCGAGAGCCTTAAGTGGCTCATACTCCCGATGGCCTTAAAGAAAACGCGTCGATGGTTACAATAGTACAAAAACCATCATAACAATGGGTCATATCCCCTCCCCCCCCCCTAAGCAAGCAAAACATGCAATGGCTCATCCCTCTCGTAATGCAGAGGCTAGAAGCACTCACCAAAGTGAAGCGAACAGTGCGTAAATTCATTGAAATCACGCGTACAACGAACAGAAATGCGACGTCTATCAACTGGTAAAAAAAAGCCACGTGACCTTCTCAGTGGCTCATACCCCCGTAAGCGAGCAAAAAATGCAGTGGGTCATACCCCCGCAAGGCTGAGGCTACAAGCGCTCAGCATAGTGAAGCGAGCAGTGAGTACATTGCTTGAAATCACCCATACAACACACAGAATCGCACACGCCTAAACCATCTGCCGAGAGGACGCGACGTGAAGTCGAAGAGAAACGTCGTCGGCGCGAGTCTGGCCCCGCTATGACAGTGCGCGAATCCGCAGCTAAGCGTCGAAAACGATCCGAAAGAAGCCGAACTGCGAAAGCAGCAACGCGACGGATGCGAGACGGTGCATTACCAAGCGTGCAGCAGGCTTTCGCCTTCACGCGTTACAGGAGTGCAACATGCTGCAGGACTTCTTTTTTTTTCTTTTTTGAATTAAGCTTTAGCTTTCCGTTCATCTTCAGTGCGTCTTTCATCTATAAACTACGCGCCATAAATTACCAATAGGTGTCACTCGATTATTTTTCCCCTGTACGCATCAATTGGGCGCACATATTCATAGTTGCGGAAACATACGTGGAGGGACGAGAACGAGTTGCATTCGTTTCAGCTCAAGCTTTCTGTTTAGGAATAAGGGGTGTGTGGAATCCAAAACAAAAACAGCAAAACCGATAATGGGGTCTCTGTCTAAGATAAGGGTCACAAAGTGATAACTGTCAGGCTTCTGAGGGATAGGACGAGCGCAAGCAGGTCAATCCTGGAGACAGCCTATCTAGATCGGCAGGCAGGAACTTTCCGTATTCACGGCGTAGGGGGCGGCGGAACATTTACAAGCAGGGCAACGGGAACTGGGCACGACGAAATATCTCGAGACGGTTCTCGCCTGCGTCCTTATGAGGGTTAAAACCAGTAGCGGAAAGAAACGAACTTGGAACTGTCCCGCCATATAAAAAAAAAAGAACGGTGCGGTTTATGTGCTATCCGTCATCATCATTGTTACCATCAACACCCTTTATTGAGCCCTTTTCACGGTGTTACATATGCAGGGAGCACGTGCTAAAAAGTAGGCCACTGCCACAATATCTTGTAGCAAGTACTATGGAACTGAGAAGAAGGATTGGATTAGAGTACAAAACATAAGCTTGCAAAAAAATACGTATGGCAAAACACTTACCTAAGAGATGCTACCAAAGCGATGCAAAATTTAACAGATGAAATGGATGCTAACCGTTTAAAACGACGGTTCGTACTCACTGACGATGAATTCGGGCACTTATTCCATTATTTAATGACCAATGTAACGGACCGGTTGAAAGTGTTAGTTCGGTCATTTAAAGGCCGACTGCAACGAAAATTCACTTTCACAAAATGTTCCATAAATGAGTAGCATACACCGCTGACGCAACCTCGGTCAAGTCGCAGAACTGCTACTTGTATACTTTTCTTGTTAGCAACCTTTAAACAGCACGTAAGCACACGACGCCTGCACCTGGTTATTGTCGGTATGGCGTAAGTCCCAGCACTTCGCCTCCGAGATTTTTGTTGAGCGCGCCGCGGGTGCCATTTGCGGGCGCCGCCATATCTCGAAGGCCACGCCGCGAAGAGCCACGCGCTCTAGGTCATGCGTCACTTCCGGCGAGCGGTAATCGCGGCGTTCTTTTTTTTTTTTTCAGTTATGGTATGAAATACAGCTATTATTTTCGACAGCTTTTCGTCACGCTTCCGCTCGTATTTCAAACGTCAAGTTTTGCGAGGAGGCTCCTCTGTATCTAAACTATCTTGAACTACGCGTTCTACGCAGTGAAAATTTTTTTTGTATTTCAGTTGGCCTGTAGGCGCTGAACACTCAAGTGCTGGCACGACACACGGAGTGGGAGCGCAGGGACCGTGCTAGCTTTCAACACTTGCCCAATCTCTCTTGCCCTATCTCCATTTCGCTCCCCCATTCCCCTCCCGTCGTGCATAGGATAACGAATTCAACTAAATTTACTTAGCCTCCCTGCTCTTCCTTACTCGCGTTTACCCCTGTCGTTCTCTCATCGTTCACATCACGGAACACCGCGCCGTGACGTGGAAGTGAACTTGCGACTACAGCAGGGGTCAGCCAGGACGCGCGCACGTTCGCGTGGCCGCGCTCCTCATCAGCTGACGTCACTGCGACTGAGGTCACTCTCGCTGTCGCTCGAGAGACGCTGACAGCGACCGTAGCTCTTCACGACATGCAAACCGCAGCAAGATGGCTCAAGGACTTCGGACGGAACACCGCCAGCGTTGCACCGACTGCAACCGGCTGTCCTCCTCCGAGTCACCAATTTGGCGTCCCCGTTAGCCATTCGCGCTTATTCCACTATATCCACTCGCCCCCTCTTTGTTCCAACCATTCTGCGCGAGTTAGCGTGCTCCCGAACAAACAATGCGCGGTCTTAAGGGCTCGTGGCTTCCATTGTTCGTAGCACCCCGTGCCGACGTTACGTGCTCACTCCCATGATTCTTTCAACAGAATTAGTCGCTGCATTTCTTATACTTTTCTGCCTCGCTGCAAACACTTTATCAATAAAAAAGACGTCGAAGCTTTTTTTTTGCGCTTGCTGTCGCAGAGCTTCAGTAAATTTTTTTCTGCGTTATTCCGTCCTCCCTTTCCGTGACGTCTCCATCGTGGTGACAGCAGCCGTCGTGCCTGCCAAGAGCGAGTCAACAGTTGTACAGGGATTAAAACCGAAGGCAAAACGGCGAGGGCTAGGGAGAGGGTTTCAAAATGGGCGGCGGGACTCAAACCGCGAGACAAGGCGACAGAAGAAGAAAGACTGCCGTCGCAAGAAAGGCATCAATTCTTCAACGCTTTTCTCTCCTGGAGAGCTTAAATGAGAAAACTAAAACCACGCAGTGCCGCTGTCTTCGTTTGTGTCCTGACGTCTCGTCGCTCCCTTTTCTTTTCTTCAACGTTCTTTTTCTCTCTTTTCTTTCTTGCGAGCACGTTTTCTTTTTTTCTCTCTCACTTTTCCACGCTTTGTTCCATTCGTTGTTAGCGCAAAAAGACAGATGAAGACACAGACGCGAGCGTTTTGAGTCTCGAAACGCACAAAGAAAGCACGCCCATTGGTTAATGAGAGGGCGCGCGCATACGTCTTCGTTAGCTGCGAGCGGGACTCGGTGGGACGGCCGACTCCGAAGCAGACGACACGGCCGGGAGCGCTCGAGCAGACGACAAAGCACGGGTGCGAAGACGAAAAATAAATTTCGATGAGAAAGAAAAAAAATCGTCTGCTACTTCGTACCCGTACTCGCATTAAAAACGTCCCTTTCTATTCCGTGCTTCGGCGATCTCGGCAGCGCATAACGCTCGCTTTTCTTGCACAATCGGCTGGAAACATAAATCGCTTCGCGGCGTTATTATTTCATCCCACGGTCGTCGTTGCGTCGGGCTTCCGGGTGGGGGGGAGGCGGCGAAGGTCTCCTTTACATACCATGGGGCGCGTAATGAAATTGGTGCCACGGCATATCGCGCGCTATGGTTTATTTATTACGGAATCGGGGCTTCCCTTTCCTTAGTTTCGCGTATTATTTCTTCTTATCTCGTTGCCTCTATCTGGGCCCTCTCTTCTTGGCATCGCCCGCGATAAGTCAACGTTGCCCGAAGCGCTGGAGCGTCTGTCTCTCTCTGCGCCGAGACGGCGCGGCCGGAGAATCGCGCTAATCGCGTTAAGCGCTGTAGTACGCTCCAGACTTTGCTGCCACCGCGAGACGGCGCTGCGGAGCATTCTCCGAGCGAAGTGTACTGAATGTTTTAAGCGAACCGCAAACACCCCGAGTCGACAGTGCTCGCGATCCGCGGCACATAATGTATACGCACACGCACGCACGCATGCAGTCTGCGTGCGGCTTCAAATGTTTGCGCCCCGCGAATACTTGCCACTTGAGAGAGGCTCGCTTCTCGAGCGCGCTTTAAGAGAGTCCTCTTAGGCGAGTGGTTTGTTTCTTTCGTTCCCGAAAAAAAAGCAAGCAAGCGGAGTCTGTTCGGGAGACTCATTAGCTTCAGCTTGAAAAAGAAAAAAAAAAGAACAAGCTTTTACGAAGGTTGCACCGGCGCCTGCTTGGTCTCGTAGCCGCCGCCTGGGTCTGGAGAGGGGCGTCAAATGATTACTGCAACTGCGCGCTCGGCGTTTGAAGCTGGGCGGGTCATTAATAATAATAAAAAAAAAGCCAAACAGACTTCTCTTAAAAGGACACTAAACGAAAACAGTGATCCAGCTTAACCTGATAAGATGTTGTCTTAAAATTCGATTGTCATTAATTTCGCGTTAGTTCGTTGATGATTAGAAGAGAAAATGAAGGTGAAAGTTAAATTTGATCAGCGTCGGACCTCAGCGTGGGCCCGTTAGTATGACGTCACAAGTTTTAAAGTTTCCCCTATCTGAGGGGTTGTGGACCAGTAAATGTGCTTGAAGCTTCCGAAGTTGAGGCTTTGTTTTTTTTTTTTCTTTAGGATACAATGTAGTCCATTCGTGAAGATAAAAAATTAACTAAGCCGTCAGAATACGTGACGTCACGGCAGCATGGCTTCAAGTCGGCTTCGCCACACGTCCTTTCTGGGG
The DNA here is from genome assembly GCF_023375885.2 of Dermacentor andersoni. Lineage (NCBI taxonomy): Eukaryota > Metazoa > Arthropoda > Arachnida > Ixodida > Ixodidae > Dermacentor > Dermacentor andersoni. Next base: position 101,496,286 of record NC_092822.1, read on the forward strand.
TACTCTCGGACGGTATAAGAGTGCCGTTTTGCACATTGCACACGGGGAATTGACTAACACAGCTGGCATTATTTTACTGCTCATTGCCCACAGCAGTCTAAAAAATGAGTAAGTTGGCTTTCTTGCACATAAGCGGTAGGAGACGCACGAACAACACGGCAGTGATTACCACGAGAACCAAGGTCCAAGCATGTTTGCAAAGGCTGAAAAAAGTGATTGTGTCTGTGCTATTATAATGTTACACGCAGCACGTAAAGAACGACGCGGAAGCTGAAGCCTCGAGCGTCGTTCCAACCGTGACCACTCGCGTCTACGTAATGCACACCGGTGCCTCTCAGGAAAGCCACCTTGCCGCTTTAGACTGGATTTTGTTCTGTTCATTTAAATATGAACATTAATTTTATCTTGAGAAAACTCACGGCATTAGAGTCTGTCAGAAATAGCGCCCGCCTGCGAGAGAGAGAGAGAGAGAGAGAAAGAGAGAGAGTGTGTGTGTGTGTGTGTGCATGTGTGTGTGTGCGTGTGCGTGTGTGCGTGTGCGTGTGCGTGTGCGTGTGTGAGTGTGCGCGTGCGTGTGTGTGTGTGCGCGTGCGTGTGCGTGTGTGAGTGTGCGCGTGTGCGAGTGTGCGCGTGTGCGCGTGTGCGTGTGTGTGTGTGTGTGTGTGTGTGTGTGTGTGAAACAGACAGCGACGCCGCACCACCGCAACTTGCTGACATCACACTCGACACACAGCTTATCTGCAGGCAATCGCTTACCTTTAGAACAAACGCGGACTTTGTGTACGTGAACTTTAAAAATTATGTCCCTCTATGCGTCTTCGTTGCGACTGCTTCTGTTAACACCAACACAAGAACATGGAGAAGTAGGTGGCTCCACCCATAGGCACCAAACTTACCTTGAGTAAGAGTTTAAAAATTTATATATATATATATATATATATATATATATATATATATATATATATATATATATATATATATATCGAATACTGAAACACCGCCCGTGTCTTGGATAACCATGAAGCTCTGGTCATAGACTCTCTCGCACCTGGTAATAAAAGTCACAGATTCCCTAGTACTAATCCTTCGCATCTATGGTGCTGAAAGCTTTTCCTTTCGTTCTTTTTTTAGCACAAGAACCAAAACTAATAGCTATGAAAGGCCGTTGAAACAGCCTCGGAATGTATATTGGCCCGTAAAGGCGAAGAATTTGTCCGTAGTGTTAGCGATGACAAAGTCGCAGACAATAAACTCCTACCATGCATTTGAAGTTCTGCAGGAATTTTAGCGGCCGTACCCGAGCTACGGTCCGCAGCGCTCGTTGGAAGCCATACCTCGGCAGCTGAGGTGAGTGCTGTCGTAAGAACGTTGAAGCACTTTCGTAATACCAACATTGCTCATTGCTTGCCTCGCAGACACTGCTTCCCATCTCGCGCAATGAGCCGGATCTCGGGCGGCCCCGTACACTCGTTTGCGGCCTCGAAACTCTAAGGCAGTCTTTCTTTCTCACTTTCTTTCTTTCTTTCTTTCTTTCTTTCTTCCTTATACACCTCGCTTTCTCTTTCTGCCTTCGCATCTGCTTTATTTTCTCCATTCCCGCCCGCAGGCAGCTGTCGAGATGTCAAATTCAAGGTTACGAAGTCACAATGCGGTCAAAGGACATTCCATCTTTTCTGTTTTGTTTTCTGGAAAACAAATAACCAAGCTTACTCCATACCACGATCTCTCTTCCTTGCACCAATAAGTTCCAGAATGTTCGCGAATATTTCACCGTCAAAGAATTCCTTCTACAAGCACGCGCGCGCAAAACAAGATAAAAAAATTTGCCCCTGTTCACGCGCAATACAGGCATAGAAATACAGCGCTCAGCCTGATCTCTGCTTCCCGTACATAGCCGGCGGGCTTTGCACAGCAGCAAGCTGTGCAAAAAAAAAAAAAAAAAGAAAAGAAAAAATAAAAAAAAAAGCAGCTTTCCGTGCTGTCGGAGGAAACACCCAATCAGTGGACCGCAGTCAAAACGCGCGAACGAGGCGCGAGAAATTACAGCGGCTAATCGCTGGTATTTTCAATACCGGCGCCTCATCATCGCGGCCCCCTTCGAGTGGCTGCTGCACTTCGAAACGCTCGTTCGCCGCGAAGACGTATGCGTGAATATAACCCCGCACGCGCCGTTCCGGAAACTTTGCCGCCAGGCTATAAGAGAGAAAAAAAAAATGTTTCCCGCAGGAGCCCACCGAAAGAGATCGCCATTTCCTAGGCGCTTCCAACTTGACGACTTTCCTTGTGTGTTTTTTTTTTCTTCCTTTTATTTGGCGAACCCAAATTGCGAACGCCGCGTTTCCTTCCGCCCTGCGCATCAACGACCGGTCGCTATCCGTCTGTCTTTCTTCTTATACTCGGTCTTAAACTCATCCTTTTTCTTTTTATTTCGACTTTCTTTTCCACACGGCGCGAGTGTGTCGTCTGCGAGCTATATGATGACCACCAAGATTCCTTCCTTTGACGTCACTTTTGTCCGCTTCTCCGTGCATGTTTATTTTTTTTTTTTTTTACACCGTCTGTTTCGCCATTCTATCGTCTGCTCGCATTCTTTTCGTACCTCCGGTGTCGTCGTCTGCTCGCAAGTGCAGACGCCCACCGCCACCGTCACCTCGACTATGGTCGCAGCCGTGCGCAAACGCTGTCCCCTCTATACGAAGTGCGAGCAATTCTGATAAGAAAGGAGTTTGGGCTGGCCATCGCATTCCTTTCAATGGCGACCATATTCATATATATTCATACGCTTCGTTCACTTTTCATTTTTTCTACCTCGTTTCTAAATTCACCGACCTCCTTCGCTTTCGGCCGCCTCCCCCCCCCCCCCCCCCCCCGAACATCGGTGTATTGGGCGAAGAAATATTGCGTCGAAATGCGCAGCTATTATCGAACGAAGTTATTATCATTTACTTGGCGCAACCACTGTATTCGAACATCCTGCGTAATAAATTACATCCTACGCAGGTTATTCCATGCAACTATTGTTCGGAAAACTAAGAAGTTAGCATAATGGGGTGAGCGACAGGTTTTGCGTTTTACCTTGAAGATATTGTATGTGCGTGGAAATAAGGCTGTCGATGGTTCGAAGATCCAGTGAAGGTATGGATGATGATAAAGTTTGCGCAGCAGCGAAAGGCAGCCAATTCTGCGGCGATGAGATAAGTCGTCAAGCTGAGCGCGAGCTTTTAGTGCTGGAATGCAAGCATAGGGTGAATAATCAGAAAATATGAAACGAACCGCGAGCATTTGTAGCGATTCGATGTCTTGGCTGGTATAGGTTTGGCAAGGATCTCAGATAGCTGATGCATACTCGAATTTTGGGCGCATTAATGTGATGTATGCTAGTCTACTTAGTTTAGATGCAGCATGCTTAAGGTTTCATTTGAGGAGGCCTAATGAGCGGTTAGCTGATGCCAACGTCACTCGGATGTGATGATGCCACGTTAGATCAGATTGTAAGTGAACACCAAGGTACTTATAAGAACTTGTAAGTTCAATTATCTTGTCATTTATTACGTAGGATGTTCGAATACTGTGGTTGTGCCTAGCAAATAACAATAATACCTTCGTTTTTAGCTGCATTAAGAGTCATCAACGATGTTGAACTCCATGTATTATTTGCATTAAAATCGATTTGAAGAGTATCTTTCTGAATGTCACGTGAAATTAATGGACATATTAGTCAGTCATCGGTGAAAAGTCTGATTTGGGAAAACACACAGTTAGGTAAGTCATTTACATATAAATTAAGAAAGTCAAGGGTCAAGAACGCTGCACTGCGGAACACCAAAGTTTACTTTGGTAGAAAAGGAGTTGCTGTTGTTAACAGATGTGTATTGTACTCTGGATGAGAGGAAATACTTAATCCATCCAATAACGGTTGGGTGTATGCTAAGTTTCGTTAGCTTCAGTATTAGTCTGGTTAACAACGCGATCGAAAGCTTTTGACAAATCCAGGAAGATAGCATTAACTTGAAATCCTAGGTGTAGGTATGAATGTAAATCATGTAAGAAGCCGGCTAACTGTCTGCCGCATGAGTAGAACCCCGGCGAAAGCCACGCTGGTAATCAAACATACTTTTGTGGTTTCATCTAAGTAGTTATTGATTCTAGTATACAAGATGTGCTCAAGTAATTTACGAATAGTACTAGTTAAGGAGATGCGGTGGTAGTTTAATGGGTGAGTTCGGTCTCCGGACTTCCAGTCGTACGGAATAGTACTAGTTGGTAAAGACTGTCAGAACAGTGCACACAACAGAGGTGATGAATTAGGTGACAATTTTTTTACACTTTGTTATTAATTGGAGTGTGACCACATGCTGAGGAAATCTTACGTTTATTTAGTAAAGAAGAAATTCCTGCTTCACCAACAATTATTTCTGGCATTGATACGTTGATGAGCTTGTCAAGGGATGGTGACAATGTGGCGTCTTCCTGCGTAAATACAGGTGAAAATGTTCTATTCAATAAATCGGCACACTCTCAGTGGTGGGCCATATCACTGTGCTCGTTAATGAGCGTTATATCGGTATAGCTCTTCGGGTTTGTTAGGCGCAGAAAAAAAGAGAGAAAACGTTGAGGACTGTTAGTGAGCCAAAAAAAAAAAAATAAGTTATAGGCAAAGAAATGTCATTTAGGTGATTTTAGCAATGTTTGATATTGCTTATTGCAGATATTATAACGGTGCTAGGAATCTGAGAGGCGTTCCATATCGGTTTCACGATATAAATGTTTTTTTTTTCTTATTATTAGGGCACTCAAGCTTTAGGTAAAACCACAGTGGCTTCGGAGTGCAGGCGACTTTTGTTAGAGGGACGAATCGATCAATTAGTCCAGTAACGGTGATATTAAGCTCAACCCAGTTATGTTGAATGGTTTGAGATTGGCCTTTATTGGGGAATTATAAAGCAAAACAGATAGCTCGGAGTTTATGCTGTCACAATCTACTGTATTGTGACATCGGATGTACTTGTCATAGCACGGACATCTTGGAAGGCTAACTGCAAGACTATCTGTTACATTATCACGATCAGATAGCCCATCTTGACAAATTAACTCGAAGTACACGTCAGGATCGCTGGCTAATACTAGACCTAAAATATAAGCGGACGTAGCCGCGTGGGACGCGTGATAAGCTGAGTTAAAGAAAAGTCGAGACATGGCTGAAGGGAACTGTGGGTCTCTAGTAGGTAGTTTGTTGTTGATAGGTTCGCCCAATCAATGTCGGGGAAATTAAAACCACCGAAAATTAGTACTACAGGTTTAGGAAAGCGAACAGTAATGATTTCGAGGAACCGTTGGAATTTATGAGAAAGCGTATTGTTCATGTCAGGAGGTCGGTAAAAAGCACCAATCATTATAAGGCCTGCCTTATGTTTGACTGAAACCTACACACACTCTAAAGAAGTGTCAAAGTGAATACGCGCGGCGAAAAGATTAATTTTTTTCTTTTTGCCCTGCTACCAAATCTCCCCCACCTCTCCGATTTTTTTCAGTCACACAGAAAGTAGTTCAATGAAGCTCAGCTTTCCAGAATGCAGGTATCGGTCGCAGTATCGGTAAGCCATGTTTCAGTTAGTATCGCTATCGATGCTGAACGTGAGTGAACGGTAGATGATAGCGGTACTGTTTTAGAAAGGACACTTCTTATGTTCGTGTACAGCAATGGAATGTGGCCTTGGGCGTCATTCTTCCTTGATATCGGTATAGTGGATTGCCAGTTAGCGTGATTAGATGTCACTTGTCATTCTGTAGCTTGTTTAGACCCTTGCGTCGCACATTTATGATCGCTATCTCACATATAAGCCTCATTATTAATAAAGAAGTTGTTGAACACGACTCGCACGCGATCGCCTTCCTTTTGTATTGTTTCGGACAACAGCAGAAGGCGGCGTCGTTTATTTGCCACAGTTTCAGAATAATCACGGGATATGCTAAATGATTTATCTTTTAGTTTGTAGCCATAGCTAGGTATTGCTTCAACTTCTTTGTCGTTAGAAGTCGTTCCAAAAGTCCATCGCTTCTTATCGCTACAAAAACGACCTCACCTGTACGCTCTTGCTATTGAGGACACGTTCATACCAAGGTGTTTATCGCAAAATTCCTGAACCAGGTGAACAGCAGTTTAACATCTCTCATTCTGTTCAGACTCAGAAAGCCCATAAAATAGCAAATTGGACCTGCGGGAAATTCGAAAATTTTTTTTAATAACAAACAGGCTTCACGCAAAAACGTAGTGTACCTGCCCTTCACTTCGGAAACAAAGCCGAGCCAGCTGGAGTCCACTAACAACTTAATGAAATTTCCCTCCTAATGTAAAAGCTAGGCTCATTGTACAATAAATAATTGTTTCAAGCTAAAATATTACCTTTAGCTGAGAGTGATATCAGGATAGCCCATAAAATTTACCAGAGACGTTCAGGATTCGTTCTAAAACCAGTGAGGCAAAGGCAGCTCTGTAAGGAGAAAATAGCCGTTTTCAGCACGCAAGACCGCATGATGTAAAGAAAATGAGCGAACTTAATTGCCTGGAACATCCATGCAAATTGAACTTGACTTGTACACCGTACATATGTTTTTCTTTCTATTATTCTTAGGTTGTAAGAGACCAACCATAGTGGTAGGTAATATTAAGACCCTTAGAGGGCACCTGATCACGGTGTGATAAAAATTTTGGTTGTGCATTAGCAGTTACAAAGCGCCCTACAGAGAGCGCTCTCCGAAAAAAAGAATTCGTCAGAAAAGAAAAACGAAAAAGAAAAGCGCCCATGGAATATTGCGTGGCTAATTTTTCGAGCCCATCACTAATGAACAATGTTCCGAGGAACCTCGACTCTCGTTTAGAAACCGTTGCAAGAATTCAGGGGCACCGCTCCAGTTGACGTCGTAAGTATGCACTCTAAAAGAACATTGCACCCTTTTAGTGTTTTGTCTTTCCTCAAGCAAAAATCTTCATGTATCTTGCGTGCCTTCGCTTTATTTAACGCGGCGCGTCCAGTACTTCCAGGTAGCGAACGACATGCGCGTTATCAGCGTGACACAGTATTCTCCACAGGAAAGTAGTCAGCGCATGCTTTTCATGGCTACTATTACTGTGAGACTGCATTGAACTGCTAACACACACACACACACACACACACACACACACACACACACACACACACACACACACACACACACACACACACACACACATATATATATATATATATATATATATATATATATATATATATATATATATATATATATATATATATATATATATATATATATATAACCCTAACACTCCAGGGGTTAGTTCCGGTAGACAGCCAATCAGTAGCTCAATTGGTAAGAGCATCGCATACGTAATGCGAAGACGTGGGCTCGAATCCCACCTGCGACAAATTGTGTTTTCACGCACTGTCATTTCCATTTATTCACCATTTCTTTAATTCAATTAGTGCGTACAAGTAATTTCCCCTATGTTGTCCTACCGCGTCCTTCGTTGTTGGCACGTCTTATGATTGGACTAATAAAAATCGGGTCGCTCGATTTCCTTTCTTCTCGTTCATAGCACATCAGCAACACACTCACTCCTGACGGGAGTAAAGGGCATAGGGAGGATGTCTCTCCGCACTCCCCGTCGACGTGCAAAGGGAGACTAGTCGGAAATCGGCGGTGGAGACGACAGACAAGAGAGAAAGAGAGAGAGAGAGTCACACACCACCGGACCCATCAACCATAAATTACTCCTCGCTTCTCGACTCCACTCGCTATTTGTCTAAAGGCGCAGCAGCGACAGCGCCACACAGCGGCAGCCGACGAAGCGGCAGCGCTTCTGTCATTGCGATGCATTTTTAACCTTCTATTCCACGAAAGCGCCTTTTCTTCTTTCTGCCTTTCGCTCTTTCAACAAGTGCTTTAAAGACATGCAACGGAATTGACGCCGCCATAGGACACAGGTGAGCCGGCAAACGTTATTTATTGTAGGGATGACAACTCCATTTTTAAACCCATGTATCGATTTCTCTATCGTTGGTGCATAGCAACGAAACAATGGTTAAGCGATATCACGCCTCTGTAGAAACTTCCACGTATACAATATAAGAGAGTTAACTTTCTTTCATGGGCTTAAGCACGACGTAATAATTAATGAATATATTTCAGTATTGTAATCTGGATATTGCTGGTATTAATTTCATATATGCTACCTTTTTTTTCACTCTCTCTTCAATGCATACACTTTTCTTTTTACTGATTTCAGTATTTATTGGAATCTTAACTTTAATTTCACACGCCCTTCAACATCAGTTGCGAGGATATCTTGTAGTAACTGCACGGGCACAGAACAAACATCTTCTTAACATTCATAAATAAACCATGTAAATTGAAAATCGTTACTTTGCTACTGCAGCGACAGTTCGGATTTACACGAACGCAAGAATGTGCAAAAGTACGAAACGCTCAGTTCCCTTCTTTTAGCACGAATTCGCGCCTTTCTGAGAGAGCTCTCCTTCGTCTTGCAACGAACTTCGATATATGCAAGAAAATTTGCATACCCAAACAAGAACAGCTAAGACAAAAGTACTACGTAATCCTCACGCGTCCGAAACAAACCTGAATATATTGACCATTACACGGCAATCGATGAGAGAAAGCGATCCAATTGCTGGACGTTTGTCTAGTAAACTTCGGGGCTCCGGAGACGACAGGCAATGTTTGGAAAGGCAAGCATTCACAAAATACTCGCGTTCAATGCACCGTGAACGAACTTGGTACACAAATCGGCATTTAAGGATGCACAGCTTCGTACGCTGCTTTTATCTTCGCGACCCATAACATTGCACGCCCCTCGACAGCAGGAACATAAACATTACGCAAGATTTCTGTTCTATTTCTATCTTTCATTCTTTCTTTACTCCTTTTTCCCGGTGTGTGTGTGTTTCACTGCGCGCGCGCGCTTTTTGTCAATCGCCCGGACATCTCACTCTCGTCTTCATAAAACCAGCGAATCAAACGAATAAGAAATCAGGAACGAATAGAGCAAACTTCTCAGCGACTTTATCGGGCAATTATCACGGATTCCGCTCCCAGCCTCTCTCGATTCTGCTATTTGAAAGAGAGAGAGAGAAGGAAAGATGGAAACCCGACGTTGTCGTTCCGTGCTCCAGAACGTATCGTATCGCATAGTAACGAGAACCACTGGCAATAGGAGGCCGAGAAAAAAAAAAAAAACTCAGAATGTGTCTGCTGGGCGCGGAATTCTGTCGTCGTTTATCTGTCCATTTCTCTCTTATCGCCACTTCTTCGCTCTAGCAGCGAGCGCCCCATGGCGATCGTTTCTTCTCCACGGGCCCGTTCGGCGAAATAGTGACGGACGGCGGGGAAAAGGCCATTATACAAGAGGCGAACAGCGCGCGCTTCTGCTGCCGCTGTAACGTAGACAACGAAGCAAAACCACGGAAAAAGCAAACAAGTCGAACACAGAAATGACGTCGACCGCGCCGCCAACGAAGCTTTCACGTTTCTTGCCGGCATCAGTGTAGAGGCACGCGACCTGTCAAAGAGGAGCCCCCCCGAGTTTTCAGGAACAACAGCGCCGCCTTCCCGTAAATTCGTCTGCTGGATCGCTGCCGCCTGCCGCGGGGGAGGATGCGGAACGCGAAGAGGCCCTCGCACGAAGCGGCGCTTGTTTCGTGTTACTTTGCTTCATCTAGCAGCTGTCTTCGTACTTTTTTTTTTTTGTCTTGCGGCTTCTTGTTTGTCTCCCTTTCGGGCGGAGGGCGGCGTGGCGAATTTGAATTATATCCCTCTCGACGGGCGGTTTTGAAGTGCACCCGCGCGCGCGCACTCTTGTTTGGTTTTCGGCTCTGCGCGCAAGCAGAAGTCAGCCCTCGCTCGACGATCGGCCGTCGTCTGCTACGCGGGCGCGCGTCGTCTTCTGCTTTTCCCCGAGCTTTGACGCCCTCTGTCGGCCTTCTTCCGTGCAGTACGGGCTGTGGCAGCGGCAAAGCGTACTTCCTCGCGGGGCGGGGAAAATGTACCGTCGGTGAATATATACATGTAGAGATTGCAGTCCTATAACGGGGCCTTCCCGGAAAGCAACCTGCTCTTCAATTCACGTCAGAAGTTTTAGCTGAAAGTGGTTGCAGCTGGGTGAATTCTAATGAAGCTGGTTTTAGTTGAGGATCCGCATGAAGCAGAGGAGAAGACCAACAACATAGACGGACCTGAAATACGCAGAACAAAGGAAGTTGCAAAGTTGTTTATTTGCACGCGGTCCTTCAAAGGTGTTCTGTCTATTCCTATGAGGTAAAGCATAAACAAATCATTCGTCTCGTGTGCCGACATCCCGCAAATGCGCTCTTAACCACTCACTGTAAACGATACAACGGCTGTGACCAGTGCGCCTTCTCTTCATGCTCTATGGTTCTCTAAACGCGATAGCTCACTCAGTGCACTCAATATTGAATAGTTCTTGGCGCGCAGAAGTAATCGTTTGTGTAGGCAACATTCGCGCAACGTAGCACATGGCGTGCCCCCTCGCTGTTGTCTTCACCGCTTTCATAGTGTATACCAACAAAGCTCAGAAAAATCGAGGCGATTCGCGCCGCTCTTCGCCGTGCTGCCGTCGAGCAACATCAAGGCGGCCGCGATGACCTAAACACTTGGAAAGCGTCATTCGATCGACCGAGCAACCTGTGCATTCCGCCCCACTGCACGCAACAACCAGGAAAACAACGGCAGCGAATCACCGGGTGGGCGCGCATCCCACCGCGATGGACGGCGGTCTCTTCTTCGTCGGCGTGCCTTCGTTCAAACCTCGCATCGGTGCTATATCTTTCTTTCTCTTTCTTTTTCGCTTTACTTTTCTCCTTCTTTCTTTCTTTCTTTCGGTATTTTCAGTGGTTCCGGGACCCCCCGTGTCGACGCGAGACGGCCGGCGATGCGGTGCCGTAAAACCGTAAAAACGTCAAGGAAACGAGGTTCCGGAACACGCGCACAGGGGACGCACATATTGCCTCGGCCGTGCAGCATTGTCTACACTCGAAGTCGGCCAATCAGGAGCCGAGTCAACAAAGCTGCCCGCACGGCATGAACCCTGCGGTTGGAATTTTCTTTTATCACGACCCTACCGTTGCAGCGATGCTTACTAATATCGTCGAGACGCACGCCAAAAGGAAACGAGCAAAGCTCGACGGGAAGGATAAACCAGCTACGAAAGAGGAAAATGAAAGGCCTAACGATAAGGCTTGGAAAAAAGGCAGCAGCGCCGTTTATGAATTCAACGCGAGATGTGGTATTTTAGTAGAAATACAGATGAACTAGTGGAAGTGGGCTGGTGGCAGCGCGAAGAGAAGGAGTGTAGTCAGCAGTGTGCAAAAGCAGACATACCATAATGCTCGTCGGAAGGAGAAGAACGCAGCCAACGAGAAGCGGGATTTGCAAAATTCCGCAAGTTGGCTTTCTCACACATCTCGTTTGACACACCCAAGATGGCGGACGTCGTTCCAGAAGTGAACCTCGTGCGGCTATCCTTGCAACAGTCTCTTTCTAAGCATGCAGCCTCGCTATTTGCTGCCCAACCCTTGGCTAAATAATGCCTCGAGCGGCAGGTCGGCCATCTTGTGTAGGGCAAACTAATACTGTGGAAAAGCCTACTTACGGTGTTTCTCATACGCCCCATTGGATCGGCTTCTCGGACGGAACGGAGCCAGCTGCGAGCGGAGATTGCTTGGAGAGGCTTTCGTTTTGCAACTGACATAAAACAGGGTGATGATAATGGTGACAAAGATGATGCATTATAAGATTAACAAATTTGCAGAATAAAGGCTGTAGTTTGGTCACTGGTGTGTATACGTGTATAGACGGGCGTATCTTAAGAGGTATGTGTCCGGCACTCTATTTCATTACGGATGACATTATTTATCGTGCTACTGCAACCCTTCAGAAGGCTGGTGATGGGGGTGAAGAGGGTGACGCAGGTAGCCAAAAGCCTCGCAGGATAACAAGAGACGCCCGCGATCGGAGTCGTGACATGATGCTCAAGTTAGAGTAGCCATGCTCCTCTTCCGAGGAGCATGGCTCCTCGGATAAACATTCACCAGAGTTGAGCGATTCATCATGGCTGCTCTGGAATCGCTTACAGCGACGGGAGCCAGCTTCCACACCGCCCTATTGATGACGACGATGATGACACCTTGTAGAAAGGCTGAAACCCACTAAAGATGATAGGCCATGAACTGGGTGGTGATGTGAGAGACGAACGAAAAAGATTTATGTAAACGAAGATATGAAACAAACCGTATTATATAAAATATTGTATAGTAAGGTAATCAGCTTTGCACTGACACAAGCAGTAGAAAAAAAACTTAAAAATAATTAATAATACTTAGAGTACTTAAATTATTATTATTATTATTATTATTATTATTATTATTATTATTATTATTATTATTATTATAAGAATTACCCTCTTTTCGATACACGCAACGTCGTTCTTATCGGTTATAGTCATTGACTCTAGTGGCTTGCATTCCATATCTGTGATTATACAGATGCTGCTCATCTGACACGCCATGCATTGTAAAGCGTCAATTATTTTAATATATTCAATAAACGCTGCGCCGTCTTCCTAAAGGCCTGCATCTGATTGCTGTTGTAATCCTGTATTTAGTTCGTAGCTCGGTATCACAATTATTTCGTTAACTTATTGGCCTTAGAACTTCTCTTTACCACATCTGATTTCATCTTCTCCGGAATATCTCCAACTAATTGACGTAATCAGCCGTCTTTCAGACCAAGGCGAAGTATGCTATCTGCACGCGCTGCAGCTTGTCTGTGACGCAGTTTCTTCGGGATACGTTTTTTTTTTTTTTTGTGTCAGTGGACACGCCAACCGTGCTTGTACACGCGTTTATCACAACAAATTACTACTGCGGTATTAGCCTCACACACGGCATCGCGGGAAAGCTAGCTTTAGAGCTATGAAAAGGGTGCCTTTTAGCGGACTTGCAGCGTTTTCTTGGAGAAACCTTCCCAAGAAAATAACAATGCGCATCCCAAGCACTGTGGGAATCGTTGTAAGTGAAGCTCTCGATGCTATTTGATTTAAATGACGGCAATTATTGTTCCGCTTGTCACTTCGGGTCGTGGTGCTCACAACGCTATTCGTTTTCCATGGCCACCAGGCGTCGTTGGTTTGCCTCACGTCTTCGATCAAGCATACTTTCGCGGTGTGCACCAGGTTTCGCCGAGTACCGAAGACGCTTCCGTTCCGCGCGACGCTTCTTTCGGGCCTGCGCTTCTTCGACGCCGAGTGCAAGCTTTGGAGCCATTTTGTCGGCGCATGTTTACCTTCTGTATATGTGGCCAGCACGCTGTCGAGACGCCGGCTCATAGCGCTCGCGTCAGGCCATGGACGATTGTAATGTTTACACTATCACAGCCTAGCACGCCACCTCCACAGTCGAGCGCCTGCATTCTTTCTCTTTCTTTCGCATAGGAAAGAAAGCACAGCGCGTGCAATACGCACAAACGTTGAAGCGCTGCCGCGGCGGCGCCGGCCAGGATGCGAGGGGGGAGCGCCATCTCGGGGTGTTGCAAGAAACCCAAGGGCGCGTGCGAGCAGCAAGACCACAACAGCAGCAGCAGCGCCCGGAAAGTCGGGAGAACAGGAAAAGAAAGCTTCGATCTAAAAAAAAAAAAAAAAAAGATTTTGAAGGCGCTTCAAGGTTTAGTTGACGTCGATGAAACATAAAATTTTCCTCGGCAAGTTCGGGGTGATTTGAACGACAGAATTTGCTCAGAGGCCGACAGCGCGTCAAACGACAGCGTCCGTACGCGTCTTCGACGAGAGGCGCAGCGATTCAGCAACAGCGTCTCAAAACGCTAGCTGCCACGAGGGAAGAACGCGAGAACGCTGCGCCTACTAGTGGCACCATTGGTACCACCGGTAAGAGCTATACGTTGGGGATGAACATACATATTTCGATTGAACAATCTCCGGGATCGCCCCACGAATGACGATACAGAAAAAAAAATACAACTCACCAAGAACATCGCCGTCTTTAAAAATGAAAAGTGCGCAACATTTCTTTGCGACCTTCGTTCACATGTTTCGCGAATGCATGCGCAAGCGTGGTCAACGAACAACGCGCCAACGACGCCCTTACAAGGGAGGCGCCGAGCGGGAGAGTGGAGGCGGTGAGACGGAGGGGCAAGAGGAGGTGAAATGGTGTTTGTCAAGGCGGCTCTCGGAGCAGAGAGCGCCGCAGGGGAGCACTTGTGTTCGCGCGCAGAATAATAAAAGATAAAAAAAAAAGACATTAAAAAGTAAGTATACGGTGAGCGCAAGAGGCGGGTGTAATGCGCAGGTAGACACGGGAAAACCGAAAACGGGCCCCCCGGGGGTCAGAGGTTGCGAAACACACCGGACGCGGAGGGGCACGCACACACGAGAAGCGCTGCGCAGAGAAAGCGCCGGCTGTGGAACAAACACCGCGCGCCGGACGAGGCAGGGTTTCAGCGGGCGGCCGTCACGGTCCATTTAGCTACGGTAAACAACAGACTGTGTCGTGTGTCTGTGTGTGCGCGCGCGCGCAAACAATGCTTACGCGTACACGTCTGTCAAGGCGACGAGGTCCAGACCGCCGGACAGACGACAGCAAAGAGTACGACTGTGCGGGTCGCGTAGCTCCCCTGCCCTCTCACGCTGTTACGATTTGCCTTCGCGCCCAGATCTCCGTGAAACGACTGCCCCTATACAGCACTGCGGAGAAACAAATTGAAAAAAGAAAGGGGGCGAGGAGGGAGAGGACAAGTTATGGAGATAAAGAAAAACAGAAAAAAAGATAGACACAGAGATGCCGACGACTCCTCTATGCGGGCGCATCTGCAGCGCCTAGCGTCCTACTACTGCAGGACGAGTCCAGCTGTTTAACCGAACCGGCTACGCCTCCTTCGCGCGCTCGCTAACGAACCCCCGACACGTATGCGCTTCTTGTGCAGGTTACCCCAACTGCGGCTGTGTGGCTGACACACGTCACCTCACTGACGCCACGATTGCGCATGGCACGAGTTTCGCACGCGGCGAGGCCGAGCATATGCACCAGCGAGGCCCTGCACTCTCGGCCTCTGCCGACTCCATTCTTCAATCTTAAAAATAACGTTATTACTAATAGCTACAGTAAATTCACGCGTTTACTCAATTATAATGTATCTTACTGCCATCTTGCTAGTTCTGTACTAGCCAGGCGCTTGTAAGTGCTGCCTCTACTAGCAAGTAATGTTTCTTAGTAGGTTTTACTAAGCCTCTACACTAGACCTCGACCACGTCGTCTGCAGTGTCCTATTATGTATGCGTTGCGCTTGTGACAATGCAAAAGTTAAAAAAACGCAATCCTTATTAACGTTCATTACGCAGAACGAACAGTTATGTGCGACGTAGTAGCACACATATACGCAGACAGTAGGCTAAAGCAGTTTTAGTACAAAGCTCTGATCGTTAATCTAATAACACAGCCGCTCGCCGGTGCAACGTGTGCTCCCCCAAACTAGAGCTATAAATACTCTCCAGTTTAGTCCTGGGGCACGTTCTCCGCAGCACCTTTTGTCGTTGTTCTGTGTGTGTGCTCTTGCTTGATGGAGACACGTAGTACAGTGTTACCCGGATTCGTGGTGCCGCAATGTCTCCCTGGTAAGCATTACGCATACTAATAACTGATGTTTTATATACAACAAAACGTGCTACAGAATGCCACGACAAATATACGACAAGAGTGGATGTCGATTTTTCCTTTCATATAGAGAAAGCACGCGGTTCTCCCTGTTTTCCTTCTAAAACTTTTACAATGCCATCCAAGTAATATCGCACTGCAAGCGGCACTTCTAAATAAAATGGGTCCCATTGAATTGTTGGTAATTGCGTTTCAATTTTTTTCCTATCATCTGCGGCAGGTGAAAAGTACTACATATCATTTTACTACCCGCGCTTACTAAAAACGCAGTGGTTTTTGCAACAAGCAGCGTGTTAGTATTCAGTTCCAGAATACAATGACGACTTTTTTAAAAGAGTATTGAACTCAATAGTCTCTTTGTATTGTAGCGCCCTCCCTTGGGCGCGGGCGCCTAGAACCCGGATAATGCGCGCCCTCATGAGAAGAAAATAAAGACGGCGCCAGGCCGCGGCACCTGAAGCCACGGCTCGCAGTTGTTGTTGTTGTTGTTGTTTCCTCAAAACATGGCTCGTACCTATTCCGGCGTCGACTTGTGTCAACTGTCCCTTCCCTCCGTGCTCGAGGCATAAGCCTAGAGTATTTGGTAAAATTTTCAATTTTGACCTGGCGTGTCTCTGATCGCACTCCTCGCCCCCAAACTTAATTAACGCAGTCTTAGAAATGTGTACGATAACTCTACGAAACTAATTAGATTAACGCGGTACATGTCGCAATACACTGATTGCAGCTGGTGAGTTTGCAAGTAATAGTCACTCGAAGTTAATTCTACGACGGCACCGGTTTCGAGATATGCATGTGCCGAGAAAGTTGCGGCAGAAAGTGCGCTGTTATTCCATTTACTCTTCCAATAAAACGCCGTCTCACGCAACGAAGCGCAAAAACTAACTAGAAGCGCGAGTGTACTTCTTCGCACAACTTTGCAATTAATACCCCGAAAGTGGTGTCATTCTGAGAAGTAATTTCAAGATGGATACGCCTTGAAAACTCGTCGACAAGAATTCGGCAAAATTGTAACATGCACCGTAATGTTATTAGTTAAAACGTTAACGAATATCTTTTGATCAGTCGATAATTCAGTACCGGTAATCGTGCAAATAATGTCCACGTCTTAGAGTAATCCAGCTCAAAGGCTGGAATTGTGGTGCCGCAGGCGGTTCTTAACAATTCTCTATATCGAAAAATAAGGGAGGGGGTAAGTCATACTATAGCAAGCAGGATGGACAGCTGGGACTAATTGGAAATACATTATGCTTGACGCCGGACCGCCCCTCATACGCCCAGCAAATGAAACAGCTTGTTAGGATTGGGGGCTCAATCCCATCGCTCGTAACCCGTTGTCAAGATTGTAGTCCAGCATGAATTAGAAGGTAGCTGGCCCATGCCGTCGTCCAACTTATCCACGCCGAGGACGTTGATGAAGGGAAGGACTGCTTCTCATTGAGAACGAGGAATATGGGTTTATTTACAGTATCTACATCAGTCTAGCATAACTGCGAGAGAAAGTACATCAGTCTAACATGACTGCTTGAGAAAGTACACCAGTCTAACATGACTGCTTGAGAAAGTGCCCTGAGCAGCCGCACAACAGCGGTTTATAAACACCCGGTCCTCCCCCGATACCCAGGTGACGGAAACGGCCGTCCAGGCACCGTAAACAAGCCGCCTCTTTGAGGGACGGTTTACACACATACACTCACACACACACACACACTTCCTTGCGCGAGGTTCACGGTCCGGAGCCGACGTCAGACTGACTTCGTAGAACTCGGGGCTTGTGTCAGGAAAGGTGCCTTTTATTCCCCGAGCTGACCCCTGCAGCGCGGCCGGGTGCCCATTGTCTTGCGTCGTGGACGACGTGTGGGAAGGGGCCTCGAACTACGTTCCCGCGAGCACTCCCCCGCTCGCAGCAGACCAGGGCGGCGGTGGCGGGCTCAGTAACAATAATTGGTCCGCTGATCGCATTCAGTCACAACGGCGACGAGGCTAGAGCGTAACAGTGGCGTTCCAAGAAAGTTGATGCCACTGTCGCAACTGGCTGGCCAAACTTGCACCTCAGCTGGACCGTTCTTAACAGCGCCTCCACGTTCTTAACAAGATGCGCTTCAATCTTGGGGCTTTGGGCGGTCAATCTACTTTCACTTCTGGCGGCCCGTGGACCACGGCCAGATATAGCGACCCTGAAAGGACCGCTTACAGTGCAGTGAAAAACGTTTTTTTATAAGTACGGACACGTGCTCGAAATACTAAGAGAGATTTTATACAGTATCTCGCCTACACGTTGACGTGTTGTCCCTTTTATTTTTTTTTCCGCTCTTGCATGTGACGTGTTAGTGTTTGCTCTTGCTAAAGTGTCACATCTATAATCACTGTTTTCATTGTTTATTTTTAAGGCAAGTGTATTTGTTTCGCATAGGAGTACAATGGAACAGCCGAGAGCGCACGGCTTCCGACACTTCCAGTTAGACCCCATTTAACCCTGCCTACGTTAATCACGCTTGGAATTTTATTTTTTAAGCCGAAGCCTTTTTCGCCTACGAACCCACGGTTTGGCCTGTGGCTGTCGGCGTCTCTCGGTTGGTCTCTGGTCGGGTTTCCGCCGAGTATATTCCACCGCACTTTACAAAAAAAAAAAAAATTTAAAGAAAGCGCGTCAGGCGCCAGCATTCAAGCCTCGGCCTGCCAGCCAGCACAGCAGACCGTTACTCGAACCATTGGTCCGCAAAGGCCCTTTCTTCTTTTCATTACAACACGAAAATATCAGTGTTGTCATGCGGACATTACGTACATTACGTTTAGAAACACACACATAAAGCAAACGCACACATTCTAGAAAGTGCAATGGAAGTTTAGAAATCGGGCAAAGACAAGCGTCGTGTACTTTTCTTGTGCCAACACCAACTGAAAGCTCTTCGGGGCGGTCGCCACGTGTTGATTACGATGATTATTTAATGCACTATGCACACACACAACAGGGGAATTGTCGAAGGAGCGGGCGTTAGACACCGTGCCACCAACGACATATTTGAGATGGCCGCTGCGTTGTATCGATAGCTATGTCACATAGCGACAACGGGGTATACGGGCCAAGAAGCATTTCCGCGTGTGGATTGTGACGATAATTTCCTTACTACGGCGTTCACTCAAGCAAATGAACTGTACAGGGGCACGTGCCCACTATAGGAGATTGGCTAAGAAGTGGGCGGTATACGTATTGTGAGAACGGCCAACTACATTTTTTGCGATGGTCATCGCGTAAGGTTGATTACGATTCCGATAATACGGAACACACTCGCGTCAGGGGATGGGCCAAGGAGCGGCCGGTACATTTAACGTAAGTACGAAGAAATGAGCAAATTCAAGCCAATATAAGATTTGTCAAATTGCATAACACGGGTGAGCGAGAGCCCCGGCGAGAACAAGTTTCCTTTACGGCAAGGACGAAGGAACGAAATCGGCAATACTTGTAGCCATCTACAGCGTATTTCTTAACTGCTTCGTGAAACCTTGGCTTCACATAGATTCCAGCACGCGCTTTGGATCTCCACATTCATTCATTCGTTCGTTCGTTCGTTCGCTCGCTCGCTCGCTCGCTCGCTCGCTCGTTCGTTCGTTCGTTCGTTCGCTCGTTCGTTCGTTCGCTCGTTCGTTCGTTCGTTCGTTCGTTCGTTCGCTCGTTCGTTCGTTCGTTCGTTCGTTCGTTCGTTCGTTCGTTCGTTCGTTCGTTCGTTCGCTCGTTCGCTCGCTCGTTCGCTCGTTCGTTCGCTCGTTCGTTCGCTCGTTCGTTCGTTCGTTCGTTCGTTCGTTCGTTCGTTCACTCGTTCGTTCGTTCGTTCGTTCGTTCGTTCGTTCGCTCGTTCGTTCGCTCGTTCGTTCGCTCGTTCGTTCGCTCGTTCGTTCGCTCGTTCGTTTGCTCGTTCGTTCGTTCGTTCGTTCGTTCGTTCGTTCGTTCGTTCAGTCATTCATTCATTCATTCATTCATTCATTCAATAATGCAGGCCCAAGACAGGGCCCCAGCAGGAGAGCAAAATTACATGAATGTTACAGAACCAAACAGACACAATACAACGTTAACAAAACATAATGTGCACCAACTAACATGATCAAATAATAGCGAATAAAGCGCAGATATAACCAAAACAATGCGACATAATGAGGGGGGAAGAACATGGCATGTCTATAAATAGAACAGCAGGGAGCAATCGGAGCATGAAAAAAAAAATGAAGAATAGCAGCAATTATGCCATTATCACCACATACTTAACTCGCGAAAAAAAAAAAAAAGAAAGAGAGGCATTTCGAGCGACGAGACTATTGGACGAAAGAGAACGTCGGATATCTCGACGCGATGCAACCACGTGAGGACCAAAAATGCGATGCACGCCGTTCGCAGCGCGTTCTGGACGCGGCGGCCACAACCGATCTCGGTCGCAGATAGCGCGCCGAGCGTGATGGATGATTCCGCGCGCGCCGTCGATGTGGCAACGTCCACGCGTTTTTCGATTCGCGAATTCCCCCCCCCCCCCCCCCCCCCCAGCGGCCGCCCCTTTTCAGCGGAGCTCCCCGCGGGGGCTCGCGCGAGTTTACCCCTGCGCGAGACCACCACGGCATCGCGCGCAGTCCTTCGCCCTTCCCACGCAAATCTGCACCGTATCGACAGTTTGCTTCCGCTTTGCTTCAGGCACATCTGCTGGTGCAACACCGCAGATATCTGCCTCCACACATCGGGCCGGCTGGTGATCGCAAACAGCGCGGAAGGTGGAATTTTCCCGACCTGGGGTTCTTCTATACGGGCACCTAAATATAAGTACGCGATCGTTTTCTTTAGTTCTTCCTTCCCCCATATATATGGCCCCCAGCGAAATGATGCGGCCGGGATCGAACCCATTACCTGAAGCTCGGCAAGCGCAATGTCATTGCCAGTGTAAAGGCTGCTAGCAAAAAAAAAAAAAAAAGAGAGAGAGAGAGAGAGAGAGAGAGACAACTAGCTTTGCCGAGATTGCTTCAGTATAGTTACACCCCTAATTTGTAAGGGATTTAGCCATACTAACCAGTCGTTGCAGTTAGCCTTTAAGAGGACTCGCACAACGTCCTTGTACAAGTATTCGCGCCTCTGCAAAAGCCATGTATACGTCGGCTGCCCCAATATTTCACGAAGCCGTCTGTTTATGCAACCGACTTCACCTGAATAAGTGTGTAGCTTATAGGCACCTTCAGCAGATTGCTTTCCAGAATTGAAAGCACCACCGGAGAAATCAGAGCTGCGAGTGCATTCACCCTCACGCCTGTGATCGCTTGTCGCAAGGCAAAGGTATCCGAGTTGTGAAAATATGCTCTGCATATAACTCGATGTATGCTTGCCACCGAGATAAGAGGCAAGCGCGATCCAGATGGGTCGCTAGTCTTCGGACGAAAAGCAGTTCAGAACCGACCGTCACCAGCATATCAAAAGCCGTTACGGGAGCAGCGATTGAAGCGCTAGTATGTTGGGAGACAACAGACGTTCAGAAAGTTCTTTTTTTCTTTTTCAAATATAAAAGATCCACAGTGTGACTTCATTCAACAGAAATATCATAATCGATCTTATATGTGTGTCCCGAATAAAGAAAAGACAACTCTCTTTATCGTTAACAATAAATTCCTCCATTTAAGCATCCGCTGTGAAACGGGGCGTTCATCACGCCGTTATCGAATGCAAGGCAATGCAGCTCTGGAACTCGCACGCATGAAGTTCACCTGCTACTGCAGGCCCCCCTCACACGTTTTGTTGTTTTCCTCTCTACGTTTGCCTGAAATCTTGTGGCGCGGTGTTTGCGAGGCGTGTTTCATCGTTAATCATCGCGTGCAATCACAAGAATTGAGTTTACCCGCCGTGGTTGCTTAGTGGCTTTGGCGTTACGATGCTGAGCACGAGGTCGCGGGATCGAATCCCGGACGCGGCGGCCGGATTTCGATGGGGGCAATGCACTACCGCCTGTGTGCCGTGCATCTATCATCATCATCAGCCTGGCTACGCCCACTGCAGGGCAAAGGCCTCTCCCATACTTCTCCACATACCCCGGTCATGTACTAATTGTGGCCATGTTTTCCCTCCAAACTTCTTAATTTCATCCGCCCACCCAACTTTCTGCCGCCCCCTGCTACGCTTCCCTTCCCTTGGAATCCAGTCCGTCACCCTTAATGATCATCGGTTATCTTCCCTCCTCATTACATGTCCTGCCCATGCCCCATCCCATTTTCTTTATTTCAACTAAGATGTCATCAACCGGCCTTTGTTCCCTCACCCAATCTGCTCTTTCCTTATCCCTTGACGTTACATACGTCATTCTTCTTTCCGTAGCTCGTTGCGTCGTTCTCAATTTAAGTAGAACCCTTTTCGTAAGCCTCCAGATTTCTGCCCCGTAGATGAGTACTGGTAAGACACAGCTGTTATACACTTTTCTCTCGAGGGATTATGGCAACCTGCTGTTCATGATCTGAGAATGCCTGCCAAACGCACCCCAGCCCATTCTTATTCTTCTGATTATTTCAGTCTCATGATCCGGATCCGCGGTCACTACCTGCCCTAAGTAGAGGTATCCCCTTACCACTTCCAGTGCCTCACTACCTATGGTAAACTGCTGTTCGCTTCCTAGACTGTCAATCATTACTTTAGTTTTCTGCAGATTAATTTTTAGACCTACCCATCTGCTTTGCTTCCCCAGGTCAGTAAGCATGCATTGGAATTGGTCCCCTGAGTTACTAAGCAAGGCAATATCACCAGCGAATCGCCAGTTACTAAAGTATTCTCCATTAACTCTTATCCCCAATTCTTCCCAATCCAGGTCTCTGAATACTGCCTGTAAACAAGCTGTGAACAGCATTGGAGAAATCGTATCTCCCTGCCTGACGGCTTTCTTTATTGGGATTTTGTTGCTTTCTTTATGGAGGACTACAGTGGCTGTGGAGCCGCTATAGATATCTTTCAGCATTTTTACATACGGCTCGTGTACACCCTGATTCTGTAATGCCTCCATGACTGCTGTTTCGACTTAATCAAACGCTTTCTCGTAATCAATGAAAGCTATATATAAGGATTTGTTATATTGGCCGTGCACTGCGTGCACGTTAAAGAAACCCGGGTGGTCAAAAAATTCGGAATCACCCGTTACGGCGTACACCTCATAATAAGATAGTGGTTCTGGCCCGCAAGACGGTAGAATTTAATCATTAAATGCAGCGAGGTACGATCACCCGGTAACTGTTTACTTCAGCTGTCTTTGTGAGGCTATGATGCCTGAACGGCCTGGCGTCAGGCGATGCTACCAGCAGTCTACACCCAAAGCTTTCTTTGACCTGCAAGCGGAAATGATGTCCCTGTGCATGGGTGCGATTGTGACACCCATGTGGCTGGCGTTCTTCTGCATCGCTTCCCGCACTAAATGCTCGAAACGTATATCCAGTCGAATTGCGAGTCATTTGGAAGTTACAGCTATAACGGCAGGCCACAAAAAAAAAAAAAAAAAAAAAACATATTTCGTACCTTTTACAATAAAAAAATGACGTCACTTCTGTTTTTTTTTCACGAAAACGGCGTCACACAGATGGCGCTAAGCCCGAGAACGGCCCATCAGCCGCCATGTCTCGAACGTACGGACCTCTGTGGAGCTTCGCTAGGAGGCGCATTTACATTGTCAGAAACGCGAAAATTGCCGAGCTTGAGCTCGGCCAAGAGAGAGAGAGACAGTAAAGAGAGGAAAGGCAAGGAGGTCAACCAAACGAGCGTGCGATTTGCTACCCTACACTGAGGGTGAAGGAAAGGGGGAACATAAAGAAGAAAAGAGGAAGGAACTGATGACTGGGTGCAGTGAAGCAACGCAACACCAAAGTGGAGTTCCATAGCTGGTGATTTGCGTTGATAGCATCTGTGACTACCAAAGGGCCAGTGGTCGTTGCGCGAATAGGAGGCCAAGCTCCGTGCGCAACTAGCGTACAAGCGAGACTGGTCGCTATCATATGGAATGGCATGTCCAGGGTTACAGTACAGGCTCCCCGTATCGGGACCATAAACCGTACCTCTAGACATCTCATTTCCTTCGCGCCCCTAGCGGCCGGCATCGGCAACTCTAGGGTGGCAAAATGAAAACGTAGCAGCGCCCTCTGGCCAGTGCAAGGTGCCTATGGTCACTACATTCTCTCAGCTCAGTGTCGCTAGTCGCGGCCGATCCTGAAATTCGCAAGGACAAGAGCAGCAGAGGAAGTCAAGAAACCCAACGGAATGCCTGTTTTGTGTGGGATACGACGGAAACAAGCAAACAAATAAAAACGAAAAAAACGTACACGGGAAACTGCTTTCTCCTTTCCTGGCCTATTTCAGTGAAAAAGGGCGGCGGCTCACTTTGCCGTACACTACAAGGGTGTGTGGAAAATTGAAAGCCCGCGGCGATCGGTGCGTCGTCAGCGGATGGCGCGCAAAAAAGAAGAAAAAAAAAAGAAAGGAAAAAAAAAAGAACAAACGAAAAAGAAACGTAAGGCGATAGAGAGTGGGGACGAGAGGCGAAAGAAAGAAAGAAATTGTGCAATAAATGCTGATGGGACCACGGGAACATATAGGATATCGTTACCTTCCTACTCTTGTTCTTTGCGCTTTTGATCTCTCGCCGCCTCCGCCCCCCTTTTTTCTTTCGTTCTTTTTTTTCGGGTAAAAGAAAAAGAAAGGCCTAATCGCCGGCCCTTTGACTGCAACGCGGCCTTCCTCCTATTTGGATCGCTCGAAGAAAAATAAAAGAAATCGCGGCCACCATAGAAGCCGCGCCGCCGTTCCAGATAAGTGCTATCTCATCCCTGGAGGAACTGCGGGCCATTGAATAGGGCCTCCTCCTACACTGGAGGTGAGAGGGGGAGGCACCTCTCTTTCGCCCAGCACACACACACTGTCAATACTCTTCTTCCTCCGCTTCCCTCTTCGCGCTGCTGAATGACAATACTGATAATGACGATAGAAAGAAAAGAAGGGCCACAGAATGGAGGCACGTCCATTAGCGATAACGGCCGGTGAGCGCACGGATATAGCAACGCACGCACGTGTACTGTAGAAGCAGACCTTGCCGGCGCTGAGTACAGCGGCGAAGCACTCCTACAGGCACGCACGTTCCAGCGGAGAAACCGCAGCTTACAACGGGAATCCTTCCACTGGCATATGCGTGTACGTCTCGTATACAAGTGGGCTGTCGAACGTAGGTATATAATTACGCGTTGTAAAGACCGTGTAACATGTGACGCCACTAATCAACCACCTCCTTACGTCCACTGCAGGACGAAGACCTCCTCTCCCTGCGATATCGAGCTACTCCTGCACGTAATTTTACCATCCTACCGGAACCCCGTTCGAAGGAATCGTTCCTTCGTCCGACCCTACGGCGTTTCGTGAAACCCTCCGTCCGGTATATGCGCGCATGGACACAAACAAGCTTGGCTTCGCACGCATGCGCACACGATTCCCGAGTGACTGAGCTGCGTTTGGAGCGCGCTGACCTTGCATCACTCAGCCGCGGGGCTGAGGTCAATGGGTCGTTGACGGGGGAAAGGGAAGCCAACACCAGAGCAGCCTTGGAAGGCGGCGACCGAGAACGACAGCCCACGGCCAGCGGAAGCCGCCATCCTTGGGCCTCTGCTGCTCCTTATAGGACACGCGGACAGTGCGAAGGCGTCGCCCGCGTCTGGGGTATAAATGGACGCCACAGACACAAACCCAAGCCAGGTTAGACTGATCTATAGCGTACTCTCCAGCTTTACTCCCTTAAATTCCGAGCCAAGGGACCCTAACCAACTGCGTGACATCAGGTTTTCGGCGTATTTCAGCCGTTTGAAAGGATGTGAAGTTTTTTTGGAAGCAAAGAGAAAAAAAAAAGAAAGTGAGGGACAGTAAAATTTAGAGCCAGGCTCGCTATGCTGTGCTGGCGTGACGAGGTAAAGAGGATAAAACGTGATAGGAAAAGAGAAGATCGAGATTTAAAAAAAAAAAAGGAAGAAAGAAAGGAGGTCTGCGCACTAACGTGATGCAACTATCGGGGCAACGCGTTTAAAGCCTTCTGTGTCGCACTCGGCATGAACGAGTGCCTTGGGATTCTACTCTCTGTCGAGGGACGATCGTCCAGTTTGTCAAGCGCGGTCGCAAGCGCTTTTCAAGTCACACTGTATGGAGAGCCGGTGACAGAGGGGATGCCTTGTCTCCTCGCAGCCACATTTGCGGCAGGCAAGGCTGGCCAAACGTTTTAAGTTCCGGTATTCGCCTTTTTCAGAATGCAGTGGAAGAGTTGTTTTATTTTATTTTTTCGGTAATCACCAAAGTATAGCACGGAGAAGGCATTGTGAAAACATACGACACCCTGACGAGCAGATGCGAGAACTGCGAAGCGACGTTGGCTTCCGGCTTTCTTGTTCGCTTCACTTCTGGACAATAAAGTGTCAGCGAACTGTAAGACTAACCTAGAAGGGCAATCTACCCATGCAATTTAATATAAAGTTACACTACCCCTTCCACCACACCGTAGTGACACAGGGAGAATGAATTGGGCCGCAACTTCACCACTGATGATGTTCGGAGATTGTCAAAGTCGCCAGCTTGTCATCTCTGATTGATTCACACGTCTACGGCGGCCTTTCAGACCGGCTGAAATCACCAACATGGCTGAGTTTGACAGTTCTGAGCAAAGGGAGTTCGTACATGTTCGCGAATACGAATAAACGAGCACGAAGTAGGACAAAAACAAGAGAGACCACAGGACCAGTGGCTACTTACTAGTTTTTATTTGTACGGCACGGAAATGTAGCTATACAACTTTGCCATTCTGACATGCGAGGAGACAACGGCGGATTGTCGGCACACGCGTAATTCAAGGTGTCTTCCGACGAAATCATATTCCCATTTTCTTAGATTGACGGGTGTGTCCACCAATGCACTCTGGACAACTTCGGGGAATGCGATGAGCCTCGAGTATACCTCACGAGCCATCTCGTCCCGCGGTTATTCTTGTTTGTGCCCCGCTCCGTCCAGGCTCGTCTTCTTTTTTTTTTTTTTTTTTGTATTCACGAACTTCTTATCGTTCAGATACGCACCCAGGGTTTGGTCACTGCAAACAAACAAACAAAAAATCTCGGTGCGTATAGATCACGCGTTGGCCATCCTGTCCGCAAAATAATATATCATCTACTTGCGCACGGAACAATAGCCGCAATGTCAGTCTAGAGCCCGCGCACCCCGTATATTCTCGGAGCAGCCAGTCTGGTCGCTAGCAATGGCGGCGTCTGGTGTTCCATGCAGCGTCAGGGGCGAGGATCTGCTGCAGCACGCAAGCAGCCTTGCGACAACGCAAACAGGAGGATTTCTCTGACACGCACGCAGTACGCGCCTGATCGGGTGCATGTTCCGCAGAAACAATTAAGCAACAAAATAGGAAAGGGCCACAAATTGTAGTCGGCACTCGCGACGTATACATGTCAAAGGGCTGTTCAGCATATAAGAAAGGCAGTGGCGACCCGCCGAGGTGGCTTAGCGGCTTTGGTCTTGCGCCGCATGTCGATGGAGCCTAACTGCAAGAGACACCCGTGTACCGCGCGTGCATTGGGTGCACGTTAGAGAACCCCAGGTGGTGAAAATTAATGCGCAGTCATGCTCCACGGCGTGCCTCATAATCAGGGGAGGTAGTCCGTAAGAGTCCACCTAGTGGACTGTTCATTTCGGCAGTTCCCGATTGGCTGGGGCCGCTCGTATACCCCTCTCTCGTACAACTGCATCCAATCAGCAGCGGCCGAAATGGACAGTCCACAAGGTGGACTCTAACAGGATATCAACCCCCCCCCCGCAGGTCGTGGTATTTGGAACATAAAACCCTAGGATTTTAAGGCAGTGGAGCGCGTTTGTCTATCGAGAGGTTGCGAACTTCCACGGCGTTGACGGCGGGTGTGCGTAGAGGACCACAAGAGCGCGCCTGCAAGCGCATAAACACACACACACAGGCACTGCGAGCGCGGTCGAAGAGGACGCACCACTTCCAGCGCTGCCTCGCAACCTCGGGCGGCACCAGCGAACCGTGGTGCTCGGTCGCTCTACTATCGCACGGCGCGTCCCGCGAGTCAGCCACTCGCGTCAAACGACGAAGAAGACCCTGCGGTGCCATTGTGTCCCCGCTCTTCTCCTTCCGCCGCCGTGCAGTCGTCGTCGTTAATGGAGGCGGCCATGCGAGACGCGAAAGCACACTTCCCCCCTCCCTCTCTTCTTCTTTTTCGCCCCCCTTCCCCCCCCTCCATCCCTGCTGCTTCGATCGGCCCGGTCAGCAGCGCTGACGTCGACGGGACCTCGGCGTCGTCGGCGACGTCACGCGGCCTCTCTGTTGCGCGCGGCCCCGGGTTCGGCGCCGGGAGCCCGCCGTCAGCGGAACAGCGAGAGGCCCTGCTTTCAAGCTGGACTAACTGCATAGCCGAGTCTGTTGACACCCGAACGGCGCAGCATGTATGCGGGAACGGCGTATTGTGTGGTATATGACAGGGAGAGGGGATAGCATAGAAGATAGCGTAGAAAAAGGAGCAAGAAAGGCTGTTCATAAAATCATATACAGAGTTCGTGACTAAGTCGAGTGGTTTATCTTAGCTTACATGTATGAGGTACTGCGAATTTAATTCGTTACGAACAAATAAACGCCATTTGGTGCGTAGCAGCTTAAAGTAAAAACAGCGCAATGCAATATATGCAAAAGGGTGCCCATCCCCGCTGCGCCTCCTTTAGTCCCCGCTGCATTTTGCAGCGGTTTTTTACTTGGAGCTGCTACGAAACGCCGGCGAGATGGTTGTGGTTCTGCAGAGAGCGATGCACGTATAGGTTTTAGAAAAAGGGGCTAAAATTTCTAAAGTTCTTTAGAAAAAAAAATTCCGGTCAGTAGGAGACGTGGGCGAGCACCCGTTTGTACTGCAAGGCGGCCTCGTTTCAGAAGAACAGCGCTTATAGAGACGCCGACTTTCACCATGCCCGAAAGCTGTAATCGAAGCCGCCGTATAACTGCGCAGTCAGGCGCAACCTTGCTTCGAAGTGTTCGAGCTTGCAAGCCGGCCCGTTACCGACCAACTACACAGCTGTGAACAGAGTAGTTGCGCAGCGTGTACAGCAGCCACCGCCCTTGTCTACAAAACGGGGCGTTAAAAGAGCGCGCTTCGAGCACTTTAAGCGCCTCCAACAAGTTCCGAGACTACACGGCGCGAAGTCCTCCGCATGCCGGTGTCGCGACCTTCGGTCCCTTCTCCCGTCAGCGCCATTCGGGCCGCTCGTGAAGCGGAACCCGAGGCGCGACCGCATTTCTCCGCACGCGCGAACAGCTTTGCAACGGCCGGCAACAGTTTTCTTTTACCACGGCGGCGGCGGCGCGGAAGGCTTTTGCGTCACGCCGATGGAATTTTAATTCTCCGCACATTTTTTTTCCCCCCTCTCGCTATTGCCTTTCACCGTTCGGCCGCGCACTCGTCGCTCTGGCAAGTGCCGACGCTTTTGTTCTCGGCTGCCAAGAAAAAAAGAAAAAAAAAAGAACGCCGGTTTTGAAGGATGGCGCCAGGGCCGCAATCCGTACCCGGACGGGTGCTCCATTACGGGCGGCCGGAGCTCCATGCAGGCAGCGTTGGACCACGAATAAAAAAAAAAGGAAAGAAAAAGAAATAGAGAGACAGAAAGAAATAAAGAAGTAACAAGCCCGGCTTCGCTGAGCGAAGGAAACTGTCCCCGGAGCGTGCTGTATAGGCGCCGGCATTATGTGCCGGACAGTGTGCCCGTCGCGATTACGGCCGCGGATGTATGGCGGATGTAGGCTATCGGTGCGACGCGCACCAACGCGCCGATCAACGTAGCTTGGCGAATGGCTCCCGGGAAAGGGCCGGGGCGCGGCAGAGTGCGCGCGAAAGGAGGAGGCGTGACGTCATCGCCGCACCGACTTATCAGCCGTGGGCCAGACGCGACGCGAGTTACGAGAGGTCTCGGGGTCGCATTATCACGTCGTCATCCGCCAGATTAAAGCCTCGTGCTAGACACTTCGTACGCATGCATTCTCCCGTAGCTTCGCTCTGACGCGAGGTGCGAAGCGCGTGCGTGAAGAGGTGCTGGCCATTGGTTGGCCGCGTTCGGTAACGTCATGGCCGACGTCGCTATTGGCTGGAACGCGCTCTGAACAGTTCTAGTGCGTAAGAAATTGACGTAAGAGCTATAGAACTAAGAACGTAAGAACAAACGGTAACAACTACAGCGTGCGACAGCGCTGGTCCTATCGTGGTCTTTCCGAGCTTTTTACACTTGACGTGAAAATATGTTCGCGAATACGGGCCCCGGGCCGTATTGACAAAAATAAACTTCCGTATTCAAAAAAAAAAAAGGAAGAAGGCACGAAATGAGAAGCAGGATAATTAAAAAGAAGAAAAAAGGAAGGATTCTCTTCAAAAATCAGAAATGTTTGTAAGCGGAGGTGACAGCCAGTGGTGATGTCGACGTTACCAACATGGTATCTGCGATCTGAGAGCGCGCGCTGCCAGATCTCAGAGGCCGTGCAACCAGCGAAAGCAACGGACGGGGATGTAGAATAAAAGGTTTTGTGAATATTGTCTCGTTCTTTACCCAAGTTCTAACGAAACAGCCCGACTGAGCATGCTGTTAACGTTCACTGATTGCAAGACGCGTGTCGTACGCACCCTCTATCGTCTGACGCCCTGCGGATACGGTTCGATAAATTTTTCTAAACTACAGTCGGTTGCAACTTAAGGGCGCGTGCCGTATTCACGTCTTCTTTTTCTTCGTTACGCCTTTTAAATGTTTCCATCGCAGTCGGGAATTTTATCGCTCTTTACTGTCAATCTAATTTGCCGTTCCACAATTTTGCGAAGGCCTTGAACCAAAGTCGCAATATGACTCGGTACTTCGACAAGAAGCGAGCGCGCACAGGCACACGTGCGAACACGCACGCGCGAAAAATAATTTAAATAAACTTTTTTTTTTCTCGCCCGCACAGTCGAGTCACCTTGGCCTCAAAAACGAACGGAGAAATGAATGCATCCGTCACGACGCCGGTGGCCCGAGTCGGTCTGACATGGCCCACTGTACGCGCGGGCCGCGTAAACGAGCGAGCCTAAGTGACACGCGAATGGCCTGTTGCCAAAACGAAGGAGGTTCTTTCCTCCACCCTCTCTCTCTCTCTTTTGTTCTTTGCTTCTGCAGTTCCTGCGACTGTACTCACTCGACCGGTTTCTTTCTTTAGTTATATTTTCACCGTATTTCAAAGCCGGTGCAGTCGAGAAAGGACGCGAACAGGCTGAACGAGAAGAATGCGACACCCAGGCGTTCTTCCAACGGGACCGCGGAATGAACGAAGAAAACAAGGTCCCTGTCAACCATAAGGTCCCTGCAACACTTCGCGCGAATCTCGGCGTCATGGTGACCATCGCGTGTCAAGCGACCTGACCTTGTCTGACGCCTGAACGAATTTCAGGACTCTACCAGTTTCGAGATGTCTTTTTTTTTTTAATAGTCCGACGAAATGCATCGCCGTTCCAGTTAGTTTCCTGCTTCAATGCGTAACACAGCATTTCCTTTCAAGAAAAAAACAAAACGTAAGTGCAACAACAGTGCGTTCTTACCGCAAACTTGACGGCGCATATCTCTGAACAATGCAGTGCCATCCTCAGAAATCGTTCCAAGTTGGTATGCCTTGCAAACTCACCAGCAAAAAAAAAAAAAAAAAAAAAATGTACATTAAAAAAAGTTTATTATCGTAGTTATGTTAATTACTCAACTAAGAATTTTCATTTCTCGTAGACGTGAAGGCCGCCTCTTAAGGAGTTCAGATCAGGGGTTAGAACAGTGCTAACGTACACATGGATTTTTTTTTTTAATCTGGTGCAAGCAAAAAAAAAAAATCTAATTGACAAAGTTTTAAACTTCCGAACAGTTGGTACCTTCAGCCGTTCATCCCGCACACTGCTATGCTGTCCCCATAAAGTAGCGAGGGATGCGTGAAATCCAAATACTTCGCTGCATGCCTGCGCAGCACACGAAAACGTCCAGCTTTTATTCAATACTGTAGTGCTTCACCTTCGTGACGCTTATGTAAATATTTGGCGCTTAGCTTATTCTCAAAACGCCGTCAAAAGATTTCTGTAAGGACCTTACAATTTTACCGCCACTTTCTTGGCCGGCATGTTATCAATAATAAACTGTGTATTACAGATCATCTCCGAATAGCGAAGACAAAGCTCATCTGTTTCCACGTGGTGCGGGCATTCAAAAAAGGTTCCACAATGTGCTTACTCTTCAGTTATATGGTTACGCAGTCCTCTCCTTCTTTTGACCCGCACGCTCAGACGACGGGTACACTGTAAACGGAAATAACTCCGAGGTGGGAGTAGAACGCTTGTCCTCTAGCGACCCCCCGGTTCGGAGTTTATTATGCTCCGTATGATCGGAGTAGAGTTTTTACTCCGTGCGAGCGGAATTTTTGCGTGGAATTATGGGAGTTTATTTTTCTGCCTTTTCTTTATTTTTTGCTTTGCAATGGACGGAGGTTTTTCGAGGTGCAACGGGAGTATAAAAAGAGGCATCGCGTGAGTTTGCGTGAACATCTTTACATGCAGAGGCTACTGGTCAAATTTCGAAATACGCACACGAGACCGCGTCAAATTCGACGAAACAAGTCAATCAAAGCACACATATCATGACATACACAAACATTTCAGAAATACCCAATGCAGAAATTTGAAAGACATCCTACGTACACGCGATACTCAAGAAGCAACGATGCCAGTATATATAGCCACGATACTGTGTGCCTCGAAACCGCCTAGGGAGCAGCTGTGCTGTTTTCAGAATTACGACTCACAGGCTCGTTCATACGAGATCTGCCTCGCTGAAATTAACATAATACCTTAATCAGCACAAAACTGTTAATTCAGAATAGTGAGAGAAAAAAATTAATGGAGTAATTTTTCAAAATTATCATGCCATTCTGTGAGTGCTGAAGCGACTTCGCACACTGCCGGCGTTCGTGGCCAAAAAGTAGTGCGTTAGTTACAGTAAGCAAGTAAAATATAAGTGCGTGTGCTTCATAGCAAAATTAAATTTTTGCGATATAGTGCTAGCGTAGCAAGAAATTACTACGTGTGAGTATGACCCGCAGCAGCCGACGTAACACCAAAAAATGCGCAGTCATACGTTTTATACAGCGCACTACTTGCTCTGCGTCCAACGAATCTCTCTCGGTTGTGAAAAGGAGCAACATTGCTGATCTGTCGAGTGAATCCTTCAACTCGGAGCCAGCAGGCATGCGTCTAAATCAGTGTCTCGGATAGAGCGTAATGTTAATGCAATATCGGAAGCAACGACGTGACCAAAACCTATATGCGCGTTAACAATTCGATTCACATCGCTCAATAAGAAGCTTTATTTACAGTACGCATACTTATGTCCTACCGTTTTTTCTTCGGGCGAGTATATCCGTTCACAGATACATAAAAACAGTTGCTTGCACTCCGGTCTTTCTCACTGGCAACACAGCACCGCAACGAACTTGGGGTACGCCATTCGTGCGCGACTAGCATGGATGTCGTCGCTCGAACAGTGGCTGCTGTTGCCACGGCTACGCGGTCCTTTCAAACATTACACCGGACGTTGTCACCATGTATTCACAAGGACATCCAAGTCGCATTTCACGTACTGAAGAGCACAAGCCAGGGTCACGCAGCACGAAAACACAGTCACAACCTGAGCCGACATCACGAGCCAGTGAGCAGCTTCGAGGTATACCTAAGCCTTTTTCCGCACTTGAAAACGTTGCTCTTGCATTCATCGTTGTCAGCAAAGTGATCAGAGCTAACGTACTTGAAGCTGAGCTACAGTGAGCTTCAGGCATGCCTATAACACTTTCTGGAAGGAAATACTGGAAACAAATTGACGAAACGCTGTCACGGAGCGACACTTCACAGATGTAAACAAACCGTCAGCCATGAGCACTGCCGGCTCCGCTGAACGCGCCCGGTCGCTGGCAAGGCGCACAGCCTCATGGGAAGCGCCACGTGACCAACCAGTTTCGGCGGAGGGGAGTTTTTTAAAACTCCCTGTCGGAGTTTCACGGGAGAACAAGATTTTGAAGCGGAGTAAAATCGCGTCATGTCGCCTTAATACTCCCGCAGCTAGCCAGCGGAGTGAAACGAGGGAATGGCGCTGTTTTGCTCCGATACATCGGAGTAAATATTTCAGGAGGGAGGTTTTAGGGCACATCACCTGTTAAAAACTCCCAGGTGGGTTTATTTTCGTTTACAGTGATATATATATAACCGCGCTTGTGAAGCATCCATATATACCGACGGACACCGAGAGCTGCTCGATTGACTTTCCTTCTCCCTTTCCGACCTTTCTCATCTTCCCCTTTCTCCTTCCCCAAGTGTGGAGAAG
Organism: Dermacentor andersoni; assembly: GCF_023375885.2. Classification (NCBI taxonomy): domain Eukaryota; kingdom Metazoa; phylum Arthropoda; class Arachnida; order Ixodida; family Ixodidae; genus Dermacentor; species Dermacentor andersoni. Next base: position 101,530,492 of record NC_092822.1, read on the forward strand.
CCATCCGGTAACCTCCCTGGCCTCCTTACCTATTCTCACTTTGGAAAGCTACCCATCTTGGAAGGTTACCCATCTTGGAAGGTTGCCCCTATTGGAAGGCTATCCCCTTTTAGAAACATAGGCCTTTTGAAAGCTTACCACTTTCGACTGGTATTGCACAAAAAAAATGGAGATAAATTTCGGAACAAACATGCAGTTACCCGAGCAAGAAGCAGCTGCAGGCTATTCGTTCGCTCTTATCACGCAAAGAACAGCCCAAGCCCGTCCGCCTCGTCGACGGACGGCCAGACAAGGGCGCGCGGAGGAGGTCCGATCGCGAGCGAACGCTCGGGACAAAGACAAACTGAACGGCGGCCGTGCCAGGGTTATCCTCTTCCTCCCCAAACGGGAGCGATCACGTCTCGGAAGGAAAAGCGCCCGAGCTGGTGCGCAGAACGCAAACGAACTGCGTGTACGCAGTGCAAGTGTGTGCGTGTGCGAGTGCAAGTGTACGAAGGGCTGCGCATACGGCTAGCGGACGGGCTGCTCCGCGGACATAATGGAAGATCACGGAGGATCCGGTGGCCGCAGAAGACACGCGCTGCTGCTCCTCGCTCAGCGCGCGCCTGACAGACGCTCGGCCCGGCGACCGTGTTTGAGTTGAGCGGCCCGCGTAATCCGGCCCCCCCCTCCGCCGTTGTAGCGCCAAGCGGCTGCCGAGATTCCCACGACTCGATTCGTCGCCGCTCGACTAGCTGCCCTCGTTGCTTTCGCCATACTTTTCTTCTTTTTCATCTCTTACCCCCGTCCTTTTAGGCTAAGCGTGGGAGTGATGGAGGAAAAACGAACGCCGAGCGAAGTTTGAGAACGACAGGATCGAACTCGGAACGGCACGCTGTTATGCTCGCTTGCTCTCGATAGCTGACACGGCAAATACGCTCTGCCCTGGCACAAATGCGCCGACAAATTTGCAGCTCGAGAATATATTCCTCACCAGCGAAAACTGCGCACTGTCTATGGCTATACGAAGAGGCACAGAGAGAGACTGCAGAGAGAAGAGAGGCAGGCGAGGTCAACCAGAACGCAAATGTCTGCTACCCTACGCGAGGGGAGAGGGGGGAGAGGAAACAGAAAACAGTAAAACACGGGGAAGAACGCGGACGACGGGACAAGAGCGAAATAATTAGGCCGGACAGATGGTGGCAGATGGGCTAGTTGTATCTACTTCGTCCCGTCGTCTGCCCCGACTAGTACAGATCCGAACTCCCGCGACCACGCAATGCACCTCACCGCCGGCATCTTCACGATCACCGGCACGACGATGACGCGGATCGCGAGAAATGAACGCTTTCACTCCGCCACCTCCCCCACTTCCTCCTTCATTTCCCGTCTTGCTGACCGATGTTTTTTAGGCGCCGTACGCCAGCTATATGTATATAATAAAAACAAAGACAAAGAAAAGGAAACACCTTTACCAATCGCTGCAAACGCGTCTACGACGGTCTTCGGTTAGACGTACTGCCTCGCTCATTATGAGCTACAACGCGAAAGCATGCCCGACTAAAGCGTAGTGCGCTGTAGCTCAATCCGATCGCTTTAGTGCAGTGCAAACGGCATACCGTTAACAAAATGTCATCGCACAACATTTCTCGCATGCAGCCTTTTCGCATCTATTTCAGTCCATTCACTGCCGTGCAATCAACTGATTCCTACCCACTTTGACATTGCACTCGACAAAAAGAAAAAGGCGGCCTTTCTCTCTTTATTTCTTTTTTATCTTTATTTTATTTTTTATTTTTCATTTTTCGTAGCTATGCTGAAATCCGTACTGCTTGTCCGTCCATTCTTCCGTCTCTAAGGCGAAACAGCTGGATTTTATGCTCTGATAAACTTCGCCAAAAACAGAGGCATACCAATGAGAGAATTAAACAAAGGTGAAAAGAAAAGAGAGGTGGCGGGATGGCTTAATACATTTACGACTTCGATCAAGGGAACTGAAGAACCGGGCACACCGAATTGGCCCCGGTTTTGGATCAATACCCGCACTGGGTTATTACAGGCAGCGGACGATCCCGGACGCGGTGCTCGCCCTGCTGCAAAACGGATTGCCTTTAATTTCCCAACGCGCACTTCGAAAAATCGCTCCATTATTTTCCCATCACACGCGCGGCGTTCTCCCGCCGTTCTTTATTTGGAGGCCTTTCTCTATTGCGAGTACATAGAGTCCGCGGTGAGAGTAACGGTCTACAAAAGCCGCGCCTGCAGATTAAGTTCACTCAGCTCGCCTTGCAAGCTTTAGGGCTCGCCTGCGGCGCACAATGTTGTACGGTTCGCGACTGCGAGGATTTACAGGTAACACGTCACCGTGTTAAAGCCGAGCTAAAGAGTCGCATTAGCCTAGTTAAGGTAGACTGTTAGACAACAAGTCAGCCTCACCGTGAGCGGAGGAATAGTGTGCCTCAATGAGAACGTAAGAACAAGCGACTAGCGGGTCGGAATCACTCTTCGTTGGGTTAGGAGAGCGCGAAGTCGGTTTTATCATGAAAGGATGAAACAGAGTGTTGCATTACATAACGAGAATAAATAAAACGCAGTGCTTGTGGCTCTGTAAGCTTTCTCAATTATTTTGGGTTAGCACTTCCATACATTGCAGACTGGAAGAAACTTGGTCGAGCCTGGTAAGTTGCTTTTTCTTTTTTTCGTCTTACTTGAGCAAGGAACCACTCTAGTCGGAAACATACTAGTGATCGAGCACATAAATATACTGCAGATACAGACCCAGCCCATTACGCTCTGAGACAAAAAAAGAAAAACTGCTCCCGTAAAATTCCAGCTGGAACAATAATCGCCATTTTGAGTGTCCTTCCAGTCTTACAGATAACGAACGCGGTACTTACAGATCACGAGCAACACGCATCAGTCAGCATAAAATAATGTTCCTCACAGGAAAGTATGGCATGCGGAGTGTTATAAAGAAAATGAGCGCTAGGTAAATTTCTTTGGTGACAAGGTAACCCTCAAAGGGTGTAAATGCATTCTGAATGCAGTACATGGGAATGCGACTTATTTAAAAGGGCCTACATTGGAAACAGGTAAAATGGACAGGGAGTAACTGCAGTCTTGCCTAAATCTACAGTGCAGATACACATAGCTAGCTACAGTACGCCTATGTGAGTTGCATTAAACGTGTTACCGTGTGAACATTACATGACACAGTCGGTCAACGAAGCTGAGTGACAGGCATCGGTAACGTTCAACGGCAATCGTGGCATTTCAGGCCATTAAGCACGGTTTTACAAGTAGATGGTCGGTATTGTGGTTCTCGCCTTGCATTATCCTATACACAGTACATCACTTGGAGCTGTAAAAAAGAGCGGAGCAGCACGTTACAGCTAAGTTATTTTCACTTCCCTTGCTCAAGTAGTCATCCAGCGGCATACAGTCAAATAATGAATAGATGAATGAGCGCCATCTTTTTTTCACGTGAAATCGTGTATCACCTTCCCTAGTTTTACCTTTCTTCAAATAACCATTGACATATCACGACAGAGTGACCGCGGCACCATTGGATCGAAACCTGCACGAATCCCGTTCTTCAAGTGCACCACGTACAATGTCCCGATATCGACTCCCGGCCACGGTGGCTGGTTTTTCTGTCCATGCCGGATGCATAATTTGCCGCGCGCTGGCATTTCAGTCTCGGCTGAAATGAAACACGTAACAGAAATTAACCTAGCCTTATGACGTCCTTCGCTGCCCGCACTGCACCACTTCGACGTGATCTATTACGTGAACCATCCGTGCGTCCATCTATCTATCCGCGTCCTACACTATGGCATCCCTTACAACTTCGCACTGCACGACAGACCCGTCCGTCCGTCCGTCCGTCCGTCCGTCCGTCTCTCTGTTATCAGTCAGTCAACCAACCAATCAATCGCTTCCTTCACCAATAACACTTCGCCCAGGCGTGCAGGACAAATACGCGACGAAGCCTTGCTACGCATGAGAAAGAGAGAGAGACGATCGTCCGGTTTTCCCCCTCTCCTCCTCTCTGCGGCCAACGGAGGGTGTTGCGCGTCGATCGGGTCGAACGTGCGGGGTGCGCGGCGCCGATCGGCGGGGTTTTTCACCGACGAAATGAGTGCCGCACAGGCGCCTTCTCCTCGGCCGGCCATCCGTCGATCGCGATGCCGCTTGCCAAGTAGAGCGGCACGGCGGATGACACGGCGAGAGCGAGAGGACGGCTCGAATCCAGGAGACGTCCGCGCACACCGCCCCGCGAGGTGGAAGCAAGGCGGCGGCGTCGGTCGATGTGAACAATGGCACGTTAAAGTGGTCCCTGCCCCGTTCCTCATCGGAGGTCCCTTCCGTGCCGTCTCCTCTTCGACGCCGCTCCTCGGGAAATGAGCGCCCGTCTCCTCGGCTCTGTTCGGCGCAAACGGACCGTGCACGCTCTACGGGGACGATCGAGCACGGCGCCCGTCGAGACCCGCTCGTTAAACGGGGCTCCGCCGTATGCGGAGATGGCGGGGCACTCGCGATCGAGACGATGACGGAGCTGCGACGGAGCTTGCTGCTCTTGGCGGCGCGGTTGGTACGTAAAACAGCTCAATGAGATCGGACTAGAGTTGGGCTACAGTTTGTCCCGTTAGCGCCTGTCCTAGTCCCATTCGTTTGTTTACGCTATTTTCTTTCTAAAGCCAACGCAGCTTGCTACAAACGAGCAACACAAAACGAAAATAAAATTAAAAATAAAGGAGGGTCATGTCTTTTTACGAAGCTGCCGACCTTTAGCTAGCATCTGCGAAAGCGTTCACAAACACGTCATCGCATTATCCTCGTGCGAGGAACTTATGGACTGTGAGAGTATAGCACAGTAGCGTCAATGTCTCCATCATGGAGGAGGAACATAAGCTATGACCGAGCATTAGGTCCCGCAGCCAGCCTTGGCAAGCTAACTCTCTCTGTAAAGCCATTCCTTTAGCTTCTTTCATCGCAGTGTTGGCTTAACGGGTGACTCAGCACATTGGCGAAGAAGAATGCATAGTTCCCGGCAGTGTCAAGCCTACGCGTACTTGCTCGGTTGCCGTGCCGTAGCGCCTGCAGAGCGGGAGCATTCAGACCTACCAGACACTCTGACGTCACGATCACTTGTTCAAACGACTCGTTTGATTTCACTCGTGTTGCACAATGGCGCCTCTTATTTTTCTTTCTTCCTTCCTCCATAGTCTCTATGACAAGAAAGAACGTACTAACAATGCGGTCTCGATTTGACTGCAGCGCCAGCCAGGACACGCCTCTGCCAGGTGCCCAACAAATTTTCCGTTGTTCTCCACAACGGAACAGTGGGACACCCAGCTCACCAACCTCAACCACGATGACCAGCGTCAGCTGGTGAACAGGGCAAGGCAGGCGGCCAGATCACATAGCTTCCTGGACTGAGAAGGCCAGTCGCCACGAAGGCGGCCAAACAACTTCGTCCGTTCTCAGTAAAGTTCCATCACCGTTCCTGCTTCGACGCCAGAACACAGTCCTAGGTTAGCTGAGTTAGCGCTGCTAAAGACAAGCGCACAGGGAAGGCAACCCCGCCGTCTCGAGGTTTTGCAAGCAGGCGCTCAAGCGTGCTCGAATGGATCCAGCTCGCTGCGACGTCGCTCGTAGAGACGGACGGATACCCTTTCGGAAGATTCGCTCTTCTTCCTAAACTGCACTGTCATCTCAAGATCACCGAGCCGTTAAAAGAAGCACCCGTGCCACGTGCTTTGGAGCCACTTCAGAAACTATCGGTGAGCGACCGGCCTTCGAAAGTGTTCGCTAAAGCTGGCATCCCCACGGTACGAGAAATCGCAGGGTGAAGCCGACTTCAGAGGCTGCCTTCGTGTCACGGCAAACAAAACCAACAATGTTACTGCCTTGGTAACAGCGAACAGTCGTTTTCAACATGCGATAGATAAGCGAGTAAAAGAAGACCATTACCAGTGAACAAACGAGAGCCGAAAATCATTTCGGAACACGACCACCGCTTCGAGCAGGACCACGCCACAGCTCCTCAGCCACCATAGCAGCTATTACCTTCATGGTGACGATATGTAAAACTAAAGAAAAAGAAAAAAGTTCAATTCGGCGGTTTTACTAGTCAACCACTATCTGATTACAAGGCACGCCGTAATCCGCATTAACGTGACCACCTGTGGTTCATTAACGCGCATCTAAGTGTATACACTTAGCTGCTCGTGTACTTATAAGTAGACGAGCACCTTTGCATTTCGCCCCCATGGCGCTGCGGCCACCGAATCCTGGATCAAACCCGCGACCTCAAACTCAAAAGCGCCACGCCACAGCCGCTTGGTTCATATTCAAAGGAATCTGGATATTTGCCCCTACGGCAATCTGTTGAACTTCACCGCAACACAGCAGGTTAACTCAGTGTTATAACAACGAACTTTGGACTAAGCGCCGCAAAAGCCTGTTATTACACGGAGGTCTCCTCTGGACGTTGCTTGACAAAAACTTGGGGGAACTAGCTCGATCGTTTGAAATACTTTCGTAAAGTGCTGTCCACTGAATTAGTCTTGTGTGCCGCGGTGAAGTTGAACAAATTTTTGAAGGGGCAGCGTCCAAAATTCCTAGACATGCGCAGCCGGTCGGCGATGAGATGGAACAGACCGATTAAAATAATGTAGTTGAAGGTGAAAACAAACATGAAGAAAGAAAGAAAGAAAGAAAGAAAGAAAGAAAGAAAGAAAGAAAGAAAGAAAGGAAGAAAGAAAGAAAGTGAATCGGCCATTGTTTCCGGTGCTTGCCCGTGGACTGCGACGAGGAATCGTGACGGGCTCTTCAACGGTCTCGTTCTTCAAAAAGTCGGACGCCCACGCTTCAGCCTTCCCGCGAAGGACGCGCAAGGGCGGCAACGGTGCGCGCAGTCTATTATGTACTACGTCTCGCATGTTGCAACAGGAGGCTGGCAATACACGTGGCGTGGTCGGGTGTGTCCGGGTCAGGGAACCCAGTACGAGGAGGAGGGAGTATAAAAAAGAACACGAAACAAACCAAACAAGCGAAAATGGAAATCTGCGCTTTCACACTTGAGCCGCCCTCCCCACCCACCAATACAGAGAGACGCGATCCTACGGAGCACGTCGGTGGACCCACCACCAAGATAGTTTTCTTAGCCACGATGCTAAGCAAGATAAGCCACGCAGATAATACACCAGCAGCTACTCCACCCCGCCGCAGCAGCGGAGAGAGAGGGAGAAATACAAGCTCTAATGGTATGCTGGAGACGACAGCTGGAAGCCTTTGGAGAACCGAATGACAACTACGGTTAGAGGCACTCGCTCTTAAAGAGCGGGACTTTTCCCTAAGCAGTCTTTCTGCTTAATCTCTGCTCGCGCTATCTTGCCATCGCACATTTAGATGCGAAACTGAAATGAACCTTTGGCAGCGGGAAGGATCACCGTGGTGTAACTGGCCAGAAACACTGTAAAGCTTAGTTTTGGAGTACTCTTTCAAGGAAATGCAAGTGACACAGAAAGGGAACCTCATAGGCGGAGCAATAGGTGCTGTATAATTTCACGCCCAAGCAAATGCGATCGCTGGGCAACAGGCATATATGTCGAAGCCCATGCTTTTGCTAACCGAATGCACTGGAAGCGACTGCGGAGCCGGATACACGTCATATACCATGTCGTGGGTAGTAGACACATTTACACCCCAGACACCGCGTCATAAACACCATTCACCAGGTGGTAAATGTGTCACATTGTGAGCCTCTAAGTGTGGGAAGGCAACACGTGGTGGCGCAGTGATCCGTAGCCCCTGGACGTCCAATACGCATCCTATTCCGTCATGACTTTCGTTGTCCACACATGCGGACTCGGAGGCTCGCAAATGGCCCCCGTACTAAGATTGCCGATCGTGCCGGGGTAGTCTTTCTAAGCTTGTAGTCTGCGTCGTGGTAGCCAGACCACCGACGAAGATATTTCAGAGGACCGTGGCTTGTGATCTGGCTTGAATGCTACTGACGCGAAGCTTGGCACTAAGCCACCGGTCTAATATACCATTAACATGCATCTGCTGTAAACTACTGGAACATATCATAGCATCGCATATCTACCGCCATTTAGAATCAAATAACTTTTTTTATTTTAACCAGCATGGATTCAGAAAAGGCTTATCTTGTGAAACTCAGTTGCTTGAATTTACAACAGAATTACATTCCAGCATGAATAACAAACAGCAGACTGACTGTGTATTCTTAGATTTTTCCAAAGCATTTGATCGTGTCGCTCATTGTCGCCTCATCTCAAAAATATCCGCGCTCCGGCTGGATTCATTAACTTTATCTTGGCTCCGAAACTTTCTCTCCTTGCGGCAACAGTTCACTGTTGTTAATAACCACTCATCGCTTACTTCTGACGTTACATCTGGCGTACCGCAAGGCAGTGTCCTTGGTCCTCTTCTTTTCTTAATTTTCATTAATGACCTTCCACAAAACATATCATCGCAGATAAGGCTTTTCGCCGACGATTGCATTTTATACCGTACAATAAAAACATCTGATGACCATTTAGTATTGCAGAACGACCTTAACCTTGTCAGTTTCTGGTGCAGTACGTGGCAGATGACCCTGAACTCAGACAAATGTAAAGTTATGTCCTTCTCGCGTAAACATACAAACTCTCACTTTTCCTACGTCCTAAATAACACCGCCGTACCTCCGACATTGTCCTACAAGTACCTTGGCATTGAACTCACAACTCATCTTTCCTGGAGTACACATATAACGGTTATCTGCGCAAAAGCTTCGAAAACTCTGGGTTATCTTCGACGGAACTTGCGTAAATCCCCTGCTACAGTTCGTAAATTAGCATATCAGACTTTTGTTCGCCCACAGTTAGAATTTGCGTCATCAGTATGGTCACCACATCAAAATTATTTAGTTGATATGCTAGAAAAAATTCAGAACAGGGCATCGCGCTTCATCACAAGTAACTACGACAGAACTTGCAGCGTGACCAAGATCAAAGCAGATATTTCGCTCCAGCCACTTGAAACTCGTCGCACGATAAGTCTTCTTTGCCTTTTCCATAGATACGTCCATGGTAATAGGGCTCATGTGTTACCGCTTGAAGTACCAGCGCGCACGTCACGTCGCCTTAACAATAGCCATAGTTTCATGCGCATATTCGGTAATACACTGTCATTTAACGCATCAGCACTGCCACGTGTCATAACCGTATGGAACAGCCTTCCTGATAACATTGCGAGCATAACAGATCGTGACGCTTTTCGCGAAGAATTGCTGAATTTCCTCTAGAAACATTGTATAAGGATGTTATTGACCTGCTTTCCTTCGCTGTTTTTCACACTTGTATTTTTATATTTTTGTGAGCATGAGTATATTACTGTGTTTACGCTCTCTAAAGCTTAGCCTAGACAAACATTTATTGAACTTCGCTTTACTTATCTTGTGAATGCATGTATAGATATTTATATTCTCCACTCCTGTACTGCTTTACTTATCTTGTGAAAGCCTGTATTGATGTTTATATTATTTACTCCTGTTGTAACACTTACTTTGTGTCCCCCCTTACCCAATGCCCTTAAATGGGCCTGTAAGGTATTTTAAATAATACGAGTAAAGGTTATTCGCCCTGGAGCTTGTGTGGCAGTCTCAGTGAAGCCTAGCACGTAAGAACCGCAACGAATGTGCAATGCAGTACAGCCAGATCGTGACGCCGATAGAGAGAGAGAGATTCTTGTTGGAAAGAAAAATTGGGGTAAAGTGCAGCGCAGTAACTGTCTCTCAGGTGAGGACACCTCAACCAGAGCGCAAGTGCGCCGTACGGGCCGACACTGCACCGGTTCGTCGCAGCGCAGGGTGCTGCACAGCCACGGCCACTGCAAACGACGCGTTCCTTGCGGTGCGAGACCTCTGCAGTGCGCGGTGTATACTGCAAAGCGGAGAATGGATTTCGTCATCGTACTTACCGAACTCGCAGGCGCAGGCACGGTAACTGCCCGGCATTGCACCTGTTACAATGCGATGTGTCCGCTGACGACATTCGCTTTCTCCATGTTGAAAGATTCCATTGCGAAGGCTCTTTAATCGCAACGATTCAGAGGCGTCAGGAAAGCGGAAAGCAATTGTTTCCGCGACGCCAAGTGCAATGACAAAGCGTGTACCGTCGTCACAAATTGAAATACCATTGTGACAAAACTTCTGAGGGCGCGAGCAACGCGCAATCACACAGAAGCGTGACGCGCCATCGCTCTGCAACCAGTCTCCAAGCACGCTGCCCTCAATATACATCTTAAAATCTCATTTAGTGCGTCGTATAAGGTAATTAGATAAACATTTAATTAGTGAACACGTGCTAATTAGCCGATTATGCATTTAAATTTTTGTGTAAGTAATGTCCACCTCTTAGAGTAGGCCAGCTCATTAACTATATTGTGCTATATCTGTCACGGTGAATTAAAAAAAAAATTTAAAGTGTTCACCGATACATGCTGTGTACACGCATCTTGCTAACGTACACGGTTGCTCGGCATCGGGGTTCTCTATGAAGCGCAGCGCTTCACTGTAGCTGACACTTCAAGAATACGCTCCCAGTTGGGCTAACAAGAAGTTGAAAAGGTCGCGCGCATTTTATTTACTAGCATTACTAGCATTAACATCGTAAGTGGCCGTCGATAATCGAGGCGTACCAGCACCGGTTAAATTCATCTGCCAACATCTGGTGAAGCGTTAAGATAGGGAAATAAATAATCAGGTCCCGGGTTTGCCCATAGGAAAATCCGCAGGGCTGCTGCTTGGAACGATCTCGGGCGTTCTATAGATGCAGTTCCCACCGGATTCCGGTTCCGAAAGCTGCGTCGCCTCTTACAGCATGTCTCACCAATAAATTAACTGGCCACACGTAAATGGTTACTAAAAAATAGGCAACTGAATCGCAGTGAACGTTGCCGCGTAGACAAAGTAATCGTGAGATTTAAAAAAAAATGTGCCAATGCATGTAGCGGGTAACAAGTAATTAATTACGCGTAATTTGTTACGTACATGTCTGATCCAACGTAGGTGACGCACATACGTTTCACATTCATGCGCCGAACGCTTCGGACATTGAACGTAATATATCCGTATGATGATGATTAATGTTTAATGGCGCAAGGGCATCTAAGGCCAAAGAGCGCCAGGACATGTGTTATGGATTAGTAAAATTGTGAGATTAGGACAATGATTTAAAATAAAGGCTGTATAGAGGCCTACACGTAAGATATATCTTTAAATACTAGTGAATGAATTCTAAAATAACCACGAAGATAAATATAAAGCCTTAAATGCATTGGTTATGGCCACACATAGTAAATTATTGCGGATTGTCCGAGTCCCTTGCTGAACTATTCTTGTCTACGCAAGAAGTGCAAGCGCTCAGACCTACTTTTGTGCATCAGACTGTGCCTCACCTGTGAGGCGCAATCTGAAGGTTAGGATGGTATGAGATGATGTCGAGAAAGTTAACTTGCGCAAGATAATTAAGCACTCTTTTATAGTTAAATATTGCATCCTCTGATAAGAACATTGAGGGATGGGGGGGTATATGGTGTGAGTATAGTTCTCTAAAATGGGCCAATCGGTGTCGGTGAAGTTCAGGACATTGAATGAGGACATGTAGGACGGTTAGGTTCTCACCACAGCGTGTGCACGTCGGTGGGTCAGTTGCAGTCAAGAGGTATTTGTGTGTGCCATAAGTGTGACCTATTCTGAGTCGTGCCAGGGTAACTTCAGTGTGTCTATCAAGCTTCAATGGGAAAGGTTTCGTTAATTGCGGTTTAAGCAGGTGCAGCTTATTTTCAACTTCCTTGTCCCACTCAGCTTGCCAATGATTATGGAGCGCCTTTCGTACCGCAGGTTTCATATCTACACCAGGTACCCAGCTTACATCAATTGTGTCCCGATGAGCCGCTTCCCCAGCATTTTTGTCCGCTATTTCATTGCCTGCGATACCAGAGTGGCCTGGCACCCAGCATAACACAAGAGCAAGGTTTTGTTTATGCGCTACGTGGATCTGTTTAAGGAGCTGGTTAATTACAGGGTTTCGGCTTGCCTTGCCACAGGAGAGGGCTGTGACAACGCTTAAGGAATCTGTGTATATTATAGAATTTTCTATATATCCGTATGACGACGCGACGTCCAAGTAACTACAACTATCAGGTCATGCCCCGGCGCGAAGTACTTCTAAAGTTGACACATACTGACAGTTCCATGTAGCGTCAAGTTCTGCGGCCACCGCTTCGTTAGCCAAGCGGACCGTTCGACCGACGGACAGCACGTCCGTCGTGTCACCAGCGCCATTGCCTAAGCGTGCAAACCCCGCCGTGGCCTCCCTCGCGCAGTGAACATTTAAACGGCCCGCAGGCGCATAACACGACAACGCGGTTGCGCCCACTGCCGCGGTGACGTGCGCGAACATCACGCTCGCTGTGCTCGCGCGCGAGTCATTAGCAGCGAGGCGCGCGCTTATTGCTCCTAAGCGCGCTATAGGCTCTACACGCACGTACACGGCCGGCGCTGCTGACGCACTGATGGCCCACGCACGAAGCAGCGTGCTAGACAGCGCCCCCACGCGGTTGGAGAAAGAGAAGGGCGGTGGTTCGGGGGTGTTGGTCGCCGCAACGCTCGAGGCGGCACGGGGACGCAAAACGACTTTCAAACTTTGGCCCTCGCGCATGCAGTTCGCCCCCTCTCCTCCCTATCTCCGGAGGCCGTTACGCTCTGCGAAAATCTCGGAAGATATTAGTGAGCACAGGCGAAAAGCTTTGTTGTCTCCCACCCCGAAAGTGACGGCGGGCCACGCTCATGCCGCTTGTTGCTTTGCCTGCAGAGGCAGTTAAAACGAAATGCGCGCAGTCTTCAACGAAGCCGCTGGATACGTTCCGTTTTGCCATCGGTGTACAAATGCTATAGATTAAGAGACCAGTGGGCTACATGCAGCGGGCTGACGCAAGGCGAGGGTAATCGTTGGGAGTGTGCCTTCGTCCTCCCGCATGCAATAAAGAAGATGATGACTATGAACGTGATGCCTGTTTATCGGATCGTTTAGCAGAGGCGCGATTACAGAGAAACTCCGTCATACGGCCAGATTCGTCATCCTGTCTCCTGTATCTGGCTGACAGGGCAGCTACGCCCTCCTTTAGTCGCGCAAAACGGGATGGCGTAATTCAACAACATGGCGGAATCGCAGCTCCGGAGTCCAATTGGCAGTGGAGAAGGGATGCTATTCTATAGTCGGGTACAACTCCAAGGCGGATCTCCACACGAGCCTCCACCAATGGGCGCGCACCAAAGCCTGACGTGACGAGCCGAACGGCCGGTGACCCCGCAGACGGAGAACACGGCAGCCCGCGCTTCGTATTGGGCCGAGTCGCGTCAGCGAGACTATTTCTTTAGTCGCGGAGACAAGCGGCTGTCGCGCTTCGCTCATGTGGGCTCTCCTGCCTTCTCAAAGTTGTGCCCGACTGCAGACAGAATACTTGCACTAGCAGCAATGCGGCGATATTGAGCGCGACCATCATTACCATCATTTTATCCCGTCAGATGGGAAATGAAATTTGTAACAATAAAAGCCGCAACCAAATGTCCGGCCTCACTTCCAACGCCAAACTTCTACGAACTGCGCCAGCAGGGGCCCCTATAAGCTCGGTGTTATCGCTTTCCAGAGATCGATATGTTCCAAGTTTGATAATTTATCGGATTGCACGGGCCGGCTTCCGTTCTTTCGAGGACGTCCCAGTCACGTCAGCTCGGCGCGACGGGTCGCAGAGGGGCAGCGATTTCAGCGCCAGCCAGCGCATTCTCCATCGCGGTGTTCCATTGTCTGGCCAACGCCAGCGGGGGTGGTAGGGGGAGGGGGGGAGGCATGCGCCCGCAGACAACAGCAACCGCCGCCGCCGCCGCCGGAGGAACGCAAAACGACGGCGTTAATTCCTCCCCGCCCGAAGGACAACGGAGCGGCGCATCACCCGGCGCCGCTGAAAGGCCTCGGCGATGACGCATCGTGGCCATTTGCTATACGTGATTGGCCTACATGGGCGGCGATGATGGCCCGGCCATTTCGTTCCTTTGTCTCCTCCTGGGTGACTCTCCTCTATTCTCCCAAACGACCATCTTCGTTTTATTTCTTATTCTCTTTTGTTATTTTTCACATCATTCGTTTCATTCCTATCGTTCTTTCGTCTGTGCCTTCTATATGGCCGATAACCAAAGTATTACGCATGGATGGATCGAAAGCGCATGAATGCTCTACACCAGTATGAAGTCACCTTGGCGAGCGCCTTGAAAAAAGCTTGCGCAATGTTCAGCCCCTTTGTTAGCGAAGAAAACGACAGTGATACCGTAATTAAAGAGCACATATCAAGTTTATAGGGTTTAGCAGAGTCCTTCGGTACTTTTTTGTGCTGGTGAGACCTCCCAATAAGAATGCGTGTCATTCCTAATGAAATCGGTACCGTCGCAAATACTTGCCCCATATGGCACTTAATAATTACAAAATAGATTTCTTTGAATGTACAATCAAGTAGGAAACCCGACGCAACAGGGGAGATGGCTTTCCGTTCGCCATATATATACCCGGGAGATACACCCACTGCGGTAACTTAGTGGCTATACGGCGCTGTGCTGCTGATCTCGAGGTCGCGGGATCGAATCCCGGCCGTCGCGATCGATCGCATTACAATTGGGCGCAGAGTGCCACAACGCTCGTGTATCATGCATTGAAGCATGTTACAGTACCTCGGGTGGTCAAAATAACACCAGAGCACGGGACGGGGCCCCCAACACACACATTATACGGCGAGCTTCATAATCAGATCGTGGTTTTCGCAGGTAACAAACCCCAAAATATAATTATTTAACCCAGAAGATAACGTTATAAGCTTCACTAAATCACGAAGTGACAGCGCGATAACCAGCGGTCGGTGAATACGTCGTTTCCTCAGTGCGCGCGAACCCCGTTACTGCACAGCACATGCTATATGACATTTCTAAATAAAAAAAAAAGACATTTAGAAGCATCGCGAACACAAATGGTGGCATGGCGTAAATAGCGTTCGCCTCTCAGCGTTGCACAGCGTTCAGACAGACGAATAGCGGGAGCAGACTGTTAAACGAAGGAGCTGCACACGGCATTAACTAAAATTATTGTTGCGGGACAAACTTATACCTTCTGAAGGGCGCACAACTATTTAACGGTGTTCCCGAGAAACACAGCCAACTGCAATCCTGGTGCGCAGAAGCGATCCCCTACTCTTCCCTGTGCTGGACCGGTACTTTCAGCTAACGTTCGGTCTGGCCTTTCTAAAACTGCCCAGGAAACGACTATATAGGCTGCCCCCGGCTTCTCAACGTGCCGCATTAACTTGCACTCCGCCTGTTTGCGTCGAGGACGAACTTGTATACAATTCTCACGGTGCGATTATGCAAATGGCGGCGACATCGTCTAACGCATTCACCCAATGAACTTTCCCGCCCCGAATATCCCGATGGAACACCGACCCCGCGCGTTAAGGGGCAGCACTCTTCGCAGAGCAATGCGTAGATGTCTTGCGAGTTTCGATCGAGGGCCGTCCGATTCTCCCTCCATCGGACAGCTGTCGAGGCTCCATACTTATTAATCGGGCGTGAAGAATACATTCGTGGGGCCTTTCCGTGCTTCGACGGGTGATCCGTCATGCATGGCGAATGAGCCGAAATTGAAAGCCGCCGACAGAGGCGCCCTCTGGCTACGTACCGCTCTCCGCGGACCATGACGCGAAGGACTCCCCAGCCTATTTCGACGCTGGCTCACAAAAAGCCTGCCCCGGACGTGTCAGCCAAGCTAATGGAGTGAGTTAACATAACTGAGACATACTAAAGCATACGGGGCGTCGGAACGGAAGACGCATGCGGGAGGAGGAGCAGCGTTGGGTGCCGACATCTTCTGACACTGTCGCGAACCATAATGCGTTGACAACGCTCTTATGCCGCAGGGCTCTTCGACTCTACCACGAAGAAGTAAAATTAAATCTGCTTTCCTGATGATAATGTCTGTCACTGTCATGGAGGCTGCTACCTGTAAAAAAAAAATTGCGGCAACTTTCCCATCCATGCCATGCAAGTAAAGAAAAAAAAAAGATCAACTCCCTATAACGAAAAATGACTGCGAAGACACGGCGCCGCAATATTCACCAAGCACTAACCAGCCCTTCCCCGTGAAGGATACTTGACTGTCCTTAACGAGCTTCGCATGCGGTGCATGCATGCTTCCATAGTCAGCTATGCTTATCCCGATTTTCCATCCCGACTTCACTCCCTCCCTCTCTGCGCCCATGCGCAGCTGAATCGACAGAGCAGTTGAGCAGCCAGCGCATTAGAAGCAATCCTTGCCGTATAGTGTTCTATTACATTGAAAATGACGGGATAACTTAAATGAAAGGGCGTGGAACAAACGCTTGAAGACGGGAAACCGTGCCTATGGCAAAGATTGAAACGGTGGCTAGAGCAAAGATTAAAGCCGTTGCTGTGCATGTGGAACTTTCCACGCATCGATTACTCGCTTCGCCATTGGCGCTATTTGATTTAACAACTACAAAAAAAAAAAGAAACATTCGCGGACCAGTATGGAGGAGTGTGGGCCACGGCACCACTGCAATAACTGTAGGCCATTTCGCATCCCAAGGTTACATCCGGACTGCGCAAGATCACACGCAGTGGTAGGCTTCGGATTAATTTTTACTAGCACTATTGGAGCATCTGTCGTTATGTATAGCCTCCGCTGATGGCAGTGCAAGCCGGGACTTCACGCTCCGCTGCCGCCAGCAGCCCGGCCACTGAGCGATCACGTGGCGCCTAGGTTGTGGCCGAGGAGCGCGTCGTACGGCACGACACGTCGTCGGGGACATTGCCGGGCAGCAGTCCACTCATCCACTGCCCACGACACCGCTGGCGCCTTCCGGTTCCTCCCGAGGACACTCGGACTTCCTTTATTTCCCCCATTGCTTCCGTGAGCGGCGGGGAAGCAGCACCGGCGGGAGAAGAAGAGGTGCCCTCCTTTCCTCCGCTGTCTGTGCATCCCTATTTCACTCATCGCCTCTCACCCTCTTAGTATCTCGGTGGCTGACCCGGCATTCCTTTTATCTTTTTCTCCCGGCGAAATGATGCGCTCGCCCGCTCCGCTACTCCCTGCCTCGATCTCTTCTAATCTCGGCCGTTTCTCCATCAGCCCTTTCTTTCCCTACCGCTGTATCGCGCCTGTACCGAGGTCACGAACATCTCTCCCTGGAACGTCCCGCTCTCTCATTTATGTCTCACTGCTTATCTATACGCAGCTCCGCGCCGCGGTCCCATGTCCCGGTTTCCCCAATTCCCTTCCCGTTCTACTATCGTGCTTACTCTGTTCTTTTTTCTCCAGGGTTTCTTCTTTGTTTTATCTCCAATGGCGCATCGTTCGTGTAGGTCACTGCACGGGTAATCTCTCGATGAGAGTGAATTAATATCGTTGGTGCGACGGAGGCAGAACGGCCTCGATATTGTTTATTACCATCTCGATACAAATGCTGTTTTATTAGCTAACTTTTCTTCTCCTGAACCAAAAGGCGTTGATCAAGTTGCTCCACCGCGCTCCTGGCGAAGAATTTGAATCCTGAATTTAGTACTTTTAGAAAATTCTCTGATCTTTCTTGGAAGAACACTGCCCTCGTGGCACGCCAAGTGCACCCACCACGTATTCCAGTGTCAGTTGGACAACAGCTGTCCATCCAAGACCACTTCGTGGAGCAATCTAGACTGCTTTACGGAAATCGGCAGAGATCATAGGATCTCTGACTGTGCATGATTTAGCGCGTGTCATCACACACGCTCCTTCTGCCGAAAGTGGCAATTCTATTCCTACTACACACCATGGAGGCGTTTGCTCATATAGGCCAGAAAAATCAGCGTGCCCTCAGAACCAGTCTGCTGCGCCGAATTAACGTTGCCATGCTTCGTTTACGAGCATGTTTGGCTTCCATTCGTCTTTAATTAATCGCGCTCGAAGAGTTCAGTAACGATAGACTACAACGAAGATTTAAACGGCACGTTGTAACAGGCGTTCAAGACTTGACATTAAATGCTTCTCGTGTACTTTCTTCGTTCATGTCAGAAAAGAATTGCATGATCATGAACACATATGAACATGAGAAAACAATCTCGCTTCAGCGCCATCGGATCCAGTGGTTCTGCAGTGCCTAGAAAGTTCAAGAACCTTCAATAAGCAGGTGAAGCGACGAAGTAATTTACTGGCGCTGTCATCTTCCTTACACTCCGCCTCGTAACAACAGCGCACCCAATTTCGGCAAGTCCGAAGGCTGCCTCGTTCCCTAATTCATCGTCCCGGACGGTGCACGCACCGAAAGAAAAACAGGGAAGCCCTTTTCCTATTAGGGAATAAATAAACCGGACACCCACGGGCCATCGGAGTTCCTCGAAGCAGGCAGAGCAGCCAGAGGGTGCCATCCTCCTATCGAGGCAGCAGAAGCAGCCCGAGGGTAGAATGTGACGTTCGATGCGGCCGCTGCGGAAGCAATGCCGCACTCTCCCTAGTATTCCCCTCTGCTTCCCCATTTCTCCCCTCCTCGCTTCTTGTAGGTCCATCCTGAGAGGCCAAGCCGAACACGCACAGCGCACGCCCCCTAGTGATCAGCTGTCCTCCCTCTCCTCGGCGAATCTCTTCTCCATTTTCCCAGAAGCGCTAGCCGAGAGAGAGAGAGAAAAAAGGTGCACAATTTGCTTTCCTTCTGGAATCGCCAAAAAAAAGCGAAGGAATAAGAAATAAGCCAAGACATGAGGACTAAGCAGCGAAAGCGCAGGAATCCGCTTAGGGCCGCCAGCATGCTCTGACCAGCTTGCTTCTGCTTTTTCCCTCCGCCTATGGGGGCGCCAAACGAACACACAACGGATCGGCCGAGGCCCGCCTGCAACTCCTCTGGTTCCCTCCTCGCCTTTCTCCAGTTCCGTACCCTTTTATTTTTCCTGCGCCACCCCTTTTTTTCCCGTCGCGCCCTTATATCGCGCCTCGGGAATTGAGACGCGCGAGCCCCTAAGCTACTCGATATACGCGGCTGCTTCAGCCAGCAGACCGTGTGTGCGCAGGTCAGCTTCCGGGGAAAACGGCTCCTTCTGCTGCGACGTCTGCTTCGCACCGGTACATTTCGTTATTCTTCTGGTTCTTCGCGTCGTCTGCCGCTCGTTTTCTGCTTGTTCATTCTTTTCGTCTGCGCGCTCGCGCAATCTCGAGGGGCGTCCAGACTCCTCGAATAAAGTCCCGTCTTGCTGTTTGCGAACGCGAGAAGCGGAGAGAACAAGAGGGAAAACCGCTCCCTCTTTCCGCAACCTTTCCCCCATTCAGTGAAGGCAAAGCCTGGAACAAAAGGCTTGCGCGTGTAAGCGAATTATCGGCGGCGACAGAGACAAAAGTGCTCGAGCACAGTACGGGCAGACTGTAACGAACGGGTAATGCGCCGGTTAAGTAAGAACAGCCAGGCAACGCTGTTCTCTCTCCCTCTTTCTCCCCTCGTACGCGCCTTCGCGCTTCCCCTTCGGATCCCGCTTCTTGAGGCGCTCCCGGACTTCCCGAAGGAGCAACCCCGCCATTCAGGAGGTTGCAGCCGCCAGTTGGCGCCACTGCTCGATGCGTTACGCGAGCGAGAAAAAACGAAAGGCAAGAAACGGGCGCCTCCGAGAGTGAGCCTGCGACTTTGGCGGCAGCTGGGACTCGCAGGGCCATGCCTCGTATATGGGATACGTGGACGCAGATGTGTTGCCGCGTATAGATACAGATATGAAGCAAGTGAGAGCGCGCCTGGGCGCCTGCGAGACTCCGGTGCTCCCGAAAGAGCTTGTTGTTGCCCGCCGGCGCCCTTTCCTGGAGAACCCTCTCTCCCCTATGTATGCGGGAGACGGCAAGATGAAAGTCGATAATGTATACGCGGCTGACGGCAACACGCCAGTCGGGCCGGGCTTTTCGCAGTCGCTATACGAAACTTCCATATCGCCCCCCGACTAATATAGCAGTTGCCGCCCGCGTTTGCCAGTGGCCGGCGGAGGAGGCCGCTTTTCTTGCGCGACGACGCGTCCCGTTTAATGAAGCACGCTCGCCCAGGTGTCGCCGACATCGCCGGCGCGCCTGCCACTGAGAAGGGAACAGCGCAGGACTGCTTAACCCCGGGAGCGCGTTAGAGAATAGGGAGCAACGCATTTACGGAATGCGGCAACGTCGGAGACGTAGATGCGAGCAGTCGCGCTGGTGACTCCACCTCGTGGAGTCCAGCTTAACCGGTGAACACAGAGAGCTATTACAGATGTGACAAACCATGTTTATGTCAAGCTGCTGGCGTAAATTGTTGACGGAGAGGTATAAATTACCGTACAGCGCCATTTTTTTAAGTATTTCTCCGATAAAAACATCGATGAAACCGAAAACCTTTCTATCAAATTGTGTTTAAACAAACCACTGAAGGATATCGTGACCAGTATAGTGCTGCTCATGCTGCTGCCGCATGTGCCGCTGGTACTGCGCTATTCCGTAAACGGTAATGCATTAACGCATAAGCTGAAAATATCAAATGCTAGCTTGTCCTTACATGAGTTCTACCATGAATACAGGAGTCCTTGGCGATAGCTGCAGACCTAGTGGAGGCAATCTGAAACGTACAAGTTCACCAGAACCTGTAAAAATTACTATTTCAATGGCAGACCAGCTGCCGCCGTAAAGGCGTCGAGAGCAGCGTAATCGTGAATGTTAGGGGCGGATAATAAACCAGATAATAACCAGAGGACCAACTTTACGGCAGCTGCTACCGGTACCGTTTGAAATGGTCTGCTCATAAAATCCTTCCAATGCGACCTGCCGTCCATATCTCCGATGTTCCAAAACTGCGACGCCCGTATATACACAGAGGCAAAAGCGCCCCGGTAGAAGAGAAAGCCAAGCAGCCTGCTGCAGATCTTGCTCAGTCAGCTATCAAGACCCCCCCCCCCCCCCCTCATTCTTGAAATTCTCTTTTCTTTTTTAGATTTAGAAGCATGAGCAGATAGGTTACTTCACAGCCAGATATCCTAAGACCCCAATTTCATTGCTAAAGAAAATTTTAGAAGGAAAATAAGGAAGTCATAAAATAAAAGCACGATATCACACACGAACGCAATCGCACGAACATGGTGTCATCTACTGACACCAGCACCGAAAGCACATTTCAGTAACTACATCGTTGTGACACAGGAGCAAATGAGTCCACACAAGTCATTTGGTGTATACACTAGGACGACAAGACCACCGCGAAACCAGCTCGCTCAAAAACAACCACAAGGTAGAAGAGAAAACAGTAATGTCATTTATCGGCAGTCTCTAAGATTAGTCTCCACTATAGAATCGCGATAAACGCGACTATAGCAGACGCGTGCGGAAGCAATGTAAGTGCCCTTTGCGAGCGTGTTCCGTGCTTTCAAGCGTTGTCATATACCTTCCGTACGCGCAAAGCGGTGAGCTAGAGTTACCGTATATATATGCTACCTTTGGGAGCCATTTACAGTAACTGTACGGTGAGCCTGAGCATTGCGCCACCTACATTCGCCCGACGGAACGATTTGCCGTAGCTCACGGTATTCTTTTTTTTTTTTCTCTTTTTTTCGTACGCTAACGCTGCACAGCTATAAGAATCTACTCGAACGCCGTCCGAAAGCAAAGCCTTTGTGCACGCCGCTCAGCGGCACTACAGAATGCGCGCATATGTTGACACACCTCCCCTATGTCGAGTGCCCAAACCAAACTTTCTCCCAGGTATACAAAACACCGTAAGTAACAAAGGAGCAGCAATACCGAACGCGCTTTCTTTCTTTCTTTCTTTCAATTTTTTTTTCTTCTTCTCAACCCGTCGAAGAAATCGAAATTGCATTCGTGGCAATGAAAAAGATGGCGCCTTTCCGCGTACGGAGAACTTGAGAGATAGATACGGGGAAACGGGACTGTTGGGACTGTTCTTCTTTTTTGTGATGCCTTATTGTTTTTTTTTATTATTATAAAAGCAGGGAAGTTACCAGATTTTAAAGGAAAGAAAAGCGCGGGGCGGGCGCGCTCGGCTCCGATTCGACAGGTCTTCGGCGTTCAGCGCTCGCCGCTCCAAAATCGACTTTTCGCTCAACCCCGCAGCGACCCCCCCCCCCCCCCCCCTTCGGCAAGCGCGCACGCTGAAACAACTCAATTACACGGCGCTTTGGAGGCCAAATTGCTCGCGACACGCGGGCAAGCTCCGAGAGTTTCTGCCCGGCCTTTTCAGATTATGTGCTTGTAATTTCCTTCCCCCATGCTTTCGTGTATCATTATATATATATATATATATATATATATATATATATATATATATATATATATATATATATATTGCTATCCTTGAGATGTCTCGCCATCAGTCAAGAGCCGCAAGGTTAAGGCGGAAGCAATGAATTTTATTACTCGTGCTCATGTATCAGCTGCATTTTAAACAGCCGTTTCGTGCATACGCTTCTAACGGGTATAACTTCTTTTACAGCTTTTTCTCTCTCTTTCTTTTCTTTTTATTCTCGTCGGCGAAGGTACGGGAGCGCACAGCTAGGAAGAGCAGTCACCTGTGAAACGTCGACGGTGCAACGAACGTCGAACAGCAGGTTCTGCCGGCGAGCTCCAGGGCGAATTAGAGGCGACACCGTCTAACAAGGTTTGGACGGCCGCGTAGTTTACGGGGATCCACTCTCGTTTTAACGCGCCCCGATCCGGACGCGGTGTTGAATATTAAATAGCCAAAATGAAAGGGGTTGCGAAGTCGTCTTTCGTCGAGTCTGCAGTTCCTTCCGCCCGGGCCAATTTTCCGCTCGTGTCGTGCCGCAGCCGCCGTTTCGGGACCCAAGGCCACTCGTGGCGGCTCTCGTTCCCACGTGACCCAATATAGAGCCAATATTCAGCGACCGGGCGCCCGTGCCCGAACACTGAAACGATTATGCATAGAAAGAAGAAGAAAAAATTTGAAAGCTCTCAAACTTGGGGAATGGGATGAGGCGTAATTACAGCGTTCAGCTCTGAAGGCTTTCATGACATTCTTTATTGAAAGTGATGTTGCATTTATGTATCAACACTTCGTATGTATTTAGTTCATGTGTCCCTTGTGCGTGATTACTGTGCCTCAACGTTGTGTGGATTACAGATTGATTTATGTGCCGTTTTCTTTCCTCTATTGCTTGTTGTTTAAGCAAGTGTACGAAATGTCCTTAATTACTGGATCGTGTTTTTTTTTTTTTTTTTCATATCACCTCACGTTATCGTCCTTATCTCATCCAACACTCTGTTATTTATGGAGAAGCTGCCAACATTTCAAATGTCATCAAACTAAATCAATCGCTATCGCTCAAACACAAAAGACGGCTGATCGATAATTACTCTCAGAGGACTTTTTTTAACGCAGTAACAAAATCATTTTCCGGCGTCATCGAGAAAGAAATTGACACTGACTTTAGCATACGCCAAAGAGGGTGAAGGCGAGAGCCTGCGCGCTCGAGAGACATTCATGAAATTACTTGATTATTGTCATTCCAGTGCGTTGTTATTTGTTTTAGCCCATCAAAGGGTGCGTTCGAGTGGCTTAATCCACGCTACCTTAATTGATTTCGCCCTAATTAACACCAAGGGTCGTGGGTTCGACTCCCACAGAAACTCGGCGGTTCCCTTCCCACCGAAGATCGTGGGTTCGAGTGCCTGAATTAACTCTATCTTAAGTAAACTTGCCTTTTTTTTCTTTTTTTTGCATGATGGGCGGCATCGCAGCCACCTGTGGAAGAAGACGACGACAAACGCGCGAGCAGTGGCACGAGATCGTGTCTGCGCGAGGTGAGGTCACATGACTCTTTGAAGTGCACGCCATGGTTTCCAGGCCATCGGGGGTATGACCCACTGCAAGCTTTGGGCTTAATAACAGTAGCTGAAACTTAACGGCATAAAAAGAAAGCCAAAAGGCCTTTTTTCCCTGCCTTTCCGTCTTCCCTTCTCTCTCTCTCTCTCTTAACGGTATAAAAGTTACGTTCCGGTTTTGTCTTGTTATAAGCCACACAAGTCGTCACATTTGATTAAGACACGACCGGACCGAATTCGGCCACTCGTTACGGTTCTTACAGTGGGTCTGAGAGGTCGGATTGGTAACACGCAATTATGATTTTCTGGACGCATCGAATGGAAACTAAAAAACGACACGCGGCGATGGCCGTGCGATTCGTTTGTGAAACGTACAGTACCGGCAATCAATGAACTAAAACCAACGTTTGTATGGAAAAGACGGCTGCCACGAGGAATATCGTTTCGTTCGAAAAATAAATGACAAACTTAGGAGCGCAAGCTCTCCTGGCTTTTCCCGCGCAGGAACGACACAACGCGCGCAAAGGTAGTGCCACATCTACCGTAACGCTGCAACATTTATTCAAGTTCG
Source organism: Dermacentor andersoni (assembly GCF_023375885.2). Taxonomy (NCBI): domain Eukaryota; kingdom Metazoa; phylum Arthropoda; class Arachnida; order Ixodida; family Ixodidae; genus Dermacentor; species Dermacentor andersoni. The sequence continues at coordinate 101,554,996 of NC_092822.1, forward strand.
ACATTCGCATCTATGCCGGGAACGAGAAGACGCGGATTTACGCCTAATTAGTAAAGAAAATGTCCCCAAAGAGTAATCCGTCTCGTTCCAGTCCGATTTACGTGTCGCTTCCCTTTAGCGCGTACCCAGCTCAGCGGTCTCTCAAGGCAACAGCGAGAGCTGCCCGGCGGCACCGACGCTGCGATTGCAGACACACACAGACAGGCCGCTATCAGCACTCTACACCAATCAGCGATCCATTCAGTCTCGAAGAAGAAGAAGAACCATTCGCGAGCGCCTTCTTTCGTTGCGGGGCATCGAGAGGAAAGGAAGAGGCACTCGTCCGGCGAACAGTGTCCCAGCCCGCGGCCCGGAGACCCAGTGGCGATCAATCAGGCTCGGCGGCCGCAAATCCGCACAAATCTCCTCGGGTGACACACGTGGGGGGGCGACCTCGACCGCTGGAGGGACGGCTTATCCGTCGCGCAAACTGTCCTCCCCCCTCCTCCCACTGTCTTTCGCGCCTGCTTTGGGCTACGCCGCGGCGAAAGGAGTCGAGAACAGGCAGGTCCCATCGAGAAGACCGGCTCTCTTTGTCGGCCGAGAGACCAGCGCACTGATCACTCCCGTTCTGGCTTTTGTGTGTGTTTGTACCCACACACACGCACACACACACACACACCGGAGCCTTTCTTTCGTTTGTCTTTCGCTCTCGTCCCTTTGTCTCTCGCGTGAGTACACGCGAAGGAAAACACGGCAGAATTAAGCCCACCCGCTTGATCTTCTCTCGGCTGGCCTGTGGTCTGTTTCGGCTGCTCCCGTGTGCGAGCCTCGAAGGGATTCCCGCGGGAGCGGGCGTGTGTCGGAGGCCGCGACCTTGACGAGGGAACTTACTTCCGCAAACATACGGCTGGGATGCCACCGAATTAGCATATATTCTACGTAGATGTAGGCTGGCAGATATAAATACCCGTAGGAATTCATTGTTTACATCTTGAGAAGAAAACACCACAGGCACGTAAACTTATAATGTCTAGGTGGAATCGCAGGAGGGGGGACCTCGGCTCCGGATTATTCGCGACCACAGAGAAAGTCATGCTTAATGTGAAATTCCCAAGCCCCGCACTCGAGCCAGCTTTCCCTCTCCACCAGAATGCGGCCGCGGGGAATCGAACCCGCCGCCTACAGCGCTCAACAGAAGAACGCCACTGCATGAGCAACCGCAGCCGGTGAACGCGATTAAAAAACTTCCACTACCTAGCATAGCGCTATGCGGCGCTACAGCTACAGCTACAGGAACCATATGAGTGCCAATGATTTCTGCTTTTCGCTGACCCCTTCTTTGTGTACATAGTGTATTTCTTGAACCTCCTACATCATAACTGACGTGCATAAAGTTATATATATATATATATATACGTTCAAGCCTGTTCTGGCATCGGTGTCCTGCCATTCCATATACCTGCAGTGTTCAAGGCGTCCATGGCTACACGACGATAAGGAAGTTGTCACGTGACCGAGATAGAAGGGGCAAGGGAGCAACGCCGTGCTGGAAAGTTCTCCTACATCCGTCGTGGCAAAGGCACACTACAAAGTCCTTTTCGTTATGCGACAACACAGCGAGAGGCCTTCTTTTTAAACAATGGCGAAGGCTGCAGTCAGGCCTCGTTTAGTAGAAATACGGCACACGTCATGTCGTGAAAGTATTCGCTCTTAATTTCAGCGACTTCGTTATTTCTTTCGTGACGACGTTTAGCGTCGTTACTGCGCCAACGGTTTCCGACGCCTGGGCGAAAGTCCTTTCCGAATATTACGGATACAGCAGTAGAGGGTAACGCGAGAAAAATTTCGAAAGAGGCATAGGATACTCAGAGGGGTCACTGCGGTTTGACTACGCTAGCGAGCTTCGTTTCGGATGCGAAGCCCCAGCGACATCCTTCATTAAATGCAGTAATCGACGGTGCGTGCGAAACCGCAAGAACACCTTCCTTTGCTCGATACTCCCAAGGCAAGCAACCTGCAGTGACGCTAAGACAGAACGAAGCGAGAAATGACGCCATGCAGGACCCGGCACACTGCAGGCCTCCGGAGGCGTCGCCTGCGAACAGCGCGAGGTGTGTGCATTTCCCGCCCCGTTCGAGTATAGACGCATCTCGATTAGCAGTCGCATTACGGCGGCCGGGATTTCTACGCGTCGCGAAGGTCTCGCGGCACCGGTGGTTTCAGAAGCCATTACGGTTGATTTTAGGCACGGATACGACCGCTCAAGCAGGAACCAAAGAAAGGCAATGCGTTCTTGTTTGGCCATGTCAAGGGCGGGTCTGCGAAGCCCTATGCGAAATACGGGCCTGTCGGCGTTTCCGTATATTTCGACTCCATAGAGATTCTGACGCCAATCGAACCTGAAATCTAGCACTTGTCAGAAGGCCTTTCACAGCCACCGGTGAATTTGTGCGTAACAAACGGTGCACGATAACCACGTGCGAATAAAAACACGGTACAAGAAACTTCCGAAACTACCACGTCAAACCGAATCCCGCCGTGATCCGGCAATAAACTCAGTGGCTTTGGCGTCTTGCTGCTGTCGACCACCAGATAGCGCGCTCGATTGGCGACCACGACGGCCGCATTCCTACGGGAGGAGGGGGGGGGGGGGGGGCAAATTGCAAGAACACTCGCGTACATACCTTAACGACAAGTCGACGCGGAAGACGACAGCCAGACGAAGAGAAGGACAGGGGACATCTTAATTGTGTCATTCACTTCGTGTGGCCGTCGTCTTCCGCGATAATTTAACCCTGTAATGCTTCGATACGCTATTTTAATATGCCTCAAATTCCAAAATTAAGCGCGAGTAGCCCATAACGCGCCAGCTACATGGTGACGCTTTTGATGCGGATGAACGAGCGCACCCCACCCCCCTCTGTAGTGAGTAATTCCTCTAACCAATTACTCATTAATTAATTACTGTGCTAGCTAAATCAAAACTCGATTACCACTTTTATTTACACAAATGTACTCTGGATGGTCTGCAAGTAAAGGTGAACCAGATTTTCTTTTTTTAATTTCTCATCACGCGCAACTGTGTTCGGGCGTTAAAAGGTTAAATTAGGCATCCATTACAACTACAGCCTAACTCATAAACTTTACTGTCGTGTACTTCGCTCCACTAGGCGCACGTCAAAGAACCCCGGGTGGTCGAAATTAACCCCGCGCCCCTCCCCAACTGCTGTGTCTCACATACCCCCAGTGTTGAATAGATACGTGGAAAACGTGAATCATTTAACAGCGAAACGATATCATTCTGCGTCTGGTCAGTCACAGGCAAGTGAATCGAATTTTGCCGTACAATACACTGTCCTCCACGATGGAAAACAAGAGAGAGAGAGAGAGTTAGAGAGAGAGAGAGAGAAATATAAACAAACAACCAAGCAAATGAAACAAGCGCACCAATGTCACCTGATACTCATCAACAAAAGTTCTCAATTTTCGCTATACCAACGTTAAACCCTATGACTGCAGGCTACGTGAGGTTAATTAACAGTCGCACCTCCGCAAAGATGTGAAATGACTGTGATTCCTTAATTAGTTAAGGCAGGCGGGCCTCTTCGATCGGCAGTAGTGGAACATGGTGGCGACTCTAGGAAAAAAAAGCCGAAAATCGAACATCGCGCTCTTTTTCCATTTCCACAATGGAAATCGGCAATTTTATAAAGATGGTGTTTATTTACCATCACCAACGAATGCGTCGAACTTCAAACTGTTATTAATAGAACTAGTGACGATTCATAAAGGGAAAATGAGATATACACCCAATCGTAGCAATTGCTACAAAGGAAACCCCTATGGCTTCCTCGAAAGAAAAGCCTCGCAATTGAAGAAAAATTCGTCCTGGTCCGGGACGAATTCCGTTTGTTGCACACGGCGCATCACGCAATTCTTTCAATCACCGCTTCTTCATTCTTCGCACTTTTATATGCGCGCATATGGCACCGCGAAAAACGACGCGCAACACACCGGGGTCGTCGAAACGGCGCCGATTATCAGAGCGTGCTCGGCGACCGCTACCATAAAGCGCGCGCACTCCGAACAACGCGGACACGCGACCTCAGGTGCGTCGCACGTGTACCGAGGGGAGCGTGGTGCGCCGTTCCTCTGAAGGGACGCGCCGCCCACATGGCGATGCTCGCGCATGTAGCTGCGCCTAGTCGCGCCAGACCCCGCGGCAACAATGCCCTCGGCGGCGCGCATCGAAGTTCACCGAGCACGCAAGCGCAACAAACAACAAGGGTTGCTAGCAAGTACCCGGGGATGCGCGTATATAGGGACGTTCTCTTTTGTATTACAACGGCACGCTCGTTGTTCACAACGACCCGGCCTACAGGCAAGAGTTATGTTTATTTCTTTTTTTTTTTCAGCGGCGCGAGTGTATATGGCTGCGCTTCGGAAACGCGTCGGCGCCCTGCTGTCACTTCCGGTTTCCGGTAGGTGACGCTTCCAGGCTGAGCTCGTAACTGCACACAGACACCGTCCCGTTGCACAAAGCGGCCGGCTCTGCGGGCGCGGTACACGGGACATCTTTTGACGTGGAGACGGCGTGGCGCGGTGAAACGCGCACCTTTTCGTGTCTATTTTTACGATAGTTCTTATTTGCGCCCACATACCCGAAAGCCGGTGTATCGCGTTTTCGTTCACTCCGTTCCATTGTCGCCCGAGAAACTTCATCGCGGTTCAGCTGCTCGGGCATGATTCATCAAGAAGCACGTCATGGTGGCCACGCTTGCATGACAAGCGGCGATTAAGGAGACAGCTGTCTGGCGCAGGAGAGCCGGAATCTGAGGCGCTAAGGTGACGCGGCGATGATTCCAGGGCCGCGCGGGTTCAACGACCACGCGTATACGCTGTTACGAATCGTCCGCGCAGCCGAATTGAATATCCGCCGACTGCTCGCCGTTCGCTATTCAGACAAAATTTAAAACGACCGCTGGCACCGTGCTCATAAATTGTTCCGCATTCCATCGCTCTCAAGAGCGTCGCATAAGTAGGCGATTGAGCACGGTGCCAGCCGGGTTACACGAGTCGAAATGCGCGCTTCGGCTGACAAAAAAAAAAAAAAGAAAGAAATCCAAGCACGCGTGCAGTGTTATTCATTTGTTCGACTCAGTGGTACGTTGGAGCGCAGGTGCGAAGTAATTTCCTTGGTGAATCGCGCGTTCCCCGAATGCATGCAGGGAATGTGTGGGCCCGATGGCGTCGAGTTCGATCCTCTCTATTTTGCATCACTTATATCACCGAGGAAAAAGAAAAGGCAACGCGACGCGACACAACTGAAGACATAAATAGCAGTCGTCCGAACTCGGGCGATCCCGTCGCGTAAAATCTCAGCGTCTTCCACCGCGCCCGAGCTCGTCTTGCGCTCTTCCGAAGAAGACAGCGAGCGCAGCCGAGACGTGTGCCTGTACGCACTCTTCGTAACCGGAACGAAGACGACGTGTACGCGTAGGCCGTAAATACACCGGCGATGCAGCGTGAACACACCGGGAGAAAATTCGTGCATGGTGGTTGGCGAAAGCACGCGAACACGCCGACTGACACCTGAACCAGGCACACACTCCGTGAGCCGAGTCCGCCGAGCGCAGTGTTATATGTTGGGCCGTTTTTCTCTCGTTTTCTTCTACTCCAGGGAGAAAAAGCGAAAGTGGATTGCTTCACGGAGAGTTGGCTTGCGAACGCCGACTGTGCGACCCCCGCCACGCTAGGTTTCGGTGACACGAATAGACGCATGCTTCACGGCTGACGCCGCGCCGCTATCCGAGCGCGTTTTTGTACTGGTTGCCTTAAAGTGTGACGTAATTAATTATTTGTGCGCTATCGACAAACCAACGTAGCGTATAATTATTGGGTCTAAGCTATCCACTAGAAAATTAACCTTTCCGTGAGCGAACAGCGCCAAATGGACAAACAACGGAGTGACAAAATTTCTGCGCGCAGAAGGCAACTACCCATCGGGCTGTAATATAGTGAACTTGAACCGAGCACTGAACGGCGGATAGGGAAACGCAGGTCGACCGCCCTAGAAACGCTGCGCACACCTTTCCGGCGCGGCAGAAACTTGCGTGAGAGCTCGCTCAGACCGTTTCGCAAGGCGTGAGCACAGCCCGCAGTAAAGCGCGCGCCCGCCACGCAGCCGGCCGTTCACCTCTCGAAACTCAACGATGCGAGCGAGTCCCGTGTGTGGCGGAACACGAGGCACAATGCGCGACGCCTCATGCGCGCGCGCAAGCTCGCAGAAGGACGCGCTTTTCTTTCATTCCGTCCGCTCGTTTGTTTGTACTTTCGGTCGTCCATCTTCAACCGCACCGCTGCCGCATTCTGCACAGCGTCTGGCGCGCGTCGTCGACGACGACAGGAACCGGGGCGCGTCGCCCGCTGCCTATAGCAGACGAAAAAAGAAGTGCGCAGCAGAAGTGCCGAGATCACAAGTGTCGTCTGCTCGCGTTTTACGTTCCGCTCGGCGCCGTTATTCCGCGCACTCGTCGCAGCCCCCCCGCACTCTCGAAAGCCCAGCTCGGCGCGTCACCCCCAGTTTCCGGCGTTGTCTAAGAAGGGCCCGTCCTTGAAAGAACTAAAAGCACCGGCCGAAACTATGAAAGGCTTTGTGCTGTTAGCGTGGAGCCGGTTCTCGTTCAGGCATCGCCGCGTCGCGCCGGCCGAGCGTGTCAAACTAACTGTAAAACTCCTTCGGCTGCCGCCCTTTCTCGGTTCATTCTGTTTTTTAACTTTTTTCACTCGCTCGCGCCTCCAACCATCGGAAGAAGCGTGACCTTCTTCTGCCGCCGTGACGACGGCGACGGCGGTTCGAAGCCGTAAACCGGCGTATGCCTCTCATCCGTTCACGCTGGCTGCGTCTCTCTTTCACCGGCTTCGGCCGGGGCGTAATCTCCTCGAGATAAACGGTTACTTAAGAGGAAGTGTTCTTCCGCCTTTGTTCGGGCGCGCGCATGGCTGCCAAGACGAAGTGAGACGGCGCACGGTTGAAAGCGCAAGCGCGCTCAAGCGACGCGCAACCGGGGTCACGAGGCGATCGCGGCAGTTAAGCGAGGAGCGGCGGCGTTGCCTTGAACCAGCTCGAACCGCGTTTGGGTTTGCGAGCGGCGCGAGACGTCGCCTCTTGTTGGCGAAACAGCAGCTTGGATGAGCGCGCGCGCGCGCTTCCGCCCGTCACTGCGTTGCGCGTCGCCGAAACTTGACAGGGAACGCATGCCCCGGCGTCGTGCGTGCTATCATTATTTGTTTCGAGATCCTCAAAAGCGGGGGAGGGGAGTCGCCCTTTAGCGAGCATTCGACCAGACAGCCCGGTGCGCTGACGCATTCGCGGAAGTGATGCTGACACGACGACGGCGCGCATACTAGGTGCATGTTCGTGCACCCGGAGAAGCGAACAATGAGCGAACGTTGCTCGTGTTTTTGAAAGCACGCCAATGTTGGTAGCACACATGCGTCAGTGGCTCGCAACTGAAGTGTTCGGCGTGTATACAGCTGACATCTTGCTCCTTCAGAAACCCGGATAACTATGGTGCACGAATCGCAAAGTCAGCGTTCCACATCCGCGATACTTCCTCTGTGTACTCTTGGCGCGAGTACAACGACACGTGCTCTAGCTTCTGCAGAGGTTTCGTCGAGAGAGGTGCATGCGCGTGTTCGGAACGGTGCGTGAGACATCATGGCGACGCCCAGCCATATCTCGTTGGGAAGTCCGTCGTCCGTTTCGATGCTACGGTTTCCAATTCCACGCGCTGTTTATAAACGCCCTATGCCCCGGGAGCTTTAGCGTTCACGTACATATATGTCCACCTACGACATCGAACTTTCTGAGGTCGTCTCTGTCCGCCGTAGCCTCCAAGTATTGCTTCCGCAGGTTCAGCCCATAATATCGCGGCGACTCGCAAAGTGAACATAGCGCGAGTTGTAACATGCAGCCGCTGACAGATACAGGTATAAGCGGGAAATGGCGCGCGTACGTGTGTCAGGACTGCCCGACATTCGCATGGCTCGTCGGAAAGAATGCGCATCTTCTTGGAAATATCGGAAACGTTGTTGAATGCGGTTATTGGTACGCTAACAGTCGCACGGGCGTATCGAAACAAGGTCAGCGCAGGAACCGTCCGGGTTTCGTGCGTGCTTATCTCCGAAGTTGATAGCGTTTGAGCAGAGCTGCAGTGTCTGGCTAGAACACGAACGTCTGCAAACCTTAAAGAGCGCAACTGGGATAAAGGGGATAACGTGAAAGACGAGCAGCTACTTCTATAGAAAACGGCAGAAGAAAATGGTCGCGGAGGCGCGCGCCTGGTTTCCAATCGCCAACAATCGCTGGCAAAGTAAACAAAAGAAATACAGAACAAAGAGCGATAAAGAACGGATTATATAGTTTTAACTATGAACCAACATTCGTTCTCTAGTAGACGCTCGAAAGACGATACGCCTCGGCCCAAGGAGGGCGGAGAGGAAGCAGCACCTTGGAGTATACCTGACAATCTCTTCTTTTTTGCCGGTCTTCCTTCCGGTCAGAGAGTTTACCGTGCGCTTATCAGTTCGTAAACCGACGGGGCGCTGCGAGCCATCGATCCGCACTCGGGCCAACTCCGTCGCTGGAACAGGAAGGGAGGGGGTGGGGAGTGACCTGCCCCTACGGCGTGCGACGATCGAAAGCGTCTTCGCAGACACGCGAGTGCCCCCTTTTGAACGACAACTTGCACCTCCCCTCCATCTCTCTTGAAGAAGAGTACTGCGCAGGCGGGCCCGGAGGGGGATTAGCGACGTGCAAACACCGCCTGTTTGCCCACCTACGTCGTGATCCCGTATATCAAGAGGCCTAATTGCGGCACTTCATACATATATATGGGGCCGCCCCACGTTCGAGAAAATTCAAATTTCTCTCTCTCTCTCTCTCCCTACATATATATGCGTGTGTGTGTGTGTAATCGCGTAGACTCAAAACAAAGAAGCCCACAGCTAGAGAATGAGGAATGCAGAGTTCAGTGCTCACCCGCGCACAGGTGCTCCGTATTAAGAGGATAGAGGAAATTAAGGGTTGTGTTAATTGAAATATACGCAGAATAATGCAGAGGCAAATGAGAGTGGACGAAAAAGGCAACTTGCTGCAGGTATAGAATTCGAACACATCCTCCGCATAACGTCTGTGCGAGAGAGAGAGAGACAGAGAGAGAGAATAGGGGGGCGTTCGAGGGGTCCATTTCTTGTTGCAGTAACAACCGGATGAACATACGAGATACCCACCCTCCGCGTTGACCACCACTTTGTGACGATTAATCTCGCTTCCCCATAGCTCATTTCGCGCGCCTCTTGTTTTGATCGTATCTGTGCACCTGGTTCGATTAGTTTCGCTGCTACGTAGAGCAGCGGTCCCATCTCGCTTCAGCGGAGCGTCAGTGTCGGTCCTCCGTCCGCGCGTGTGTACAAGTGCGGTCGGCAGCGGCAAGGTCCACAATCCGCGTTGAATGTTTAATCGCCCGCGGTGACCGGCGTAATTGGTTGATGCAATATTTACCGCTGTCCGGACGCCGCGGCGCACACAGGGGCGAGCGCGCGCTCCATGATTAAACCACGACCGCACAGCGCTCGCTGCCGCCGCACTTTCGCAGGCACTTGGGTGCAGCGTCGAGGGGACTCCGATAACGCGAGACCACTGATAAGCCACAATAAGTCCTGCTCGGGCTAGTCGATAGTTACCTGGTGAAGCCGTTGTACATATTTAGATAGGCAAGTAGATGCCTTAGGGTGTTGTAGATATCGTTAGCCGCTATATTTAAACCGTTATATGTTAGGCCCAGTTATATAGTTCCGATTTCGATACTTGGTGAAGTCGTCTGTTTTATCTGCTCTACAACGACTTCGCCACTGATAAGCTCTTGTACGCGCGACACGCAGATCGATTCCCGTCATTTCTTGCGTACTTCCAGTGTTCCACGGAAACCAGTTTCGTGAGGAAGGAACGTGTTTGAAATTAAACGTGTGCTGTCCAAATAAAATGACAATTATTTTATTACTTGGCCATTATCCCGGGCTCTCGAGGGCTTGTTGAGGCGGCCGCTTCGTTTTTGGTCCGCACGGTATTAGTCCTCTGTGTACTCTTTATTCGCTGGGTGAAATAAATACGTACACGACTTCGAGCACCGTAGAACAAGCGTCGGGCTGCAGTCTCATTTGGTTATCAACGGCATCGCGTACTCAAAGAAAGCGCCTAAGCTAAGGTGCCGGCCTGCTTTCAGAAACTCCATGACATCTCGCACGATTTAATTATAAAGCTTAATATACTCAAGGTGTTGTATCGGCAAAACTAAATGATTATCCTTGGCTAAAAAAACGTTTCGGGTCGTATAAAAACAAAAACGTGCACTGCCTTGAAAAAAAATGCCACAGAATATGAATGAGAATGACATTTCTAGGTTTCTTGATGCGGTAAAGCAACCTTTTAACATTGTCTTATGTATGTGCTCAATACAAGGCATATGGGTTGACGCTAGCATTTGCGATCGGCAGGGTTTGTCAAAGACACGGGGAGTGAAGCTCTATAGGTCAGATGCGAACATATGAGCACAGAGGACCGAGATGTCAGTATAGTTAACGCATATAACGTACACACTCCATCCCAACCATGGCCTGATGCCCAGTCTATTCTCTATAAGAATTATTGTGGCCTCCGTATGCTAGAGTTCCTGCCGTCCCTCATGTCCCATTTCCCTGTAAAACAAAGTGCTAATAGTAATACGTGTCATATACATGGCAAGCAACGCTGCGAGGGCCACGGAGACACTTGTGTCGCTGCTCGCATTTCTGTCGCAAAATAAGACGCACTTGTTACACGAAGCATGCCGCGCATCTGAACCCTCTTTACCATCACATACGAGCAGAGTGACGCGCTGCATGCCCCTCCCCGAGATATGCCGCAGGCGCTGAACGCGCTCAGCCACGTGGACAGCCATGCACAGCCGGGCTAGCGGAGGAGACGCCCGCTCACCTAAGCACCCCCCCCCCCCCCCTCATCCTCCCGCATTGCGCGCGCTGTATCAAGTGTCCTCCAACGTTGGGTGAACATCAAGTCACCATTCTTTTTCGGTCAACCTTCTTGCCCTTATCATATGGCGCGCAATAGTATCTTATCGCGCTTTTAGTTTATACGGAACCTCACGGCGACGGCGACAACTCGTTTGGAGCATCCACACAGTTGTTATCGCAATAAAAAAAAAAGAAAACCCTACTGCACCGGGAAATGCGTGGCCTGATCCACGTATAACCGCACTATTTGCGTGCTTTCTGCAACGCTGCCTGCTAAGTAGGAAACGGAGCACAGCTGATCGCGGCGTCCCCGACCGTGTTCTGCAGTATGCAAGGCGCAGCGCCGGCTGCACGCAACTTAGCGCGAGCAGTCGCGCTAGTTGACGCCCGGCCCTCTCTTTGTTTTACGAACAGCCGTGCTGCAAGCGTGTACCCACAGGCGATCCGCCATTACAGCTACTTCAGAAAGCCTCCTGGCCCTCCCCAAATCTCCCCCGGCTCAGCGCGTGCCAATGCGAAATATCCTAGTTTCCTTCCTCCGCTTTTTTTCTCCTCTGTACAATTAAGCGGGCGTAAGTGAACGAGACACTGCTCTGGATCGCCCACAGCTAAGTGGATTACGAGAGCTGGAGGGGCATTCTGTAAGAGTCCACCTAGTGGACTGTCCATTTCGGCTGCTGCTGATTGCATGCAGCTGTACGAGGGAGGAGGAAACGAGCGGCCATAGCCAATCAGCAGTGGCCAAAATGGACAGTCCACTAGGTGGACTCTTACAGAATACCTCCGCTGTACGGTCCTATATCGGATAACTCTCGCGAGTCAGAAACTGCGGGAAACGAGCGTCGTGGGAACTAGTGCAGCCAGGTGGGTGCCTATTGCTCCATTGGCGAATACAATCCTTCCAAAACAGTCCGTTAATTCAACTAAGGAAACGTCGAAAGACAACGCGTGCGACAAATGCTAGCTGGTAGTCTTTCCTAAGACAAGGAAAGCGAATCCCTCGCCGTAATTGGGCACAATTGTTCCAAGTGCGCTCGCTGTCATACCACGCAAGCCTCGCTTCGCTAGAACCAAAGCCGAAAGTCTGAGAGGAATCGAATCTTTTTTTTTTCATTATTATTATTCATTATTATTATCAACACTCAATCCTACAGAATACAGTCTTTATAATGCTGACTTTCATGATATTGATATTTTTCGTAACTCAGTGTCAGTTCTTTTCCAATCATAGCGTCGTTGTGTCATAGTTTCACATATTGTTCAACTGCCCTGCTCCTCCTTTTTCTTTTATATTTACCTGTATTAAAGATTGTTCTTTTGATTCATTGTTTTGTTCCTGGGCACAGTATATAAACTGTTGATTGCAATCACTAAATTATTATTATTATTGTTATTATTACTACTATTATTATTATTATTATTGTTGTTGTTGTCGTTGTCGAAGTTTGCAGCGCGGACGAAGTATTTAAAATATAAAGAACGCGAAGAAATAAAAAAAAAAGAAAGAGCCTGAGAAGGAAAAACGATACTTTCAACGGGGCATATGGTGTGAGGTTCGAACGTCGAAACGGTTTGGAGCGTTCACTTCGTGCTCCAAACCCAGCTTAGTCTCCCTCCCCGACCTCGCCTCCCTCCCACCGCCGTCTACGGATGCGGCAGCTTCGGAGGACGCCGCCCCGTCTGACAGTTGCGCGGTGAGGAACGGCAGGCGAGCGAGAAACACGTACGTGAACAGCAACCATCCTCTTCCCTTCCAACTTTTCGCATCGTCAAGGTCGGCGAACGAGAAAAACAATCCCGACAGCAGTCCCCCCCCCCCCCCCCCCCGCCACTTCCAATGTGCGCTTTCCCACACGCGTGCGCATCTGTGCGGCCGAGCTCGGCGGCGTCCAGCGGACGGGCCAACGCCCGGTTGCCGCATCGGAGAGGCACACACAGGCCTGACTGCCGCTGCTGCGCTGCCGAGAACGTGCTACGCCCACGCCGCCTTCTCTCCGAATGCCGCCGCGTGTGTTTGCATGCGGCGCCGGCCAGGCACGTGACCGTGGTGCAGCGGCCGCCGCGTGCGTGAGACAATGCGCGCGGTGCCCCCCACCCCCCGTACCCAGACCGGATGCCGCCCGTCTGAATCCCGCGGACGCGGATTCGAGAACCAGCTGTTCGTTTGGAAAGCCCTAACCCTCGCCGTAGCCGGTGGTCGCGCACTTCGCGCGGCCTGCCGGATTCGGCTTCGAGAGACGCGCGCCTGGAGTACAAGCACGCTCGAGGGAAGGCAGTCGCGCAACGCTTACGAAGCCTCGATGAGCCGCAAGCACGTTCACCTATACACTCGTTCCGCCGAAATATGCTGCATGGAGCAACAGCTGCAGCAAGCACGCCTATACGCGACCGCCACGACAGTCTGAAAACGAAGAGCCAAATTCTCGATGCTTTTTCTTGCGTTGGCGGCCGGGAGCTTTTGCAAATGACGTGTCCGGCGTAAGAATTGTTCTAAATCTTTCTCTGGCCAACAATTCTAGCGTAAGAGCCTTTTTGCCAATACGACCTCAAGTGTCTGTCGGCCTATTGCAAGAACGCCTATAGACTCCGAAAAACTGAACACACACTTTCCGGTGCCACTTTAGGGCTCGAAACATTTACAGTCGTCGTCGCTAGGCGTGCGCATGAGCCGTCTGCAAGTAAACAGAACGCTATATGGAAAGCCAGGCATCCTCTGCTGCAAAAAAGAAGCGCAAACTGAACACCAAATGGAATGCAACGGAATGCGACGCTTATGCATACGTAGCCGTGTCTTCTTGAACGTTACAACTATGGTTAATTTCTATGGGTTTTCTTTCGTTTAAAACAAGTTACGCTTCACATTTGTTAACGCGAGAGCATAATTTGGTAGCATAAATGCTTTTGATTTTGATTGTGTGATTGTGGTTACACTTGTTTCCTCGTAACTTTAACGATGCCATCTCTATTCATCTGCGCATGCGCTGCTGGGAACCCTTCCAACGGGGGCAGCGGGTTCGTCACACTACACAATGGCAGATTCTATCCGTCTATATGTCTATTTGTCAAAATAGACCCTATTAATTAATTTGTTTACTTACTGATTGATTTACTGAAATGATAAAACGTAATTCCTTGAGAAGTTACACCTAAATATGCGCCTATGTTAGGTGGAGATAGCAGGTCGTAGTAGTTGTGGTTGGTGAAGCTAATAGGTTGTGCTGGCAGAGATGGCAGCAAGAGCAAAGATGGCCATGTGGAATTGAGGATCTGGGCCAGTATTCACAAAATGTTCTCACGCTACAATTGTTCGTTAGAGAAAATTCGAACCAATAGTGATGCGGAACATAATATTAGCCATGGCGGTCGACCAATTGCAAAGAGCCCTTGCTAACGAAAAACTTAGCGAATTCGGGCTCCGGAAGCGCGCGGAGGGTCTGGCGACTCCATCTGCACACCTGCCGCTGCATATAGCCCGGCCCGACCGCGTCCTGCGAGAAGGACGTCCGCGGGGGAATAGCGTCGCGGAGGAGAAGCGAGAGGGGCCCGATGGAATTCTTGCACGTCGGCACAGCAGAGGCAGTAAGAGGAGGGTGAGGTACCTCATTAGTGAGGATCCATTAGGTGACGCCCGCCAAGGGCTGCGCCCTTAATAACGGGGAAGGGCGAAACAAAGTGGGGAGGGGTGAGCAGACGAGCGGAAAGTGTCCCTTCTTCCTTGGACTCGCTCATGTAGGCGCAAGCGTGGTCGCACCACATCCCGACTCCCCCTGCTCCGCCAAACTTCTGGCGGCAGGGCGCAGAGTCGGGACGCGGTAACACGGGCGACAAAAAAAAAAGAAAAACGATTTCTTGGGGGAGCGCGCATAGCCGCCGTGCAGCATACAAATCTCCCTATAAACACACACTTCGCCTCGCCAGCTCCATGCAGTGCGACTAAGGCTACATCACATCGTCCAATCGACACCGAGAACTAAAGAAAGGCAGGCTCCTCCATTGTACTCCGTTAATCCTGCCGCGCGCGCGGGACGCAGGTTGAATGGGAGGATCACGGAAGGATTAGCGACGCGCCACAAAAGGGAGAAGTCCTTCCACCTCGCCCTATGACTCGCGGAAGAATTTTCGTTTCCCGATCGGCCGACGCGACTCGTACCCTTCGCTGCAATGCACAGCGTTTATAAGGCGAAGTATGCACGAGCGCCGAGGCCGCGAAAGAGTGCCGCTACGGGCGCAGTGGGAGAGTGCGCGGGAATTCGGGAGGCACGGCGGAGGGGGAAAAGGCGCATGGCGAAACGGGAGCGCGCTCCCCAGGCGCACTGCGCGTTTTTGTCGCCGACGTGCGGGAACGGAACGCGCGATTAAGAAAACGCGTCGGCGGCGGCAGAAGCGAAACAGAAAGGGGACGCAAAAGAGGGAGAGAGGGCATTCGGGGTGAAAGTCGCGGGAAGCAGTCCCCCCGGGGGCATTTCTTCGCAAGTGCCACGCCGCCGCCAATGCCGCTGGCCGAGCGCGGTTGTGCGCCGCAAAAGTCGGGCGAAACCGTCGAGGGTATACGCGCATGCGAGACGTGCATGGCGCGCAGGAGCGAGCGCCGCGGAATCACCTCCCTCTTTAGATACGTGTATATTTTTATTTATTTCTCTCGCCGCGCAAATACCTCCTTCGGCAAGAAACCCAAAGCGGCGGCGAAATGATGTTTGCCGGCGCGCCCTCCTGCTGCCTTCGTGTCCTCGACTCGATTTCCCGAACTCCTTACCACTTTTCGTTTCGACGTTATAGCCCTGACGGTTGTTTGCTTTTTCCCCCGCTCTCTCTGAATATAGGTGAAGCCAGGCTGGTCGGCGCCTCTCGAAGGGTCCTTCTGGATCTAGACAAGTAGTTGTGCTCGATTTCGGAGAAGGTGCGTCACTTCCTGTCCACAGAAATAATACCTCCCCGAATAAATACAACCAGAATACTGTCAGGTGTCGTGTTTCTGGGGTTCTTTTCCTATATTTTCCTTTCACGCCTCTCTTCTTTTTTTGTATGTATGCCATTCGACCTTTTGGCGACCGTGTACAACAAGAACGTTCAGTGAAACAAATCCCTATAAGATAGCAAGGTCCCTTATATGTCCTTGTTTGTGACGGTGAAACTCCTTCTCCTAAACAAGCTGTGCGAAAGCGTATACGAATACATGCGTGTACCACACATGGAGTTTTCGGAGCGTCTCTAATTGCCCGCTGCGCACCCCGGACCCTTTGTTACGGCTTCAAGGGCTAACTAACTAGCCTCTCCTGCGGCCCTTGCGACATGCCGCCTATGACTAGGAGTGTATCGTGACTTCGGTGTAGAGGACAAGAGACGGACCCTTGGAGCAGCCGAAGAGAAAACGAGAAGCTTGACACAATGCCCGTACAGACGTAGCAGAAAATAGAGTACAAGTAGCGGCCAGGGCGCGCCAGACCGACGGGGCAGATGACGGCGACTCTCTCTCTCGTAACGATGTGCCAGTTTTGTCTTAAATCCCTTCGGCGACCCATCGTCGGCAGGAACGAGGCGGGGCGGGTGCTGACGTCACCTGCATCGCATTCCTCTTTCGTCGCGGTAGAATTCTCGCTGCGGCGCGCCATCGGACTCCTGAGTTTTGTGGAGCTTTGAAGGTTGACAGTGGATGTTTGAAGTCCAGCTCAAGGGCGTCCCGTTTAGAAGAACGAGGAGGTTGGCGGGGGGGGGGGGGGGGGGGGGGCTGAAAGGAGCGCCAGTGGCCTCCATGACAGGCATGTAATATAGCACAACAGAGTGGCCCTTACGAATGCTCATATCTGGCCTCGCCTGGTTGCAATGGCCGACAGGTCAACTTGCGACTCTTGTGGAACTGATGAAATTATCGGACAGCCATGGCGCACCTGACTCCAATACGACGACCAGTGCACCTCTATAAAGACCGCACACAACCTGCTAGAAAACAGAGCACTTTCAGAGACGAAACTTTCTGGCTCGCGCGCCAATGCGGTCATTCGAGCGAGCCGGCCTTGTAACCACATGTCACTCCCGAAGCCGTGCGCATTCGAGTGTGACCTCAGTGTGCACTCTCGCCATACAGTTCCCTATTTTTATTCCCCCCTTTTCCTGACCCTCGGTGTAGCTAGTGCAGCAAAACCGTACGCTCGAATGGTGAATCTCTTCCTTCCGGTCTCTCTCTCTCTCTCTCTCTCTACGCTCTCATAGTAGAAGGTGACATAGTCCCGTGGAAGCCCCTCTTACTATATATCTGAATTTCAAGAAAGAAAAAAGCACAGAGATAACAGGTACCCGTGCGCCACGAAGCGTCAAGCCTGGACTCGAGATTATAAAGCGCGAAACGCGGCAACGCACTACCGGCGGGCTTAGCCTGGCAGTTCCGGACTCCGCCTGTGCGCCTCTCTCGCTGATCAGGAATCTGCTGCACAACGTGTCAGTGCGTTGGGCGCGACTACAGAGGGTGTCCGTTTACAGATTCACAACGCTCCTCGTGGTAACACGATCTCCCCTGCAGGCGCGCGCGAGCGCGTCAACTTTTGTTGAACAACCGATTATGGTTCAGGACAACATTCATTTGGGCACGGTGGTGCATACTTGAATTAGGAAGGAACGGCGCCAACTAAGACGATCGCGAGAGGAAGAGCGACACAGGACGAGCGCCATGTTCCTCCGTAATTCAACCGATTATGCGGAGGTTCTTCGAATCACGTAGCTGCCATCGCACGGCTCTGGAAGGCAAGCGAGGACGTCTGTAAAGCGATTTCTAGAGAGACTGCCTGGCAAACGGAGCTTTCGACCCCCCCCCCCCCCGCCCACCCCACCGCTGGCGCACGATAGAGCCCTTAAAGGCAGAGTAGTTTGTTTCGGATAAGTGCGCTCATTTGCAGAAGACCAAGAACCGCTTCAAATCTGGACTCGCGAACACAGACACACCACACAGAGCTGAACTGTGTGTGATGCGTGAGCCATGCTGTTTCAATGTCATTGTTTTGCGAAACAGCGCGACTTACCGGAAACAATGCATAAGGAAATGGCCCCGATCGCCGTTTTACTTCATTAATTAAAGTAGTGCACAACAGACACTTTTCGGAAGGCAAACAATCGAGTAGCACAAACATATCTATATAAAAAAAAATGGATATGCAAATGAACAAGAAGCACGAGGTGAATATGGGCCGGCTACGTCACCCCGCCTATACCTTCTTTGCCAACTGCGCATCCTTCATTTGTGCAGTCTGAATCTATTCGCGGGTGGTCGCTCTCAACTTTCTTTCCTTATCCGCCCGAATGCGCTTTGCTGCACCACGCGTCCGCCCAACTCATTGCGGGGCTCGGTCATCGTCGAAACGACCAAGTACGTACAAGCTGTGGATGATATAAGACTTGGCTCTTCCACGTTGCTTCTTTGAGTGTGCGACATCTACAACTTCCAAGTAGCAGAAATCATGATCTTTCCACATATGTGCATTGTCATTCATATTAACTCTGCCACCGCGTCGCGGGAAGGCTAGATTTACAATTCTGGGAATGGTCTTTCGTGGGATGTTCCAGCATTACTTTTGTGCTGGCAGATGAGAAACGATATAGCGGGGTTGACTTGCATGGCCTGTATGCCCCATGTTTATTATTGTTGCTATTACTGCACGCTATGTGCAAGCATTTACTGACGCACTGCGACTCCATCTATCTCGGCGAATCGTCTTTTTAGTCCAATCCGGCCAATGCTCCGCCAACTGCATTTTTCTCCCTTTAGACGTATCAATTATCACGAATACAGTAAAACAGAAAACATCGGGACAGAGAGAAAGGGAAAAGGCCAGGCGACTTCAACGATTCCTTCAGCTCTGAACTCACTCACTGTCATAGCGGCCAACAGCTTCTCAAAGCGGAAACCGTCCTCTCAAAGACTGCGATGGACACAACACCGTCTTTTTCCACGCCCCAGCGACGGCTCCCTCCGGAGAAACAAAAGCTCGTGTTGAAGGCTACGCCTTTTCTGACTGCATGCATGCGCCGGAAGTGACTGCTCGAACACGTCATGGCCGCCATATATATTTCGGACGTCGTCGTCTGCAGAGGCCTCCGAAGCGCGTCCTTAGACGCCACGCACCAGTCCAGTCCAGAGTATGCGTGGCGCTCAAAACCCCGCACAAACTGAGCCCGAGCAAGAGGAAGACCGGCGACAGAGGTTCATTAATTAGATGCAGAGCGCTAGCCATCCGTGCTGCTGCTGCGCTCGGCTGCCGTCACGCATCGCCGGCAGTAGCCGAACGAATTTGCAAGCCAGGACCCCTTTTGGTGTAGACCATCTATTCTCACGTTTACCGACGCGTTCGCCGGCACTTCGCGTAAAATATCGCTTCCGTTATTTCACTCACGTCGTTGCAACGAAGGTAGCGCGCAGGTCGGCGAAGCGGATGAGCTGGTGCACAATATCGCGCGCGCAAAAATGCAAAGGTAAAACGGCAACGCGAAGAACGCTACGCAAAGAAGAGAAAGCTAGTACCACGAGAGTCAAAGAGGCATCGGTTGTGCCGTGGTTTGTCTACTCTCTACTTAGTGGACTGTACTTTTGGCGCTACCGTGTTTTCGAGGTGGTCATCTCCCCACGCCTGTTCTGATTAGGGATGTATACGTAAAGACAAAGGGGGAAAAAGTAGAAAGGAAAACGTTAACCTAAAACCCTCGGGAAAAGCAAAGCGCGGGAACAGGGGGAAGGTGAGCCCTTCCTCGTCTTCTCCCTTGCCTAAATCGGCTTGAGCCGAGTTTGGATTCTGCGCATGCGCTTGATACGCCTGAGCGCGCAATAGGCGATTGCGCCCGCGATGCACAAGAGTACATATATGTTAATCGAAAGGACTCGGCTGTAAAGGTGCATTAGTTTACGGTAACAGTCAAAACACTAAACAAAGTAGAAAAGCAAGCACAAGCGCCGACTTTAGGCTGGTGTGGTTTATTGACAACTGATCGCGATGGGGATCTCTTCGTTTGTTTGCCTACTTATTTATTTATGTAATAAGTATAAGAACAAAACAACCACTAAAGTTGTTGCCGTTCTTGTCTCCCCAATAAACGGAACCTGCTGGAAGAGTACATATATGTTAATCGAAAGGACTCGGCTGTAAATGTGCATAGGTTTTCGGTAACAGTCAAAACACTAAACAAAGTGGTCGTTCCTCTCTTCCGTGCGGCCAACATGCCCAAGCCGTATTCTTTTTTCCCCCTTAGGAAACAAGGCATCGCACTCGGCGTGACCGACCGCGTATCACGTGACGCACTGACCAAGAAATGGCGTCCGCGCATCGGACGACGCCCCCTCGTCCTTGGGGCCGCGACGAACATCATCGTGACACTCACCTGCGAAGAGAGAAGAGAAAAAAGGGAAAGAAAGAACCGAAAATTAGTGCAACGCACCAGAACCGTCATTGAAACAAAACATACACATTGCGCGGGACAAAGTGCGCGCAAAAGCAAACTTCCTTTTTTTTTGTTTTGCGCACCACTCGCACGGAGGCACCAAAGCTGTCTCCGCCAGTATAAGCAGCAGCCAATGACGTGAGGCGACTAACTGCCAGATCAGTGGTCGTAAAAGCTCGAACCCTTTAGCCTCGAGAGCTCGCCACGCATTAACGAACACAGCTATTGAGAAAGAAAGTCACTGGACTCTGAGTAAAGGTTAGCCGCCAACCAGTCTACTTGACATCTGCATTATTTGGCGAGGGAAACCTTTAGGCGTATGCTTATGCATGGTGATGTCGTGAACTCTTTCTATGCATAATAACGGGATACAGCGATTGCTAGAGAAACTAGCACTTGGTGAAAAGAAAAGAAAGGAAATAAAACTGCCAATCATACCAGTTTGAAGCTTTTCGCAATGGAAGCAGTTAAAAACAGATTAAATTCCAGGGACTTGTGTGCCAAAACAACGATCTATGAGGCACGCATTAGTAGGAGGTCGCCTGGGTTTCTTTAACGCGCATCCAATGCACGATGCGCGACTGTTCTTGCACTTCGCCCCCCACCTAAATGCGGCCGTCGTGGCCGGGCGTCGAACCCGCGACCTCGTGCTTGGCAGCGCAACGCCATAGGCTAAATGTTAGTGCGCGTGAGCTAAGGAGAGACGACAACTAAGTGCGCAATGCACGCAGATCACGCGCACGTTGAGACATGCGCACATGCACAAACAGTACTTATGCACTCAGAAAGAGCGCAAAGCGTACTTCAGATACAAAAATTGCTTCGCAAGCGTGTAAACCAACGGCCGTCTTTGTGAGATAAAGCTCTTAGGCAAACATCGCATGTCTACTGAAGACGTTATCTCCAAGGCAAATGACTACTTGACGAATAAGTTTGTAATCACTGTTTCGTGTGCCGTAACGTCTCACGCGAGCGTTTCTGTAAATCAGCCAGTATTACTATCGCTACTGTCACGTGCAAAGTGCATATACTGTAAATCGCGTTTACCCGAACGCTTCAAAACGTAGTCGTTGAATTAAGTGCGGCATTAACAGCAAGGCTGGGTGTTGAGATACGTTGTAGATTTTAATCTTGCACCCATATTTTGACATACAGTGGCTCATATATAAAATAAATGTAAGCAATTCAACCGGCGATTGCTTCATTGGTTGGTAGCCTGACCCTTACTTCCATTGTTTTTAATCCTTACTTTCATTCAACCCCTGCTGCTGTCCACGACAAGGTCGAAAATTATTCAACTAGTTGCGAGAATCTACAGGTTAGTAAATGCCAACAATTTCTCTGCTGTTATGTACACACGTATAAGTGGGAAGGAGACTGACAACTTCCACCTTAAGCATCTTTTTTTTTCGGGGGGGGAGGTACTGTTGCACTCTTTCACTCACTCACTCACCCACCCACCCACCCACTAACCTACTGATTCACCTACTCACTCCCTCGCCCACTCACTCACGTAAGAGTGAAATCGTGCACATCGCTGCGCTGCCAGCGACTGCGTTAGTCGTAGCTGCTAAGAAGACGCCATGGACAAGTGCCCACGACATCTACCGTTACCCGCAACACGCACGCTGACAAATGTAGGGCCAACACACTGTCACTAAACATTTGCGTCTCTCGTTCCGGGCGCGAAGCAACATCGCGACCGGGAGCTATTAAATTCGCTCTTCTCCGCTACGGGTTATAAATAGCGGCTGCGAATTTTCTCCGCGAGCTCCGACAGTTAAGCTCTTTCTTCATCGTTACTTTGGTCGGCTTCTGCCGGCTGCTTTTGTTTCTTCAAAGCCATCACTCCGACGTCGAGGCGCGCACCACGAACATGCTGGGAAGCCAAAAGTCGCAAAGGCGTCGAAGCACGTTTTTGTTCGAAAAACGAGAAAAAATAAGTGAGAGGGGGGGGGGGGAGGGGGGCAAAGTAAGGAAACGAATGGGCGAAGTCGTAAGGGAAGAACGAGAGTAATTTACGATGTGGAGGGCGAGTGTTGTGTACAGGGAGGCCATCTAGAGCAACAGAAAAACACTGCTACAACTTCCCTTTCCCACACCTCCTCCCCACTCCATTTCGGAAAAACAGCGACAAACATCGTCAATGACGGAAAGGCGAAACGCGGCAGCCAGCAGCGAGCTAGGGAAAAAAAAAAAGAAGCTAGGCTTAGCATCGCCAACACAGCGGCGCCTCCCGTCCCGCGTACGTATTTACGATCTCCGCAAACAAAAGAAAATCAACGCAAACAAGCGAAGCAATGGACGGAGGGGGGAGAGAGAGAGCGAGTAACGAAAAGAGGGAAAGGGAGGCGAGACAGGCGAACGAATGAGCTCTCTCCAGGGCAGCGGACAGCGGCGATGCAGTGACATCCATAAAACGACCTTAAAAGCTGCGGGCCCCGCTGCAGAGCCGCGGAGCCGGGGTTTTCAGCGCGAGGAGAGAGAGAGAGAGAGAGATGGCGGGGATGCGCGCACCGCGCGAGATGCGAGGAGGGGATGAAAGAGGGGGGGGGGAAGAGGAGGGGAAATCTCCATTTTTCAAAACGCGTCGTACATTATGGAATCGGGGGTCCGCCCCCGCATCACCGCGCGCTGGGTGTGTAGTATGGGCGCAATCACGCGCCTCGCGCGACCTAAACAAGCGGCGGGCTTCCTACACGACGCCCGCTTCACGGGGCCACCGAGTTCGCCTCGCTCGAGCCGCGTGCGGGTGAAACACGGAGGCGAGGACGAGGCCTCCTCCTCTTCGGTAATAAGATAAGGCGCCTCGCCGCGATGAAGCTTTGACGGCGTCGTCGCGGGATATAGAAGACGCCGAACGGAGCGCGGGAGGGATGCTTCTCTATGAAAGCGAATAGCTTTCTTAAGTTTGCCTTTTCTCGTCCGTTCATGTGGGGTTGTTTGGCACCGAAGAGGTCCTATAGATTTAAAAGAAGAAAAAAAGGGGGGAGGTGTTTCCTGGGGTGGAGATGACCTCACAAACGTAAAGGCGGACTGCCGTCGCCTGTACTGATAGCAATGAAAAGAAATTAAAGAAAAACAAGGATCACGCTAGCGAACTGCGCAGAATATATCCGGCACTTTCTTTCCAATACGTGCTATCAGGATGGATAAGTGTGCCGTACACATATCGTCCTTCTTTCTGTCGTCGGAACAAAAGAGAAAAAGAAATGCTTTACGTCTTGTCAAATGCTATGGCACGTAAAAAAAGCACTACGCAGCCAAAGGCAACATTTTAGCCAGCCTCTACTTATTTTCCAATTAGCCAAGCAATCATAGTGACTCGCCAAAAGCAATTGAGCTGGCACAGGACTTCAGTTGTATCGGCCCTCTTTCACAGTAAAACTAAATAAGAAAGCACTGGCTTCACCTGTGCTCAAACGAAACTGTGTGGGCTGCCGCTCCCACAGTTTTTAATACCTTCCCAATAGGAGCGTCAAAGTGAAAAACAAATTGTATGTAAGTTGGGGAAGCCGGTCACGCGGTAGAGGTGTATTATATATATATATATATATATATATATATTGTGAGACGAGGTTTAGGCAGCCAGTCTCTTCTTTATTCGCTCGAGTGAGAGCCCCACCACCAGGCCCCAAAACGGTGATGATGAGTATGTACAGGTGAGAATATGAAGCGTATGAATAATGCTCACACTAATTTCCCGGCACGCGCAAGCGGCCAGCCAGGCCGCGACTTAGCCAGGAGGGGAACGCCGAACGAAGCGTTTTAGGCGCGAAACGTGAACGATCTCCGAACCACGACAACGATGGTCGGAAGAAACGTCTACGGGAGTAACGCGATAGTTCACGGGGGATGTTTGTTCGTTAATAATATAGGGTCCAAGAAAGCGGGATTCAAACTTCTCGCACAAACCGGGTGTACGAATGGGCGTCCAAAGGAGCACTTCCTCTCCAGGACGAAAGGAGACGTCGCGACGAGAGATGTCGTAACGTTGCTTGCGATCTAGCTGACTGACTTCTGTGTTGAAGCGAGCACGTTGACGGCATTCCTCAAGTCTCGAGACGAACTGTTCGGGTATACTGGCCGAGGTGTTAGTTGGGGCATTGAAGAAAGCGGCGTCGATGGTGAATGTCGGTGAACGGCCGTAAACTAGGTAGAAAGGTGAGTATCCCGTAGTTCGTTGGATAGCGGTGTTGTGAGCAAAAGTCACGAAAGGTAAAAGTTTGTCCCAATTGTCGTGGTTTGGCCCGATATACATTGATATCATATCTATTAGTGTGCGATGAAATCGCTCGGTTAAGCCATTTGTTTGTGGGTGATATGCGGATGTTGTCTTATGAACTGTGCCACAAGCTCCGAGTACTTCTGCTAGCATTGTTGACATGAAAGTCTTGCCGCGGTCGCTTAACAGTACGCGAGGTGCACCATGGCGCAGCACAATGGCATCTAGAAAGAAGGTGGCAACGTCGGAGGCCGAACTAGAGCGTAGAGGAGCGGTCTCTGCGTAACGTGTGAGCTGGTCAACAGCTGTCACGACCCATCGATGACCCGCTGGCGTTATGGGCAGAGGGCCGACTAGGTCTATCCCAACGATGGCAAACGGTGTCTCGGGACATGGAATGGGCTGTAAAAGCCCAGCAGGAGGCGAAGTCGGTCGTTTCCGCCGTTGACACTGAACGCAAGAAGCGACGTACTTGGCCACAAAGGTAGACATGCCTGGCCAAAAGAAACGGCTCCTAACGCGGTGGTATGTTTTGTGGAATCCCAAATGGCCAGCAGATGGGTCGTCGTGCAAGGCTTCAAGGACTTGTGTGCGCATCGAACGGGGAAGAATAGGTACCCAGCGGTGTCCGTCGGAGTTGTATATGTAACGGTACAGCACATCGTTGTCAAGCTTAAATAGTCGCAGTTGTCGACGTAATCTGGCATTTGGTGCAGATGTAGTTCCGCACAGGCGTTGGATGATGCTGTTGCAGTAGGGGTCAGAACGTTGACACGAGGCGAGGTGAGTGACGCGATTGGAAGATAACGTGTCAGTAACCGATAGAGGTAATAACGGTAATAACGGGAGTGACGACTTAGTCTCATCATCAAGTGGCGAGCAATGGGGAGGTGTACTCGAAGCTAATAGTGGCAGCGGGCAGCGAGAGAGAGCGTCGGCATCTTGATGCTTTTTCCCAGACTTGTAGACAACGTCAAAATCATACTCTTGTAAGCGTACCACCCAGCGACCAAGTCGTCCGGACAAATTTTTGATTGACGACAACCAGCATAAGGCGTGGTGGTCGGTTATGACTGTGAAATGGCGTCCGTAAAGATATGGTCGAAATTTTTGGATCGCCCAAACTACTGCGAGACATTCCTGTTCTGTGATCGAGTAATTCTTTTCGGCAGGTGTTAGTGCGCGACTGGCATAGGCAACAACTCTCTCTCGTGAGGTGGTATCACGCTGTAAAAGTACAGCACCGAACCCATGGCCACTAGCGTCGGTGTGCAAGCAAGTTGGTGCGTTCTCATCGAAGTGACAGAGGACAGGGTCGGTGGTTAATGCCTGCTTGAGGGCTTGAAAAGAAAGTTCGCATTCATCTGTCCAAGGGAAAGCAGTGCCCGACGTGAGCAACTTGTGGAGCGGCGACGCCACGGCCGCAAAATGACTGATGAAGCGGCGGAAGTAGGATGCCAGGCCCAAGAAACTTCTTAACTGCTTTTGATTTTCAGGGCGAGGGAAGCGAAGCACGGCAGCAACCTTTTCGGGATCTGGTCGAACGCCATCTTTGCTGATAAGATGGCCCAACACTTTGATGTTCTTTCTGGCAAAATGGCATTTCTTTGTGTTGAGTTGGAGTCCAGCGTTGGAAATGCATGTGAAAACTTCGTCCAAGCGCTCAAGGTGCTGACGAAAAGTTGTAGAAAAAATAACGATGTCATCTAAATAGCACAGACAGGTCTTCCACTTAAGGCCACGTAAAACTGTGTCGATCATGCGTTCAAATGTTGCAGGGGCATTACATAAACCAAATGGCATGACGTTGAACTCATAAAGTCCGTCTGGTGTGGCAAAGGCTGTCTTGTCCTTGTCCGCTTCGTGCATGGGGATTTGCCAGTATCCGGATCGGAGGTCTAGACTAGAGAAATATTCTGCACCTTGGAGGGAGTCAATGGCATCGTCAATTCTTGGCATCGGATATACGTCTTTGCGCGTTATCTTATTAAGGGCTCGATAATCAACGCAGAATCGTACAGAGCCGTCTTTCTTGCGAACCAGCACGACAGGAGACGACCAAGAACTGGAGGATGGCCGAATGATGTCTCTTTTTAGCATGTCATCAACGTTATCCGCAATGATTTTCCGTTCTGCGGAAGACGCGCGATACGGGCGGCGGCGTACAACCGAACTGCCTTTGGTTTCGATGCGATGTACTGCGACGGAAGTGCGCCCCAGAAGCTTGGAGTGGACGTCAAATAAGGCTCTGTGTTTGTGCAGGAGTGCCAGAAGGTCTTCTTTCTGCGCAGCGGTCAAATCGGGATTTATCGCGGCCGTTAAAGCAGCGGCAGCAGTGTGATAATCAGTTGTGGTAGACAAAGGTGGTGATTCGGTGTGAAGCGGTACCAGCGAAAGAGGTTCAGTGTCAGTAAAGCACGTCACAGTAGAGCCCTGGGAGAGCACAACTGGCGAAGAAGTAGGGTTACGAACAGGGACTAACGCTCTACCGCCCTGAAACCGAACTAGGCTAGGAGTAAGGCTAAGCCCACCAGAAATGCAGTAACCGCTCGGTGCAAGGAACACATCACCATTAATAATAGTGTCGGAAGTCAGCGTCAGAATATGCTCATTGCCCGCGGGAATGAAACAGTCGGTAGACGTGACAAAACGCAGGCTATGATCATTGACAGCGGATGAAGATTCAGTGTCTGTCATATGAATAGTTCGCTGACGGCAAGAGATGAAAGCTGAGGCGGAGGACAGGAAGTCCCATCCCAAAATCATCGCGTAAGTGCACGAAGATAGCACGACGAACTGAATGTGGTGGAGGATGCCATCAATGAAAACGCGCGCAGTGCAAACACTGGAGGGCTGAACAAGAACGGCATTAGCACAACGAAGGGGAGGGCCATTATACGGTGTCTTCACTTTTCGCAATCGAGAACACAAGTCAGCACTAATAACGGAAAGCGATGCACCTGTGTCAACCAAGGCTTCGATTCGGACACCTTCAACACACACCAGAAGTACATTTGACGGGCGCTCCGGAGGAGTTTCACGTTGTCCAAAAGATGCAGCTTTCCCTCCTGAAGCTGCACCATTTAGTTTTCCGGGCGGTGATCGGGGGACGAAGTAGCCGGTCGTAGAGGGGAAGAAGAGCGCCGCATCGGTGATGGAGAGCGACGACGCGGGAAACGCAATGAACCGGCAGTGTTGAAGTCCTGTGGAGATGGGGAACGTCGTGGATAATAATCGTAGTCAGAACGCCGACGTCGTGGTACAGGGCCAGAAAACTGATCCCTTTCAAAGCCGTCATAGCCACGTTTTTCATCTTGCTGACGGCGTCGGCGAAACCTGGAAATGTGGCCACGGATGCCGCAGTAGTAACAAACCGGTCGAGGTGGGCTCCATGCGTTATAAGACGGAACAGGCGATGGTCTTGCAGTGATAGGATTCAGGGACATGTGCGGTGCAGGTGCCTGTTGTGGTGGCTGTTGGGAGGGTGGCGCTATAGAGGCAACCTGAGCGTACGTGGGCGTATGGATAGGGTGCGGGCTCGTGATTTGCGGGCAGGTCACGGCAGCTATCTCTTCCCTCACGATATGGCGTAGGCCGCCACCAGGGGGCGTCAGATGGACCTCAGGACGGTTTGACGAAGCTTGGGCGTACAGTTCCTCACGGACGATGGAGCGAATCAAAGCACGTAGCTCGCTGTCGTTGGACGCCTGGAAATCAGATGTGTCAGGGCGTAAGCGGAGCATATGAAGGTCATCGAGACGCTGACACGTAGTGATGATGTCGGCGACGGTAGTGGGATTCAGCACTACAAGAGCATTGAATGCCGCAGTCCCAATACCCTTGAGCAGGTGGCGTACACGGTCACTCTCTGCCATCGAGGTGTTCACGCGGCGGCAGAGGGCGAGGACGTCCTCTATGTACGAAGTGTAGGACTCGCCTGAGTGCTGTACACGCTCGGCAAGCTTCTTCTTAGCGATATCGGAGCGGACAGACGAGTTCGCGAAAATCTGGCGTAGATGGTGTTTAAAGATGCTCCAGTTGACCAAATCGAGCTCATGATTGGAAAACCACGTTTTCGCAACTCCGGTTAGGTAGAAGGCGACGTGAGCAAGTTTTGCTGATTCGTTCCAGTGGTTAAAGTCACTCACGCGCTCGTATAGCTCCAACCAGTCTTCAACGTCGTCGCCTGGAAGCCCAGCAAATACCGGTGGATCCTTCTGAGGGGTGGTGACTGTCCAAGAAGGAGTTCCCGCAGGAGTAGGCAAGGTGGATGTCGTGGTACTGGTCTGCTGGTCTTGCGACATGGTTGAGTGCAGTTGGTAGAGGCGGCGACCCGAGCGGAGCTCCAGGGATGTAGCGTAGGTGAAGCTGGAGAGAGACCTGGAGCGAGAGGGCGAAGGAACCGGACAGCACACTCCACCACTTGTGAGACGAGGTTTAGGCAGCCAGTCTCTTCTTTATTCGCTCGAGTGAGAGCCCCACCACCAGGCCCCAAAACGGTGATGATGAGTATGTACAGGTGAGAATATGAAGCGTATGAATAATGCTCACAATATATATATATATATATATATATATATATATATATATATATATATATATATATATATGTACTGCAACTGACGGTGGCCCGGGTCCAAGCCACTGTCAGTTGCACTTCGCTCCTCAACGGGGCAGGGCGTGTATCGACTGAATACACAGTCGATAAACATCTTGCAATGTCGTGAACGCGCTTTAATTCCTGACTTAGCTCAAAGAAATACGGCTTAATGCTCACGCATTTCTATAGCACTCATCGCTAATTCAGCACAGCGAATGTACTTTTTTTTTTTTTTAACCTCCTTGGTGGGAACTTCTCGACCGATGAGGAAGGGGCGCTCGGGCAACCGGGTTGCAGGGCGCGTTCGAAACCGAGCCAACTTCTAGCTCTTCCGTCGCTCAAAAGAGTTACGCAATTGTGAATCGCACGGTGGTAGTCTACGGCCGCCCATCGCGCATGCCGACACGAACGTGCTGTCGCGCGCGAGGGGTCCGGGTAGTCCGAAGGCTTAGATGCAACCGCCCTCCTCTCCCGCCTTCTCCCCCTGTGTTGTGGCTGCGGGAGAGAAGGTTGTCAGTCGCCTTTGACGCCGGCGCTCGTACTCGCTGGAGACAGCACACACATGTCGCATCCGGCTTGTATGTGTAGCCGGCCATACTACCGCTACCCATGTGCCGGTTAACGGCT
The DNA here is from genome assembly GCF_023375885.2 of Dermacentor andersoni. Taxonomy (NCBI): domain Eukaryota; kingdom Metazoa; phylum Arthropoda; class Arachnida; order Ixodida; family Ixodidae; genus Dermacentor; species Dermacentor andersoni. Next base: position 101,584,920 of record NC_092822.1, read on the forward strand.
GCGTTCTGTACGGGATTACGCAAAGAAACAGCCATCGCTACCTAAATATCCTCAGTTCGACTAGTACACGCCTTCGAGCGCACCATTTTGTAATACATAAAAGTGAATATCTTTCGACAGCAGTTCGGAGATTCGCTTACATTGACAACCGTCGCGCGTGGTTTCCGTAGCAATTCATTGCTGTTATTATGATTCAGTGAGAGAAGAGGAAGGGAGGAATATTTATGCTAGCCCGACGGCAACCGGCTGACACCTGTACGACGGCCAGCAGAACGGTGCGGACGTTAAAAAAAGAAGAAAAAAGAGAGATAGAGAGGAAGAAAAAAAAGATGGGAGACAGAAAAGTGAACCAGATGGGGAAAGAAGGCTACATTTACATACTGTAGGCAATGTGGTAAAAATTTCCCCTCACAGTGGGCTAGGCCAAGCACCGTGAAGATGAAGAAAGCGCCACACACGGCGGCGCTTTGGAAAGACGAACGCAGTGTTTGTCTTCCCTGCACGACACGTACGTTAGGAGGCGCAGGGGCAAACGCATGGCGCGTGCGTTATTTCAAGCCCGTGGCGCCGGGTGCGTGTAAATGCGAGGTCACGCGCAGGCGTCGCAGCTTTGTCGCAGCTGGGAAGGGTGGCGGGGAGGGGGAGGGCGTAGGGTGTACGGTCTCGGTCCACGCGGAATCGCCGGCTTTCTCGTTTCGCACAACCATCGCACACGCTGAGGAAAAAGGAGCCACGGCACGCTATTTCCCGGCGTCACCACATTCCCGCCATATTGCAGAATTCATCTTCTCATCTCTCATTGGACCAGAAGGCTGGTACGACCTTTCTGATTGGCTCGAAACGCCGCCATTAGATATTTCGACAATATGGCGGAATTCGAAAGTGTCCTTGTTACCGCCACAGGGCAACGACACGAGCACGCGCATGCGCGCTGCCAGAGATTGGGCATAGTTTGGTCACATGGCACGTACAACATAAGCCATATGAATACGCAAGCAAAAACTGAACGTGTGTCCTGTACTCAAATTATCTTGCAATTTCGGGTCATGAATTTGTTCAAAAGAGGAAAAGGTGCGTTTCTGTGTGTTATCTATAATGTTTCGTAATTGCCCTCGGCGCGTGTTCCATAAGCAGGATCACCGTTTTGGCACGTGAAAGCCGGCACCTTTTGTTGTTGTCGTTTTCAAATGTGGTCAGGGTGTGCTCTTAGTAAATTAGATCTAAACGAAAAAGTAACAGTTCTCATCCTCTGCTGTCAGTAGGTCTTACGCAACATTACTTGCATTACTTCTACATAACGCGGTAATTTGTTAACAGATACTACCTAAGACATAATTTGAAGCGGCGGAGGAGACAGAGTGAAGGCCGCGGCTGCAGCGAAGCCCAAAGAAATTACACGCGGAGTTGAAGACACTTCTTTTTTTTCTTCGCTCCATCTACCCCGTTGCGCATTCTCGCGCGTATCGAAACTCCTTGCTTCTCCGACGAAGATCGCGCCGCGGGGCAGTCCGGCGTTCGAGGCCGTTGTTTGCTTTGTCCCGAGCCGCGCCACCCCCGGCGTGCACACCCTGGCGCGCGCCCAATTCATCTTTCATTTCTTCCCTCAATTTCTCGCACTGCACTTCGACGTCCGAGGGGGGTGCGCGCATTTCTGAGCGCAAACAGCAATAAACCGAGGGGAAGCCATCGAAAATGGAAGAGGAGGCGGATGCGGCATCTTGCAGGAGGAGGAGAGCTTGCCACGCGTCTTGCGTGCGCAAAGGCATAAACATAGAGAGAAGGCGAGATAGAGAGAAATAGAGAGGAGGAAACCATGGCTGAAGGAGAGGGAGCCCCTCCCTTTTCCCCTCTTTCTTTTTGCCTACTTCGCGCCGAAGCACGGGCCCTGCGATGGTGGTCCCCGCAAGCGAGTGAGAAGGGAGGGAGGGAAAGGGAGAGAAATACAAATAAAAGGACTTCCCTGATTCAATTTATGGCTCGGAATGATTTGTGGCTCGAAATCGCCCGCGCGCACGCTGCAGGCGCGCTCTCAAAACACGTACCCCCTCTCCCACTGAAAACAGTGGGGAAAAAGAGAGAGAGAGAGATGGCGAGGGGTGTGTGGGGCAGAGACGCCGCCACGGAGAACGGAAACTTACGATAGAAAAACAAAAATAAGAATAGTTTAGAAAATTCAGAACAGGGTCAAGAAGCCGCAAAGGAGCAACACAAAATGTTGGAAGCGAGAAGAATTTCGAACGAAGAGCGATACCGACAAATAAATAAAGAAGACATTAAATCAAGACGGAGAACGAAGAAGTAAAAGGAATGGCGGCTCCAGATCAGAACTGAAAGAGGCCTTCCTCCACTCTGGCCTCGGGAAGTCATCGATCCCTTACCCCTGCACCCCTCCTCCACACCGGACCCTCCGAACCAGGAAACTCGCTCGCCGCTTGATATGCCCCCTCCTTTTTGCTTGCCCGCCGGAGTGCCCCGCCACGAGACCGGGTGCTTCACTGCGAAGCTCGGTACGCGTCGGCCGCCCCTACGATGCCGGAAACGGCGAAAACCTCGGAGCATGTACACAGAACGGCTTTGCGAGGCCGGTCCCGCGGTCAGTGTTTATTCTGGTACCGGCTCCGTTCCGGAAAGCTCGCGATTCGAGAGTTTTTCGGAGCGAATTTTGAAAAAGGCCTTCAGGTGCAGTTCCGTGCAAATATTATTCCGTTTGCTTTCGCAGCTTCCACCCCAGCGCGCCCGTATCAAAGGCCGGCAGAGCTCCGAGAATAAATAATAACTAATCCTGGAGTGCTCTGAAGAGCGTTCTCTAGAGAAGACGTGCGCTAAACAGAAAGAAAGAAAATAAAGAAACAGATGGTTGGTAAATGGGCGCTTTGTCAGAGGGTGCGTGTTATGTATTTATGGCCACGGTAGATATGCTGAAAGCGACGTGTGTTATGCTGTATGCCCATAGTACACGTGCTGTTGCCGTACGAGGGCCTCCAGGTACGTCCAACATGTTTTCACAGCTTTTCACCTGAAGGAAACCCAACAAGCGTGTTGGAAAGTGAATTCGAGAGTGCTATGAAAAGGGCTACTTGCTGGCTTCTTGACATTCGCTTATGCGCTAGCAGGTCACTAACTGCACAGACACGAAACATTGACTGACTGACAGACTGTCTGTCGGCGTTTCATGCCTGCGCTTTCGCTGACGCGCTAGCGCATAATAAGCAAGTATGAAAAACAAGGTGCCCTACATTTTGCTCTACCGGGAGTGTCGAGAGTGTCCCGGGACACGGGAGAAATGCGGCCGGAATTCGTTCCCGCGACCTTTGTGCTTAGCAGCGCCACACCAAAGCCGCTTAGCCACCGCGGCGGGTACATTATCCTTATGTGGTGCGGACGAGAAGATGGCACAGTGCAAGATGTCACTATTATTTTTTTCTTTCACTTTAGCGTGATATTTTTTATCAACTTACATTTTTTGATCAAGCACAATATCTGCGTTTGTTAGGAGGGAAAATGAAGCATGGCTTATTAGTGAAGGACATTAACTGTGTACTTCCAGAACGTCGTTGTCGATGGCGTGACGGTGTTATCTCGTCACCAATCGCCACGCTATAGTTTCACGTGAGTTTCTTCTTTCAGAAGAAATGCCCACAGAAGTCAGCGGATTAAAGGTATCGATTGTTTTCAATTCAAAATTTAAGTACCCTCGCCCATCGTTTTTCTTTACTTTGGTAAAGGATAACGAATCATCGTGTACACGGCACCAATATATATATATATATATATATATATATATATATATATATATATATATATATATATATATATATATATATATATTACGTCACTGAGAAGCAGCGCGTCAAAGTCAAGGCGTCGTTAAAGCAGGGTCAAGGAGGTGGTTGACCACGTTAAATGAAAACGCGCTACTGAGCAACAAAAACACGCGGACGGACATAAACCGCATGTCAACAATTGCCAAGTGGCATGTTTATCGATCTGTCAAGACGCGCATAAATTCCACTGAAATGAGCACGTCAAAACAATATTCGAGAAGAAGAAGAAAAAAGAAAGTCGCGACTTGTGCTTTCCTTTTGCGTCGCCATCGAGGCACATACCGACCAACTGGTCTTGGTAACAGACTGGTGACTGTTTGTAATTCCATAAGCGCCACCCACGCTAACGTGTAGGTCAATTTACCACCTGACTCTCGAATCCCTCTAACAAGGGAAGACGAAGGGAAGTCCCTGGAAGCCTCGGTGGATGACCGCTTCCCGAGGCGGACTTCCGGCTGAGAGGACGGAGAAACGAAACTATCGACAAAGAAAGAAAGAAAGAAAGAAAGAAAGAAGGAAAAGAGGACGGGCGAAGGCGCCGAGACGGAAAGAAAGAGATCTGAGCCCGGAACAAACAATGGCAGGGGGAGCTGGAGCGGCGCTTTCAAGAAAAATTGCGGCCGCCAAGCAAGCAAGGAATCACCGAGACGAGACAAGCCGAGCCGGTGGTTTCTCCTTCTGTTGCACCCGCCCGATATCGTTGGCCGTCTGCTCGCTCAGCTGGACTCGGTTGCACTGTGTAGCGTCCGTGCGCGTAAAGTTGGCGCAGGGCTCGTAGCACTTTTTTTGTGGCAAAGCAGGGCTCAGTCGTTTTTAACGACTCGCAGATACCATAAGAAAGAACTTTCGAGGGCTCAATGAACGCTGCATTAGAGAAAGACAGTGCTCCCTTTTTTACTATTGTTATTGCACGCAAATATGACGAAGTAACGCGGCAAAGGCTTAGCCAACTGGCCACCACAAAACTGCTACAACCACACTGCGTGTGTGTGTGTATCTGCGAGTATATGTGGACTTACGCATCCACGTCCGTTTACTGTAGCGTGATGGGCCGACTAATGGGAAGCAATGTGCAAGTACGCCTGACATGACGTAACGACTGTGGAACAATTTTATCGACCGCACGCAACACTTCGATTCTTCTTCCCTGCCGTCTTCGCCCGATGCATCGGAGTGCCCCTACTCTATGCGCCTCGTGGAAAAGTAATGCAGGAGCAATTTGTTGTGCTGCAGCAATTTCCGCTTCCGTCTGTCCTTCTGGAATGTACCTGTTTCTTTCTACGCCCTTGCTCAAAAGATCGTAAACAATATTCCGTCGCATCTCGAAAGAAGCGCTCTACAAGGCAAGAAAAAGTCAACAGAAATGCAACTGGATCTCAACGAGAACTTGTGAGCGTAATATGAAGTGTCCCCTGTTTTTACTTCTGCACGTTACTCCTTACAGCAACCCGCTGAGAGAGAGAGAGAGTAGTACCACGAATAAACAAAGGGCGAGAAAGAAACACGACACACGGATTACTAGCTCGTCCAGCGTTCAGTGCTACTAGGAATAATCCCACTGACATTACATTTGCACGACACGGAATAGTAACCAGCGCGGCAGCCAGGCTACATTAATGCTCGAGCAGCTGGTCAAGTTGTAGCACCACACGCCTTCTCGGTTCATTTCTTGCAGTCCAAGATGACGCGCACCCATCGTGCCTTTCAGGTAATTTCCCCCTCACGGCTAATTTTCAAGGTTTTGTTTGATACAACCCGGAAGACAGGTGTCTTTAGGTCTCTGCGCATGTTCCGGCTTATCAGAGCGTCGTCTTCCCCGCAAGACCGGCCGCTGTTCTAATGCAAACGCGTAATTTCCTAACGCAGCGTAGCCTAGAGGGACTTCCAAGCGAAACACTAAATTATTCTGGAGCATGGAGGAAGGAAAGCGTAGGAGAGGCCCCCGCCAGCGCGGACGTGTTGGAGAAAGTGTGGCGGAAGTCACGTGTTCTTTTTCGCAAAGAAGCACTGGGACTGGTACCCCAAACGCCAACGTTGTCATAGCAACCGCGCTCCTGAAGCTCTCGCTACTGCCATCGGCCTCTAGAAAGTGAGACAATATTTTCGTGCCAGTGTCTCTCTCGCAGCACATTGTCTTCGCGAGACAAGCTGACTTTGGAGCGTGGTGTGTAAGCTTGAAAGTTTTGTTTAGGGTGTATGGGTCAGAGTGTCAACAGGCAACAGAGACACTCAAGTAATCACGGCGCGGGTCTTTATCGTCTTCTTCAACGCGCCATGGAAAAGCACGGGAGCGCGTCTGCTTCACTAAAACTGTTACAGAGGTTTCGTAGGTCTGACGCGCGTAGGCAGCACACAGTTCCGGCGCCTCGTAGCAATGCAAGTTCAAAGCTCGCACGTATCTGGACCGGCGAGCTGATTGGAGGTGAAAAGGCAGATGGCACACCAACATGGCTGCATTTCCGGCTTCAAAAACGTGACGTCAGGGCCTCTCCCATTTGTTTCTTTCCTCCATGTTCCGGAGTGATAAAGTACTCCATAAAAACTACACTCTCGTTAACATCGTAGCAATAATTAGATCGCTACAAGAAGAAAAAAAAATGAAGCTCCAAGTTCCGTACGTCAGTGCGAGATCACGAATTTCAAATAAATATTTTCGTATTTGAGCCGTTGCGACTCCTAAAATATTCTCGAAACTTGCTATAAGCTGAGCGTATGAGTCCTTCACAATACAACGAAGTTGACCTCTGCGGATAAATGATTAACTAAACACGAGCTGATGCTGTCAAATTCCGTGACTCAATGACAAGCTGCTTGGGGAAGTTCAAGGCAGCGTCGCCTGCAACTGCCTTTCGTCAATGCGTTCTTTCTAGATTATACCACGCCACCTATCACGGTAATACAACCCTTTTTTTTTTATTTCTAAGCGCAATTTTCTTATACAGCTAAATTACTGTTCCCATTTACTGCCCCTCGAACATCGCTCATTACCGCAGCTTCAACGTCAAAGTTAGAGGGCGTTACAAGAGCCGTCTTCCGGCTGTCCGACGAAATAAGGGTTACCGATGTTCAGCCGACTCTTCAAGCGGGCCAGCTGGCGCACCGCGGCTGCTACAGTTTTCCAAGCATACAAGAAATCCGCACGCGGCGTCGGATGCTGCCAGAGCGGTCACCGTCCAGCAGCATCACCGCTTATCTCGCCCACACAGGGCGGCCTGCAGAGGACGCCGTGCCTCTCTTCTTGGCGCACTGGAGCAGGCGCAGTCGCAAGCGCACTCTAGCGGAGGACGACGATGCTAATTGTCTGCCGCGGTTCTCTGAATGCACCCGACGGCGCTAATTTATTTCCCTCCCACATTGCGCATGCCACGAACCGGCTCGCGTTAGTCTCCCCCCGAGCTCCACTCCACCTCACTTTATAGTGCAAGTTTCGTTCAGTCGTTCCATTTCTTTTTTTCTTTTGTTCTTCTTTCTTACTTCATTACAGCCGTGATCGCCGTTGACGTCGTAGCCTAATGCGTTTCCATTTTCGTCCCTTTCCGTCACGAGGTCTTCACCTTCTGACACTACCCCGCCCTGGTCTTCAGCTAATGGTAACGATGGTCAAATGTTGGGCCACTCTGACGCCTCGCAGCATGTCTTCGAATAAAAGTTATTTTATTTCGTTATTTCTCGCAATCTTCATCGGCCCCCTTCTTTCACTCTGCGTCGATGGTATCTACTAGACCATTCCTTAAATTATGACGACTGTTTTGCCCGGTAACCCTAATTGATATTATGTGCAGGAGGCGTCAATGCACACACTACATGGTGTTAATACGAGACCTTTTCCTGAGCCTACTTCGAGTTCACCAGACCACATCGAATCGCGTCACAGCTAATTAAGGAGCGCAGAAGCACGTCTACCACGTTCCCGAGGCGCCGCACGTCCAAACAAGTTGGCGTCCCCCACCTCGTGCACCGCAGGTGGAGCTATTCACTGCTTGACTCTTCCCGAAAGTGTAGCGGGAGCCTGGCACGGTTCCAGGTAACGTGGGTCCAAAGGCAATACGGCTGTAATGCACCGTGAAGCCCTGGCAGCAATCCCTCCATCCGCCTTTGTGAAGGCAGTTGCAAGACAGGAAGGCAATACCGCAGAGAGAAGTAAGCCCTCGGACAATTGCGGCCCAAGGAGCGACCCTCTGCGCCGAGTGTGACACAATCGCACGGGCGTCTACCATTGGCCGAAAATGACGCCACCTGAGCGGGCTCGCCGATTGGCCGAACGTGACGTGACTTCGAGACACCGAAAGGCTTAAAAGCCAGAGACCGGGAGCAGCAAGAGGGCATTCCTTCATTCATCTCTTTCGAGCTTCTTGCCACGGGCCGCAGCGTCCGAGTTGCTGCCTGCCCGTAATTACTTTATGACTGTTAATTTCTTCGTACTCTCACTGTAAATAATGTAAATAAACATCCAGTTTTCATCTCAAAGTCCTCTTCAACCTCGGCCAACTCCAGCACCCAACGCCAAGGTCCAAATATCTGGGGGACAGCAATTGGGATTGTCCTCCAGATCGAACAATGGCTACATACGATAACTGCTCTTCCGCCTGAATGTTCCGTAATTATGCAACGATGCGACTGAACTTATCCTGGCGTGTTGACGACAGGAAACCACGAAAGAAAAAAGCCAGCATCGAAGGTTTTTTTTTTTTTCTAGGTTTTCAGGAATTGGTCTATCACATTTGAATATGATTACCAAGGCTAGCTGCCTCTTCTCGTTTCGGCAGGCGTCCGTAGGAACAAAATATATAACTCTGCATGTCGGACAATATAGAGTGACTGATCAATTGTCATTAGGAAAAATCTGAATCAATATGCGGAAACAAAAGGGGGAAAATGATGAAGTAAATTTACAAGAGGCTTGAAGATCTAGGTACTAAATGAATTCATAAAGGTTACCTCTTATCGAACAACAAAGAAGCTTGAATAGACAGATTTTGTTATAATAAGAGAAGGCGTCGCTGCAGCTGGAAAAAACAAATAAAGAATGCACGCGTAATAGAAAAAAAAAACGTTCTCTTCGAATGTAAACGATCCACGCTATAGTTTATTTTTTCATTCGGTTGAAGAAGCGTGCTAAGTCATGCAAACCCTAAGAGAGCACGCAAGGAGTGTCGACAGCTCGCGAAACCCTTAATGGCACGCTTTCGCCGCGTTCCACTTTTATTGGCCGTTACACGCAAGCAACTTCGCAAGAGCAGAGAGTTCAAGCGGCAGCGTCGAACCCATGGCCAGATGGCTATCGCCGACCGCGTGTTTACACGTGCGTCAGAGGCTGTTTGCGCTCGTGCGCATTTGTATATGTTAGACAGCGCTGCCGGCATACACTGTTATAGGAGAGGAGGAAGGGAGGGAGGTAATCTCTCCATGGGTGTACGGAGACTGGTAGGAGCCTATCATCGGTGCCATTATCCAGAATGAGTCGATCGAAGTAGGGTCAGCGCGCGAGCAGCGAATTAGGCGGGCCTGCAGGCCAAAACGACGACGGTGCGGGAGGGTATATATATGTATATGTATATAGGGCTATACGTCGCCAGGCACGACGAACGGCTACAGCGGGGTAAATGCGGCGATGGGAGCTCGGCCGCGCTAAATGCGAGAGCCGTCGGCAACGGTGGTGCGGCGACGGGTCGATTTAAGAACGGACGTCGAATAACGCAGGTCGCGTCCGATTATCGCGTTATCGGCTGTCGTCGTTATTTCTTCCTTTAGCCGCGTTCACGCGAATGCGACAGCGGCGCGTCCAAATTCCAGCACGTCCCATTCGCGTAAACGGCCGTAACGCGCTACGAAGGCGAATCGCATTAATGCGCCAACCAGGTGAGGGGTAGTTTTTACGCGGCGCGTGCAAATGCTGGCGTATCGTATTGAGGCGGGAGAGAGGGAAAGCGAGAGGGCTGCCGGTAAGTGATCCCTTCCACGCACCGGAAACAGGTTCCGGCTTGTTTAAAACACCGTGTATACGCGCTGTCCCACAAGTATTGGCGTGATGCGATACGATAATATGTTAAGATACGAGCTACTATCGTGTTCACGTTAATGCGGAGTTTCTTTCTTTACCATTTTTTTTTTTTGTAGTCGTTCCCCTTATTTATTTCTCTTGGTTCAGATATTTAACCGTAACGCACACATTTCCTATCTTATAGTGACGGCTGCTACGTATATCTAACGCATTTTAGCCGCCGTTTCCAAACATCGCTGCCGTACTGCGCTGACGGAAAGCAGTCAATGCTGTCGGCGCAGCTTTTGTTAAGCGAATATCTCGTGACTAATGTTGAATTCCAATGGTAGATGCAGATAAACGTTTTCTGCTCTGCTTGGAGCAATCCTATCCCAATGGCAGAATGAGAGCGTGAGTTGTGTGTTCCAATGGCAGGTTGGGAGCAGCCGCCTATTTCGGGTCGCTCTTCGGAGCAAAATTATTTGCCCCGCCAGAATCGGCAGATTTGACCGGAAGTCCGCGGGATGTATTTCCTTCACCCGCCTCTGCTTCCTGTCACAGTCGCCTGTTCCTGGTCGCGACGTGGACACGTGGACTATGGACGACATGGAAAACATGGACCCTACGTCGCGCCGTGCGTTTAATTGTTCCTGCTCCTGGATAGTGACAGCTCAGACTCGGGCACTATAAGTTCCGAAGCCCAGTGACGATTCTTCCGACAAGAAAGAAAAGTAAACGCACGGAATGCCGGGATGATCCGGATGACGGTGGTGATGGTGACGAGGCCTACCCGATCCCACCTCTAGGCTAGCGCCCTCTTGCTTGACTTCCCTGTACCAAGTGCTCCCGCGGGAGCGTATACGCATTCCATTCGCAGATTTGACGAGAGCGAATATCTCAGTCGGAACGACGCGCTCCGTTCCTGATCAGGCTGGACGCTCGCGATTTGCCATTGCAATTAAATAGGAGTAATCGGTTACAGAAAAAGAGGCAGGGGCATGAGCACAATGGTTGGTCGATCGAGCTACCAAAATAGTTACCTGTGTCACCCTTAAGAATATGCGCTACCCCACGCAGGCTAAACATTCACGGTTTAAGCGGAAAGCTACAGTTACAATGCTGAACCCTTATATGCGTCAGCAAAAATTAAAAAAGGGGGGAATGAAAAAAGTCCGTGCATTTATTAACACAACTCCCTAAATACCTCATAACTGTAGTCACGCTTTCTTTGGAACTAATCAATCGCCGTTAGCGGCACCTGGTGGTTCAACGCAGTCGCAGTTAGCACGCGCCCATGCATAAAACTGAACCGTCGCCACGCTATACGTGACGTAACAGGTTGCGTTTAGGACTACGCGATTCTACGGAATAATTAACTGGACAGGCTTGTAGACTGCGATTTGTTGTTAAATGCAGTGGCATTCATTCGCGCAGAAGCGCCCTTTATGTTAAGCGTGACTGTAAGAGAGTGCCCAAACGAAAGCAAAGTTCTCGAGGCGCTCTGTCTCAGCGCGATAAAATAACGAAAACCGATTGGTGCCTTTTCCCTACTAATATACTGTCCGAGCTCTCACGCACAAACCTTACACAGCTACTTCCCCGCTTTGTCCGTACTCGGCGCACAAAATGCAGTAGGCCGCCGCGCAAGCTTTCCTCTATGCTCGCGATAAGAAAGGAGCAAGAAAGGCGTGCAGATATTGTGCGGCCCGTATACTCCCATCTGCGCTCATCCTTTCAGCGAGCCACCCATGCGACGCGAAACGGAAGCGCCCTCGTAACGTCCGCGGCGACCGGCCGGAATAAACTCGCAACCTTCACGGGGCTCTTCCCTGACACTCCCCGCCCTCCCACCTCCCCCCCCCCCTCCCACACGTACTCTCCCGAATCGGGAAATATAGAGACGTCCGAGTCCTGAATGGGGATCTTCTGCAGTGAAGCGGTCATTGGCAACACCTGACGTTCCCCGGTCATTTATATGGCGCCTTACGTAAGGGGCCCTCTTCTGCCCCGGAAAGCTTGGGGAGCATAAACGCGGGGGAGAAGAGTCCCCGCAGAGTGGGGGCTTCCTACCACCAACACCGCGCTCTCCCATCACTCTTCAGTTACCGTTGGTATTGCTGACAGTTGAACCCCTTCAAGGCGTCGTCGATTGCATGCGTTTTGTTAGACGCCGCTGTATACCAAGCGTGCAATGGTCCCTCTCCTTCAACTGTTCAAGACTGCACTTTTACTCAACATCCCTACAACACCCCCTCCCCACCTCCCCCCGAACATTCCTCACCCATTTGAGGCTGCATCGTTTGGCGCGTCCGCGACGTGAAAGGCAACTTGACAGCTCGCTTTTTCGACACCTCCTATTTGCTTGCATAGCTTGCGACTTTGAGCAGCTCAAGATGCCGGCGACCTCCTTTTTCTTCCCTCCCGTCTTAGGCCAAAACAAGAAGCGGTAGTACCTGTACCACGCCTCCTTCCTTATTACCGTGCACTGCATAGCCCAAGCTACGGAGATGGTTTGCCAGCCAAGCAGGGCACCAATTCACAAGGTTTTTCGCTCGTAAACACTGTTTGCCACTTGCTGTGTGCCTTTTGGCAATACTAATATGTTCGCTATTAGCTGTGACAAGCGCCTTGGTTGCCAGAATTGCTCCAGCATTACAAAACAGCTTCGCGAATGCGGAGCACAAGCCCAGATGTCCAAGAAACTTGAAATAAAGCGAACAGAAACGAATTGAGCCACCTATATAATGCATGGCGGATATGTTCTCCGCATTCTGCTACGTACAAACTGCATTCTTCAAGTTACGGATTTGTTTAACTATCATATAGTGACAGTATTTTTCAAATCATTAACTCAACAAGTTTCTTATAACTTCGTTAGTGCTTATCTTCTTTTTAATCCTAATAACACAAGGTTTGCAGCACAAGGAAATTTCCTGTTGCCTTAATGTTATACTAATTACGGAAAGATGGCTTTCTCTTTTTGCGCGCTTAAACTTTGCAACAGTCTACCATATGCCATTCAGTTGCCATCTACCTTGTACTCGTTTAAATACGAAGTCAAGCATTATTTGCTGTCTGGTTAATTTCCAATAATGTTATTTTGCTAACTAGTAGCTGTGTAATTAGCAATGATTTTGCATGTTTCCTCTTCCTTTGCTTTTTATGTGTCATCACTCAGTTTCTTGCTTATTTCTTGCTTATTTCTTGCTTATTCCATATTTTGTTTCTCTGCTCTGTAATCCGCTTTATTTTTATAGAGCTTCTAATCCAAGGGTCCCAGTGCAGTCTCTGACTATGGGACCCTTGTCTGTACATCATTTTTGTAACCAATTGTTATGAACGAAAAATAAACTGAAACTGAAATGGCGTTATTTCTTTGCGCAACAATATGATGGACGCACGGTGCTCTGACCACACAAAAAAAAAAAAAAGCATATACCGCGAACAGCGTCTCATTTCTCGTGAGCTTGCCGTTTTAATTTTAATTTTGTGCTTCATTCTTTCTTCTTTCTTCCTCCCTAATATTTACCGCGTCGTTCTAGGCTCGAAGCTGAATGAAGAAAGCAAGAGAGCGGTAGCGACGGAACAGGAGCAGACGACACACACAGCACTGCCGCTTCCCTACGCTGCCCTGCGTCTCCTCAGCAGCGCTGTGTCGCCAACAGACGGCGTCCAATGAAACAAGGCGAAAAAGCAGGAAACAAATAATAGGTCTTAGGGCGATGAATTTCTTTCGGGGTCAACGATTTCTTAAATTAACAGTCGGTGCTCCTCAAGGCCGATAACAGGTGCCCAAGGTTACAGTGACGAGCATGGCAACTGCCTCCATCCCGTTTCAAAGGGGACGCTCAGGAGATCCATCCGTCGATTCACTGCGTCGTCTGCTACAGTGTCTTCTGCTGTAGCAACGCTTCACCCATCAGCACATCAACGCTAGATGTCCAGTTCACTACGCCGACCACACCGGCCGTCGCCTTAGGTCTCACGATTGGCACGACCAAGTTAACGCATCGCTGTCACGTTCGAACAACAATAGCGTTTCCAACAAAATTTACTAGAGAGAACTAGATCTGGCGCTGCGATCGTTTGGCTACCATGAGAGTGGCGGTTAGTACACAGAGATGTGTCAAGTCTTCCTGCTTGTGGCTTCAGACGTTCTTGTGGCATTATTTACTACACTTTGCCTTTCCAAATGTCCAAGCGCTCATAATTTTTAGGGGTGGGTGAATATTCGAATTTTCGTATACGATATGAATATTACGCACTAACTATTCGTATTAGAAAAGTAACTATTCGGCATTTTCGAAAACCTAAATTAACAAAATTTCTTGCACCAGCCGACTGGCAATGTCTGGTACTGTTCTCCCTCACCTAAACAACGCATCACAAATTATCGGAAGTCAAACAGAGATAAAAAGTTAGAAGGTATGCAAAAGCACAATGGGTTATGCAAGCGGAAGTCTGCATCAGAACCTGTGACTTTTGCTTGCATTATGGCGTTTGGTGTTTTTGGCAGCCTAAACATGTTTCTCATTTGCGATACAAGCAAGGATAGTTTCCTGGCAAGAGGCTCTTCTACGTGCGTCTAGAGCACACAAGCCCTTTAGCAGCTTCCTATTTTTCCCCACTTCTAATGTCTTGTTTAGCTATCTGTTTGTTGTTTCTGGATAGCTAGTCATACAGCAATCATTAAATCTTGAAAACCTTCTTTGCAACGAGGCTCTACAGGTCTTAAAAGGCTATATGCGCAGTCCATTCTTTTCTTTTTTTTTTTTTGGGGGGGGGGGGGGGGTAGGGGCAGCGATTAGTAATCTTGTGTTTAAAATTGATCCTTTGCTCCTGCTAACTATTTATTCAATAGTCAGTACAGGAGTGGTATTATGCAATACCGAATTAAATATTCTGTTGCAAATATGTGCGCTTGCGTATTACTATATTCGATATTCGACATTCGATTCGATATTCGATACTTACTATTCGCATTCGATTCTTATTTGGAAAAGGTGATGTTCGCCCACCTCTAATAATTTCCTAAACACATGAGGCGTAAACAGTGCAAACTGTCGCACTTATAACGCAATATTGCATTGAAAACGGTCGACGAGCAGAAGGCACGCCAATCTAGAAGAGCGCAGTTTATAGGCAAATAAATATCCAAACTCTCGTTCACGAGCTGACTGAACCAGCGTATACGGAACTTTCGCCGACACTAGTACCTTCAAGTTCCCTGTAGTAACAGAATGTGTAGAAAACTTTATGCGAACAGCTTCGCGGGCTATGGCCCCGATTTCAGGTTACGCGCGTTGCGGCTTCCGCAATGCTGCATCGTTTTACACTGGGGCTCGGCACGAACCCTTTGCCTGCGTCCCCGCGGTCAAGCAGAGCGTCATTGTGGCCCCTACTGTACAGGAATCTTTCCCTGTTTTTCTATTTTTCTATTTCTTCAGTTCGCTATGACCCAGCAGCTACACACGAAGTTAGGATCGAAGAGAGCCGGGTGCTCCCTTGCAACCCCTTTCCTCAGCCGAAAGCACCGCCGGTCTCGGAGGTCATCTCCGCCCACCGACGGCCGCTTCCATAATGCTCCCGAATTTCCCGTCCGCTTTCCTCCCGCGTGTCCCCTCTATAGCGGTGCACTGTTGAGCCCGCTCGGAGAACGGGCACCCGACACCGGTCCACGCACCGACCAACCAACGCACAAAAGGACCGGGAATGCCAGGGCGCGCAGAGCGGGATAAAGCGCACCCCGTCATCAATCGTGCATTTCTCGTCGCGGGGGCTTTTGGTTCGGGGGACGGCGGCGGGCGGACGGAGGCCCCGCAGCTATACGCGGCTGCGGAATGCCGCAGATCGAAGATCGCGCTCGGTGTGCGTGCGTGCGTGTGTGTGTGTGTGGGGGGGGGGGGGGGGGGGGCTTCTTTTTCTCGGCGCGGATGCCCCGGAATTTCTCCCTCCGCCGCTGCCGTACTCGAACCGAAGGCGAGGCGGAGGGGAAAGAAAAACCGGGGCGCCATCGAAACCTGCGCTCCAATATACTCGAGCGCGAGTTCGAGTGTCGGCGGGGCAGTGCGTATGTATGCCATCCGACGCGAAAGAAAGGGACATCGCCTATTAAGGCGACGCGCCACTGGAGACGCCGAAGAGAGACCGCGCCGAAATTGGAACCGCTTTTCACTGGCGGCACCGGGACTCGGCGCTCGAAGGTGCGCGTAGTGTAAAGAAAGAAAAAGAAGGAGAATAAAAAAAAAAGCGACAGCGCTTTGAGACAAATGGGACGAAGAGGAGAAGGCACACAAAGATGGCGCGGGCTGGAGCCTGCGTGTCCTATGTGTCTCGTTGTCTTCTCGCGTCTCCGTGCGTCCGACTATCGTTAGTCGGACGTACGATGTACAAGCAAGGCCGTATTGTCACCCTGGCTGGCCAGCAACCGAGTTTACTATAGGGGAAGGTGCAAGTGAAATGGTCTCTTAATTCGCCACGTGGCGACGGTGTGGCGAAGCTGCGGATGAGGAGATGTCCTGTAGACGACGCAGCTAGGCAGAAGAAACGACGACGACCACTGCGGCCACTGTCACAATAAGCGGTGTAACGATAACGGCGCACGGGACGGACATATTCCAGGGTCACTTTCTTCGAACACGAAACACAAAAAGGTAAAACGATGCGGAGGAGTGCAGGC
This sequence comes from Dermacentor andersoni, assembly GCF_023375885.2. NCBI lineage: Eukaryota > Metazoa > Arthropoda > Arachnida > Ixodida > Ixodidae > Dermacentor > Dermacentor andersoni. The sequence goes on from NC_092822.1 coordinate 101,601,403, forward strand.
CGGCAAGAAAGTCACGGAAGGCTTCGCAGAGGCCTGCACACCGGAGTAAATTTACATTCGTGGTTTTAAATGCCGTTGCAGTAAAACGCAAATAAATGAAAGAAATAAGAGCCTATCAATACACGCAACACACACGAGAAGCCGTATACTGGCACGCCGTCATCGGAATAACGTAGACGCACAGCTGTGCCACCGCACGGCTATTGGCGCATATCTCGAACGGTGCCGATCGCGAGTCGCTACTTACGTATGCGACACAGGCAGTTCGCCTCTCGACCTCTCGCCACGAAGCCGAGCTGGGCGAAAATTTAATTTGCGCTTTCTTTCTTTCCCCAGCTCCCGAGTTGCGAAACCTACGGCGGTGAGCAGCGCACGCAACAGGACGTCGCGGAGCAGCCCCGCTGCAAAGCGAATAAAGTTGATTCGAGAGGAGAGAGAGAGAGGGGGAGAAACAATGCTGTGCGAAAGCAGTCAAATGTCTGCTGCTGTTAGGAACAAATGAAAGTGAATGAACAAGCCGAGGAATAAGAGAAATACATGAGACGGAAAGATGAAAGAAAGGTGCAGCTCAGGAAATAACCGGGGAAGAAAGAGAGCAGATAAAGGCAGAATGAAGAGAACAATAAACTGACGAACGAACGAAACGGGGAAGGAAGGAAGAAGGGCCGTGCGAGCGTAGGCAAGACATGTCACAAGCCACAAACGCAGAAACCCAAAACGGCGGGAGAAACAGCTAAAATATCCGAACTGGCACCGATATTCGTTCCTCGACCGGCGAGCGACCGCTGTAGTACTTCCGTTCCGCTCTCGGCAACTCGAAAAGAAACCTCGCGGGTAGAAGAAGCCGGGGAGTGCCGCTCTGCCGTCGAACACCGCGAAGCGCTTAGGAAAACAGCGCCAGGCTGTCGCAGAGCGAGAACAACAGCACTAAAGCAACGCTGCCACGCGAAAGCAGAGAGAGAGAGAGAGACGCCGTTTATTTGCCTGCGCTTCCGACGGAGTGGACCCACGAAAGATTTTGTTTCCGGCGATTTTACATGACGCGCGAGCAACCAGAACCGCCACAAATCGAGCAAGGGGACGGCGCAACCGAAAATTTACTACAAGGAGCGCGACAACCCGCCGCACACACACACGCCAAAAATATAAAAAAAGCCGAGCCGAGGCCTTGCCGCGCCAGCCACCAATGGCGTCGCTCCTAGTAAACCGAAATGCCGACTAGATTCTTTGGCAGACGACAAAAAGAAGGAAACGCAAACGGAGCCAAGACAGAGCCGAGATGGCGCGGGAGAAAAGGCGGGAGGGTGGAATCGGCGGGGCACACAAACGGAGGCCGACGTACACACCCGGCAAGAAATATTCAAGGCGCGTCCTCCCCTAGGAAACGGGCCAGCGTATTTTCTCTTTTCTTCCTCTCTATTTATTTCCTCTCGGGGCCTTGGACGAAACGAAAGAAGAAAGAACATCGCGATAAAGAGAAAAAAGAAATAGAGCGGGGCGGGCATTTCAGCGTCGCCATTTGTCGCCAAATGCACCACCACCCCAGCCCGCAAGCCCGGAGAAACGCGTCCGGGCTGAAGTTCCGATCGCACGGCACGATACGACGGAGAGGCGGCTCGTTTCGGGGAGGAATTCCTTCACGCCACGCAGCGTCCAAACGCGCCTCCCACACGTGTCGGCGCAACTCGCTGGCAGCGTCGACTCTGACGGAGGATTGCGCAGGCCCCAATTAGAAACGCACTGATTCTGCCTTAGAGCTCGCGTTACGAAGTGATTGGGGGGGGGGGGGGGGGGTGCTCTCTTTTGTCGCGATAGCCGACGCCGGAGAAGCAAACGGTGCACCCTCCCGCGCGACGTGGTGGGACGGGCGGACTGTGATCCTGCCGTCAGCACGGCGATCGAAACTGGTTTTCGGCCGGCTTACTTTCGCCGCTTCGTAACTCTGAATTTCGTGCGCCTGCGTTGTAACGCTTTTCGTTTATCCGTTTTATTTTCCCGCCTATTTGTGTCTGTCCGCTGTGGGGTACGCCTCCCATTATGTTTAACTCGAGGGTTCGTACACCATGCGTCCAATGCGTTTAGTACAATTGTGTCACGCGTGTTTATACGCGGTCACGTCGTGCGGCCGCAACACGTGCTCCACTTCGAACGCCGGCATCTTTTGATCTCGTGGCTCTCTCGGTCCCGCGCGAAAACGCCGAGAGCCTGTGTTGCGCGTTATAGTCATTGCACTTGCAGGCCAGTGTAAGCAAGTGCCTCTCACTTGGCGTGAAACTGCCCGATGAAACATAGATTGATTCGCGTTCGCATTCATATCCCAGGGAATGCAATGTGGAAGGCGGAACCGAGATGCAGTTGGAACTGGGTATGGCGCCCAAGATCGGATCTCAGACGTCCGGTGTAACGAACCTCGCACGCCTCCCTATGCCATGGAAATAATTTCCCCATTTACTCTCCGATTAACTTCGCTGCCTTTATGGTGTCGTAAATCTCTCCGACATTTCAAGTGTGCTTTAATTTAAATTTATTTGTTCTACTTCTTCGTTCCCTCTAATCACCCCCATAGTTGTCCTCTCCTATATTACTGCTACCTGGCCTACATTTTATTGAACACAAATCTGTCTGTCAATCTTGTCAGCAAACAAAATGGGCCGTGGCTTAAAAAAATCAACAACGCATGGGCAGCGGTGTGGTAACATAATCCGCAGGTGTCGGAATGACAGCGAACAGGAAGAAGTGAAAAGGAGCACCCCTTTCGTTCGGCTACGTGAAAGTGAGATTTGTGGTTGCGACGTAGCCAGGGCCTAAGAGCGCAGTAGCCCAGAAACTAAGCTTGCTGAAATGGATCGCCAGTGTCATACGAAGCGGCAAACGTCGAAAGGGAAATTCGCTTTCCTGTGTGCGCGCTTTATTCGGGCGTTATACCACCCAATGCTGCAATAAAACAATAAAATTAAGACATTACAAAACCACCTGAAAGAAAAAAAGGCAGCAAAGGACACTTCAGCAAAAGAAGAAGGGGGGAAAGTGCGCATGTAGTGTGCGAACTGGAAAAAAAAACAAAAAAAAACACGGAAGTTCGAACAGCTATTCATTTCACTTTCAGTGATAACGCATATGTTGGTCGCAAATTGCTTCTATACGTTGACTTAATCGAGAAGCTCTCGTATATCTAAATAAACAATCAATTATACATTTTCTCAACGTCCGCAGCCTGCGCGGCCGCATCTAGACAGACCTCGATATCGCGGTCGATGACGACAACGGCCGGAATACGAGGCAACGGAAGAGGTGCGCTCCAGTATACGCTCCGCCCGACCACGAACATGGGCAATGTTCCGTACAACCTTCAAATGTACGTGTTACGATAAAAGAAATCGGCACCAACAACGTCCCCCACCCCAGGGAACACGGCGACACCGCAGAGACGCGTCTTCGGCCGAGGGCCGGGTCTCCTCGGAAAGGGGGGGGGATTCGCCGAGAGGAACGCGGCCTAGTACGCGCTTCCTCGGTAAGTAGTCGTCGTCGTCGTCGAGCCCCATATAGCTGATCGCGTATTCAGGCGGCGTGCGCCCTTCCGGACCCGTCTCCGGCGTTTCTCGTCATCGCCGTAGTCCCCGCACGCGGCGAGGACGGTCCCCTTCCCCGCTTCGGCGACTCTTCGACGAAGGCCCTCCTCTTCCCTCCCCGGGGGTCGCGCAGCGCCCGCTTCCCGGTCTTCCCTTCCGCGGCGGAAGAAGTTGGCTCGGCAGGACGGGGGATCTGCAGATTCGATCGCCGGCTGCTTGCTCTCCTTGTTGCGTTGATTCTTGCGGCTAGCCCGCGCGGCTAACCGAGAAGAGCGCGCACGGCATGCGTATTCGGTTCTGCCTGCGCCTCCATCGGCGACGGTTTTACGAAAGCGGCGACGTCTCGCCGAAGGAACAAGGCTCTTCTCCTTATTGCGCTTCTGCTACTTCCGCGTATATAGGCAAACACGCACTGTGATACCATCTATACATGCTGTAATACATATGTACTGTGTAATATAACATCGCCGATTTGCACAAGCGTAACGTCAAAGATTAAGCTAGGTGGCCCTGCACGAATGAACTTTTAACAGGGTGACTAATCGAACGAGGGCAAAAATCAAGGTAAGAGGACAGCACTCGTGCGTTTTTTCGGTTTTCTTTTCACTCAGTAAGTCGCACCGTTGTGCTTGGAATCTACACAGTCGGCGATAGGACCGCCATTGTGGAGAGCGCTTTGGCGCGCGCACATAATACAAGGTACACGAGCGCTGTCGCATTTCGGCGCCGTCGGATGCGGCCGCCGTGGCGACGAATCGAATCCACGTCATCGCGCTGAGCAGCGGAGTGCCATATATACACATTTTCTTATTATAATGATCCACCAGCGGAGCAAGTGGAATATGTACAACAAAAGAAAATACGCAAACCACACATTTACACTACAGCGGCCAAGAAGGTCAGCACAGCCGGCACACTACGCGGAACTGAACCGAAAGACGGAGCAGCGCATAAGAGCAGCCCACACACGGCTGCATCATTTTCTGGCACTGCGCTTCCTTCTTTATTTTTTTTCTCTCTCTCTCCTATATAGGACATCCCGGGCTGCTGTCGTTGCCCGTACGTGCGCTCGAGCGAAAACCCGCATAAGACGCGAAGCGATTGAAGGCCTCGCGGGTGACGAGCGGGCAGGGACCCGAAGACAACGCGAGAGCAATTCAGCGTGAAGGGAAGAGACGCGCCTAGCGTATATACATACATACACACAGAACGTCTCGCCATATTGCGCATGATCGGGTGCCCCCGGGAGCTGGTGGCCCGCGGCGTTACGATTACCATCCGTCAATGCCAAAGGCACCGCCCTCCCCCCGCCTCCCTCTCATCTCCTCCTCTGCACCACTGGGGAGGCGAGAGGAGCAGAAGAAAGAGACGTCCGCGTACTTTCGCTGCTGACTCGAGCGCAGTTGCGCGTGCAGGGTGCGCAAGCGGAGAATACGAGTTCCCCTCTCTCTCTCTCTGCCCCTCTGTCTCTCTCCTCCCGAATCGTTCCTTTCGCTCTCGTTCGCTCTTTTTCCCTTTCAGTCTCAGTTTATCGCACGTAGTCTTTTTGCTCCCACATTCGCGGCGAACAGACGAACAGCCATGCACGCGACCTTTCCTTACGCGGTCTCGTTTCCTCGCTCGCTCTTTTGTTTACGCGAGCCTCGGTCGGTTTGCCCAGTTTCTCGCCGAAACAGCCAACGCCCCGACGGCCAACCTGCAGCCCCCCCCTCCTCCTCCGTCCATCGGCCAGGCCATCTGTTGCGGTGTGATCCGTTATGCGGCCGTCGACGACACATGCGAGCCACTGCCCGCAGCTTAGCGCCGTCATGCCCTCACGCGATGCCGAGCAATATTGAAAAGCTCGCCGTCCATCTTTTTTTTTTTGTCTTTTTTGGCGTTCGTCTGCGGTCTTCCCTGTCGCTTTCGCCTGTATTTTCCTGCCCATGAGCAAGCGGCTACAGGCGAGAACGCGGCTTGCCAACGCTGCCTCGGGCACGCAGCTTCGCTCGCGAATGAGTGCTGGCACGAATAAACTCCGAGCGCAAAAAGTCAGCAGGGAACATTTCGCGACACGTGATCAGAGGCACGAAAGAATCTTAAACGGCACACGGTGCCATTGTTGAAATACAAATTCTAAAAAATGATTGCCCATACACCTATCCAACACCATTTATTCTAGTTAATTGCACATATCACAGTGGTTACTTGCATAAATGCCCAAGCATTACGGGATAAAGCAATCTGTTGTAAGTGTTGGCATAAGAAGGTAATTTGAGTTTAAAATATTGATTGCAGAAAATAATGAAATATTTTTAATAGATGTAGGCACGTAGATAACATTCTTATTGCCTGCCTAACTAGGGACACCAGTAATAAACATTTTAATTGCTAAAGTATTTTTTTTTGTGCGCGTCTCAAGAGTGGCATCATATATTGATACAACCGCAAATCACGATCACGCAGTTTTAGCATGGTGGTTGCCAGAAGTCGGGCTATGCCATATGCTCTTGCTTTACATTAACATAACTTATGGTGGAGCGATACATCTGTGACTTTAGAACTTCGCTGCAATCAATGAACACTTTACATGGTCTGCATATAGAGTCAGGATCGTTGCCAGCGATAAATGCGCATGCTCGTCCCTGTCCAGAAGGTCCTCGAAGCAGGTGTAACAGTAAAGGAAATTCATTTTTGGTTATTTATTGATGATACTGCATCCCCACGCGCGGGGCGAAATGGATCAAGTACCGATAAAAACCAATGAAGGAGCGAACATCTCCAAACAAATCATTCCAAAGTTATATACTTAAAAGGAAAAGTGTGCTTGGAGGCCCTGGAGCAATAAGAAAGGATACGAAAAAAAAAACATATTTCGAAACTATGCAGTGCCTAAACACAATTCAAGTACAAAATTGCCCAATGCCACTAAGCGATAGAGGGAGGACTATACCCGCTGTATGTTAAAAAAAATGTCGCATTCCAATCGACGCATCACGAGTAACTGTTTCTTGAAAACAAACTTGGCGTTCGCTGTCAAATGTCTCACGACTATATATGTCGGTGCTGTAGGCTGAAATGCCAAAAGGCGTAGGCTGTGAGAGACGCGGCACATGTGTCAATATTCAGCAAAGAACCTTTACGGGATCACCTGTGAGGGAACAAACAACAGGACGAGATAAGCGGGGCACGAGCTACCGCCGATGTAGGCGTTGTCGATACACAGCATTACCGTGAAGCCGACACGGCAGCCGGGAACAATCGGGCCGGCGGCATCTTGATGCAATTTCGTGCTCAATTAAACAGAACGTGTCTCGAGCGTTCCTGTTGTGTTAAAACACTTTTCTTCACGCAAGAGAGAGAGAGAGAGGCTTCCGATAACTTTGGCATCCGAGGCAACTGGTGCGAAAATCGCCATACGGCACCCTCCATCGTTATTTGGTTGATGCGTATTCTCGCTAAGCTATCAGTTTTCTGACAGTGGCCTACTTATTCACAGCGGGAAAATATTTATTTATTTATTTATTTATTTATTTATTTATTTATTTATTTATTTATTTATTTATTTATTTATTTTAACGTCCCAAAGCAATTCCGGAGTTCTCAGATAGGACGCATGAGGGTTCGGAATAATTCTGACCACTCTGAACTGTGTTCTACCAATACCGAACTGTGTTCTACCAATACAAGTTAATATTTCTCTGGGGCGGTCCTTTGAATAATAATAATTCAATCAATCGATAAAATGTTTATTATAGTGCCCAGAAAGAGCTACGGAGCCTTCGTACCGGTGCACTTAAAAGGTAATACGCGAGAGAAAATGTACAAAAGACATACCATCTGTGGTAGATGGAGGTGGAGATGGAGAAACAAATATGGAAACGGAAAACTGGAAGGCGGGCCTAAAAGGGAGTTATTTATACATGATTACCTATATTTATACAAAACAAAGGCAATGAACTCTGAAATATGTTAGTAGAGGCAGAATACTTATTATACGTATTTCTTTTCATTTAGTCGAGCCATAGAACAGTTTTTAATGCAACGAGGCCGGGTGAAATTGCGGAATGTTTCCTGGTATACTATTGAGGCACGGGAAATGGCAGATGACTAAGACGCTTTGGACAATGTATAATGCCATGGACCACCTTATAGTGGAACAATTTAGAGAGAGAGAGAGAGAGAGAAACAACTTTATTTGCCACTGGAGGGTAGGAAGTTAGGGCAGGTAGGCCTAGTGTGGCTCCCAGGTGGGCGACGTAACAATTTAGAGTTAGAAACACGAAAGAATTTCAAACTGTAGGCAATGCGACTCCTGAAATACCAATTTTCAAAAAATGATTGAGCACACACTTATCAGATACCTTTTATACTAGTTAACAACAACAACAACGATGATGATGATGATGATGATTTGTACGAAAAGCAAGTGCAATTAAAGGACAAGCCAAAGCCAGAAATGGGCTTGTGGGGCGACTTCCGACTGTAGCGATTGCTCTTTTTGACACACACTAGCTATACTGATAATTAACACGTAGATGTGCCTAAAACTCCAGCACTTTCAGTGCGACGTTCAACGAACTTACGCAGTTTCACCGCCTGGCTCGAAGGATTTTCCCAGCCCCGCACCCGGGGTTAAGCCGAGCGGAGGCGATGGTGTTCAGACAATTACAAACTGGTTCCTTACCCACCCCAGTGTTAACGTATCATCTGTAACCAAAAGCATACGTGAGTGATGTTTGCCGCGTGTGCCAGCGGGAGAGGGCCACCCTGACGCACATCCTATGGGATTGCGCCAAGTTCCCCGACGAAGCTTCGACAAGTACAACGATTCCGCCGCGACTCGCGGCTTCGGCGGAATGCTACGACCACGAAATCCAAACCTGGGTCTTCCAGCAGGTCTCGGCTGCTCTCGAAAGACAAAGGCCGAGCGAAACCGACGGAACGTTGCCCCGCAGGGCGACCGACCACAGGAGTAGCACGCGCTGGAGTTGGGTAGAGACCACCCGCCGAGAAGACGTCAGGGCCCGCGTCGCGGCGCCATTTAGTCATGGTGTCGTTCTGCAGGCGACTAATATAGTTGTCTCTCTCTCTCTCTCTCTCTCGAAAACACACCAAGGATTACGTAATTCACTACCCGTCTCGAGTTGCATGTTACGGCTAAGCACACAGGACACGTACACGAGAGAAGTAGCAATAGCCACAAACAAATAAAGCCGAGGAAAAAAAATAAAAAGAGAAACGCAGAAGAAGAAGAAGCGTCCTTCGGAGGAGAGAGCTGGCGAGCGCGTGTACCAATACCGGAACGCACACACACACACAGCCCGGAGGCCACCCGATCGGTATCGCCGGTATATAATACGCGGCGATCGGAGCGCGAACGTCGGGGCGCGAAAGAGACGAAGATGAAGGACGGAGACGGCGGATGCTGCAGGCCGCATTCCGCTGCCTGGCCCAAGGCGCGCGGATCCAGCGTCGCCTCCTCTCTCTCTCTCGGGCGCAGAAACCATTAGGGTTATCTTTCACGCCGACACTCCCGGCCGCCGCCGCCACCATCTCGATTTTCTTCGCGCGCCGACCATATATATATCCACTGGCGCAGCACCCACTTCTCCTCCCAACTTTTTTTCTTTTTCTTCTGCTACTGCCTTCGTCTTCCTCGAGACCGTCGATTTGATTCTCTTCGCGGCAGCCCGCTATGGTCACTGCAGCCGTGGGCGTTGCTTTATTCCTTTCATCAGTTTATAGCGCCGTCTACATTCCTTCTCGCAATCTATATAAACTACGTCTCGGCGGCTCCGTGCAGCCCAGCGAAAGCCGTGGATCGCGTCAGCCAACCAGAAGTGAGGACCACAGGATGAGCTCCTCCGGTTTCCTTCCCAGAGCGCCCATGAGGGGACGGGAAACGCTAAATCAGTTTACACTAGTCTCGTTACTAGTGTCGTTAATTTCGCTATAACGAGTTGTTAGAAGAGAAACTGAAACTGACTTTCTTTTTCCGGCGCGTCCGTGTGACGTCACGGATTTCGAAGTATTTGTTTGTATAGGGGCTGCGTCGGCTCAGTAAATGTTTCCGAAAGTTGCCACGTTCAATCTTCGCCTCCTTTAAAACGCAACGTAGTCAGTTTTTACCGATAAATAATTACGGCCGGTGTCTGCTACGGCGGCGATGAAGCGGCGCGAGGAGGAATGGATCATCTGGTTGAAGGTGACAGGTGCCACGTATTTCAGCGAAGGCCGGTGCAGACACCGTCAAAATCTATGACGTCACATCGAGGTGCTGCGGGAACTTCAAGCCGTCGCTCGCCTCCTGTTATTTCTTGTTTCTTTCTTTTTCTCTCGCTTTCGCGCTTTTACTTGCTTGCTCAGCCTCTCCTGACGGTCAGAGTATTCTCTTTTTGGTATTTTAGCAGCGTAATTTAGAAATACAATTGAAATCACTTTTTATCTTAAGTGTTCACTTACGGAAACGCCGACTAATTAACCACCTGAACAGAAAGTTTCTAGACCGATATTACCCTGCTAAATCTTATCTGCTATTATTTTGGATTTTTGTTGTTTTTTCCACCTGTCCTTTCCTTAGTACGCACGAGCCTGGAAATTATGAATGAATGAATGAATGAATGAATGAACGGAACCCTGAAGTAAAAGTTAGCGGCTCTCGTGCCTGATTGGAGGACACGAGTCAGCCTTCGCTCCAGTGCGTGCAGTTGGTAAGGCGAAATCTAGCGCTGCTATCAGCTGCTGCTTCCGTGTTTCTTTGTGCCCGTATCACTGCAGCGCAGGCGGGAACGGTGCCGTTACATCGCGGAAATCTGCGGCGCCGCGACGAGATTTCGCCCATAGTCGCGCCTGTCACCGTCACCCAGGGAATCAATTCCTCCTCGCGCCGTTTCATCGTCGCCGCTGCCATCGGGAAGGGTGTTCGTCCCCCGAGTCCGACTGACAGAAAACTCCTTCATCGGCTGCCTCAGCGACGTAGCTCCTTTGCATTGTTACGTTCCTTTTCGTGCCGTCTCCCTGGCTTTCTTTCTGCACCATTCGCATCCAGTCCAGTGCATTCTCAAACATCTTAGAGCGCAGCTTCTAAGCGCTCGTGCCACTGCTCGCGCATTTGCACTGCTCGCGTCTTACAAAGCCCATGGTATGGTATGGTAAAACTTTAATGAAGTCCTGCAGGACGTGAGTCTTCACGAAGCGGGTCGCTCATCATGCCAGCGTTTCCATACTGGCCCTCCCCCGAAGGCGCTCACGACACTGGCCTACTGGCAGTCGGTTCGGTCTCACATTCATTGCCTCCATATATATCGAAATGAAAACACGTATTCAGCTTCGCTCAAATTTCGCATTAGGGAGTATCGTAATCCTCGGATATTCTTTTCCCGGGTTCTGGTCCGCGCCTTTTTAAATCCTTACGGCGGAATCACGGGCGTCGGGTCAGACAACCAGCCAAAGAAAGGAAAAAAAATAAACACGGAACCACAGCAAACTTCTTCACCGTCCCCCTCTGACATAAAACAGAAAATGCCAGCTCCGACGTACATCAAAAGATGTCAGCATATATATCTGCTTCAAGGACCGCATTTCACGGGGTGCCGCAGTTTAATATATACGATGCTCCACATCCACAACTACGGCAAGGAGCGGCGTCACCCTCCGCGTGACGGAGACTGAATGGACGAACAATTGAATGGAGAATGGAATGGAGAACAATTGGCGAGTCCTCCTTCCTTCTTTCTTTTATGCTTTTCTTTTAGCTCCTAAATAATATATGTCCCTTCCCAGGGAAGCGCAGCCGAATCTCGCTAATCTGATTGGCTGATTGGCCAACACGAGTCCTATAGTCTTCACTGCACTATGCCGTCGTCTGCGGCACTTATGCGTCGTCTGCGACCACCCGGCCGGCCTTCTGCCTTTTCGTTATCTACATTTTATTGTCATTCCCGCTACACAAAAATGAACTGCACGCTGACATGAACTGGCAAGATTGCCCAGTAACACGTTTTCCCACAAGCGCATCCCAGCACCACTATTAGCGACGGGATACATTATTGCTATCGATCACCGGATATTTCCGTACGTCGGGCCGGGTAGTGTGGTTTGATTCCGACGGAAGAAGTAGCGCCAGCGAGCGCAACTATGTTATCTGGAATTAAACATTATATCACGACATAAAACATGTGCAAATAATGTTAGCTTATAGGAATCTATAACTCACACAGACCTTTTTGTGGTATGGCACGTGATATTCAACGCCTCCTTGATTTTCTTTTTTCTTTTTAGTATTTGATCTACCACATTTTAGGCCAATCCTCAAGAATGCCTCTCTGACCACCGCCCTTCCTTCGACACTCATGATATTCAGCTTTAGCATTTTGGCACAGCTTGCAAAAAGTACATCATAAACATAAATATTGAATAAGAGAGAGAGAGAGAGATAAACGGGGTGGGAAAGGCAGGGAGGATAAGCGGATAAGATTCTGGTTTGCTACCCTGTGCTGGGGGAAGGGGAAATGGTAGACGGAAAGGACAGCGCAGAGAAAAGGCAAGCAAACGAAAAAAAAAAAGAGGTATGGAAACTCGTGAACGTCCATGAGAATTACACTCTCTCCAATAGGCCATCCGAACGTAGAAAATTTCAAGCGTGCCTTGACTGCCTTGTCGTGTTGTGTGCGCATTCATACTGAATAAGATTAATGTCGCGACCTGTGCGGTGCACAAACGTAAGCAATGCGCGCGAATACCCGTTCCACACAGCACGAAAATGAACGCATTTGCACGCATCACGTTAGGTTGTATACCATTTGACCATTTCACTGAAGCTTCGCTTCGTATATATACGAAGCGAAGCTTCAGTAGTACAAGCACGTAGTACAAGCACGTAGTACAAGCATGTAGTACAAGCATGTAGTACGCATTGCATACTTGTTGGAGTCTATAGATTCCAACATGTATGCAATGTTACTACATGCTTGTGCCCGTGTGCTCCATGTACGACGAACAAATTGTCAGAGCAATGCTATGTTCACACTTATGTTCACAGTTATTCTTGCCCATATGCGATCCATCGCATGTCTGGACACTGCAGCGAACGGAAAAGTTACACGTGCAGGTGTATGACACTGCCGAAACGGATTCGGCATACAAATTCGAGCAATCCGTCGCTGTCACGAGCGATTCACGTCGGGACTGCGGAAAAGACATGCGAACTCAATTGTTTCCATCGCGTAGAGGCGTGCACACTTCGCAACGCGTAAAGAAATGCAAGCTAGCAAAATGGCGAAACAATTTAAACTTCGCAAGTACGCCGACTAGCATTACTGCTTTTAACATTTCCAAAGGTTAGACCAGTGTGCGGCGAAGGATTAACATGTGCGGGGTTTTGTACTGGTTCACTGGACTGCGCCCAACCTAAACACATGCGCTAGGAAGTTTGTTTTTAAAATAAACCGTACGTCCTTTTGTTTGAAAATGACCTGGTACCTTGCTTTTCAATGAGAATTGAGAAATAAGTAAGAAAGAAAGGAAGGCTGCGATTAAGCGTGCTACACGCTTTCAATAACCTTGCCTCAACAAAGGAAATAAAGCGCCCCTTGGCAATGGTTCAGTGCTCCGGACAACACAAAGGATTATAAATGAAACACGGAGTACGAGAGGGTAAACAACTTCAACAACTCGGTAAACGAGACCCCTTCCTTTTTCCCGGGTCGCCTTATTGAATGATCCCCTTAACTGAAGCAATGTATCGCCCAGAGCCACTCAGGAATTTCGGCGCTCGACTTGGCCCGACAACTCAAACGTGTTCGAGCAGCAAAGACGAACACTGACAGCGCGAGCCGAGGGAAAGGGATGCATGCAGGCGAGTCCGACAGTCCCCTTTAACTTCGTATTTTTTTAACTGTTCAATCGGATTGTGTGGTTTATCGTTCCGAAGCTGCACAGTGAAGCCGTAGGTAGGAGGGCTCCTAATTAATTTCCACCACCTGGGATTCTTCAACGTGCACCTGGATGTAAGTACGTACATCAGCATTTTTAAAATTTTATTTGTTATTTTATTTTTTTGCATTTCGACTTCATACGCCGGAATGCGGCTTCAGTGGCCCATAGACCCGAATCCCGAGCTCAGCAGAGCAACGCTACAGCCACTAAGCTACCGCGGCGGGGATACGCACCTGTCGATAAACTTGGTTAAAAGATTTGCGATGTTCAACTGTAGTTACAGGCGGCGTATTTCTACGTTCGCGCTAAAGGCCCAGCTTTTTAGAATCTACAGCTGCCGCAAGAATCCTTCCATCTTTAACAGAAAGGTTTAGCTGAGGCCTAGCTTAGCGGCTGGGGTAACATCTGTGACGCCTTGTTCGAGCAGATCTCATTTAGAAGCTTTGTATTTTTTTTTTTTTTTTGCGCAATCCCCTCTCCCCCCCCCCCCCCCTAACGAAAGAAAGAAAAAATAAGTTAACGTTTCCTGGGTGCGGAATTACAGCGAACCATTTCTTGAAGTCCTCGAACAAGAGAAACACGCCTCAAACGTCAAGCTTGTCTGCCATTTTCGGTACATGAAATATATAGAGTATACGCCAAGGGAAAAGGGTGCCTGAACCGGGTGTCGGCGTTAAGAAAACAGGGCCTCTCCAAAGCGGACACGTCTACTCTTCTTTAAATGTCGCATTGTTGAAACGGTGGCAGTATAGACTGAGCCGTCCCCTTCCTCTGTTGTCGAGTATTCGTGGGCTATATTCTCACCACTTTCCGAACACTTGTTCCTCTGGCTACGGGCTATTTCTGGTGCACTTTACGGCAAGAACGGTGGCGTAAAGTTAAAACTACGTGATTTCGCACTCAAACCGAGGACTCCGTACTCCGACAAAACTTGCAAAATAAAACAATTCTACCGTACTCGCCAGTGTTTGCCGTCGGTCGAGAAGTATCATGTGCAACCTATTGGAACCAACCTCACTATTAACAATAAAAAACTACATTAACAAAAGAGTTAAAGCTATTTAGTTGTTCTAGAACGTTGCATCTTCCCCTCTTTTCTAACCACCCTATTACGATCGTCGTGAATCGATCCAGTGAAACGAGTCGAAAACACCAGGTCCCCTATCTACAAAACCTATTGGTAAGACCAGATACCAAGTAACCATGGCGACGGACATATTATTAGCGAATGAGAACGGTACCTACGAAACAATAGTGCTCTGAATTCAACACCAGGGAGCGCTTAAAGAGGCAGCAGAGAAGTACAGACCCCAACGGCAACGCCGAACAAATGAAGCGTTAAATGATACATGACCGCAGCCCAGCCACGTGAAACAGGCCTAGAGAATTCGGCCATCCGTGAAACAGATACGACGGCTGTTCGCTGACGCAACCAAAGTGGCGTGCAGCCACCGAAGCGACCACGTTTTTCGTTTATAGTGCGCAAGGAGCGAGGCATACGCATGCTATAGATCAGGACGGTATGGTCTCACTTTTTTGTTCCCCACCAGACGCATATGCGCCCACTCTGGAGGCGAAGGCCCAAAGCGCGTCGCACGAGGCCAGCAAAGTGATTCGGGCGGTGTAGTACTCACCTGCGCACAAAAAGAGAGAAGGCACAGTTAGCACTTTCGCTGGGCACGAAAAACAGAACAACGAAACACTCCGAAATAAAAGTGGTCAAGGCAGTTCTCGATAGAGTGCTCGTATGCGAGTCACAAAAGGCACCGCTCGTAATGGTGCCGAAGAGGACTTCGTTACCAATGGATAAACGTCCTTACGCGGACTTCTTTTAGACGTTTTTACGACGTGTTAAACACGTTTTTATGAATGTATGTCTGAATTTTAGTTATTTAAGGAGCATACTGAACGGCATATGAGTACAACGATTTCTTCGACTGACGGAAACGACGTTAAAGTTTAAAAGTTGGTAGTGTTTTTTGTATGTGGGTGATGTCCATGCAGCCACGCAAACTTCGTTAGAAGTCTTGAAGACGTCCTTAGGAAGATTTCTTTACGGGCATAGACAAGTCTTTTGTGGTAAATGGCGTTATTGCGATGTGTGCGGGTGTGCCTTTCGTGTTCTGCACGGAGGACCAAACTCGAAAAAGAGCTTTGCTTGGACCTGTCAAACAACCATGAGTACTTGGCACGAGCTTATACAGACGACGTTATATGATCCTTCTTTTTTTTTAATTTTTCTCAATATAGTTGGCGAAAAATCCTCCGAAATCTAAAGAAAGACGCATGGGAGATTACGCACATGTCGATCGACATCTGCGCCCCAGTTGTTTATGTTTCACTATTATCTTTATAATCAACGTTACGTTGTCGAAAAGATTAATTGAGAAAACGAAACATTTCCTACGGCAATTTGTCCACACAACCCATATATAACACAACAGAACATTTATCAGAAGGGTGGGGAAAAAAGAGGGCAAGCCCAGACGATTTCGTCGTCTCTGTTCGACTTTTTGTGTACATGAGCTGGCCACACAGGGCTATCAAATGAACCCCTATTCAAAAGAGAAAAAAAGGAGCCTTTAGCACTACGAATGTTTGTGAGAACCTTTTTGTTCCTCGTCATTCTCGCGAAAGGATTGTCGGTGCCACTAAATGAATAAAGGAAAAGCACCGCACACAACAACGACGCACGCATGGGCGATAACTTTACGGCCAACGCCACACGGTCTGACAAGCTCTCGAGATAAAACACCGCCTGGCATCTTCCGTGGCACCTCTCTCCCCCCCTTTCTCTCCCATTCTCTCTCATTCTATGCGTCCTGTGTATAGAGCATAATTATTCTCCGCCGGTTCATTGGCACAGTGCCGTGCCTTGACGGCATGATAGCGCAGCGCGAAATCACAGTCGCCAGCGGTTTCGCGGCCGCGGTCTCGGTCGACGCCCACAACATTGGAGACCGTCCGTTTCCTCTCAAAACCGCTGCGAGCGTTCTGCTACAGGCTGGGGTCAGCACTGATAAGAAGCGACGCAAACGCGCTGCCACACGTTTAAAGAAGAAGAGGCGAACGAAAGCAATTACATTCAAGAACAGTTCAGAACTACAGAGACGAGAAACCAAGCAGGTCGGGGAGAAACGACCCTACGGAGGCGATTTCTTACACGATCGCTTCGCTGTGTAAATATTTCCGCTGTACTCCTTCCGTTACTTCTTTCCTCCCTTCAGCTTTCCCTCCGGCTGCTGCTGTTTCACGGCGCGTTCGCGGGCCACCGTAATTCTTCCCGTCGATGTTTTACTTTCTCAGGTTCCTTTCGCGGCGGCTATAATTTATTTTCCCTCCGTTTTCACCGCGCGTTTCTTGGGAGGTGCTGCTGCCTTCCACCCGCTGGGAAAATTTTTCAGCAACAGCCGCCGTTGGAAACGTAAAGGGCACCGAGGCATAAATGACGGCTGCAGGCAGCGGAAAGATAAGGCAACAAGCGTGGCGGCCGTCGGGCAGGCGAAGAGAAAGGCAAGAGGGAGGAAATGCACGAAGATGAGGTCGGGTGTGAAGGCCGAGCAAAGGCGTCCAATTTACTCCCTCCGCAGCTCCGGAGCGGGTGCTACCGCACGATCTGTTTTACCGCGTGCCATTCTCTGATCTCTCTCCTTCTCTCTCTTGCGCCCGTGCACCTCTCCCTTTCTCAAACACACTATCTGTCTCATACCTACTCTCTCTTACTCGCTTACAGCACTCGCTTTCACCCCCCTCTCTCTCTCCACTACTGTGCATAGACGCCGCTTGGGAGCAGCAGACGAACCGAGAAAGTAGCAGACGAACTCAGAAAAACAAACCCGGCGAATGGCATAACGGAATAAACGATACGGAAAGCCGAATGAAATGGCTCTAAACACACGAGGCCGCGTACTTATAGTGAAGCCGACGAAATTGGGCGGACCAGCCCTTATAGCGGGGAGGGGTGAAAAAAAAATACAAAGAACTTAACTCGGCTATTAAGAAATCAGAGAAGAAATAATGGGGAGAGAGCGACGGGAATGGACCCGCGCTATAACGCCTGTCTCCGCGGCGGGGACCCCGAAGAGAACGTAACGGGACGAGCATTAATGTAGAAGCGCAGCAGGACGGCGATGGAGACCGGGGCCCGCTATCTTGACTCGGTCCTTTTTCGCATTTCGCTTACGCTTTCCACTTCGCTCCTCAGTTAGCCCTAATTCGTGGCCGCGTTCTTCTGCAGCCAAATGTCTCGAGCGTCGCTTTCTTTTTCGTTCATCTCCTCGCGAGCGTTATTTCGCCTGCCCTTATCTCCGTTGTACACTCCGTCAACCGTTCAAAAACTTTCACGCGTTTTACATTTCGCCCGGTTTTCGGTACCTCTTACTGATTATTTAAAAAAGCAATGATATGTTAATAGTGTGCGCTGTTGTACGAGTTGATACATGTTTGAATGATACGTCTTCTGCATAAGTGAGAGTGTATATAGTGCGCATGGAGCTGGATGCATGTACAAATGCATCGTCTTCAACTTCGTAACCAATGTTTGGTACTCAAACATTAATTTGTCCATTACCATTTATACATGTGTGCACCCGGTGGACACATCCATTTCGTCTGCTGCTGAAGTGCTGATTGGCTACGGGTACCTGTCTCCTTTTCACCCGCACGCCCGCCCAGCCAAGCAAGACTCCAGCAGCAAATGAAATGGATATGTCCACCATGTGTACACTTACAGAATCTCCCCCCCCCCTTCTCTAAATTACATAAACCAGTGCTTAAGAGGAAGCTTTATCTCGGGCCCAACTCTGACGAAGCCTATTCAAATAAATGCAAAACGCAAAAAAAAACGTTTTTCCGAGACAACCTATGGACCAACTTTAATGAAATTTTTAATGAAAAGAAGAGGAAGCTTTAGTCTGGGTGCTCCTATATAAACACATGTAAAAGGAGAATTCGTTTTCTCGGCAACCACTGCACCAAGTTTGAAGAGGTTTGTTGCATTGAAAAGAAAAAACTGCAAATCTAGTTACTGTTGGTTTCGAATTTTTTATTTTGATCGTCAATTTTTTATTAAAAATGGCGGAAATCTCAAATTTATAGAAAACAGAACCATGAAGCTTACAACTCCGTAACTCAGCAATGAAAAATTATATCACAATTCTTTATATTGCAGCTAATAGTACATCTAAAGCGGACGAAATTGATACGTCACACATGATTATGTAAAAAATTTAGTAATATGGAAACACAGCTGATTTGCGACTGGAAAAATTCTTTTCACACACATTGTGACGATATGTTTCCGAGCAAGGCAAAACACCTACCTTGCCAAACGTTAAGTGCTATTCTACAGGATTATGTAACGAAATAACAAACAAATGTGGTCATAGCGACTGATGCCACGTAGAACCAAGAAAAATGTGGTGTTGGTATATTAAGCCCTATTCTCGATTGGTCATTTTTCCCGCAGCTTCCAGACTTTGCACCAATCTTTCGTGTGGAATTTTTAGCGGTAGTACTGGCCCATCGTAAATTAAGTCCAATAATAGGTTATGTAATCATTGTTACTGATTCTTTGTCCTTCTGTACTTCACTCACAGCACCCAATGAATGTCGGGTTCTTTTGGTACCAAGGCATGCAGGCCTGCAGTTTGGGTGCCCAGGCATGCAGGCCTAGTTCTAAATGAAACGGCAGATTCTCTGGCGAAGGCTTCGATAGCTGGCCCAGCCATTTAATTTCTCCCTACGTCAGCCTTGATCATAGCTGCAAGATTTCGGAGGCAAACGATGCTGCGAGACTTATCTGTACCATCTATACTAAATTCCTCAGATTTTAAACACTTACTGTACCCCTGGAAAAGTAATCTATGTCAATCGAAAAAAAGTTTAGCTGTTAGTAGGCTTCGCTGTCGCATAAATTTAAAAAAAATTTATTGATACGGCACCGGTCTGGCACCCTCACCAATTTGTCCTATGTGTAGGGAAGATGAGACCACAGAAAAGTTTTTTTTTTTTAATTTCTTTTTGACGATTTATTAGCTCAAAAAAAGAATTAACCTTAGAAACATCACTCCCCTTTCTTGGATTAGATTTAACTGTTCAAAACATGCTATCTCTGCATGCCTCTACACTTGGGCATGGCGATGGGAGGGGTAACGCTGCCATCAAAGATTTCTTTTTTATTAGGATCAATGAGATTTAAACCCTGAATACAAAATGGTAAGCCTCCTTTTACTTCACCAAAACCGAATTTGAATTGTTTTACGTTTATGGTTGCTTTAGAATTTGCGTTTTCATAAAATCATATCTTTCGATTGTAACTCACCTATTATAAAATTTTCACCTCTAATCATTTAGACATTAACCTAAGGATACCCGATTATTCGCCAATCCCCAAGAGAGGGCACGTGCAGTAGATCACAAGGTTCTACATGTATAGCTGCGTTCTAGTTAAGAACGCTACGACCATAACGCAAGCAAAGGCGCGCACGTAACTATACTAATGCCCGTGGTCTTTCGCACTTTCGGCAAAAGAGCAATATGATTCTTGTTGTTTAGCGTGGCTTGCAAGCAGCCTGCTCCGACGCCCACACTCAGAGAACGCAGGGCATCTCTCCGTGCACGTTCACAGCCGTTTCTAAAGAGCTACGATAAGCACACACGATGAAATTGACAGGCGCGCATATAAGGTTCCTGCCGGGAAAAAAAATGAAACGCTCCTCCGCGGAGAGCAGGCGATCCAAAAATGCGCTAGAAAATGCAACACGCGGGCAGAGACGCAAGCATCAAACGCCACGATAGTGCGCAAGCGCTGCCTGCTTGCGTCATCAAGTGGTGCTTTAATTTAACAACTCACTACTACTTAGGCAACAGCGCCGGAAGCAGCCAGCAACAACACATTACAAAACAAACAAAAAATCCCCCACGTACGCGTCGTCGGCTTGTAGAAAAGCCCCGCCTCGATCGAGGCTTCGCACATAACGGCGGCGCGTGGCTGAAATAGTCGTTGTGAATGATTAAGACCGAACAAAAAACAAGAGTGGTTGTTGGGGGAGAGGAGGGAAAGGAGGAGGGAACGTCGTTGCCCGCGCGAGCTACGAAAAGGGCTTCACGCGCTCCGGTCTCCCTTTAATGCACCCACTCGCACGTCGGATGCAGACAGCGCTGCAGCACTTAACAAATGACGAGAAAGCGCAGTGAACAGGGCACACGCCGCATACACTTTGCTTGCGCGTTTTTACGCGTGTGTAGCGCACAATATAGACTAACAGCTCGCACCTTATACATCGCAAGAGCAAATGCCATCCCAAATAAGGTTTCGTTTCACAAACCACCTATGCGAAGTGTACTACCTAGTTCAGGAGTATCGTCTAATGAAGGTAGAACCTTCCCTTATTGACCCTCGGTTTTCGTAAAGAACACACATGTCCGAAGTGATTGGTCCCACTTCAGTGACTAGTTCTATGTCGAAATAAGGATATGATACTTCATAATTGGCTGTGTTTATACATGCATTGTCATATCTCGGAAAATCGGAAAATTAGTCCTCTTGGGTTTCTTCACAATTGTCTTGCAGGGAAAACTATATTAATACTTCCCAATTGCATAAAACCTTTAGCTGCAACGACAACTAGACATAACCATGAATACTCTTTATCGCCAATTTTCGCTAGAACCGACGCACACAAGTACACTTTTTCCCCCCGAACAGTGTCTGAATAGAATTCTTTGCCCCGAAAGATTTTTGAATCTGCCGACTTTATGAAGGTACTCGAGTCTCACATTGTAAACTTCGATGGTTGAACATTGCTACGCTCTTTGTGTTCTCTTGATTTTTGTTGTTGTTGATCTTTGTTACATTGTATGTATCCTTTGTAGCACCTCCTGCTATGGCCAAATTACTGGCCTGCGGTATTGTGTAAATAAATAAATAAAAATAAATCTGTTCAGCTCATTGTTGCGGCTGGAGGCAGCGTTTGGCCCATCGACGAGCACGTCCGGTATTAGGAATGAAGGAAAAAAGGCGTTTATTTTGCATTAGTTACACTGGTTCCAGATACGGACGCCCACTCCATGCAGAAGCATATTAAATGCCTGAATTTACATCGGGAGACACGTCAGCCCTTCACTTTACGAAAGGTCTCCGCTTTCAATATCGTCGCCTTCCCTAGGCGACTAGACTAGGGAATCTGATTGTATCCCGGCCAATCACACTCTTCGAATCGGTCGCAATATCCCGCCCACGATATCGCACCGTTCCGCCCAACACCGCCTCCAATGGTGCAGAGTATGCCCCCACATATATAGCAAGCGCGTAGCAATCTAGGAATCCAAGGTCGAAGCCGTTCCCACGGCAGCATTCGACGTTAACCCTTTTCCTCATTAGTTCAGGCTGTCAGGTGCAGGTAGAGTGGCATGTTGTGGAGACGTCAACCGTCGGTGTCAACGCTGCGCTGACTTCGGGCCCGGCCGCTGGATAAAGAAACATTTATTTTTTTATCCGGCAGCCTTGATTCAGGATAGGCTCTGATGAATGGATGGGCTTGCCTCGTGGTACTCGTTTAATTAAGGCCCTTGGTCTTGTTGAGACTTAACATCGTACAGAAGCAAGACCTCGAACAAAATGTTTCCTCTGTAGGTCCCTACATCCCTGAAGATATTGTTTGTTTGATTGTTTGTTTCTATGGCCTTCATTCTACAGCGAGCGTAAATGTAGGCGGGTAATTGAGAAGTGAACGGGACGAAATGAGGGCTCAGTGCGGCTATGAAGTGCCCGCTATGGCGGCACCGCTAAACTGTGACGTCTGCAAAGCAGAGCATGGCGGTTCAGTGTTCAGGGGCGTTTGGCTGTAGTAAGGAAGCTGATATCTACTGGCCGACAGTCTGGCAGTGATATTACGATATCTATGCCAATAAATCGAAGGCAAAAATAATGCTGTAAAATAAAGAAAAAAACATGGAAAAGCCAAACATTACGCATAAATCCAGGTCCCTCACTAATTCGGCGGTTTACAGCCCAACGTGGAGACGCCCACAGAGGAGGCATAGAAAACAGAAAGAAATAAAAACGTCCTTTGCCTTCTTCCACCCCTACGGAAGCCATAAAAAAGAGCAGACGAAATAAACAAATGAGTAGCATACGACAGACAAAAGCCAAACTAAACGTGGCCATTCGTCTGAGATTCCGCGATGATCACCGTTACGTGGCAGAACGCGCGAAACGAGAAAACAAAAAGAAACCGGTCTGCGGGAAAGGGCAATAGTGGAAGGGAGATAGGGGAGTGGGGAACAGAAAAAAAGGGACCTGGGTCGTCGTTATAATGTAGCCAGCCGCAACCCCATCTCCGATCTCAACGATATCCAAGCCATACAAGCCACTGAGAAGACGGACAAAAAGGAGGAGGGAAGAGCGGCGATTTTCGGTGCCGATCAGCGCGGCGAGACGATGCCCTCACGCGCGTCGGACGTGACTCCTCCTCACGGTCGTATAATCTAGGGATCGTGAAGCGGGAAAAAAAAGGAGGGGGGGTAAGGGAGAGGGGGTTGAGCGCGAAGCATTGGGCGACAAAATGGCCGACAAAATCGCAGTCTCTCGCTCCTTTCCCGCTTCCGTGTCGAGCCTTAACCTACCTTGCTATCCTTTCTTTTTCGCTTGCTCGCTTGCTTGCTGCCGCACGTTCACTCCATCCCTACACCCCGCTTTTCCCTACCACTTCCCCTTTATTTTTATCCCGTCACAGCGCCGGCCATTTCCAGCACGCACCTCACGTGATGCTAGCGGAGATGGTCCTTGCTGTTGCTTTCGCCTTTTCTCTTTTCCCTCTGTCTTCATCTTCTTTTTTTTGCTAAAGGCCCGAGCGGTATAGGAGCAGATTTAAGGTGTTGGAGCAGCCCGCAAGGCACGTTCCATGGCGGCGCGTCCGCAGGCGGCCTCCATGCTTTTGCCGGTGCTTTATTCTCTCGTCGACGTGACGCTCCTGGCGTCGATGCCGTAGGCGCATCAGGTGGCTCGTTCGGGAAGGCCGCGGAGGGCGGGCCACGTTGTAGACACGCGTCGATTCGACGTTTCTTTGGCGAGTCCCTCGCCCACCCCCCTTCCCCTTGCGCCATCTACTCTGTTTCGTTTATTCGCTCTCGATACTACTGGGCGATACAGAGAGGAGTACGCAAAACGGTAAATCAAGAAATACGAAAACGTTGATTACGGTCACACCTTTTCAACACGTGATTACGTAAGTGCTGTTTGAACAAAGCCGCGACAACACTCGGCCGGGCATTTGTGCACGCTCGGTTCTTTTTAACACAGATTCCGAGAAGATAAAAACTAAAAAGAAACGAATTCGGATAGCGTTCTCGCTCAAGCTCTACCAGAAAGAGCGAATGTTTAAGCTATGGAGGAATGCCCGCCCAAAGCGGCACCGTTCTTTTTTTTTTTCCCCTTTTCTTCATCTTCTTTTCGACTGCCAGCGCGCTGCACCATAGTATTAGGCTTCTTTCATCTCACTTCTCGCACGGCCCCTGTCCACTGATAGCCGTAGAGCAGCGCCGGGACACAAAAGAGCTCGGGAACCCATTCCTTTATCTAGACGGGACCTCTCATCTGCATAAAACTGGGGGGAACAAGCGCACACGGACGCGAGCCTCCCGGAATATCGGCCATCGGAGAAGACCGCGTTATTTCCGCAGACAATGACGGCGAACGGACCAAGGGCAACGCATTCCGTTCGGCCATTGTGGCGCGGCCCAACCTCGCACAGCAGTCCGCGCGGACGCAGCAGTTACGCATCGGGCCGCGCGACGCGAAAAAGAAGGAGACGGGGACAATCGAACTGCTGCTGCTGCTGGCGATCGCGCCGTAGCGCTTCCCTTGCCGAGACATTCCCGTCCCCGTGCGTCCAATCACGAGCTCGTATAAAGGAGCCGCCATTGTCCGCCACTCTCCTCTTCGCTGATCAGCCACCGTTGGTTCATTTAAGAGTCGACCGCTTTTCCACCAACGGTGTTTTGAAAGTCCTCCCTTTGTTCCGGTCGAATTCATATCGTAGCCATCATCGTCGTAAAGCGGATATCGTCGGCACGTGTCTTACAAACGCGTGTTTCGATTGTATTATACACCGACTGCTGGGTCCGCGCAGTGTTGAGACAAATACGCGTTTCCGCTGCTAATATACTGCAGGCATGTCATGATTATGTACATGATGATTACTGAGTTGGCTTCGTGTCGCAAGCAAGCAAGCAAGCAAGCAAGCAAGCAAGCAAGCAAATATTGAACTTGCAGCACACCTAAGAAGCTGTTAACGCGAGCTTGCGTGCCTATCTCCATGTAAAGAGGTCGTAAAAGCTAGCTTCGCCACAGTAAGCTTCCACGTGTGGGGAAGTCCATCATTTTCTTACGAGCGATAGCTGGTGTAGTCGATGTGTTTACGTATGAGTGACCAATAGCATTAACGCGGCAAAAGTACGCACAATAAAAAAAAAATACTAGACTAGACTGTTTAGGTAAAGGGGAAATTGAGGGGTCTCGCTCTGACGTCACTTAGTGAGTGAGTGAGTGAGTGAGTGAGTGAGTGAGTGAGTGAGTGAGTGAGTGAGTGAGTGAGTGAGTGAGTGTAACCTGAAGATGCCTGCCCTGTTTCAGCAAAGAAGCCTTTCGCACCAGAAGAAACACGAAATTGTGTCTTGTTTCAAGAAATATGATACGCATATAAACATGTCGCGCAGCGCTGACGCCGGCGTGTCATGCTTCGCGAAAGCTAGCTGCTACACGGCGCACGCTCAACTCAGGTTATTACGGCTGCAGCACCCACTAGCAAACTGCTCAAGTAACAGTTAGGGCGCGGAAGCGATAGCAGCGAATGACAACGCATGCGGCGACACGAAGCTCTTAGCATCGGAAAGGGTCGTATATTAAATGTGCTTTACTCTTACCGTCCGTGATACATCAGTCGCGGCATACAGCTTTGAACCAAACAGACGCCCAGGATTAAATGAGGGTCAGCTTCATCCGGTCACACAAGAAAGAAAGAAAGAAAGAAAGAAAGAAAGAAAGGAAGAAAGGAAAAATGAAGAAAGCATTTTTCGTTTCGTCTGGCCCGAGTAAAAGCGTAATCCATAAAAGACGAGCAGTCACGGTTCGTTTAAACAGGATCCCCAGCGTGCATTTCCCTAGGGAGGTGCAGTGAGAGACACTCGAGCTCGAACTGCAACATACATGGAGGAGGTCATCCTGCGCTTCATAGCCGCGTTACAGCGAAAAGATCTCGAACGAATCGGAGTAAGGAGACTGAAAAAAAAAAGAAAAAGAATGCATTTGTTTCTTCTGAGGTTAGAAGTATACAATGAAAGCTTACTTTACTATTCTTACTTTAAAAAAAGTATAGTAAGAAGGTAGGCCTCTGGTAGAGCGGGCTATCACGATATCTCAGATACACTATTAAGAAAATCACTAACACGTTATAGCGGCAGTAAGACACGATTGATTGTTGAAACACTGAATTGAACTCTGGAGTCCTACGTGCCAAAACCACGATTTGATTATTAAGCACGCACGCCGTAGTGTACGCACTCCGGATAATTTTGACCCCCAGGGGATCTTTAACGTGCCCCCAATGCACAGGACACGGGTGTTTTGGCATTCCGACCCGATTGAAATGCGGCCGCCACGGCCAGGGCTTGGTCCCGCTACCTCGTTGGTTAGCAGCGGAACACCGTAGCCACTAAGCCACCGCGGCGGTTGTTTAAACATGAACTTATTTATTTAGTTACTATAATATCCTCTAAAGTGACGTAAAGGAGCTGACAGAAAAGAAGTCAAAGATAACATATGCGGCAGAGTTACACCGTTTCTTACCCGAAGTTTTAAATGTGACCTCGTTGATTCATCTTCCTTTCAAATGCAATAAGGATACAATCGTTTTCAATATGCAATAAGACGCGAACCGTTCGCGTCTTACTACGAACAGTGTCCGAGCTGCTTTACTAACAGCGCTTTGTCATGACTGTCATTCGCAATTAAAAAGGAATGTGCGTTTCCTTTACTTAATGGGCACAATTAAAGTACACACTACGAGCTCTTGTGTCTACGCTTTGCGTCCAATTCTTGTTGGCGATGTTAGCGACAGATTTTTCCGGCTACGCGAACAAGCGACCTAACCTATTAAAACGACAGCAGTGTCATCTTGTTCTCGGAGTCTCAGTGTGCGTGCGTGCGTGCGTGTGCGTGTTTTAAGTAACATAAGTACAGCTTAGCCGCGAAAGGAAGACGCGCTTTGGGTCTTAGGATTACCTTCAACGCGTGATTCTACAGCTCGCACCTAATTCTAATTGCACGATCTCCGTCTCCATGCCGCTCCCAGTCGCAATGGGGTTTCCGTGGCTGGGAATCGAACCCATGACCTCACGCTCAGCAACCTCACGCCGGTGCCCAGCCCGCGGCGGTAGTTGTTCGCACTACCTTGCTCGCGCTTCATTAGTCCACGGCAATGCGCGCACGTTCGAGATGGGCGTGACCCCCCCCCCCCCCTCCCTCCTCCCGCAGTGGCTCCTCTTCAATTATCTCGGCTTAATGCCGGGCGCCGGCCGACGTCGCCCTTCGCTCAGCAATGGTTGTCGTTACGCGACCCGACTCTCGTCGCGATGGCGTGCGGCGGTGCTTCTCTGCGCAGCAGGCCAGCACGGCAGGAAAGCGGTCGCGCGCGGGCCGACGGAGGCACAGGGGGGGGGGGGGGGGAGGTTCGGATGGAAGGGGCGAAGGCAGCGCGGCCGCTAATGAGGCGTCGTGCCCACGGCGACCACTCAAGCACGAATGGGCCCTACCAGGCCGGAGGGGGAGGGAGAAAGTGTGAGTGCCTTGCATTGGCCATTTTTTCGCGCCAAAGAACCTGCGCCAGAAGGCGTCCATGCGTGTAGGTCTCATCTAGCGCTTGGTGTTCGGCATGCGCGCGTTACCGGCTCTGCCCGCGAGTGCGTTCGCTCTGTCGGGCGAATTTCGCAACACTCGTAAAATGCGGCTATCACGTGGAACAGATGTAGTTGCACGTGTGCTTCATTGCTGAAACCACCTTGTATTCTTTTCGTATTTATTTATTTATTTATTTATTTATTTATTTATTTATTTATATTAGGGGCCGCGGTGGCCTAGAAGCTATGGAGTCGCGCTGCTAAACGCGAGGTCGCGGATTCGACTCCCGGCCGAGGCGGCCCCATTAAGCTGTCTTTCGGTGTACTGTGCTGGTTCCCGCACGAAGGAAGACAACACTAGGAATGAGCAAAGGCTGACGAATGTGCAACTGTGAACTTTTCCGGACGGTTGACAGAATAGGCGAGGGTTTAGAAGTTGTTCGTCATTGTCTCTCTCAGCGCCGTTTACCTTTTGCGCAACACCAGCGCAGTAAACCAAAAGGGCACATTAATGGCGGACATTGAAAAGAGCGAACTCCTCGAGTCTGATGTGACAGTGTTAAAAAAAAAAAATAAGATTTATAGAATCTTCCCGTTTTGGATAACCGCGCGGAATCGCATCTCATTTTCCTTTATTTTTCTTTATTCTCAGTGCTTTCGGAAACTGCGCAATGTATCTACACTGACATGCTAATATGTCATGCATTAGCACGCTCAGCTTTCAACGGACGTAGAAGTCGAGCACCACACGCACCTATCGGCGTATCATATTCTATGGTTTAAAGTCACATGCAGGACGTTCAAACAAAACCCGGCAGTCCGGCAAGACATGTTCAACGTTTCCACTTCGCGACGCATGGGACAGTGCGTACACGGCTAACATTTTTCCAAGTCTTCACATCTATAAGTCACACGCACATGAGGCCACACTTCGTACTTTGGATTACGTCCAACCTGCGTTAACAAAGCGTCGTTGTTGTCGACGCTTTCAGCGCTGCCCAACTGAGACAAAAATGAAAGTTCGGCTGCTAAAGAGCCCGCTCATCCCGATGCAGCAACGAAAGAGCAAAACTCTAAACAAGAACGAGGTGCGCTAGCAAAGGAATAACCAAAACCCCTTATCTCCTACAGTCACGAATTATCGTGGACTGTCAATAAACGTCATCGTGGGTGGCGCCACCGACTTGATCTTCGGGAGCCTTCGGTTTTAGCTCCCCAAGATCTCAGTCCCTCAGGACTCAAATAAAGTTCTTGTCATGTCATGTCATGTCAATAAACGTCTACTTCATAACGATCTCATCTCAAAATAGACTCACCTACGTCATTTATGTCACGTGTCACCACGAAATTGTTATAAATAGTCGTCACTATTGCAGAGAAACGGGAAAAGCGAGTCACGTGCACAAATGCGCACAGCGTGACGGGATGGGGCTTGAACGAACGTCGAGTCGCCCACCGTGCCACAGCCCCCTCGACGCTACGGCGGCAGTGCGTACACCTTTGAAGCAAAACAGAGTAAGCGCCGAGCACGCGCGCTCCGTGGGATCAAAGGGAGCCGCCTAACGAGGGCTCGCGAGGAAACGAGACCGCAACCGCGACAAGTGGGCGGAGTCGAAGAGGCTGCCGGGGCCACGCACGGCGCCGCGCCTGCGAGCCAGCTCGGCTTCCCCGTTCGAGCCACGTGACAGCCCGTCCAGGTGCCCTTTCAGCGCTAGGAGAGCTAATTGGGCGAACACTTATAAAGGAGGAACATAAAGGGCACCAGCATTACACCAGTTACATACTGTATAACGGCAAGGTTTTCATTGAGAACATTTTTTTTTATCTTCAAGAAAGCGTATTACTGCGGGAAATTAAGATCGAACTTCTTTACTGTCTTTTCGTTTTTTTTTTTTTTTTGTCTTCTTCCTTATTGGCCTGCGCGCTGGAATTTCAGCGTCGGTATCGTCAGTCTGACGTCTCGGAAATTAACGTAGATATCTTCGCGTATATGGGTCGCTTTAGCACGGGAAAATCGCCTTCAAACTGATTTGGTTCATCTTTCAGGCCTTTCTTTCTCTTAAGACGCCCCCCCTCCCAAACGCAGCGTATACTGCTTTACCGATAAATTATAAAGTGAGCGCGAGCAATAGTCGGCACCACGCTCGAGGACGGAATGCCAAAACGCCGGTGCCCTGGGTTCTCCGAGCAGTCTGAATTAATCGGTAATGTAATCGGCAATCTCCATTAAATCAACCAAGCATGTGCTCTCAAAACTTCGGTAGGCATCAGCGCACACTACCACTCTGGCAAAAAATGCCCGCGAAAATTGCATCAAAACGAGAGTGACGATGAACAAAAGAAGGCCCCTATGCAGAATGCCTCCTTACTGACGCCTCCTTTCTTTCTTCCGCCGAGTTCCCTTTATGTTCCTATTGAAAAGCTCGCCAATTCATTACCCGCTGTTCCTCGCTGCCTTCGTTTATTTCCCTTTTCGTACCTTCTTTCCCCTTCCTCATTACAGGATAGCAAACCGGAGACCTCCTCTGCATTTCTTTCCTCTTCTTTTATCTCTATTACTGCGATTTTTTTTCTCACCTTTGGTCTACTCTATTTGTACATTCATTTATCTTTCTTTTTCTGCAACACCAGCCGATTATCGGCCTATTCCCCACAGTGAGGACACTTACCGGGGGAGCGGCAACAACAGCAGCTGCTGCCGCCGCTTCTCCCGCGATCTTCCTCTATAGTCGGATACCATTCAAGTCTGCACCGGCGTGAAGCACCGCTCACGCCCTCATAACCGCCAGCCACTGTTCCTCCGCGAGGCTGCAAATAGATCGTACTTCAAGCTTCCCTTTTACCTAGATAAGGCGGTAAGCACAAAAATAAACTATAAGCACGTAATTTTATACGTTTTCACTCGTCTATTATGGTGGAACGGTGAAAGCGTAATTCTTTACTGAACTGAAATAAAATGCTTGCTTCGCTGCAACTATATACTCTCAAGTTTCTTTTTAGTTAGCATTGAAGTTTTATGAGTAAAACGGGCTTAGCAGTGAAATTAATTGTACCGCGGACTTTTCAAGAGTGAAATGCTCAGACTCCATACACTTTGTGCATGTCTGTTGCACAGCTCATCACTTCTGCCGATGAAAAGACTCTTTAAGAACAGCAGACGCTCCGGAGGTATCAAGTACGACGCCATATTGAAAACGGCGCATGAAGACGACTTTATTTGCTTCTGTGATTAGCTAGCGGAGTAACACAACGCCACGCGGTTCGTGTCCCTCGGTTGCCAACCGCTGTTATATATATATATATATATATATATATATATATATATATATATATATCTAAGTTGTATCCTACTATATATAGTCTCGTTCGTGTTCCAATGGGAGAGGAAACGGTTTAGCCGAACCCTGCGGAGGACGCCAACCACCGGTCGAAATTAGCGCTTATCCCACGCCCACATTTCATAGTCCTCGTTTTCGACGTGCCTGCTGTACGCAGGCCGCCGTGAAAACAGACGCAAAGCCGGCTGTCCCCGACAACGAACGCCGGCCTGGCGGTGACACCTCGGCAAAGTAACGGCATCGGCCCACGGCGAGTCGGCGCGCGACGATACTCAGGAACCCATGGATCACTCCCGCTCAGAAACAGAAACCCCACAAGACGCAACGCCAGCAGGTGGCGCGAAGAACACCGCAGCGGCGGCGACAGCAGAAGCACCATTTGCGAGCACGCAGGGTTGCCATCAGAGTCCGACACTGCGGGACTGCTGCGCATTCCATGAAAAAATACTTCGAGCACCGAGTCGACCCTGTGGAGTTCAAACATGCGTGGGCTATAGTTAAGAAACACTGAGACGACCGATGGCCGGAAATTTTATTTCTGCAGATTATATCCAGCGGCACTTGTATCGCCTTGTATATATGTTCCCTAGTAAGGGAAATAAATGCATACGTGCCGCCGTTCCCTAAGTTGGCGGTTGTTCAGTACCGGTGTCAAAAGATGGATTGACTCATGTAACCTAGGCTTGGTAGAGAGGAGGGGACGCGTGCTTTTCACTTACGGAAGACCACATAGAGGAGGATAAGACTGCCGGTGAACTAAGGTGAGCGCTAGGTGATTGCCGTGGGACCAAATGCAGTCACAATGCGTCACAAAGGTTCTCGCTTTCGCTGTACACCGCGATGCATCAGCTCGGTGTCCCCAGCGCTTACAGTCGGTGCAAAAGGCGCGGGCGGCCATCCGCTCGGAGTATCGCGTTTCAATTGCTGAGCCCTAGCTACGTACGCCGTGTTCCCTACACACCGCGCGCATCCAGCCTTTCCGCCGTTCCATGTGGTGAGGCCGCGATGAAAAACGGTTGAACTGAATGGCATAACCAGCTTTAGTCGCGTTGCAGTAACGGTTCGTGCACCCAGAAACGCACCACGTACGATAAGATTTGGTTTTACGTGGCATTTCGGCAAGCAAAACCGAAAAAAAAAGAGAAGAAAAACGACGGAACATGTTAAATCAACGTAGCTGTAGGCAGAGCCCGATGCGCCAGGCCCGGCCGTCAGGTGCCATTACATTCGCGGCGCCGCCGCAGAAACGCGCTACCGGTCGAAACTTATCTGGCACCCAGTGCCTCACTCAACGTGTCTGCAGCTCGTTGTACCAGTATACGCTAGAAGTGGTACAGTTGCGTGGGCAACGCTTCACCAAACATGCGCCAGAAAAGGACAGTCAAGAAGAAGGGCTTACTTAAGGCAGGACGCTGGGCTAGTTGGTGGTTATTCGTACAAGGAGACAGTGCACTAGCGCGTAAAAAAGGACAAGGACAGGAACATGAAAAAAGACTCACCGAACGCTAGACGTCAACTGGATTTATTCTCAGGAGGACACAAATATATAGGCAAAAAGACGCGTCCTACCTGATCAATCCCTTAAGCGCATGCGCGATGGCACCTTATCGTGCAAGAATTTCACTTCTTTTGCCGTCAAAGTTGCGTTAGGTTTGCTGAAGCAGGCCTGTTTTTCCCGGTGAATACGGAAAGCCTCGAGTATTTCACGCTCTCTCTTATCTGTGCTAGAAGTAATCACTTGAGTGCTATCGTAGAGCGGCATGCATGCATTCTCACAGCGCTTGCAAAGTGCCGCCAAGTGCCCAGATCCCGATGGTGCCTCGACAAGCAACAGCTTGTGCTCCATTGGACGAACGCTGATACACCGGCTAGTTTGGCCGATGTAGATTCATTTCATTTATTTTACCCTCAAGGTACATAGTACATTATAGAGGGGAGGGGCTACGAAAATACAAAGTAAACATCGGTAAAAGTAACTCAAAAAAAAAAAAAAAATAACGGCAGTAACAATTCCAAATTTTGAGTTGATATCCGATGATAATAAACAGAGGTACAAAAGATAAATACAAATGTGATGTACACAATGGTAAAGGGATTAAAAAAAAAACATAATATGTACAGTAGATTTACAAAATGCATTGTTAACTTTTTGATCATAATGCTGATGAAAACTGATGAGAACGCTGCAATAAAGAAAGGTACATACACATAGGCAAGACAAATGGTAAGTATATTACAAAAGTTCGTTTTCAAGTGCGTTTCTAAACATAAGTGGATTAATTATACCTGTTAATGAAGGGGATAAGCTGTTCCAGTCTTTGCTAGTCTTTGGTAAGAATGAATTTGCGCCCATGATAGTATTGAAATGAGATATGCTAACTTTCTGATTATGATCACGGCGAGAAGAAATGAAGGGTGCTGGCCTGATCCAAAGAGTGTGTAAAAAGGTGTTATGATAATAGATTTTGTGAAAAAGAGAAATGCGTGAGTGTTTTCGGCGGTCGGATAAGAGAGGCAGGTTTAATAAACATTTCATGTGTGTTACACTTGCTGTCCGATTGAAGTTATTTAAAATGAAACGGGCTGAACGGTTTTGTATAGCTTCCAGCGTATGTATTAGTGTTGAATGCCAGGGATCCCATATTGATGAAGCATACTCAAGTTGCGAGCGAACGTAAGTGGTATATAGTAATTGTTTTAATGATGATGGTGCACGAGAAAAATTTCGCCGCAGGTACCCTAAAGTACGGTTAGCTTTGGACACTATGATATCAATATGCGTTTTCCAAGACAAATTGTTAGTTATGGTCACTCCTAAATAACGATACGAAGTGACACATTCAAGTGATATATTAGTGAGAGAATAATTTGGAGAACTAGAGTTAGTACGAGAAACCCTCATAGTTTTGCACTTCTTAATGTTAAGTTGCATTTTCCACGTGCTGCACCAATCAGTTTCCCGAGTTTATCCAGTGCCGTGAGCACAACTCGGACATTGCCTTACTCCGCCACCTTTTTAAGGCGGCGTGCCAGCTGGTGAATATAGGGCAGTGCCACGCATCTAGCCCGCTCATGAGCTTGTCGCTCAATCGTCAATGCCCGATCACCAGCTTTACCCACTTTTGTCAGGCCTTCAGCCACGGACGCCACAAGTTCTCTAGGGAACCCTGCCTTTCTCAGGCGAACTGCCTGTATACGTATACTTTCATGAACCTTGTGTGAGCAGGACTTGTCCAGGGCAGCGCGTAAGCGTGTCTTGGCGATCCCACTCTTTACTAATTTGGAGTGGGCCGAATGAAAATTCAGTATACTTTTTTTTTTTACCTTGGCTGGCACACATAACAGACGCGCGATTCGCTGAAAAAAAAAAAACGAACATCCATACGTCGTTAGCGGCGACTATTGAAGTGAACTGCCGTTGGGTGCAAATTCTTGCACAATAAGGCGCCATTGCGCATGCGCTTCAGGGATTGATCAGGTAGCACGCGTTCTTTTTGCATATATATTTGTGTCTTCGTGAGAATAAAGCTAGTTGACGTCTAGCGTTCTGTGTGTCTCTTTTTAAGTTCCTGTCCGTGTCCTTTTTTTACGCGACAGTGCAATGTCCCCTTATACGAGAAAAAGGGTCCAGACAGACTGCGAACAATTCTCGTATCACCTTGTGATCGGCAGAATCGGCACGCTGGCGATGTCATCAGAAGTGATGCACGGGCATATCAGCATGTGGCGAGCGGATATAGGGCGCCGCGTGGATATGAGGCGGGCATGGACGTAGTTCGGATGCGCAAGTGTGGACTGGTAAATTCCCGGTAGAGCCGCAATTCATTGTGAAGCCAAAGCGAAAACGCTGACGCAACACGCTTTGGGCGCGTTTTAAGAAACCCCATGTAATCAAGACGAATCCAACGGCCCAGCGTCTCCACCAGTCCTTGTGTGTGCATGTTTGCTTGTTTTTTTAAGGGGGGGGGGGAAGGGGAAGGGGTGACGTTAAGCCTGTCAATGAACGAACATAAAAGATGCGAGAGAGAAGAGGCAGAGGCGGCTAATTCATACAATTCTTACGACCAGAGTGTTCAGAGCTTGAAACATTGTCTGTCGCGGTAAGTAGCGCGGGCCGGCGCCGAGCGATTTCTGCTGACTTGACAAAGCCGTTATTGACGGCACGTTCCCCACTCTCGAATGACACGCAAGGGCCGCGGCAAAAAGCAGCTGACAAGGCGACAACGAGGCCCGTGCCCGCGGTTATAAGAACGAAGACGCCAACGACGAGGACAACGAGGACACGGGAGGTGGCTGCAAGGTGCGTGGTACAGACGGGAAGAGGGGGCCGGGGACCGAAGGGAAAGCCGGGGATTCCTCGGATGCCTGCCGCGCACCCTGCTGCCCGGTTCTCCCGCGTTCTCCCTAACACCGGACAGGCGCTGCCTCGCGGCGCGATGAGCGCCGGGAAGAGCAAGAAGCGGCCAGGAACGCGCTCCCTAATGGGAAATCGATGGTGATTGGTCGCTTGGTTCACGTCGCCGCGTGCGGCCTGATTCGGCGCCGAAAGCAGAGGGGAGCACGCTGCGGCGTCTTGCTTGGGGAACCCAAGGCTTCCCCTCGTCTGTACCGCTTTTCTTTTCCCACGACACCACTTTCCTCGAAACAGTTTGGGCGAGACAGACGGGAAAAGGCGAGGCCATCCGCAAGACACACGGACCCGCATGTGCCAGTATAGGCAGAGGCAAAGGGAAAGAGTGGGGCAACTCCTGCAGCCGGTGTCGGAGCACTTCTCCTTATTTTGTTTCGCCAAGTTTGACCCCGTCCCGGTTTTCCTATAACCGGCCGCAGCCACCGTTCTCTTGAACTTTGCCTGTCAATCACGGTGGCCGCCTCGGGTCACAATCTGTGCATACAGGACTGTAACATTCTGCACAAAAAAGGTCGCGGAGGCCGTCATGTTCGTGACGGGACTGTGGCAAGCGTCTGCTTTCCGTGCGGCGAACGAAGTTACCGGGAGCAGATGCAAGAAACAACCACACGCGGCTGTCACAGAGTAAAAAAACCAGGTGCCTTCACCATTGTAAAAAAAAAAGAATTAAGTCACGCATGAAAACGCCGTATAATGAGCCGAAGGAGTCAGCAGGCGAAGCAAGCAGCTGTGTCGTCAGCGCACTCTATCTTCCGAGTGATTGGGTGTCTTCGATGCGTCGTTCAGCGTTGAAAAGGACTGCCCGGACGATGGAAATTGTACGCGAAAGCTCACTTGCTCAAAACAGCGCCTCGGGCAGTCAACAGCTTTCCGGGTCGACAAATTGAAGACAACCATTCAGTACTTTCTTCGAGTACGGAGTTTTACCAACAAATCCAAACAGTCCTCTTAAGAGGCCCCTAAACTATCTCCGACATTCTTTTACACATTTCAGACAAACGCGCGCATCGTGAACGCCGTGACCGTAATCTTTGGTGAATGCGGCAGCGTTGCGCGCCGCGGGGACGCAACAAATTAAAGAAAAAAACAATCCCCTGCGCCTCCCCTGGCCTTTCCGGTGCCTCCTTCACGTGTCGCGATGTCAGCAGTGTGCTCCAGGTGGCGTCGACAGGGTGCAAACTGTCGATTGGTCGTTTGTCCAAGGACGCGCCGCGCCTTTTACGAGGCCTCCGTTCGGTCAGCTTTTCACGCGGAGGGCGATTAGGGAGTTCAGCACGTTTTCCTTATGCTAACGCTCGCGTTTCTTCTCTCCTTGGCAACAGTAGTTACGGGGTTCACCGAGAGCTGGGACATTTATGATGCTCCAATAAAATACGTTGCTGGGATAATTGGGGCTTGATTAACTACCTGAATTGCGGCGCGGCCAAAGACGAAGAACCACAAAAGAAACACAGACGCTGTTAAGAACGGCCCAGCTGAGGTGCAAGTTTTGCCAGCCGGTTGCGACGGCGGCGTCAGCTTTCTAGGAACGCCACCGTTACGATCTAGCCTCGTCGACGTTGTGACTGAATGCCTTCGGCGGGCCAACTATTGTTACCGAACCCACCAACGCCGACCTGTTCTGCTATGAGCGGGGGAGTTGCCGCGGGAACGTCTACGAAGGCCCCTTCCCACGCGCCGTCCAAGACGCAAGACAATGGACACCGGGCCGCGTTGCAGGGGTCAGCTCGGGGAATAAAAGGCACCTTTCCTGACACAAGCCCCGAATTCTACGAAGTCCGTCTGATGTCGGCTCCGGACCGTGAACCTCGCGCAAGGAAGTGTGTGTGTGAGTGTGTGTGTGTAAACCGTCCCGCCGAGAGGCGACTAGTTTACGATGACTGGACGGCCGTTTCCGTCCCCTGGGTATCGGGGGAGGACCGAGTGTTTATAAACCGCTGTTGTGCGGCTGCTCAGCACTTTTCTCAAGCAGTCATGTTAGACTGATGTACTTTCTCTCGCAGTCATGCTAGACTGATGAACTGCATGTAGATGCTGTAAATAAACCCATATTCCTCGTTCTCGATGAGAAGCAGTCCTTCCCTTCATCAACGTCCTCAGCGTGGATAAGTTGGACGGCGGCATGGGCCAGCTACCTTCTAATTCATGCCCGACTCCAATCTTGACAACGGGTTACGATCAATGGGATGGAGCCCCAATCCTAACAACGCTTCCAACTTGGAAGCGTGCGTCTGTCTACGTTGCTTCCGTTGTCATGCTTCTCGTCTCGGAGGTCACGCGCGGACTTATCAGCGGCGCCACTAGATGGCGCAGCGTGTTCATAAAGAAGCGCGAGAGAGGAGCCCGGCCGCCGCATGATGCGTTTCTCAGCGATCGCACGCACAGGCTCGCCATACATTTCAAAGGCCACGCATAGGATTTGCGGCGGCTCCGATAGATGGCGCAGAGTGTTCTTAGGGAAGCGCGAATGAGAAGTATACACGTATACTTCATCAGTATACGCGCCTCATACATAGCTCGTTTCGACAGTGGGAATACGTTGTGTCGCTATATTGACTCAATGCTAAGCGAATTACTGTCGACAGTCATCGTGAGATGGGTTATGCCATTTTTTTTTGTCATTTTACGGTAGCAGACACCTACTGGCAGATACCCAGTGTTACCCAAGTTGGCATCACACATCTTCATGGAAGAACAGCACAGATCTACTAGCACAAACCCAGTGCTCCAAGTCGGCGTCAAAGAGTTTCTTCGAACACCGGTACTTACCCAGTCCCGCGTCTACAGTGACCCCTGTCAACATGAGTGAGTGAGTGAACCAACTTTGTTATGAATGCCTGCAGAACGGTTAGCCTTCCCCTGTTAGGGAGGCGTCACCGTGACGCGTCACCATGACGTCTTCGCGGCGTGTGGCGCCTCCACTTCGGCCGCGGCCGCACTACTCCCTTTGGTCGACCGCGCCTGCCCCTCTTTTGGGGTGGCAGCCTCCCTCCGGTTTCGCTCGGTCGTTGCCTTTCGAGGGCCGCCGAGATCTGCTGGACGGCCATGCTTGGACATCTTGATCATAGCACCACGTTGAGGCCTCGAGCCGCGGCGGGATCGTTGCTATCGTTACAGCTGTCGACGTGAAAAATTTTCCTTGAAGAGGAGAACAAATGTACACATTGCAACATGTACCCTACACGAGTTCGTCCGACGATTGGTTTCGAACCTAGTTCTGTCAGCGCAGCAGCCCGGTGCTCTAACCGATCAACAACGGACTACACAGATACCCAGGTTGGCGGGAAAACGGTTAGATACATGTACACATACAACCTTAGCTCCCGGAAAGTACGTAAAGTACTGTAAGAATGCTAACACATTTTTAAAAAAATGTCCCATTAGCAACCAAGGACTGCGCGCCCCGCCTGGCGTTAAACAAGCCTCTAGCCTAGCGTCAAGCGAATATCCGCGGTCTTTCGAACGGCGTGGCAGCGGGGCTATCCATCGGCACGCATACGCTTCACACGAAAGCACCCAGTGACGCGCGCGGGACAGAGTCGGGCTGTTTATACAAGCCCCGCTGGCCGACGCGGCGCCGGGCTGCTTTCACGCAGCGCAGCAGTGCACGCTGGCAAAGCATAACGGCCACGCTCATTAGCGCTCTCGTCTGCTCGCGCGTTGCGCGTGCGTGTGAGGCCGAGAGAAGCGGTTGTCGCGTAGTACGAAACGAGCTCGCGACGGCGAGCACTCTTCCGCCGGCCGTACGTCACCGCACACATGCGAGCACACGCACGTGGAGCGAGCAAGTGGAGAGGAGGCGCGAGAATTTCAACCCGCAAATCCAATTACGCGCTCCGCGAACGCGACTAGCGCCGAATATACAATGGGGCTGCCTTTTTAGAGAGCGAGATACGCACGCGCTACGCGCTCAGCCACCGCTTTCTCGGCCATTTCTTTTAGCACGCGCGATTAACCGCGGGCCGCACGGCGGTAACTCGCAGCGAACAATGCGCGTGTAGCGAGTTTCTTTTTACCATCTTTCTGTTTTGTGATTAGTGTTCAGCTGCTTGTTCGGGGAAGTAAACACGTGAACGAGTCTGAGCAGTAGTAAGCGCGCTGGTAAACGAACGGGTACTCGCAAGCGGCCCGGCGAGCAACACAGTCTGGAAGTCCGCCGAGTGTGTGGGCTGCGTGTTTGCATACGTATGAGCTCCACAGC
Organism: Dermacentor andersoni; assembly: GCF_023375885.2. Taxonomy (NCBI): domain Eukaryota; kingdom Metazoa; phylum Arthropoda; class Arachnida; order Ixodida; family Ixodidae; genus Dermacentor; species Dermacentor andersoni. Next base: position 101,640,736 of record NC_092822.1, read on the forward strand.
GGGACAAGTAAGCGGGAAAAGAAAAAAAAATGCGAGAATGAAAGGAGCTGAGAGACGAAACCGTACCTTAACAACGTGATCACTGCGCGTATCTGTAGGCATTGCAATACTCGACGCGCAGGCCGCGCGTGTGCCTTCGACAGCAGGGCAACACGACAACGCCAATTGCGTAAATGGGCCTCGAGCATCGGCGTAATTGCTATCGCAATAATAAATGCACCGTTTAAAAAAAACATGTCCCTTTTAGCCACGTAGAAGGCCTCGATGAACTGCTCTTTCGCGCCCCTAAGAAGATTCGGCGCCATCTAGCGGAGCTGCCGCGAAGCACGCGCTTGGCCTCCGAGACGCATGGCGGCCCGGTGCGTGCGAACGCTCAGAAACGCGGAAGAGCCCGGGACACATGGTGCGATTTTGGGTGCGATCGGTCGTACGACCATTCGCATCGGCAGCCGTCCTCAACGGTTTCCCAACCAAATCTGCCGCACGCGGCGCCGAATCGCATGCCGGGCATGCGACCAACTTGCTGAATATTGGCGTACGACTGCCACATCGGTCGGACGACTGCAGCCAATGACAGTGCCAGTAGCCGGAACGTCTTGGCCACGTGGTAGACCCGGCGGGGCGGCGCCGGCGAGCGAGCGCCTCGCCGCTTCGATCATGTCTGTTTTGTTTTCGTTCCTCCGTGGTCGAAATGCGGGCCCCTTTCGCGGCTGACGGCGGCACATAAATCGGCTACAATTTGTTTCTGACACGAAATAACTCATAGAATAAAGTGACCTCCAAAGAGTGCGTGTCATAAAAGGTTGTGCGAAATAGTAAATCGTCGGCGTGATTTCTAATCGGACGCGGTCAGCGCAGACGCCCCAGCAATCGTCTGTACGAAGTGGCTCGCCTGACTGGCGTGTTTACTGATCGCTACTAACGGCACCGGGAAAACTAGCCATATTTTCACTTAAGAGAAACATAAATGTTCAGGCGTTCATTGTGTTGATGAATTTAAGCGCTTTATTACGAGCTGTGGGCGCATCGCAAGGGCCCTGGGCCTCGGATAGACGGCCGGCGAGCTGGGCCTACACCGTCTCCCAGCGATCGCAAGCACGCCTGGAATGCTCGTTCGCTTCCGTCGGCGCCAGTGAAATCAAATGTTCTGCAATTTAAGCGTGACAGAACTGTGTCCACGTTGCGCCAACTAACATAGGCGCTTCGTTATACGAGCTGCGAGTGATCGTGTCACAAGCGCCACCGGTGTCGGATTGGATGGCCGAGCGAGCTATGCCTGCCGGCTCCTATAGCCATCGGCGGCTGTCAACGGAGACGATACTGCTAACGCGGCCTGGAGGAAACACGTCTACAGTGCTCGCATGGACGTGTTTATACTGTCATCGCTTGTTTCAAACAAGAGAGCTGTGCAAATACGTTTGCTTTCACTTTCTGTTCGAAGTTACGCAGCATTCCGAACTTCCACGCAGGGGCGCCGGTTCTGGGCGGAGCTACTACCCGCCGCTCGCTCATTCGTACCATGTGTCCCGAATCGCCGCATGCGGCAAGTCGCACACGACGCGACGTACGACAGATCGCCCGGAAAATCGCACCGTGTGTCTCGCGCTTCAACCGAGCTCCCCTCTTGTTTCCTAACCGGTTTGCTACCCCCGATGGCAATGAAGGAACGAAAAGATAGGAAGGAGGCGAGTGAAAGACTAATAGCTGCACGCACATGAGGATAGTGGCAGCACACCTGTAAACGGTCGCAGAGAAGTGTCGACTTAAAGCACCGCAGTGATGCTCTCGTTCTTTCCTGCTCTGGCGACGCGCACGGCCACGATCGAAGCAGGCGTGCTCTGCAGTGGAAAGACCATGGACCCAGGGTCTTTGTTTCCGAAAACGACCTCGAACACGAAGTCTGGTTTAATGCCGCCCGGACAGGTTCACACTCGACGCCGTATACCGTCGGCAAGGGTACAAAAGAAAGCACAGTTCCGTAGTCCTATTTGCATCCGCAAAAGCCACGCACAGGGGTGTCGCGCATTGCAAATCTCCTTGAGCGTATACGTTCGACACCGACAAGGCGCACGCGATCAAACAGCACGCACGAATTTACGTCACCCACACGTACGCGGCTCCCTTTAAGAGGAAGCTTTAGCTCGGGTGCTCCTATCCATATACATGTAAAAGGAGAATTCCTTTTCCTCGGCAACCACTGCACCAAATCTGACGAAGTTTGTTGCATTTAAAAGAAAAACTTAAAATGTAGTGACTGTTGGTCTTGAATTTTCGAGTTAAGTCGTCAATCTTTTATTGAAAATTGTCAAAAATCAAACATTTTCAAGAAACGAAACTATCAAGTTTACAACTATGTAACTCAACAACGATAAATGATAATACAATTCTGTGAATTGTATCTAATAGTACATCTAAAGCGGACAAAAGTGATATGTTACACATGAATATAAAAAAATTCAGTAATAGGGAAATACAACTTTTGCAGAACCCTTGTAACCAACGTAACAAATTCACGTAATATGTAAAATGACATATCGAATTTGTCCGCTTTGAATTATCTAATAGATGCCGTTTACAGAACCGTGATATCAGTTCTTTATGCAGAGCTATGAAATTGTAAACTTCGTGGTTCTATTTTTTTCAAACGGTCAGATATTTGAAAATCTTTTTAAGAAAATTCAAGCCCTAAATCGAAATTTCGCTGCCAACAGTCACTAGAATTTAACTTTCTCTCTCAAATGCTACAAATTTCAGTAAAATCGGTCCAGGGGTTATTTCAGAAAAACGTTTTTGCGTTTTACATGTATTTCAATAGGCCGCGTCGGAGTTCGGCCCCAGCTAAAGCTTCCTCTTAATATCCCCGACCTTTTCCTTCACATCGCCTCGGCGGCACTTTTGGCGGGACCACCATAGGTGACGGGTCGCAGCCGACCCGGAAGAGAAAGTCACCGACCCACTCGCTCGCTGCTTCTATGTTTAAATTTACTCGCAAGGAAAGGGGGTGGGGGTGGGGGGGGGGGGAGGGGGGCAGACTGCGGCGCTCCCGGCGGATCCGGACGCACGGTAAGGCAGGCGGGCAATTTTTTGAATTTTTCCCGAGCCTGCTTCTTGGATATATACGCACACGCCACTCCACGGAAAGCCGCGAGAGGCACCTTTTACGGGCCACGACAGGGCGAGAGGGGAGGGGGGGGGGGACATGCGAGCGACGCCTTAAATGCTGTGCAACGAGCTGCGCCCGCGCAGATTTTCGGCCAGCTTCGTCGCGTGTGGCCGTGCATCCACCGAGCGTTCGCCTTCGCTGTGAAATCGAGTATCCTCCGCATTGCGTCATCGGGCGGAGAAGCATTCCTCGGTATAGCTGGCCCTGTCAAACTTCCCGCTCCCCCAGTCCCGTTGCCCTTAGTTGGCCGATGAGCCATTCGCCTCTTAATAAACATTTATCGTCATCGTGCACAAAGATGGCGATGCTCGCGAGAGCCCTCTCGCATCTCGTGCGGAACCTCCCGTATCGCTCTGCCCGCTTTCCTTCTGCAAACAAACTTTTGCTCAAGTGCCGATGTCAAAGTGTAGTCATTGACCATAGTGGTAGTAGCACTGGTGGTTAACGCGTTAAAGTAGTTCGTAACGTGACTTGAAAACCATCCGTCCTATTTCTGTGGCTGTGCCGATGGAGGCGCTTAGCTCAGCGCTTCTGGACGGGCGGCGTCCCAGAAAGTCGTGCAGAAGGCCCGGCATCTGAAGGCCGCGCAATAATTACTATTGTTTTCTGCTGCCCATCGGTGCTGTGTGAACGTCAATAGTAGTTCCAGGTCTCTTCCTTCTTTTTTTGTTGTTCTATTGCGATAGCAAATATAATTATGGACACGTACTACAAGCGCATTTCTGCCGTCGCCGTGATGTTCTGTATAAAGTCCAAGGGCGATAACACAGTCGCAGCGTGCCCTATATACGCTGTATGTGCGAGCGAAAGCGTGCGAGGGAAGCCGGCGATCGCGGCTTAATCTGGCGCGCACGAGGGTGGAAGGCGGAGAGCAAACGCGCCGTCTTCCGTCGCGCGATATGCCGTGGGGGGGGAGGGGGGGGAGGGGACTAAGATCGACGTCGGGCTCCGGCAGCACCTGCGTATTTCGCGACCGGGTGCAAGGGTATAGATGTCGATCGCGGCTCGATCTCGCGCGATAGGGAGGAAAGTGCGGGAGCGCGGCTTCGACTCCGCCAACAAGTGCGTACTTTGCACGGTCGCGCGCGCCGTATCGTGAAAGCGACCTGCAGACGGCTGATACATTTGTGCTGTTTCTCTCCGCTGTTTGCGTTGAAGCGATAGACAGCACGAGGGTCGCTTCGCTCGCTGCTGCTGCCTGGCTTGCTCACGCCAGCGTTTTGACAGCGAGTGTCCACGGCCATTGGGTGCGGTGAGTTTGTCTGCCTGTGCGCGCTGGCACCATGCTTCTTAATTCATTTAGCAAGCGAATGTTTTGAACGGCCGATAAAACTATATATACTACCCCTACTTTGTATAACTGCATATTAATTGGCTATCGCAATCGATGCTTCGCCTTTCGGGCGAAGCTGCGGCTCTTTGTTCTTTCTCTTCCGACGTCGTTATAAAAGCATTTCCGTCAACACTCCTCCCCCTCCCCTCCACCGTGCAGGGTACTCGTATCTGGTTAATTCGTTACTGTAAACCTCCGTTTGTTTGAGAATTTGGCTTTATTCGCATCAAGCAAGATTTCGATTCGAGTCACTCGATGCTGTCGATGCTAAAAGCACTCGATGACACTTGATGCGAGCATTATTCGCACCAAAGGACACTTTCTCTCTCTCCTATTCACCTGTTCCTCTTTTCTGGAAGCGAAAATGAACGGAGAAAAAAAGAAAGAAAGTGGCCTGCCGAGACGCATTGCTTGAAGAACGGAAATTAACGACAACGAAATGAAACGCAGGAAAAGACGTCCGCTTTGCGAGGGGACTGAAAGACCGAATATGCCTGCTCGGCCCGAGAACGCAAGCACACGCGTCGCTGTGAGCCGAGGGACCGGCGCGAGCGATTCGAACGTGCCCGGCGTGTTTGTTAAACACGCTTCCGTCGGCACGGTATTACGGTGACCGATGGCCGTTTTCCTTTGGCCGTGTATGTATGTACGTGCAGCCTGCGGCTGCGCGTTGCCAGCGGTTGTGCAGACCGACGGCTCTCCGCTCAGCCTCCACCGCCCCCCCCCCCTCCCACACGAGAGCGCTGAGAAACGACGCGTCGACGCTGGCGCCGTTCGCGTCGCCATTTCTCATCTGGCCAGAGAACGTCGAAGCTAGGTCCGGCCCTCTCTGCCGCCTCCTCTCCTCACGGCGAAAACGGCGAAACCCGACCGCTGAAAGAAACGGTTGACGAGCCAATACGTCAACAAGCGTTCCCCGTAGTCCTAGCCTGTCGTCCCTCACTCAAACTAACGAAGGCAGGAAGTGCAGACGTATGCGAGTTTGTCTTGCACCCCCATCCAACTTCCACTTCCCGCACCAGTCGTTTCGGTTACACCATGCAGATAGCTCTCCAAAACGCGCTGCCAGGATTTTTACAACAGGTCCCGCGTATAACACACGTCATCCCGCTGGTCGCAACTGCTTCCTCCATTTTCTTTTTCGCCTCTCGTAACAGCCGTAGCGGGCCGCGTTAACAAACGCTTCACCCAAGTCACGGCACAACACGACTACAGCGGGTGTTTCTACGAAGACATTAAGTAATATTTCAAAATTGTCGGTTTGAAATAAGAGGACGAACTTCGGAAGCATGCCGTCTGTGGAACACTAAAGGCAAATAAGAAGTTGACGTCCATGGACTGTTTAAATATCATTCGAGAAACCTCGCAACGCTTCTTTCGTGCTAAGAGAGTACTTAGCTTACGATCAAATTGTATCTGAAGGGTCCGAATACCTTTTTTTGAAATCCAAATTTTCCGCCACCCAACCACGGTAGTCGTGACGTTGCGTAAGCCACCACCACCCTTTGCTGCCGTCGGTGAGTAAAACGGCGCCCGACAGACGGCGGCACCGAGCGAAGGATTCGCAGCTGCAGCTGCTGTTTGGTCAAGTGGCGTAGACCGTTCGGGCATCCCGCGACATCACAAGGAAGTTGAATTCTCTGCTACTTGCAGTTTGTGCGAGTTTTGCGAGCGAGCAAAGCCAGCGCAGCACTGCGCGATCAGTAAAGTATTGAAATGCGAAAGCGTGGGCGGCACGGAGTCGAGCGAAAACGAAACCTTTCGACCGCCCGCGTCGCTGTAAAAGATCATTTCAATGAGTTCTTCTTTCTAAAAATGAAATAGAACTGGAGAAGTAGAATTTTATTTCGTCTTAGAAAAGATTCCAAGGATGTTTTTTTGCAACGAGCGCCTGAGTACTAGTGACAGAATTTAATGGACGAGTGCTTTCGTCATCGGGCAAGCACTTGAATGTCCCGGGGGAGTCTCTAATCATGTCCTACATTTACCTCGATTTCTCGATTATCGAGGCTCCATTCGCCATAATATTGACACCTTAGAGATTCTCGAGCACTAATCTATCACTTTCGCTTGACCTAATGTTTGCGTTTAGTGTCCCTTCAAAGTAAGAAAGTATAAGTCTTTCAAAGCTCTATTTCCCGCCCCACGGCGAAGAAATCGTGATGACGAGGACAACGAGCGTGCAAGAATTTGATGTGTACTGCGTTTGAACGCGTTCCAAAGTAGAGATAACCTAACGATAGTAAGTGGCCTTGAAAATGGCGAGTTTGACGATGTAAGTGCAGTACTGTGACTGTCTATCGCTGAGGAGGTCACCTCAACAGTAAGACACGGAGAGGGTGATGCTGTTGACAGAAGAAGGAGAGTATGGCAAGGACGAATGAGTCGAGCCTAAAGGTCGTCAATAAGTAGAAGCAGTTGAAGCAATAACGAAGCTTATAGCTGCGCACATCGTAGGTTGGTGGATTCAAAAAACTCAAGTAGAGCTGGGAAGGCTCGCTTGAGGAAGGCTGAATATCAACGTGGGAAAAGCAAGGCCTCGAGACTGCCAGTGGGAAACCCTAGAGGCGTCGGTATGCAGCGATTAGTGTTTCACGAGCTGGGTTGTGACCGGTGCATTCGAGTAGAATGTATGTTTAAGAGTTTCACCAATGCCCAAAGTATAGTTCTGGCGAACGGAACTGCCAGTGCCAGATTGACGAAAGACTCGTTCTGCCACCCTGGCACAGCCAACGCGGAGACGGAGCAAAAAAGCCCGGTCAGCTCGGGAGAGTCCTAACTTTGGAAGCAGCCGGTGCGGAACCCTAGAGGCGACTCGAGTGTCAGGATGGGTGCCTCTCATGGCACCGAAAGTTAGGTCACGTGCAACGTAACTGTTCCATTACAATGCTATTACTTTTCGCGCTTCGTCAGTAGTACTGAGAGCGTACGCGGTGCAATGGATAAGGAAGGAATCGCTACATTACACCGAACTTACTTTTGCATGCCTTATATACAGGGTGCCCCAACTATCGTGCACCGAAATTTAAAAACGTGCAAATGCTACATAGCTGGACAGAACCAAGCTAATGTCGTTTGCCGTGGCACGGAGATATTCAGAGTACTTCTTTTAAGTTCGCCTAACTGCATAATTGGTCCTAATTAATTATTCAACTGCTCAAATATTGTAATTAGATGAAAAGTGTCAATGAGAAATTGTAGAGAAACACGAAAAACTCCCGATACAGCTTTGTTTCGCTCAATACGTGCTAGATAAAAGTGTTTTTCCGAGGCAATTTGATTAATTAATTAAGGGTATTTTTCTAATTAGGCGAAATGCAAAAGATACTCTGAGTATCACCAAGCGACGGCAAACAACGTTACCTGGGTTCTGTCCACCTACGTGGCATTTGCGTATTTCTAGATCTTGGTTTGGGATAGCTGGGAGACCATGTACGTTTTAACTCAGCTACGCTTGGTACGCATTGCTCGGCTCGACAAAAAGAAGGGGCCCGCATCATCCGAGATGCCAACCTCTGCTACTTACACATTTCATAACAAGCATTCAATGTCAACATCGTCAGTGAACACCGAACGTGCCATACCGCATATTTTCACGCGTATTCGCACGAATAGTTGTTTTTTAAATCACCCTTTCGTATACTAGCGACTGATTTTTTTTTTTTTTTTTTTTTTACACGTCGTCAGAATCGTTAGAATCGCCTTTGACAACTACGCGGCGTTGCGGAATGAGTTGCAGCGCACACATATTGTTGCGCAATCGCGTCTACAATGATCGCCCACATCAAATAAGTTCGCCGAAGAAGTTCCACGCGAACATAAGCCGTAATCATTCGGCAGGTCGTGGCGGGTCGTCAGAAAACAGGCGAAACGGCCGCAGCTGATTGGCCACGGAAGCAGCGTGCCAGCGGGCGCCCGCACGGCGGCAAAAACCGGAGCCGCGCCGGGTTCGAGAAAATTAATCACCACGGGAGCCGCGAAGCGGCGAGCACAGCGCGCGCTTATTTCCTATACCCCGCGGATGTGGGCGCTTTCTTAGGTCTTCGTTTTCTCTCTCTCTCTCTTTCATTTCTCTCGGCTTTCTCATCTTAAAGCACTAGTGAAAACAACGGATCCGTTGCAGCGGCTGAACTGGAGAGCTCCCATTTCTTTCTTTCTTTCTTTCTTTCTTTCTAGCTTTCTCCATTCCGAAATGGCGCCTGAATCGAGTAATTACAAAACTTAATTACCAACTCTCGGTTGATTAATAGAGCTAATTAGGCTAGCCTTTTTTTTCTGTAGCCGCTTTCGGAGACAAATCTGTCCACAGTGAAGCGAGCCTGGCTTTCCTTTCGATGTGGTCGCCCCTACGCGACCGATGTGAACATTGGCATCTGTGTTTGCACGTTCGTCGAGCGCCACTGCCAGGCCGACGTTAACGCCGCCGTTAAGACGGCCGTTGGTATGTCAGCCTTGCCGAACTGTGGCTTAGACCAACAACGAATTCCTTTATTTAGAGGTTCCTTATACCCAGCCCTCGCGAGGTCCAGAGGGAACACGATGCGGCGGCCAGCCTCGGCCTGCCCCGTCCCAACGTGGGAGCGGCCCGCTGCGCGATAATCGCGCATCTCGGGAACTCTCGATATGGTTTTTTTTGTTTTTTTTTCATCCAACCATCCATCTCGCGACGATCACGATTATTGCAGTTTATTGACGCGAGGGACAGGTCTCGTACAATGTATCGACTAAGGTAGGCGTCACCCTAAGAAATAAATGTAAACAGAGCAACATAGAAACTTATGCGAAGTAATAACTAAAATAAGAGAATAGCATAAAAAATAGAAACAAAGTAAGAAAACGTACACTCCTTAAGCAATAAGAAACGGCGATAAACAAACGTTATCACTCCAACACAACCGAAAAAAGGATAAAAAAATACAAGGCAGAAGCATGAAAATAGAGCTTCAACAAGACAGCGAAGTGACGCATAATATATATATATATATATATATATATATATATATATATATATATATATATATATATATATATATATATATATATATATATATATATATATATATATTGTCGCGGTTGCCGATAGATTTGACTGCTTCATCACACGAAGACGAAACTCCACTTCTGCGTGTAACGTCGCGTCATTAAATTGTTCAATGAATCGTTAAATGCTTCTACGACATTTAAGTTGGGCTCATCAAAAAGGAAGAAGGCTTCTAGCGATTTGTTGGCACTGTTTCATATTATACGAAAAGAGCAAAACCTAAGGGCTCGATTTTTCTCACAGGAAGCCACCATACGAAGACTTCAATTAATTCATTGTTTAGTCGCTTCGTGTGGGTGTCTTGCTTTTAGTTTCTCTTGTTTTTCGTCATTATGACGATTGTGGTTATTTATGGTTGTTCTCTACCCTAATATAAGAAAGACGCCTTTAAGGGACAATAAATTATGATGATGATAACCAGCATCATCATGATGAAATTAAACGTGCAACATCTACGTTATACCGCTGAACGCAGCCACGCGGCTCCTGCTAAATCTGAGCGACCGCTGATTCCCGATGAAATGCACTCAATTTGTGATAAACAAATAAAGAATCAATCATCAATCAATAAATCAATCAATTTGCAAGTTGAAATCTAGGTCGCATCTGAGAGATATACGTGAACCTCAGAGTCTGAGTGCACAGAACGTTGGTACGCTATTCCGGTAACATTTTATGGGTCCGGAACGTTGCTTGGAGCTCTAACATACAAAGCTTTAAAGGGGGCACTGGCACAAAAATTCTGTCCCCAGCTTTTCTTTTTTTCTTTTTCAGATAGTTGTCGACTCCGTAAAACTACAGTGTCGTGGCAGAATGTCTTGAAGGCAAGAAAAATCTACATCCTTTTTAAGGTGAGCATATCGAAATGTGCGCTAAATGAGCACGGCTTCTTGGCGTGGGGTTTGTTTACAAAGCATCTCCGCACGTCACCAAAACCAAAATGACGCACTTGGCTGTAAGCCTGGCGAAGCTACACGTAGTTGGCACGAGGGCCTCTGCGCATACGTTGACGGAGGCTCCATACATTCGCGTGCAACTTTCTGCAGCAACGAATGTACAGCTTCCGTGTCACTGCGCCAAGTAGTCCGGCACAGCTTGACAGTGCATTACCGTTCAGGTTTCTATAGAGTATACGATTAGCGTAAAGCTCGTATATGCAGCGGTTTCGCATTTGCCGGGAATGAATGTTTGATGTTTAATGGCGCAAGGCCCAGGTATGGCCAAAGAGCACAATGCCCGTGGTAATGAGGTCGCAGCGTAGTTATGAGTTCTATGAAGTTGAGGTGGCGTGCCTGTAAAGGGGCTTAAAAATGGTCGCTCTAAAGCGCGTAAAGTCTGCGTGCAATAAGATTATGGCGATGACAAATGACGTGTACTATGTGCGTTAAGGTCATTGCGAAAGAATGATACGATATACAAAAACATGTCCGATGCTAGCGAAAACGCGGGAGAGCAATCACAAAAAAAAACTAATTAGAATTAAGATTGAGTGATGCACGTTATGCCTTATTTTGAGATAATGGATGTATAGATCCCCACTGAAATAAACGCGAGTGAGGCTTTGGATAAGGTGACCACTCTTGCTGAGATTTAGGTGGGACCCCTTCCGCCGTAGTCCCGTTGTTCCACGGCTTACTGGTGGGACGGCGCTGTGTCCCGCTTTCACCTCTCGGGACCCCGAAGTGTCTCGATGTGCCTGCCCTGAGGTGCCTAAATTGCGTTCGCTTTTTTGGCTGTCGATCACGCGGCGCCAACTTCAAATAGGGACTCCAGAGGAGGCGCAACAGCGAAACACTGCCGCAAGTGAGGCACCAGAAATTGTGGTGCTGGTACGGTGCCTTCTTGCAAGGATTCTGAACGCGAACCATGCGCTAGCACTCGCGTGATTAGTCATAATTGTGGCGGTGGGTCGCATAGCAACAAGCGGGTTTAGTCTGGCGATCAGGGCCGGGAATCGCTCCGCCCGAGCGTCTCGTATTTGCGCTTTTGCTAACAAAAGCTTGTTTCCGATCAATCACGTTACACAGAGCGAGCGACCGGCTGCTCTCCACACTGTCGTTAAAACCGCATTCCTCCTGGAGTGAGTGACCGCTTATGTCTCGTACGTTTTCTCGACCCCGCTTCGGTGGACTTATGGACGCGTTAACTAACGAAGCGTGGTCAAGACAAAGCGCACTGCCCAGGCCGCGTTATTTGCCACGCACGTGGTAGTGAACGAACGTAGAATAATGCCGAAAGGCAAGCGCAATATCACGGAAGCACTCGGAAAAGAGTTTACCCTCACGCAGACAAAACTTGGAATAAATGTTGAACCTCGATGCTATTAATCTCGACGCGCATGCCGTCGGTGGAAGAAGAAAGGGATCCAACGCTGAGCGCACCGCGATCGCCCGGACACGTCTGGGCCGTCCTACTCCAAAACACGCTAACATCGGGCGCAAAGCGCGGGGCAAACAGAGGGGTATATATATATATATACGGGTGGCGAGAGCGTGGTGGCCGAGGCTGCTCGATGCAGAGATAAAGCGGACTCGCGAGAGCAGCAAGAAGAGAGGAGGTCCGGCGATCTTCGACGCGTTTGCTGCCGTGACCAGCCATGCATGCGAGCATACACACGCACACACACAAACACACGCGCGCACACAACACAAAAGCGGGCAGCGTGCGGACGTGAGCCCGGGTCCGCCAAATTGGATTAGCAGCACGACGCGAGCGGGGCGGCTCTCTTCCGCCGACTCGGTGGCGCGCGCTCTTTAATTAATCGCCGCCGCTCGAATGGACATCCGGGCCGGAGGAGGCGACAACAGCAAGACGATGATTCTGCGGCCCAAGCGGAGGGATCGCTCCCTCCTCCGCTTGCCGCAGCCATAGCTCCCTTTCCTTCTTAACCGTTCGCGCACCGGAACCCCTTTTTGAGTGACGTGCGGCCCGCGCGAGCAGCCCGGTACACGGAGCGGCCGTCTCACTATATCCTCCGGAGACGTGGCAGTGCAAGGACATCGTCGCTGTTCCAAAAAAAAGTGTGTGTGTGTGTGTGTGTGTGTGTGTGTGTGTGTGTGTGTGCGTGCGTGCGTGCGTGTGCGTGTGCGTGTGCGTGTGCGTGTGCGTGTGCGTGTGTGTGTGTGTGTGCGTGTGCGTGTGTGTGTGCGTGTGTGATATTCTTACAGAAGCTTCAACCCGGTTGAAATTTCCGCAGGGTTCCCGAATAGTGCATAATTTTTGTGGTAGGAATTATTGTGATGAATTCTTGTGGATTTCAAGTGGCCTAAATTGCAGATTACGTAAACTGGACCCCACGCTACGGCTACAACTGCCATCTAGCCTTCCCCGCGGCGAAGCAACCTTGTTGTGTCGCTTGTGGCTGGGAGTGGCGTTCACGAACGCATACTCCTACCGTATGGGAATGGCCGAGAGCCCGATGTGCGACTCCTGTGGGTGCGAGGAGACCATCGAGCACCTATTGTGTACCTGCCCTCGCTACGATGTCCAACGCCTCTCTCTGCGGGCAACTTTACGCAGACTGGACTCGAGATGTTTCACCGAGTCAAAGATACTCGGACCGTGGCCACACCCGTCACTGGCTCGAAAAGCGATTCGTGCACTAGTGCGGTACTTGAAGTGCACGGGCTTAACAGACCGTTTATAGTGTCCTTGCGTATGGTGTCGCTCCCACACGTACTCAATGCTTCCTCTCTCCCTTTCTTCCTCTTTCTATTCCCCTTTCCCCCACCCCCAGTGTAGGGTAGCAAACCGGATGCTGTTCTGGTTGACCTCCCTGCCTTTCCTACCTTTGTTTTCTCTCTCTTGTGGCGCTTTTCATCTTCTAGCGTATAACCAAAATTTACCATGAGCCCGGGTATAAGGAGCGGGTCGATGGGCAAGGGGCGCGGGGCTCTGACTCAAGCCTCTTGGCCGCCTGCGACACCAAGAGCTGGTTCAGGCGAGCCCAAAGCGTCTTTCTTTAAAGTTCTCCGCCTTCATGCGTAAGAAACGTCTCACGTTATAACACTTCATAAGGGGAGACGATCGACAGCGCCAATCACGAAGTCGGTCGCAATGTCAGCGAAGCTAGGCGGCTGCCAGTGCCAAACAGCACTTACCAACGAGGACCATTGCGAAGAACTGGGTGAATTGGGTGTTAGCACTACAGACGCTAGGCATACTCGACCAACCGCTATACACGGCGAGCCGCAAGAAGGGTTCCAAAAAAAAGAAACGCCCGAGGCACTCCCTCCCATTCAACGCGCGCCGCCAGTGAGCGTCCCGGGCTTTACAGGGTCGGCCGTCGCTATCGCCGTCCGACTTCACGCTCCATTCGGCGGCGCGCTTCTATACCGACAGCGAAACGGGACCGACCCTCGCGGTCCATTGCCTCGCCGCCGCCCAAGGCTCCAGCCCCGGACGCGCCAAGGAAGTGCGGCGGGAAGCGCTGCGAGCCCGGCCGACTACTGGCGCGGAAGTGATATAGGACGCGAGCGCGGACGACTCCGGCCCCCCGGAAGCGAGCCGCGGAGATATCGCGTATCGGAGCCCGCGGTGGTTCGGTTAGAAAGCGGTCGTCGATGCGCATTGTCGCGCGCGTCCAGCCCACAACACACCGCGCTATTGCACTGCCTTCGCGTTGACATTCGCGATGATGACGAACTTACGCAGTCCAGTGGCTGGAGACTGTAGGCGCCCGCGACGGCGGCTACACGGCGGGCGCTACGCCCGTAACGTAAGTCCCTGGAACTGCTACGGGCTGTATCTCAAGCTACGCGGAAACTGATTGCCGAACAGCTGAATGGTTTCACTCTCGCTGGCGTCCTAATACGAATATTGGGGACGCATAAAAGGACGCTCGGAGTTCAGCTCGAATGAAGTCGGTTCCCGGTTTTCCAGGCGCTCGATTCAAGTATTGAGGCGGTGTCATCGTGCGCGTCTCGATGCCTCCTCAAGGTCCGATTCAAAATGGTAGCGCATCGACACGGACTGCGTCATCGAACGCGAGTGTGCAGCCAGTCCTTCGTTTCTTTCTCGGACACGGTGCAGATGTGCGCACCAACCGCTCGTAGGCCTGCACCGTTTGAGCTGTGTGCGCGGGTGCGTGGTTCTGTCGTGCGGAGTGTGACACGCATTCGCATTCCATTAACGAGGCGAACGCTTAGCTATAGCCCTCGACGCACTCCGTCGCTCCGTTTCCCCCTCACTCTCGACGCTGCTTAAAGAGTCGTTCACTTCCGCTATTTATTTTCTCGCAAATATCCGATTGGAAACAAATCCCCTATTCCACCTTTAGCTTCATTCCTCCTTTGTTACCGCTTCTCAAACGGTTCCTCCCTTTCTCCCCAAAACTAACGACAATGAGGTTCAAAGAGGGAGGATGCCAGTTACACCTCCAGGCACTGTGCCGCACGCACTTTCCTCGCACCAATGGGGTAAGGGAGGAAGGTGAAGGCAAGGGGGAAGAGGAAAGTGCGGTCCAAGGAATAATTAGCGCCGCGACCAGCCCTCGTCGTCCGTTTTAATTAAGAGCGCGTGCAAGGACCGCGGTCTGAGGACGGCGCGGACCGCGGATCGGCACCCACTCGGAAGAGAAGGCGGCCGTGCGCCGAACGGGGGAGGCTTGCCGCCAGAGTGGGGACGGGGTCGGTGCCGGCTGCGAGGAAAGAGGAAGAGCCAGACAACGACCGAGAACCCCGGTGTGTATTTTTTTTTTTCCTTTTTGTCCCCGTTTCAGACACGTGGGAGGAGAGGCCGAGAAGAGAAAGAGCTGAGGAGCGAACAACTCCAGACTCGGGATGCTCGAGAGCCAGTCAAGGAGGACTGCGTGCTTCCTCGGGGTTCGAGCGCGCATGCCCGAAAGGACGTTTTCGAGGGATTAGCGCAAATCGAGAAGACGTTGCTCAAGAGAGAGAGAGAGAGAGAACGCCTCTGGAGAAGGCGGCCGAGAGGCAGAGGTGTCGTCGGCATCAGCACTTTGCAGGCGCGAACATCGCGCGGACGGCACGCACGGTTATGACAATGCACCCGCCTCTGCCGCTCACACGTGTGCAATGCGAAGAGCGCTGAAGGTGCAAGAAGGAGAAAAACAAAAAAGAAAAGGAAACAAAAAATACGTCACGCCTAAGCAACTGCTGTCGATTCGGTGAATTGGCAGAGAACAGGAAGTACGCGAACGATATGAATTATGTACAGTCGAAAAAACGAGTAACAAAGAAACGATCTTACAGCAGAATGAAGAAGAGTGGCCACTGAAGTGCGACAAGGGCGTACGCCTCGGTGAAAGTTATGGGTTCCACTAAGAGTTCACGACGTTGCAGGAGACACATCACCGGGACGGGAGCAGGCTGCCCAGGCAGGATGCGGGCCACTATAGACCGCAGCACTTCCCTCTCTGCTAAAGCGCGGCACACACAGCACTCTCAGCCAACGAACGTGAGTGACAGCTATCACTGGCAATCGGCGCGTCACCGCAGAACCGTTGTCCGCATTGAAGCTTCGAATTCAAAACGCCAACGTGCGCCACGCACGGAGGCGGAGAGAGCCTGTGTGCCTTCGGTGAGGCAAAGGGTGGAGAAAGGAAAGCGAGCGAAGAGATTAAAAAAAGGTGCGTGGGAGAGGAGGCGACAATAACGAGGAGTCAAATGGTAAGCGTAAGAAAAAAGAATAAGCGTGAATGAAACAGGGTGAAGCAGTGGGGGAGAAAGGGGAACGGCGGTGGTGAACCGCGGGACGACGACGTGAACGACCGCAGCCGCGAACGCGACGTCGACGTCGTCGTCGCCCGCGGCCGGACATCTCATTTTGGAGGAGGAATAAAAGAAAAAAAAAAGAAAACACGACCGTTATTACTTTGCCGAGTCCCCAGCCGCAGGGCACGGCGCATATTAGCGACCGACAGGGGAAAGCAGAGGCAGTAAAAAGATTACGGTAAAAAATAAAATGTAGATGTATATCTATAGAGAGAGAACGAGGGGAGAAAGTAGAAAGTCAGATAAGGTAGAACGAAAGGCTCCACGAGGACAAAAAAATTAAATTTTTATTCGTGGGGAACAGGGGAAAAAGGGAAGAAAGGATGACGGAAGGCGAGGCAAAATGAGCTTATGATCTTTTTCGGAGCCCGCAAAGGGGGCGCCGAAAAACGTATGAAAAAATAAAGAAATAAAAGAAAAGAAACAGCGGCGCTGTCTAACGAGCACCGTTCTCTCTCTCCTGCTCCTCTCGTACCCATTAACGTCCTGCTTCAAAAAAGGCTCGGCTGCCGGGAGAGAAAGAAGAGAGGGTGGAAAGGAGGAAAAGTTCTCGCCGAGCAGAAGATACACAATAGCCGGGCCATGGAAGCATACACGACGGTGCGCACACGAGGGCGCCGATGGAAGCCAGCTCGAGCGGCAAATATCAAGCGCCAAACGCAGTGGCGCGCTGGGCTGAACGTCTCTCTCACTCTCTCCAGCTCCGAAGCCGCTGTGTCTCTGCTCTGCCTGGCTCATTCCGAATGGGGGTCTTATTTATTACTCTTACCATTCATTCTGCTCTTCTGCACTTTTTCGTGCGCGCGCACACACACACAGCCAGACACCGAGTGTCACGCAGGACGTCAGGCCTCGGCTCGTTGGGCCCGTCAGAAGGGATCCCCTTCAGGGAGCGACGACGGCAGCGGACTCGTCGCCCGGACGCTTTCACGCGAGCGCGTTTAAAGAGAGAGAGAACGTGTGTGTCTGTACGCGAATGTTCGTGCGTGTGAATTCGTGTGTGTGTGTGCGCGACCTTCTAATTGTCCCCCACCCCCCTCCTGCATTTACGACCGGGTGTTCCGATTAAACAACGCCCCTGCGACCGCGTTCATGCATTAAAGTGTAAGTATACGTAGTGCGCTGCGCTGACGTCCAACACTCCCGCTCCCAGCGTAATTACATCGTCAGCCTCAAACGGCACGCGTCCCATCTCCAAGTACAGGTTGCTCCAGTAGCAAAGCAACTGTGATCTTGGGTTGAATGAAGTCGTGCAGCTGAACAAATGAATAAACGAGCGTGCGGAAGCACAAGAGAAATGAAAAAAAAATCGCCTTGACTATTCTTTTTCTTCTTGGCATCAATTACGAAAAAAAAAAAGAAAAAGGAACTGCACATTTCGTTGCGTTCCACGTTCATCAGCCGCTATCGGACGCCCCGAAGAACGCTTATATTGCAGACTTAAACATGATCGCAAACTTGTAGTACAATTATAGAGTTGAATTCAGTACCATCAAGTTCACCCTTACTACGTAAAACTTTGTGATTTGTTAAAATTGATGTTTTTTTGTTTTTTTGCACCCTCTCGCGCTAGAACTACTGCCCGCAGTATTGTACCAAATAAATAAATAAAATAAATATTGTCACCGGTAAGGCTCGTCATTCCCCGACTCCAATGCGAGTGTTTTTCACAAACACTCGTAACGCGTGCGTCATGACATCTGCCTGTTCAATTTGTGATTCATAACTCATTCACGCATGTTAAGAGAAAAAAACCGCGCCTCGTTTTCTTTCTTTCTTTTTTTTTTGACAATTGAATAGATGTCGTTCCAACAATCGCGCCCACGAAAGTAGAGCTTTTTCCTACACTCGCTACAACGACGACGATTTCGTTCTCTTCGCCAGAGGAAGACCACCGTGCGCTGACGGCGTGCTCTAAGAATGTCACGATGGGAGACAACTCACGACGTGCGTGACCAACCGGAAGTGACCGCCCACGTGGTCCGCGTCAGCGCCGTATTAGTCAACGCCGAAGCCCAGACAAAGCAACCGACACAATAGGAACGACCTTAGCGTGCTAGCGCCGGTCACCAGAGGTATACGGTTCAGACCGCCAAGGCAGCACATCTCAAGGCCGCAAGACTCATGGATGACGCGGCTAGGGTGACCTGTCCCTTCCGGTGACAAATCTCGCGTGATCCTCCCTTGAGATGCCACGTCTAAGATGTACGCTGTCACGCAGCGTGGCCCACCAGCACCACAAGACGAAGCATTCGGTCTCTACTCAACCTGTTGTTGGAGTACATGAATTTGCCCATACCTCAAACGCGAAAGGGATCATTTAACATTACGCTAGACAAACGTCTGTTACCTTCGTGGCCTTCTTAATGTTACATTTAGGCACCCGCTATGTTTCTTCTCCGGTGTCGGGCTGCGCGACCCTTACACCCACCTGTCTTCTGAGCCTGACGACACCATGGCGGATTCATAGAAAGAGCCACACCAGGCGAGCCTTTAGTGACACCCTATCCAAATCAGGCAGCGTCTCAACCCGACGACTACCAACACCAAATCGCGAGAGACAGGATTCAAAGCGGAATTTACGCGTGGCATACTAATCGCATCTTCACTCGAGCATGGCGTCAGCACCTTCGCTTCTGTCATTTCGCGCATTTCTTATCGCTAAGAGACTACGAATAATGTATAGTGGATCCTGCTTGATGCAAATGTGAGGTGTATCACCTAACTGTTGTGAATTATGTGGGTGTGCGTGTGTGATGGGCTGTCGTGCAGCGTTTTACGCGCCGGACCGCTTCAACGGGTCTGTGGACGCGCGGATTAGCGCGCGTACGTTTCAAAAAGACAGCCAGCGCCTTCCTCCACGTCCGATAGCGTGGTGCCGATAGCCATCAGAACAAAAGCAGTGAAGCTGAGCTCTTTAAGGAGAGGCAGCACTCACCGAATGCAATAAGCCCTTCCATTATCGCACTGCTCGCCTCCCTTTGCTACCTATAACGCTGGCCAGCCAGCGAGCACGCAATGGCTTAGGCCGACCTTTTAGAAGCCTTGCTCTCTTAATAAATTATGCACAGCTTCTGCCCGCTCTATTCTAAAAGCCAAACGGACGATCCACCACTTAGGGAGCCACAAAATTTTGAGGACATAATGCCCCGGCCGTCAACTGAACGGGAAGCTATTAAAGCGGAGCTGCGGTTATAGAAGATATCAAACGAAAAAAAAAAAGACGAGGCCATGAAACAACAGCAAATAAACATAAATATGACGTTTCACAGGGCGAGGGCTGTAGATTAAGTACTGCGATAAGCTTTCATACATTGTTTTGTTCATATATTTTTCTCCACCACCATACCTTTATTTTTGCTCAGCCTTCTAAGTTTTCATGCACGGTCGTTGCCAGAAAGGCACGTGGAACACGTCACCTTATCATAAAGTGGTGATTTGGCTCTTTAGTGGCCTTTTACTGTTGAGAGCTCGAAATTGTGTTTGCTGTGACCGTGCAGTCTTTTATTCAGACTGATGACGTTGCATTTCCGCCACCAGGCCACCTCCTCATCCGTAGCTTAACCATCGCCAGAAGGCGATTTTTTTTTTTTCAGAAGTTACGCAGCGCTCCTACAAAGACGATATGCACAGTACCGTAAGTTGGCTTTTCCACACATTTAACTTGCCCTATCATAGCTGGCCGCGTTTCCCTTAGTTGCGGTGTTAAAACAAAGACGCGTTTTTTGGAAGCTTGGAAGGTGCGGGGAACAGAGGACGCCATGAATGATGTCTCCCGCCCGCTTGAAGACACCTGAATTACAATTATAGCACTATGTGTGCGGAGAAGTGCACTTGGCGGTATTGCATATCGTCCTTTGAAGTTGAGACCGAGAAGTGCTAAACATTGCGCTATTGTGGAGATAACTATTAGCTTGTGCGTAGATTCTCACGCGAGCAGACTCAGAGATCGGCGACGTCCGTGCACGCATTTCGGAGGCCACAACTGGCAACACAGTACAACGTCGTACGAGGACGACGCTGCGCGCATTGCAGGGACGAAGTTGTGTTTTGACGAGAATACTTTGTCCGCTGGGAAGGCCATCTGGTGTCGCAGTAAATTTGGTCCGAGCCCGTGATGTCGCTGAAGTCTGCTGACTTTTGCTGCCCTTCGTGCGTTATACCTTCCTCCTCTCGTTCCGTTTAGGGAAGCAAACTGGGGCGAAACGCTCGTCGACGTCTCCGCTTTTCCCTCGTGTTCCTCGCTCGATACGCTGACGTCATCGCAGCCGCCGCGTTGGTATACTGCTAACGCAGCGCGAAGCGGCGTCTTAGTCCGATCCGATCGCCTCTGGCTTCCGCCTGCGCTGCTGCCGCTGTCAATTGTTCTTCAGTTGTTCTTCAACGAGTCCACGAGGACTCGCGCAATTTTTCGTGTGCAACGTGCGCGATAAGACAGGACGCCGTGTTCGTAGTCGGCAAGCATGCGCCGTTATCGCACGCACAGTGTCGTAGCCTCCTGTCCATTGCCTGCCTGGAGCACACGCTCTCTCACTAAAATTACTCGAGGGAACACATGGGCATTACCCAAACGTGCCTAGCCTTCGCGCTTGTGGCTTCTGACGTTCCCGTCGCGGTACCTGTTGCGCTTTATTTTTCTGGACGTCCGCGCAATTACATTTTCCTAAACGCATGGCAGCAGGGGGCCTCGGGAAACATGAAAAGTCACTGCGAACTGCCGGCGGCATCTTCAACGGAATATATTGTGGACAGTGGCCAGTCTGCAAATACACAAAGCCGTCTGAAGCCAGAAGGACGAAGGTCAGGCAAATCTATGAACTGCACGCATCGTTCCTATGATGGCTGAACCAGCGGACTTGCACGCACCTTTTACAGTACCCTACTACATAGCGCCAGACCTACACGTCTAGCAGTTTTTCTAGGAAGGTCAGAAGGAAAGCAATGGAAAGCAACGGTCGCAGGAAACATATATATAGTTATAGCGCCACTGGCATATACAAACAAAAATGCAGGGAGAGCAATAAAACAGCACTGGTCATGTTTGAAATATAAACGTCGTGCTTCTATAGTTGCCTTGTGAAAACAAATTGTCACCCGGGCCTACAAGTGCCACTCACAGCCGCTATTTCTTAGAGAACACAGACAGTGTTTGTATACCATGCATGTATCTCGTGTACATGCATGGTCGGGTGGCCAGTAGCGCCGCCAAAGCGCACCAGAGCACCAAATGACAACATAACTCCAGCACCGGTGTCCCGGACAAAGAGGTGTTCCTAAATGAAGTAGATCCGTCGACATCGTGCCACTTTATGCTGAACTGGAGCCGTACGGACAGGCTGCACGTTTGTGCAGAAACAGGCACTTTTGCCCTAAAAAAAAAAAGAGAAAGCAGGCGACTAGGTAAATCGACACGTGTCCTTTTGTTGACTTCTCACCTCTCTGAACCATAAGCATTCACACATAAAGCCAACAGGCAATGAATCCAAGCGAAGCGTAGGGGAAATTAAGTGTTCCGTATTGGAAGTGTAGGAATATTACCGGAAAAGGGAAATGAACGTGGATAACTTGTCGCAAGTGAAAACAATACCGACACCGTCTGCATTATACGCTTGCGATGCTGTGCCATTTGAGCTACCCCCAAATGCCAATGAGCGTACCCCGTAGACTTTCTTAGATGTTTGTGTATACGTAGCGTCCACCACAAACGTTTACGGAGCACGGGATCTGAAAAAAACGTTTAATTTCTAAGCAGATTGTAACAGTAGTCGGTAAAAAGAACGAACATCGCAATGTTGTTCACATCTACTGGTAGAGGCTGCAAACGCGAATACTATAGGCTGCGTGGTGAGGCTGCGCAGATATTCAGCTTTTTCTCAGAGCTCGTGTTCCGTAAAACTTTCTGGTCGACTGTACTGCGCCGAGCCCAGGGAGTGTTAGCTAACGCCACTCGCGCCATTTATGCAGGGAGGAGTCTCATTCAAGTAAATTCGGAAATTTTCGGCACGCCTAATGCACTTACCTGCCAACGAAAATCAAGTTGAGTGAGCTTTCCTTTATTTCTTCCCTTCCCAGAATGCAACGGCGTGGTCGCGGTACCTTCGTAATGCCACGCTGCGAAGTTCGTCCAGTGGCGCCCCTTCGGAAACGACAGCAGTTTACGGTCGATCCGGCAGGCATAGATTTACGCAGCGGATACTATGTTAATACCTGGTGCGCATTATATGACGGGCCGTGGGAGTCACAGCGTGCGTTCGAGGGGGGCACGGACGCGAGCGTGAATCACGCATTCGCCGGCCGCAAACGCGTCACGGTGCTGCGTCACGACCGACGAGAGTGAGCGCGCAACCGGCGAGTGTGTCGCGGCGTCGGCTGTGCAACGGTCGGGACACGCCCACGCGACTCGCTCTCCCAAAGCGTGCGCGCTTGCTTGCGGGCCCAGCAGTTTCTGCGCTCGACCCCCCCGCCAATATGGCGCGATGCAATCGCGGGATGCAACAATTTATGTTTCTACACCGAAGCCACCGAGCTACAAATAATGGGAGCATTTTATCAGAGAGAGAGAGAGAGAGAGAGAGGGAGTATCCCTATTTCTAATAACATAGGCCGAGTGATCGTAAAACCCCTTAAACTGCGTAAAGTACTGCCACGCTTTGAAAAATGCCGCCTCCTCCTCGCGCGCTCTGGCCGAGGCCTACGCCGCGTCGCTATTGGCCTAATAGCATCACGTGGGCCCTCGCACCGTGCATCAGCGCCATTTTTGCTCGAGAAGCGTCTACGGAGTGGCGAGGAGCGCATGTTGGCGCCGTTACTACGCTGGAGCAGTGTAGGCGGCGGCACGGTCGAGGAGGGAGGATGAAAGAGAAAAAACGAGGAGGAGTGAAGGCGGAGGAAGAGATTGTCGCTACTTCACGAAGTTTAAGGGGTTTTAAGTGATCGCTCTAGGAGCCCAGCTTAGTCATCGCAACGACGCAAGCACAGGTCGGTAGCCAGCGTAAACTGCCCGCCTGGAAGCAGCCACACTGTAAAGCGATTTTCGTGCTTAAGGATCTGTAGCGGCGCGACCATCGCCTCCATAGCCGGTGAAGAAGCAGAGTGCTTTCGTCCAGGTAGCGCGAGAATGCAACACGCTAGCGCGCGCGAACTGAACGGCCACCGTATCGGCCGCTTCCGAGATCCCGCGGCAGGCACCCGTGGCTGGCCGGCCTAAATATACCGTTGCCACGGGGGCTACCTGTTCGCGCCGGCTCCCACAGATCGATCTTAAGGGTGCTTGTCCGCCTACAGCTAACACCCTTACACCCTTCGTCGTAACGGTAATGTAATGCGAGCAAGCACCCTTGAGAGTGTATAGCGGTTTACACTTTGAAAACAAGAACACAAAAAGAACTACGACAAGTGGCATTTCGTCCCGTAATCTTGCCCAGTCCATATCAAGCCAGCTCTGTAGGCCCCACCCATTAGACGAGATATGTTTCGCGAAAACGTTGGCCAGTCGTGGTGCTCAGCAGATAAGCTGTCTAGACCCGCTAACGTGCATACCTAATGCTAACAACCAGAGGCTAACTAAAGAACTCGCTGCATAGTCAGCTAAAACACTCACTTACTCATGTTGTCCTCAGTAAACTATTCCGCGTGTTCAACGATCAATCACCTGAAAGCGCGCGTCTCCAGGACACGTGACGAGCGAGGTCATTACGCGGCCTCCTTTTTAGGAAATTAAAAAGCGCAGAAAACTTCGAGAGAGCACTTCATACGGCCCGTGGGAAAGTACACGGGTATATGATTCCCCTCCTAAGATGGCGACTTGCTGTGCGATTTCACTTTTGGGACACCTCTTCCAATTCCGGATGTTCAGCCGCGACGAACGTGCATCTGTTCGGAGGTTCGCGAGGACGTCGCCTTCTGTTGCTCAGTCGCACAGTGTGCGGTGAAAGCACAACCCGTGTCAAAAATTCAGAAGCCACTGCATGCAAGCAGCGCGCTGCATCAATGTACGCTTGGGGTGTTCAACCATGCTACTTGTTTAACGTTGCTGCCACGACCACATCAGAGTAAATCGCTACCTACTCACGCTTTTGCGACCTTGTGTTCAGCTCCTGTATCTTTCGCCTTCTCGTGGGCTTCCACACCAACTCCGACCAATTAAAGGCTGCTTTTGCTTCCCATTTCAGTGAACTGTCAGCAAGTCATCCTTCATGTGAGACTTCAAACTATGTGGTATTTTAGGTGGTACTAATTGTTAATTGACTGGTTAATACTCGTTAATGAATTTAGTGATCTACAGTGTCACTACAGCAAAGTACCGTGAGATGCGTGGATCAGTCTGCGCCATTTAAAGCAGTCAATTTCTCAGTGTAGTATTTCATAACGATTTTTGCGAGTCTAATGTACGGTCTGGGTTTCACGTGCTTCTTCAGCAAGGCTACGACTCGAAGAGCTCAGTGTTTAACAACACTTAGTTTTCATGAAAATACCTTAATTAACCTCTATTAACTCCCTACCGCGCAAATATCTTTTTGGTAGTTCAGCCGCTCCTCCGATCACGATGCCTGGGTTTAACACGATGCACGCAATCCGACCCTGCACGCATGATCGGCGCCGCAAACGGGCGCGATCATGCGTGCGCGAACATGAATGGGAACAGGTGTTTACAACCGTCTCGTCCACGCCACCGATACGCACAGAGGCCGGGCGCTGTGGCGCCTGATCGAATAATGCGCACTTGTATACCGGGGAGAGAGACTTTCAACCCTGACGAGCGAATGCCACGACGTCGCATATAGACGCCCATAGCTTTCCCGTGACACACACTGCAGTGTTACGCATCAGCAACGTGCATTGCAGAAGGGAACGTTTGGCAAAAGAAACAAAAAAAGAAAAAAAAATAAGCAACGCATATACTGCGGTTCTCAAGAAAGCTATGCGCGCTAGACCAGGGTACCGACGAGAAACCAGGTCGGTTCCACAACCTAATTAACCCGACTCGTGACACTTTCGGATCCATTTCGGAGGCGGAATAAGTAAGTTCACCGGCGATCGTGCAAAGTAGAGCGCAGCTGTATGGAGGCCTTCCTGCCGAGACGGGCTGACGGTCGGCAGCGGTGTCGCCTTCTTGCGCGAATGCCGACGCTACGACGTCGTACACGCCACCCACGCCGAAATCGGCATCCTCACCCCCCCCCCCCCCCCTGCAGAACGCATTGTTCGCGGCAACAATGGAACGGATCCAGACTCATTTCATTACACGCCAGTAGATGATAGCGAAATCTGCTGCTCAGCGGGCGTCGGATGACAATGTCCTCTCCTCGGACAGCCGCGACTCCGTCACAACGAAATAAGGAAAAGCTCGGACAGCGCCGGGAAGCCGAGGCAAGGGGAAGAACGAGAGCGTGCAAGTCGTACTCGTCGTCGTGCGGACACAATAATCGGATACGTAATGCGGTGCCGCCCCCCGCGCTCCAGTTGAGAGCGGCAGCCGTTAGCGGACGACAGGCGCTGTGCGGCGTCGTCTGCGCCGTCGGGAGCAGACGACGCGAGTCGAGGGAAGCGGATATGTGTGCGCGCCTGTCACTCACGCACGCGCGGGCGGCGGGCGAGACGCTTCGGTATGCGCGGGTCTATTCTGGACGGCCGCCGACCCGAATCGAGAACGCGAGCCCCACTGGGCGGGGCGAGCAGCTACTCGGTTTACGCGGCCGGAACAGGAAGGAAGAGAGAGAGACGGCTAACGGAACGAGACGCTCCAAATGTGCAAACAAATGACAGTTCGCGCGAGCTGCATCGAGAGTGGGTTAGGGCACCGCGAATTCTTTACTAAACTGGCGCATTTCTTCCTTTTGCTTCCAAAGGGTGATGAGGGCTGCTGATGTGCTGAATCTAATGAAGCTTTATTATGGAACACTATAGAGAAATGACGCACCCCTCTTATGCGACGCTTCTTTTCTTCCTTTCCCGGCGAAGAACGTGTCGGGCAATGGAATTGTTTTAGCGTCGGTACAGTTGTACTGGGGAGCAGTGCACTGTCATCGCAAATGAGCACTGACACGTCCTGTCTCGACTAGATGAGTATAAAAAGTGTCCTCGCTTGAAGCGGTTGTGTGCAGGTTTACTGGTAATTTATGGTCGCGGCTATCTTGATCCGTTCTTCCCGAAGGATTTGCAAAAAGTGATTATTATTATTATTATTATTATTATTATTATTATTATTATTATTATTATTAGCAGTAGTAGTAGTAGTAGTAGTAGTAGTATGCAAACACGGTAGGTTAGGGATAAGCGAGGACAGAATTCACCGAGCGTACGCTCCGTGAATTCAGTGACGCTGTAATCGAACCGAAACGATTACCGTGTTCGGCAATCACCGGGCGCGTTAACGTGGCGCCGTTGCACGGCACAATGCGAAAACATTCATGCCAGGAAACTATAATTTCTCCAACACTGCGGCACTCCCCATGCCGAACTACACACGGAGTCTCGCTCTAGGGACATCTCCTCGCTGGCCTCACTGGTCGGCGCGGACCGCAAAGCGAACGATGATCTGTCTTCGCCTGTCTCCCTTAGAGGACTGCTTCGGGCTTATCGCTAACTCTAGATGTCCCATATGCGCAGGACCATCACGGCGGCAGTTATAGGGAAGAGTGGATTTGCGCCGATCGTGAGAAACAAATGAGCAGGCAACCGGTACGCGGAGGTCGGGACACGAGCAACACTACCGCAGGCGTGGGCTCGCCGGAAGCAGGAGAGATAAATTGAAAAAATAAAAATAAAAATGAGTAGTTCGAAGGGAGAGGAGTCGCCCTCCAGTGGCCGTGTTCCCAGCGGACCAGAGCCGTCACCTGGGCAACCACGGCGCACAACAAAATACAGCTGGACAATCGGGGTAGACCATTTTATGGCTTTTCGGTTTCTTTTTTCTCCTTCCAATGTCCATTTCGCTCTCGCTACCGTTGTTTCGGGGTTTTCGCCCATCTCGCATCCGGTACCCCGAGAGCGTGCTTGGCGCGAGCATGTGACGCGAGATTGGACTTGTAGCTATATATACATGTGTACATCAGCTGGACCACCGCATAGAAAGACGAAACAGCGAGTAGGTATACGTAAGGGGTGCAAGAGAGAAAAAGAAAGGAGAAGCGAAAGGCGACTGCAAGAAACACGCCCACCTGATGCGGTGGCTCAGCAGCTATGGCGTATTGTTGCTGAGCGCGAGGTCGAGGGTTCGATTCCCGAACGAGAAGACCGGGCTTTCGAACTTAATGCGGAGTCCACCGCTATGGCCACGCTTCGTAGTCGCATCGTGGTTTCATCGCGATGTGCTTGTGAGACACGACCCGCTAAGGCATCTATCTCTGATAGCCCCAGTGTTGCTTCGACTCGTTAATCTACACGAATGAATCTGGGAAAAGAAAATTTCAGAAACGTCGATAGCGTAGCTATAGAGACAGTGACGCGGGCTTAGTACTGCTACGATCGGCCAGTGGGGTTACTGACCTTCCAGCTTCTCCTGCCCTGCTGTGACGAATCGCCTGCAGCGTGTATTGCTAACTAAGGCTTCGACTGGGGCTAGTTGGTATGACATCGTCCTGACTGCTACGTGATACTGTTACACGAAGGACAAAAAAGGAGAGACACCCGTGTGCGCAATGTGTGTCTGTCTTTTTTGTCCTTCGTGTAACAGTACAGCGCAGCGAGCAGAACGAGCATTGTTAGCTGGTTCACTGTCGCCTTCACGGACCAATGTGAGCAAGAAAACTCCTGGAAAAGGGTGTTCCACGACGTTGCCCCACGGATTCCGGCAATCGTCACGGTTGTCTGACAGACGCGGCAGCTAACCGCGGAGTCAGCTCATGAACCAAGACCTGCCAGCTTGAGTCTAGCGTGACGACCCCCGTCTGCGAGGCCCCACTCCTTTCGGTGCATTCAGTGAAACAAAGGTGAAGCGGGAGTGAGTGTTTTTAATTCTCGTCCTCAAAGCGGGTCCTTCGACAACTTTGGACGCACCGATTGGACGAAGTTTGGACGGTAGTTTCCAGTTTTCGGCTCCTCGGTGAGCTTCACTTCTGTAGATAATGTAGATAATGTAAATAAACCCAGTAACCTTCGTTCTCGACGAGAACAAGGTCCTCCCTTCAACAACGTCCTTAGCTCGCATGAGTCGGACGACGGCATGGGCCAACTACACCTTTTTATATGCCCGACCTCCACTCTTACAGTACTAAGCGCTGTTACGTTTCGCCTACAACGCGCGGTAATGCCGGCGCGGATGCAACGGACGCCGGGGCTTCGTTCAAAGCGGCGGACATTTTGGCCCGTGCGACGCCGCCGCAACGCTTCCCCGCCAAGCGTGTCCAGGCGTGTTTCAGTGCCACGTGTCTTCGTGTGTGCGTGTGTGTGTGTGTGCCCTCGCTTGTCAAAGCGCGGCAGCCGGGGAGCGGAGTTCCCCAAATGAGGAGCCAGGAGGTCTCTCGGCTCGACCGGGCGCGCCGTCGTGTGGGCGGGTTGGCGATGCGTCACTACACTCGGTTCACCATGTCTCTCGGCTCAACATGTCTCTCGGCTCGACCGTGCGCGCCGTCGTGGGCTCATGCTCCGCCGTCGCGTGGGCTCTTCCCGTGACCTTCCCTTTTGGACCGCGACGCCGAGAGTATAAGAGCAGCTGCCTCCGGACGCCAGGAGAGAGGCTCCGATTTGTACTGTTGAGTTACGTGCTCTCCCGTCTCTCCACTTCGGTCGACCTGACCGGCCGCTCTTTTGCTATGTTAGAATAAACAAGTTGTTCTGTTACCAGTCTTCTCTTGCTTTGCCGGGACCTTCGGATGCTTCCTGTGCCCCAGGCCGCCAGGCCAACGCTACCCTTGGGGCTTGCGACCCATTGGCAATAACGGGCGTCAGCACCGAGACCCCAACAACTCGTGCCAGCGGTGCGATTACTACAACTGGTTGCCAGCGGTGAGATCGCGACAACGGAGGCCAGCAGCGAAGAGATGCGGTTGACTGTATGCTGAGCAGCACAACGACCATCCGGGAGCAGTGCAACGAGCCCTGTGTGACGACTGGTTGCCTGCAGCGGAACGACTGCGCTGAATTCTTGGCTGCGAGGTTTGGTGAGTGCGGGACTTTCTTCTTCTGAGTTTTGCCAGGCTTTTGTTAGTGTTAGAAACAGAGCTGGTAATTGGGGTTGTCGTTGCTGCCGGGTTAGTTTGCGGCAAGACAATGGTAGGCAGTAGAGAAAGCAGCATTCAGAGCAGCCATGGATTTGAAGTCGTTGCGCAAACCGAAATTGCTGGAGCTTGCAAGAGAGTTGGGTCTGGATGTCTCAGACAAACTCAGAAAACCAGAACTGCTAAGGGCTATTCTTGAGTTAGAAGCTGAGGATGACGAGCTGTCGGAATGCCTTGAGACCATTGAGGAGAGGGAGACGGCAAAAAGACAGGAGCGCGAACTTAAAGAGCAAAAAGAGAAACAGGAGCGCGAACTTAAAGAGCAAAAAGAGAAACAGGAGCGCGAACTAAAAGAACAAAAAGAGAAAGAAAAAGAAGAGCGCGACCGTCAACACGCTTTGGAAATGAAGCGTCTCGAGTTAGAGATGGAACGCGCTCGTAATGGAAGTCAGGCACACGGTGCAGGAGAACGAGTATTGTTCAAAATGACTGACCTGATGCGGCCGTTTAAGCTTGGAGAGGACATTGGTTTGTTCCTGGTTAACTTTGAGCGAACGTGCGAGAAGCAGGGGTTCTCTCGGGAAACGTGGCCACAGCGCTTGCTCACTTTGCTACCCGGCGAGGCGGCCGACGTAGTCGCTCGCTTGGAGAGAGAGGAGGCAGAGGATTTCGACAAAGTGAAATCGAGTCTGCTAAAAAAGTACCGGCTGTCAGCGGAGGCGTTCCGTCGGAAGTTTCGGGAAAACGAGAAAGGCAGAAGTGAGTCATATACAGAGCTTGCGTACAGGCTTATGTCAAACATGCAGGAGTGGCTCAAAGAAGAGAAAGCGTTTGGTGACCACGAGAAAGTTCTGCAGTGTTTCGGGCTAGAACAGTTTTATAGTCGGTTACCTGAGAACGTGCGGTACTGGGTCTTGGATAGGCCAGACGTTAGTACGGTGGCTAGAGCCGCTGAGCTAGCCGAGGAGTTTGTGACGCGTCGGGCTCGTGGGGCTAAGGACGGTCAAAAGGGTGAATTTGGCTCCAAGTTTGAGAGGCCGAAGTTCACGCCCATGAGAAAGCGGTTCGAGACGAGGCGAGCGCGCGTGTGTTATACGTGCCAGAAGCCGGGTCACTTTTCGGCGCAGTGTCCGACCGAACGTGAGGAGACGGCGGCAACCGAAGCCGAACGCAGAAAGCGGTTCGAGACGAGGCAAGCGCGCGTTTGTTATACGTGCCAGAAGCCGGGTCACTTTTCGGCGCAGTGTCCAGAAACAAAAACAAAAGTCGTGTTTTTGTCTTTATGCAGCACTGACGAGAACATGAAGCTTCTCGAGCCTTACATGCGAGACCTCCTCGTGAACGGGAAAGAGTGCCGAGTGCTTCGCGATTCCGCAGCTACAATGGATGTAGTTCACCCCTCTTACGTAGAACCCGATATGTTCACGGGCGAGTGCGCATGGATCAAGCAAGCAGTGGAAGCTCATAGCGTGTGTCTGCCGGTAGCAAAAGTGCTTATTGAAGGACCTTTCGGAGCACTTGAGACGGAGGCCGCAGTGTCATCTATGCTGCCCCCCCAGTACCCGTACCTATTTTCGAACAGGTCCGATCACCTCCTGCGCGAGAAGGGGCTTTTGTTTGGTGAGGCTAGCGTTCAGGCCTTAACCAGATCGAAGGTTCGGGAGCTCGCTGCAAAGGCGGT
Organism: Dermacentor andersoni; assembly: GCF_023375885.2. NCBI lineage: Eukaryota > Metazoa > Arthropoda > Arachnida > Ixodida > Ixodidae > Dermacentor > Dermacentor andersoni. Next base: position 101,671,845 of record NC_092822.1, read on the forward strand.
AGTTGCGGGACCGACGTTGTTGAACGATGCGAAAGGGTCAGAGGTGCAGCAAGCTGGTATTCAGAGCACGCCCGAACTGAATAAAATTGAGCCTGTAGCGTTAAAGGCACCAGATACTGGAGAGGAAATTCCCGATGCGGGAAAGTTAGAAGAGCTTCCGGTCGAGCTTCCGGGACTAGGCTCAGTGACAAACAGGAAAGACACCGATCAAGTCATTAGTGACTTAATAAGTAAAGCATCGCTGTCGCCTGAGCAGAAAACCGAACTACACCAGCTCTTACAAGAGTTTCAAGGTCTGTTCTCTGAGAGGCCTGGTAGGACTTCTGTCCTTACTCATGACATAGAACTTACCTCCCCAGAGCCAGTACGATCCAAGGCGTACCGGGTGTCACCCCGCCAGAGCGATATTATGGAGGCTGAGGTAAAGAAAATGCTACAGCTCGGTGTTATTGAAGCGGGTGAGAGTGATTATACCTCCCCTTTGATTTTAGTTGAGGTACCGGGCAAGGAACCTCGTCCTTGCGTCGACTACCGCAGGCTTAATTCCATCACTAAGGATCAAATTTATCCGATCCCTAACATCGAGGAGCGCCTTGAAAGAGTGAGTAGCGCTCAGTTTATTTCCACCCTAGATCTTGTCAGGGGTTATTGGCAGGTTCCACTTACTGAAGAGGCTAGTAGGTATGCGGCGTTCATTTCACCAATGGGGACATTCCGTCCTAAAGTTTTGAGTTTTGGTTTGAAGAACGCGCCATACTGCTTTTCAAGCCTCATGGATAAAGTGTTGCGGGGACAGCAAGAATTCGCTTTACCGTATCTAGACGACGTAGCGATATTCTCCGCCTCCTGGCCTGAGCATATGGCGCACTTGCGGGCAGTGCTAACCCGCCTGCGCGATGCGGGCTTGACAGTCAAGGCTCCCAAGTGCCAGTTAGCACAGGCCGAGGTTGTCTACCTCGGACACGTGATTGGTCGGGGTCGACGCCGCCCCTCTGAAATAAAGGTGGCCGCTGTGCGAGACTTCCCGCAACCGCGCACGAAGACCGATATTCGGTCGTTCTTAGGTGTCGCCGGCTACTATCAGAGGTACATCCCCAGGTACTCTGATATCGCGGCTCCCTTGACGGATGCTCTAAGAAAGACAGAGCCGCAAACAGTCGTCTGGGATGAGACGAAGGAAAGAGCTTTTAGCGCCCTAAAGAGCGCCCTAACAAGCCAGCCTGTGCTACGATCGCCCGACTACACAAAAGGGTTCGTTGTTCAGTGTGATGCTAGTGAGCGAGGCATGGGCGTTGTACTGTGCCAACGGGAAAATGGAGAAGTAGAACACCCCGTCCTGTATGCTAGTCGTAAGCTGACCAGTCGTGAGCAGGCGTATAGCGCCACCGAGAAAGAGTGTGCGTGTATCGTGTGGGCCGTTCAGAAATTGTCATGTTACCTAGCCGGCTCGAGGTTTATCATTGAAACGGATCACTGCCCTCTCCAATGGCTGCAGACCATCTCTCCCAAAAATGGCCGCCTCCTGCGCTGGAGCCTCGCTTTGCAACAATATTCCTTTGAGGTGCGTTACAAAAAGGGGAGTCTCAACGGTAACGCCGATGGCTTAAGTCGAAGCCCCTAACGTGGGAATCAGCCTCAAAATTGCTTGTTACTGATGTTTTTCTTCCTGAGGCAGGATTTTTTTTTAACTTATTGCTTTTGTGTAGTGTTTCAAAGTGATGATGTGCTTTCTAGTGCAATTTTCCGATTTGTGGACGCGTTCTGAGTGCTGCTAAACTACTGTAAGGAACTAGGCAGCAGTATAAAAGGGGAAAGAGCCTGGCAGGGCTTAGTGAGGGTTGTGCCGTGCTTGCTGACTGAGCGGTTGACTTTCGGCGTAGTTCTAACGCTTGCCGGAAACGAGAACAAAAATGTCAACTCTCCCGAAGTCACTTTGCAGTGTCCTGTGTGCACCTGAACGTGAGAACGAGGCCTTCTCTGTGCGCTGCGCTCAAGAAACGCCAAAGGACGCCCGACTTCGGTTATGAGCATCATCGAGCGACATCCCTCCGGACAGCGGATGCAGTCCCCTGACCATCGGGATCTCCTTCCCCCGGCGGGGCGGTCTGTTACGTTTCGCCTACAACGCGCGGTAATGCCGGCGCGGATGCAACGGACGCCGGGGCTTCGTTCAAAGCGGCGGACATTTTGGCCCGTGCGACGCCGCCGCAACGCTTCCCCGCCAAGCGTGTCCAGGCGTGTTTCAGTGCCACGTGTCTTCGTGTGTGCGTGTGTGTGTGTGTGCCCTCGCTTGTCAAAGCGCGGCAGCCGGGGAGCGGAGTTCCCCAAATGAGGAGCCAGGAGGTCTCTCGGCTCGACCGGGCGCGCCGTCGTGTGGGCGGGTTGGCGATGCGTCACTACACTCGGTTCACCATGTCTCTCGGCTCAACATGTCTCTCGGCTCGACCGTGCGCGCCGTCGTGGGCTCATGCTCCGCCGTCGCGTGGGCTCTTCCCGTGACCTTCCCTTTTGGACCGCGACGCCGAGAGTATAAGAGCAGCTGCCTCCGGACGCCAGGAGAGAGGCTCCGATTTGTACTGTTGAGTTACGTGCTCTCCCGTCTCTCCACTTCGGTCGACCTGACCGGCCGCTCTTTTGCTATGTTAGAATAAACAAGTTGTTCTGTTACCAGTCTTCTCTTGCTTTGCCGGGACCTTCGGATGCTTCCTGTGCCCCAGGCCGCCAGGCCAACGCTACCCTTGGGGCTTGCGACCCATTGGCAATAACGGGCGTCAGCACCGAGACCCCAACAACTCGCGCCAGCGGTGCGATTACTACAGTGCCATAAGAAGCCAGGTAGGCATGGAGAACCATGGTTTTAAAAAGTTCCACTTCATTTCTCTGTTTTTGTATTGTGCTTCGCGGTGAGGTGTTAAATCCCAGCGACCACGGCGACGCGGCGGCGTCCGAGTCAAGTTCGAGCCAATTGCGAAGGGTGAAAGCGATGCAAAATTAAACGGGTCGCTAGAAAATGCGGTTCCCCAATTTGGAATCCGCGCATCCCCCCTCACTTTTCTTCTCCCCTCACCACTGCTGATCCCCGTTCAGGTGTCAGCAGGCTACGCTTGACAGTTACAGTGAGGTCAGGAGAAATCCCCATTCGTTCCTTTATTTGTTTTACCTATTTTCATTAAACAAACATTAACTGTCGTTTATTGCACTACATGAGCCGGCCGAAGCTCAGTGTGCTGAACGTGTGCTAAGCCGCCAGCGTGCACCCCTTCGAAAACTCGGCAATCAACGGATCCAAACAGGGACTTCCGCGAGGCACACGATGATCTGAAAGCACGGGGGCAGCCGTCAAAAGCGAGGATCGGTGGCTAAGCCCACCGGCTCTCTTTTTCGAGTGTGTGAGACGTCAATAGAAAAGAACCTCACACACTGCGTCTAGAAAAAGTAGGAGTGCCTGGGAAGTTAGAAAGATTAAGCGCAGTAAACAGCGGCACAAGAACCTCCGAAGCCACAAGCACGAAGAACAGACAAGTCCAACTAGCATCTCGTCATTGCACGGTAAATGTGCAATCACTGCGCCAACATTTTTTTTTATTAAGCTCTGTGGCGATTGCCACCAACACAGGCACTCCTGCGAGCGACTTCAAAAACCCCGGGCGGAGGGAATCGTAAGCAAGAAGACCGCCGCCAAGAACGCAATCGCCTAGCAATCGCCGCAAAAAGAAAAAAAAAGAGAAAGAAAGAGAAAAAAGAGTCGCTTTCATTTTGCTTCCCGAAACGCGCCCTCCGCGGCTTGCCACCTAGCCCCGCAAGCAACCGACAGCGTCGTCCGCTTTGCGCCGGAAGATGGGAGAGTCACGCCATGAGTTTTATTTTTCTTTTTTTTTCCCGCACTGGGACTGCCGTACCTGGAAACCGTATCAACATTTCAGGAAAGGAAAAAAAAAAAGCCCGTTACTCGCTCACGACTACCCGATTCCGCTCGCTCAATCTGTCCTCCTCGGTTATCCGTCAGTTCGCCTGGACGTCGCCGGCGGCCGCGTGGACAGCCCGAGTGCCTCCTGACACTCGGTACATGTGCCTCGTGAATTCTTTGAGTACGCGACACGAAGGAAGACGCTGACTATTACGCCGGCAGGCATTCGAAAGGCAAGCACTGTCGCACAGATAAAGCAGTACCTCAAAACTCTATTTTAGCTAGCTTCGCGCTAAGAGGGTAACTGCTAGAACGGAAATCGATGTGAATCCTTCCCTCATTTTCTCTCTCTTCTGCCATTTTTTTTTTGTTTTACCTCGAGACTCCGGTGCCAGTATGCCAATGTGTTCGCACAGCAAAAGTTCTCGAAACTCGAAATTCAGACCAATGGATGGCCCCCCCATTACCAGTCCAGCTTTACCGGCAAATAATCAGCCAAGCAGAATCGACGACGCCCAATCGCATGACGTCTCAGCCAGCCGACACAGAAAGTTGCTGACGTAGAAGCGTAACTTACTACAATAAAGCTCGACTTCATTTTCGCTTTGGTAGCTTCCCTTCAAGAGAACAAACGCGCGTATCGCGCATGCGCAACCGTTCAACCTGCCCACACTATCAGCTTGCACCATTTCTTCGTTCCCCTGTGCTTAGCACAGCAAACCAGAGCACAGGCCCGCCCGTCAGCCTTTCTGCAAGCAAATTACTACCTTTCTCGCTCTGCTTGTGTGTTACAAGATCCCACCTGTCGATATACGCTCTGTTGCAGGACATTATTTCCCTTTACAGTGCAGCATGGACGCAAGCACAGGGAACACGAACACACCTGTATGCGCGTTGCACTGCAGAAAAAATTGCCTGCCAACTTGTTCGAGTCATCACCTTGCTTACAAGTCATTATTTGGTTGCATCGTCCCGTAACTACGTTTTTTTCACCAACGATGTTCTGACCTTGATCCGGCGACGGCATCTGCCAATAAGGGGCGTCATCCCACGAAACCACCGTGTTACAATTCTAGGCCCCGGTGGACTGAGCCCTATGCTGACGGATACATTGCTAAAACCGGCCTACACTTGCGTACGTAATCCTTATTGCCGCCGAACAAACTTAAGAAATCAAAATAAATAAATAAATAAAGTACGTTCTCTCATTATAGCTCGTTTGCCGTATGATGCGCGTGTACATTCTGTCGGTTCTCCACCCAGCAGCCTTTGTGTGATTTCATCGGCACCTGGCAACTTTTCACCTCGGCCTTCTACGGAATTTTATTTACGACTACTTGGCACTCATGAGAAAGGAAACTGCATTGCGGCCCTGTCGAGCTTTTGTTGATATACCTAGTGGCACCGTCGCTTAATACGTATTCCACCAAGTCTGTGACCGCGGAAGCAAGCGCGCGTTGTTAAGAATGGCCGTACGGGGTGGCAACGTGCCAGCTTTCAGCCCGCTGCACGTGTTCCAAGCCCACCAGACGGGGCGCCCTTCGGAGAACTGCGAAGAGCCGGCAGCCACGTGGCGCGCGATCAACTCAGGAAATTGGTACTTGGCCGAGCCACCCGGGACAAAGCAGAGTTCTACGAAGCCCTCTGACGTCGGCACTGAAAGCTGGGCGGTACCGAGAACTGTCCGGCCTTTTCACCTGTGTATGAGCGCAACACGAACATTACCGTCCACGGGGCCCTCGAACGTGTCAGCCTTTGTGTGTGTAGGCTCGAACGTGGGTGCCTTTGTGCGTGTGAGCCATACTGCGGGGCGGCGGCAAGTTTACAATGATTGGACGAACATTCCCGACCATTCCTGTTCCGTCCACGCCGAACGATGACGTCGAACTATGACGTCAAGCGGAGAGCTTATAAGCAGCGTTTGCGGGCTGCTAGGGTGTGCTCGTGTCGTGCTCGTTGTCGGGAGCTGAGTGCTCTGTCATACTAGAAATGTACTAGTGAGCTGTGTGCTCGTAAGCTGTTTGCTGTATGTTAGTCTTGCGGGCTCCATATGGGAGTCACGCTAGTCTGCCAATATATCCTGCTTAAACTGTTAATATGTAAATAAATCCTGTTCACCGAGTTCCTGTCTACGACCTTCATCTCCTTCAAATGGTGGCAGCGGCGAGATAGTCCAACGACTCCTACATCTGGTCGACAGCGGTAGGATCGTCCGACAAATCTTACAGCGTCAAATTGAAAACGAAGTGTTTGTTGACGAACTCTAGGCGAACGGCGGTATACAACTTAATTTTTATCGTTTTGTTTGTTGACAGATGATATCCGCCAAACGTGGGATCGAGATAAGAATGCCAGTAGGCCCACCAATGTCGTTTTTATTTCACAAAATTGGCGTAATAACAAATCAATATGTAACTAACAAGACGAAACATTTAACTGGCAATGTTTGGGGTTACTAAAAGAAATAATCCGTGTTAAATGACACAGTAACGCCGTGGCCACAGATCAGGCTTTTCTTGGCACAACGGCGCGATATGCGAAAAGATATAGCGAACTGTATAATCTGAGACCACCGAGTAGCCAACTGTCCGCTACCTTGGACGGGAGTGCTGAAGTCGCTTTCGCTCACTCTCTTTGATGGAGCCAAGCGCGGCCTCAGATTCTACGCGGGAGTCGGGAACAGTGCCGAAAAAAGAAACAAAAAGCATGGAAAGAAACAGAAAAGAGAAACGCCATGCGGTGCGGCTGCGTTCGCGGGGCGACGCAGCAGGATATCAATGCATGTATACGACATCGCTCGGGCACATCTGTTTCATCGCATCTCACATCTGCGACGCGGCGTCGTAGTCTAGAGAGAAAAGCCCCGCTTCGTCGTAAGTCACAGCCTGCGCGCGGCAGCAATCCGACAGAAACCCGGCTGCGAGTCGCAAGCCACTTTGAGAGAGACGGCGCTTAGCGGAAAGCAACTCAATAAATTATATTCCTAGGTTTCTTACGTGCCAAAATCGCAACCTGATAGTGAGACACGCGGTGCACATGGGAGACTGCGGATTAAATTTCACCGCCTGGAGTTCTATATGAAGTACACCTAAATTTAAGAACGCGAGCGTTTCTTTATTTTTTTCTTTTTTTTTTTTGCACTCGCCCCCATCAAAATGCGGGTGCCAAAGGGGCGATCGAACTCGCGAGCTTGAGCTCAATAGCGTAACGCCAAAGCCACTCACTACGTTTTTCTTTTCTTTCTCCTTTTATTCCCTTGGGGCCTTTCCCCAACAGAGCGTAGGCAGTCGGTAATTACATTGGCTAACCTAACCTCCCTTTCTTTCCTGCTCTTTTTGTCTCACTCTCTCTGTCACTAAGCTATAGTGCGACGGGTGAAACTAGAAACGGCATGACGTAAATATTGCTGTTGCTTCATTCTAATCCCTTTGAGATCACCCGACCCTCACAAGCTGCCGATATCGTTGAGAACGTGCAGTGTCTCGGGACATTGACCACGACCGTAAGGGAGAAGAATTGTAATAAAAATGTTACATTATTCGCGGGTTCGTTACCCGTAAAACTTGGAAAACTTCGTTTTTGCCGTAAAAAAAGAACAGTGTCGAAAGAATATATCAAATGACAAAGCTATAGTCTTGAGCATGCTTTTTAGTGGGCAGCAAGTTAGAAAGGTTTTCTAAGTTTGACTTCTCACTGCGCCCCCTTTACGCTTCCGTTAATGCCATCGTTTTTAAACACGGCCGAGCTCGAGGCCGCAACGCTAAGTCAGATTCTCGCGCGAACCAGACAACAAAGAAAGGAACACAAACAGAAGTTCCGCTGTGTGTTCCTTCCAGGCCGCATGAATCACGCGATAATTTCTTTTCTTGTTCGCGGTCACGCACCAACTATAACCAGCCCCCGCCACGCGTTCTTTGCCGAGGCCAAGACCCGCAATCCATCTCGACGGCGATGTGCCCGCGGCACCCCGGATGCGGGACAACGTGGACGGGTCGGTGCGCGCGGCGATCGGCAAGACGGCGGAGCAGTGTAGTACGTACGCGATCGGAGCCGACCACGCTCTGATTCCCCGACCACGGCACGCGAACGGTCGCTCGCCGCCCGCGACGCTAGAGTGGGCGCACGCCGCGAGAGATTATCGCCACGACTCGGCACAGCTGGGCCCCGTGCCAGGTACGGGACGCTACTGCGCACGGGCAAGCGACACGCGACGAGCTTTCATTGGACGGTCGCGACGCCGATGGTTATCGCTTTCCGCGAGGCCGAACGCGAGACGAAAAAAAAGGAATGGAGGAAGGAAAAAAAAAGAAACTCGAGGAAGGACGCTACGTGACGAGGTGCGCCGGTCAATGAATTCAACGACGCTCGATCTACGAAACCTTCCGACTGGTTGTTCCGAATGGTTGTATGACAGCACCGAAGTGTTGGGGAGAAATTTCTCTCCCAGGCTATAGTTGCTTCGTGCCCGTAACTCCCTGGCGCGAAAACACACGGGCGGGTGCAAAGGTTGAGGCACTGACAGGGCCGAACGCGCAGACTTCTTGCTCTTCGAGAAGCCAGCCACCAAATAAACTAGTATGGGTTAACAGTACGGATGCTTTGTGTCACGACGAAGACGACGACGATGATTTGGGTGCTGCCGTCTGCTCGTGCTGACCTAAGCCTTAGACGACGCACTATGTCGTAATACCAGACGTGTTCAAATACGATTTCACCAATGTAATCTCTCCCGTAAAAATAGCCCTCGCGTTCTCCAATCGCCGAGACGATCGAGAGCCGGTCGACACATTTACCTCATGTCTAGTCGGGTTTCTTCTACCCTCGTGCCATGACGTAGCCTTCGCAGTTCCCGCAGCGCGCGGCAGGAACAGCGCGAACATCTTCACTGTAGCGTGTCTGTGAGTGACGTCAATGGCGCAAAGCTTTCGAGCTGCAGCAGCGAGATCAGGGAGGCTCGTGCTTCAGTTCCGTCAGTGCGAGCATCAGTCCTTTGAGACGTTATCGAAGCACTTCTACCTTAGCTTCCTACGGTACAGTGCCGCTAGACCTGAAATTCTTCCCGAACACGTGTCGAAGTACGGCTTCGCCCTGGTGAAACAGAAAGAGGGCTGAAGCGTGAGCCTCTCGGCGCGTGCCTGTCACAGTCCAAAAATCACCCCCTTTCAGCCGTCGCGAAAGGCTTGGAAAAGCTTTTCGCACTAGCACGGAAGTAGGCGAGCGAACCGGCGTCATACGACGCGGCGTACATCCACAAAGAGAACACCTCAAAGACCCGCAGTGCCTACTCAATTAACACCACGCATCTTCGAAAATGGTTTCCGGGTTCGGAGTATCGGGGGACATAGTTGTCACACACCGGCGAAACCTGCGCGCACTGCCCAGACTGCGCCTGTCTCGGTTTCTTACGAAATGGATGCGTGAATGGATTTCATAAGTGCCCTTCAGAGGCCGGGCCGCTCAATAGGCACCACTGGAAATTTTTGGTTATACGATGGAACGTGTAGATAGCGGTCTAAGGAGCGTTTCACCGAAACACGCTTTCCAATCGGCTCACTGTTGGAAGAGCTAGAATGAATAAACGGTCCTGTTGCCACGCCACCAGGAGGCGAGCATCTCCGCCAACGGAGATACTCTCTGCCTCTGCGTCTATAGCGCCCCCAAGCGGCCTTCCACGCTTGCCTTCTCCCACATTGCCGGTGGGGAGCAGCTTTCTTGCCCCCCCCCCCCCCCCTTTTTCGCTTCCCATTCCCCAGCGCAGCACGGTTGAGCTGTCCTCCTTCGGAGACAGCTGCACATTACCGCCCAACTTTTCTTTCTCCCAAAGCAGAATCTCCACCGCCCCGTATCGCCTCCTTTCTTGTGGCGTTGCACCATCCGCAGTGGCTGGTTAGTCACGGTGAGTGACGTAACGCGCACTGCGAAGAGGCATTTGTGCTTGTGACCGTGTCGCTCCTTCCCTGGAGAGGGAAGGAGCTCGGTGTTAGATTTAAAATGTCAGATGTCCTCAAGGGGGGGAGTCATAGCTAGGCGGGAATTGGTCCTCCTCCGCTGTTCATCCTCCGGCAGACATCCAAGCCCTCGAAAAACAGGCACTACCCTGTTCTGTCACGCAAATTATATTTCCAGATTTCTCGTTTGGCGTTACAGCACAACTACAAGGACTTTCCTTATTTCCGTCCTCTGCATCTGACTTAGCGTTTCCGTATCTCTCACTTTTTTTTTTTTACTTTCTTTATGACTCCAGGTCGCCAGCATCGACTTCCAACGCCACCCTGCACACGGTCACAACCTTTGTCGGACCCACACAGCGCAGCCCATGGTGGCGGCTTCGGTGTCGCCCGCACAAAGTGAAGCGAGGCGCCGAAACGCGAAAGCGACGTCCGGGATTACCCGTACACACTCGTCGAGAGGCGAGGGCCGAGAACGCGCCGGAATTCCGGACTGTATTGCTCCGGTTTATATAGCCTCCGCCCATCTGAAATGCCACCGGCACGACATCGAGAGTCGACTCTCCCGATCAGCGGCGGCAGCAGTCCGGGTGGGTATACACACACACGCACACACACCCGCGAGGACAGACGATGACATAGAGACGCAGCTGCGTCGCGTCGCGATCACCTCGCGCGCCACGGAGACTTTATATCGAGCCGCGCAAACCCGAAGCCCTGCTGTGCTGCCGCGCATCGGCGCGCAGATCCGATGGTCACGAAATGCGGTTTTCGTTTCTCGATCGCGTTCTCCCTCTCTCTCTCTCCTTTACTTTAAGAGCAGCATCGCGTTCAAAGCCGGTTTGATTCCAACTTCATGGGCGGGCAGGCGGCGTGCTGGTTTCTTTTTTCTTAGTTTTTCTTTTTATATAACATCGACGCTAACCGAGGCGGGAAAAAGTGCAGCAATGGCGGCGTTCGTCCGCCGATGAAATAGTGTCCGCGGAGAAGAGAAGTGGCGAGGCGAGGAAAACAAAAACAAAAAAGAAATAGGCAGGGAGGAAAAGAACAGAAGACGAAACAAAGCGAGAACCAACGAGAGCGGCACGACCTCGTAAACGCGAACGGAAGCGCAACGTGGAACCGCGCCGAGCAAAGTACGCTTTTTACACGGCGCCGCTGCGTCGTCCCGCGTGCAAAAAGGGAGGGAGGATCGTCTCGGCCGAGCAGCGCGAAGGCCTCTGAACTGAACGCCGGGGTTTTGCCTCCCAAAACCACGACCTGGCACCATTACGAGGCACGCCGTATAGTCGCGGACTCCGGATTAATTTTGATCACCGGGGGATCTTTAACGTGCCCCCCATGCACGAGACACGGGCGGGTTTTCAACTTTTGCGTTTCGCACCCTCCCCCCCCCCCCCCCCCCCCCCGTTACCGAAATGCGTGAAGGCCTTTCTCAGAAAGCCAGCGACATCTGGCAAGGGCGAAGCACTGCTTACACTTCCACGATGTGCGAGGTGCTATTAGATACGTTTAGCAGCGTAACGCAGACGTATACAAAGTACCGTGTAGGCGGTGTAGGAATATACGAATGCCGTTAGCAGCTCTGTGGTGACAGATAAGTAACATCGTGTTTAAGCAAAGTGCGAACAATATTTTATAACAATTAATCGTCGATTCAGTTCCGCCCGTGTGACCGCATAGAAGTGCCGACGTGGCTGAAACAATATGCAGGATAGTTTTCAAAGGTAAACATTCGGACGAGATCTGCCTGGTCGGGACAACTAGCCGGATTAAATAAGTCAAACTCCGAACAACTCAAAACACGTACTGGTATTTCGGGAGCCCTTAGTAAGCACCGCTGCTCCTCCCGCGATATCACCCCTGAAGAAGGTACCGAACTAGCTCCGGAACGTCGGGTTGTTAAATAATGTAAGGGTCTCTCAGAACTTTCTCGAAGTTTCATCGATTTTTGCACATCTTACAATCGTACGAAACAAAAAACCGCTTCTACCGCGTTATGGCTGACCACAGCGTCACAATTAAGGTGTCGCCACCAGGGCAATAGCTTCGGGATGCATCTTCCAAATTCCGAATTCAATTCTGCGGTTTTCTCCGCCAGAACCACAATCTCAGTATGAAGTGTGCCGTAGTGGGGAACTCCGGATTAATTTTTACCAGCCGAAATACACTTAAGTGCACCTCAGCCTAAATGCACGAGCACTTTTTGCATTTCGCCCCCGTCTAAATGCGACCGCCGCGGTCGGGATCGAACCCTCGACCTGAAGCTTAGCAGCGCCACGCAACAACCGCTAAGCTACCGCGGCTGGTTATACCTTCCTGCATTTCGCGCCGTGCGTCTTCGCTATATTGACTCCGCTACGCGAAAACTATGACATACCGTGGCACAACCGCGGATATCAGAGCGAGAGAAGGAAAGGAGCCGGGGTCGTGATTTCGTCGGCGCCACCTATACCCGAGACGTGAACGAGCGGCATCCGTATCTATCGGCGTTCGGTCGATTAGCCAGCCATCAGTCGCGAAGCAGAGGCCGACCGCAATCTCTTCAGTGGCCGATTTCTGCCGGAAGCGCTTCCCGCAACACTTCGTGGAGCTCACGCGGGATTATTATTATTTATTATTTATTTATTTTCTTTTTGTCACGAGTACCCAAAATGCACTTAGCTACGAAAATTTGCTATTTCAGCGTGACCAAATACTGCTGATGGTTGTCACAAGTGCGTTTCCGCCTTGTCGGTAACCACATGCTTTCTGTAGTACTCAGCGCAGAAATTTGGTATAGAACGGACGGAAGCTGAGACACACGGGCGCGTTGCTTCCAACAATGGGTCATTTGAAGCTGGATCAGGCCGTTTGTATATACAAGGCAAATACCAAGCATGCGCGAACTAAACCCCGTAGTATAGGACGTTCCCGCAGACGACAGGCTACCTGCTCCAGAAAGTAGATAGCAGCGCTGCAAGTAGACAAGTGGCAACTACGCTTCATTGACACCGCACGGCTAGTCAGAATAGACCTTTATTGATAGCATTTCTAGATATTAAAGGAGTTTATGACACCGTAAGCAGGTAATCGTTAAGGGTCATTTTCAAACACGATGCCACAGAGGACGATTTCGTGCAGCTGCTGAGGGAGATATATAGAGACAACCGAGTAAAAATTGCATGGGAAGGCCGAAATAGTAATGAAGTGGTGTTAAATTCACCAAATAATGAAGCAAGGATGCCCTCTTTCTCCACTGTTGTTCACGCTTTATGTTAAGGGTATAGAAAGACAACTGGAAGACACTCAATTAGGATTTGATTTATCACACACGCGTAATGGACAAATGGTGCAAAAGGAGGTCGCCGCAGTGATCGATGCAGACGACATATTGGTAATAGACTAGAACGCAAGAGATTTACAGACACTGGTCCATACGTGTGGCAACGCAACGAGAAATCTAGGCCTTAAATTTAGCACCGAAAAAGTAACTACGTGCTCTCGATTCAAGAGCAAGTCATATCCACAGTGAAGCAATGTAGATACCTCGGCGTATACATAAACGAAGCAAAGACTTATACTCAAGCACCCACCAAGATAACCTGTAAATAAACGGGCAGCGCAAGGCAGCAATCATGAAACATAGAGCACTTTAGGGTCACAATAAATATGAAGTGGTCCGTGGAATCTGGAAAGCAGCCACGGTGTCACCGCTAACGTTCGCAAAAGCCATTCTGTGCCTAAATTCGTATATCTTGTCAGGTTGGAAGTTAACCAAGGATCCGTAGGCCGGTTGGCTTTGGGGGCCCACGGTGAAAGGAGTAATGAGGCAGTGGAGGGCGACATGGGTTGGGCCTGTTCTGAAGTCAGAGACGCACAAAGCGAAATTAGTTTTGAAGAGAGAGTCAGGAACACGGATGAAAAAAATTATGGCCTGCTATAAGGTGCACAAGTACCTTTGCTTGAAAAGCGTGCGACGGAGGAAGTAGTCAAGAAAGTTCGCAACACCAAGTACAGGGTAATTGAAACTGTAAATAGTCAACCAGGAGTCACCAGAAAGAAAGTGAGAGAGACAGTTAATTGGATGCAAAGAATGGAAACAAACAGGACTATGGAGGTTTACAAGAATGAGAAGAAATAAATTAGAAGGGAAAATCTGTACGATAACACAAAGGGCTGTGCCTTGCTATTTGAGGCTCGAGCCGGTTGCCTAAGGACAAAAACCTACCGGAGCAAATATTCACAAATATACGAGGCATCTGTACGCTGCAGAAAAAAAAATCGGAGACAACTGAGTACATATCCTAATAGAATGCGAAGAGAGATTGACTCAGTGAAAACTGTAGGTAACGTCCACCTTCCAAAAAGAGCCTGGGTATAATGTGGACGGAGGCACCAACCGATCAGCAGTTAAGATAAGCAAGAGAGGTTTAGAGTATCGGTGGAAATAAAGCAGGGAAGAGATTGATACGACCGGATCTCCTACAGCCATGGCTAGCGGTACAAGGTAGATTTTGAAGGGAAAAAAAAATAGATTAAGGAGATGCTCACAACAATGCTAGGTAAAAAAAAGTATAGCATACTTGATGAAATCAGGCATGCTACGTGACTATTTGTCACCACCTTGTCTCAAAGGGGATGTCATCAAATCATCATCATCATTATGGGGTTGGAGGAAGAGCTTCGAGTCGAGATCCGTTTCAGAATATGTGGGTAAGATCGAGCCAGCAGTTCTTTGCTCGATAAGACTATATTGTCGCGAATTCGTTTATTAATCTGGTTATTTGCATTTTATGTCCGTAAACAACAAAGCAATTATGAGACAGGTAACTCACGGACTCTTCATTACGCACTTGTATACGAGCGCAACTTTGTCTTGTTCCTAGTATGTAGCGTGTTTCTACTGTATGAAAGCTTAGATTGTTTTTTTTTTTTCTACTTCTATTCTCTCCTTCATAGCTTGTTTGCTTTGAGTTACTATTTCGTCATACCGGGCCCTTCAGCAGGCAAACTGCCACCGCAGCCGGGATAGAAACGTCGAGCCCTGCAGCGACACCAACCGCAGACAAGGTATACGGAATGGCGCTGGCTCAGTTCACAAGTATGACACCGAGACCTCTTTGTCCTGGAAAGACCCTCCCTCCCCCCAAAAGAAAGAAAGGAGAGAGAGAGACAATGTAAGACAGAAAAAACGAAACCCTGACACATATCGTCCAGGTACGAGATGGAGAGTACGCCGTACGTATCGGATTATGATGGGCCGACGTAATCTCGGGGATGCGCCGTCACCCGTGGGCCACTTCCCGCCTGACGACGGCGTGGCCGCATTCGGTTGCCCGAGGCGTTAACGCGAATCGTACGAACGCTCCCCCCCCTCCTCAATTCGCGTCACGCGTGCGGCCCCGAAAAGGCCGAGGTGGATGATGCACGACGGCCAATAAAACACCAGCTTTTGCCGCACGGGAGAGAACTCCGTCTCGGCCGTGCGGCCTCGTGCACGACGTGGCGCTGGTCGTCGCACCGAATGTCGCAGGGCCGACCGCACCGCGACACCGTTCCGCTCCGTTCGGTCGGGAAGCACCACCGGGCCCGGACGATTGCGCGGCTGTGCCCACTAATACGATCACGTCGATCAGGTGTAACGCGATAAGATCGAGCGACCATCCTGGCCCAAATAGGTGGTTCCTGGCGTCCCACGAGTGGTGTAGCCAGATATTATTATTATTATAATTATAATAATTATTATTATTATTGTAATGAAGAAAGGAGGAGAATGGCATACCGATCATCATCAAGAACAGAGGGCACGAGACCGGCGTTCGAACACCACCATCTTGCTCTCCGCGCTCACTGTTCCGAGCTACCGCCCGTTTGTTGGACTCGCTCAATAAACTTCCTTACATTATTATTGAATAAAGGGAAAATCAGACATCCACCTGTTCGTAGCAATTGCTACAAAGGAAACCCATACGGGTTCCTCGAAAGAAATTTATTATTATTATTACAATTATTATTATTATTATTGATGAGGGAAGGGGACGCACGTGCCCGCACGGATGTACACCTCCTAGAAAACAAAATCCGCTTTAAAGACATCACCGTTGCGTCCAGGATAAAACTGTCGAGCTTGACAACACTGAAGCCCTCGGGCTCGAAGGCGGCTAACTTTCACGCGTAATCCAGCGCACCGCGCACCCTTTTCTGCTGCGGTATTCCGAGAGACAGCGGAAGAAGCAGCGCGTTCGAGTGACATCACTCGGCGCACAATTCTTCAAATCGAAAACTGCAAGCAGGATGACGCAGAGAACGCTGCCCTGTCGTTACGTTTTCTGCGCGTGCAAAGAACACCTGGTCTCGATCGGGGGATGCGAATTTGCGTGTGTTCGAAATGTACGGTATTAAAGGCGGAACACCTGCTGTGTGTCCCGGCCGAATGGCGGCGCCCCTTAAGCAGGCGCCCTCGCACACGCAGTGTTCCATTTTTGTTTCTTCTACACTAAATTTTGCCCCCTTCTCTCTCTCTCTGTCTCTCTTTTTTTTTTTTTGTACGCTGCATTACTAGCAAGAGCAGAAAAGGTGGGCGTGGGGGCCCCGAAGTTAGCGCTGCGGGTTTATCACCGCACTTTTATCTATTTGCTTACTGGTGTGCGCGTGATACACAACTGCCCCGTGTTGGTTGTTCCTTGTTTACTTTGTGTTCTTTGATAGCCGAGGGTTAAAAAGGGAGGGAGGCAGAGATGAGACAATGTGCGACTGGACAGCATTTCCATTAACACGGCCAAAATTATAAAGCGCTTGGAGCTCTCTTCAATGAACCCGCTATCAACGTATAATCTCCGCGTATTGACGAGAGTTAACACGAAGCAGCTGTAGCGCTATCGTGCAAACGTTTCTCGGGCCTTTATGTGAAACCTCGTCCGTATCGCATCCTCCCCAGCTGCTGTTTCAATTCTATGCACTGCAAGTTTATTCTTCCGGGAAACACCTTGGAAAAGGGCATGGGATAAAAAGCTGAATCATCAGCTTGAGTTGGCCCATATAAGCCCCTGCACGGCAGTTGCGTGCAGTCAAGTCATGAACGTAAGCATTAGGAGACGCGGAATGCCTAACAATCAAAAAGTAAATCGCTAATTAATCAGTGATAATAATTAAGCAGTAAGTTGTTCTTATAGTGTTCACACGGAGATGAACAGAATCTAAAAATACGGTTATAGAATAAAAACAATGCAAGCACTACAGCAGTTCTGAAAAGCCATTGTCGTATCTGAAACTGTTATAGCCACGCTAAGAAACGCTACACCACAAATATTTTTGAGAATAAAGGCACAATTTTCTTTAACCTGACATTTATGCGATAATAAAAAGTATAAGGTTTTTTAACGAAACAGCTTCTAACCGAAAACCCCATTTTACGACAATTCAAGAAAAATCTAATGTATGCTAAAAGGCTCAATACTTGCA
The DNA here is from genome assembly GCF_023375885.2 of Dermacentor andersoni. Taxonomy (NCBI): domain Eukaryota; kingdom Metazoa; phylum Arthropoda; class Arachnida; order Ixodida; family Ixodidae; genus Dermacentor; species Dermacentor andersoni. The sequence continues at coordinate 101,689,143 of NC_092822.1, forward strand.
ACTGCGTAGCCGCCTGTCCGAAAACCGTCAACCCGTCCACCAGCCGTCCCTGTCACTGGGCCGCCTGTCCGTCCGCGCTTTTCATGTGCCCATCGGAATAATGAACCAGCTCGAATATAGACTAAATCTGTGATGGCGCTTTCCCTCGCGCTTCGTCTAGATTTCGTCCGAGCAATAAAAAAAAGTTATCCCCGCTCTTTGCAGGGCGAGTGGAAGGGGGTCGCTGAAGGGATTAGGGGCGGACATTGATTCTCGCATCGTGGAAGACCGACACAACAGAGACGGTCATTCAAGAACCACGGCAGTCGGCCTCCTCGTCGCACTGATCGAGAGACGCCGTCGCATATAACACACTGACTGCCGCTGATCTAACTCGGAGGCGGAAAAAAACAAGCGCAAAATGCGAGCCCAGTCAACCGCAGCCTATACCTGCGGAGTTCGCTCGAGCAGCACACGTGCAGCGTCGTTCGCTCGACCCACAACGTGGCTTCGACTGCCGCACTTGGCAGATCGCTTGCGCTGATCTTCTCGCATACATGTGATGAAATAGAGCGACCGATCAGCGACAGCGCAAGGTATGCGGCGTCACTAAGTGCGCCAAATTTGTGCGCGTATGTACAGCAGGACTTATCTGCGTAGCAAACAAACGCACACAGACAATCAAATTATCCAATTTCAACGTCTCGAAACTGACTCCACAACGGCTTACGAGGGACGCCGAAGTCGAAGGCTGCCTATTAATTTTGGCCACGTTTTTCTTTTTTTTTTTGTGACACGCACGTAAGACAACACCCCCCCCCCCCCCCTTTTTTTTTAACCTTTTGTTCTTTCATTCATACCAACGCAGCAGCTGCGGCCGGGTATCGATCCCGCGACCTCTCGCCGAGCAGCATATAAGCCTGCTCAGCCACCGCAGCGCGGATGCCAGCACGAACAGCGCACACAAATATCTGAAGATTTCGCGCTCGTAATTCGCGCTACTCGAAGCGCTCTGCTCGATGGGCGCTGTCACTCTGACCCCGCTTCGTTCGAGTGAAAAAGTTCTTTCACGAGTTTTATGTAAATAACCGCTCGAGTAACAACACATCTCCAGTCCCCCCCTCCTTTCTCCGGTTGGCGCAAGACCCGTGCCGAACGAACTCAAACGGAGCTTTTATTTATTTTTTGCTCTCTCGCGAACCAAAACGCTTCCTCGACTCCGGGCAGTTTGAATAGACGACCGGCTAGGGAGGCCCTTTGTTATTCAGATCAGAGGAGCGATGAAGGACCCGCTGGAGGCGACGGATGTGCGTAGAACATCGCAGTCGGGATTTCTCCAGCGCGCGGGGTGGAAAACGGCGCGCTCGGCCGAACTCGGGAGGCGAGGCGGGGAAACGAATTGTCGCGAAAATTTAATCGGCGCATTTTGTTTTCGCTTGCGCCATCGGCTCGCATTACGGCAGTGTCTCTATAAGCGGTCGGATGTGTGCAAAAATAATGCGCACAACCACCGTGCCACCGCGACCTTTTTTTTTTTTTTTTTTTTTTTACAGTGTACTCCGGAATGACTCGCAGACGATGTGCAAAATCTTGCACGTCAGATCTACCGCGGCGCATGGCTTCAATCGAACGCTTTCGTCCACGCTCCGCACGTTCATCTGAAGTAATGAGGTGTGGCGAGCTATAAATAACACATCAGCCTGTCACCCCACCCATTAAAGTGCACGGTGGGAGGGGGGCAAGCGAATGTCAAGGCTCCAGAAATGTATTTAGAACGGGATAGGCCGTACATAGGGCAGGATACTAGATTAGGATATGGTAACGCGTAAGTCACTCGTGCAGGCTAGCTCTGTTAGTCGGCACTCCGATTCAAAAGGAAAGCCATTTACCACCACGGCTGGTGAGTTAAGGTCGTATAGTAGTTACCCTGTCAGAGGGATGATGCGAGGTGTTTAGGTTTTAAGGATATTAGGCGAAAGGACAATTGAATCTCTCCTGAGGACTGGCAAGCGATGGCAGCAAGATTGGCACGGTGAAACTCGCCGCTGTACAAGCCTAGTGGCTATGACGTTGAGTTGCTAAGCTCCAGGTCGCGGGTGCGATACCGGAAGCAGCAACCGCATTTTTGTCGGTGGCCAAATGCAAAAAAAAAAAGAAGAAAGAGAGAGAGAAAAAAGAAACAAAACAGCTAACATCCGTACACTTACATTCAGGTGCACGTTAAGCAGCCCCAGGTTTTGCAAAATAAATCAGGAGTCCCGCGTTATACGGCACGCCTGATATGATCAGACGGCCGGTTTGGCCCGTGAAGCCCAACAAGTCATTCCATTCGGCGAGAAAGGCCCACGACGGCCGATCTGAAGCAGCGAACGGGCACGACGCCGTACGGTGCGCGCACGCTGTCACAACGCAATGAGACGGGCATCCCTTTTTTTTTTTTTTCACGCTGACGTTGGCAAGCGAGAGAACGCGAGAGCATCTCCAACGGCATATCGCAAATGGAATGCATTATGCAGCGAGTTTCACGGCTAGCAGGTAAGCAGAACGCGGATCCCCAGCGCGAGTCCTTGCTCAGCGCGCGGTCGTATGTACAGGTTTCGAATTGCACCACGCGCGCTCGACTTTGCGAAGGCTCCGAACAGGCCACTGAAAGCGGCTGGCGGAGAATCGCACTGTCGACTGCGAAGTGCGTGGCGCGCGCACTAGGCCGGTAATTAGATGGCTCGGTCGTGACGGCTAAAGGAATGCAGCATATCGTCTTCGTGTATAGAAGCAGGTAGAGACACACAGCAAGGATTGAGGAAATCGAGGTGATGAGATGGCGCTTCAGTGAACGAAAAGTGTAGGCCTCATGCGGCTACTACAGGCTCGATAAAATGCGACGTTTTATCAGACGTCTAAGCACGTATACCTTGCGGGTTCAAGTGGTGCAGGCCACTCTGACAGACCGCGAGGCCGAATAAGTCACTTATACTGAGGTTCGGGCCTTAATCACGATACGTGAGCTTTGTTCGCGCTTTACTACAAGCTCAATTCCAATAAGATGGTAAAAAAAAGGGGGGGGGGAGGGAATATTTCTACATCTCTGGCTTTTTGTTTTTCCCCAGCAAGTGCAAATGCGATCGGCGTAATGCTGCGCGCAGCAAGCTCTTTTTCGCTAATCCCATGGCTCCAGCTCGCAACCATCGTTCGCTATTTGTCGTTGCTGCGAAATGATACTAAATAAAACGAAGCGAACATCCCGAATTTTCGGTGCAGACTGTGTGTATCGCCGATGTACAACAGAAGTGGCGTTCCCGCGAGCGAGTCTGACACAACGAGGTCGGAACAGTGACCCAAGTTCCAAGCAAACGTCTCTTTATCGACACGCCGCGAGTCCGGTTTGAATTGAGAGCTTCGTGACGTCATCAATTCGCTTGTCCGCGGCGCAGCGCTCGTGTCCGCGACATTAACCCGGCGCTTCGAACTGCGAGCCGACGAAAGCAGCCGCCGCTGCCGAGTTCAAAGGGCAGCGCATTCACGCGAGATCACAAAGCCAACGACTGCATCGGCACGGAGGCGAGAGCCCCCCTGAGTGCAAGCAGCTGCGTCGCCGATGACAGCCCGGCGTTTCCCGAGTCCGCCGGACACCTCCCATTCCTCGCGAGCTCGCGGCTAACGCTGATACGAATGGCCGTGCCAGTAGTGGTATGATTTCTGAAGTGAAGGCGCTAAAAAGACGGAGGACGAAGAAGAAACACACACACACAGGGCGCCCTGTGTGTGTGTGTTTCTTCTTCGTCCTCCGTCTTTTTAGCGCCTTCACTTCAGAAATCATGCTTAACCAACACGCCCAACTATCCATCAAAACAGTAGTGGTACGTACGCGCGCGCTTCGGACCGAGCCACGGCGGCCGGCAAACAGGTTTCCTGCTGCAGCGTCCGAAGGCTCCGCGGAGGAAAACGAAAAAGAAAAGGCCCTCCCCGACAAGTTCGCAGTCGGCAGCACGCGCTGGCCAGCTTCGGCACTCGACCACAAACCGCGGTGCCCGCTTTCCTTACGAACAAGGTTGACCCGACGACACCACCCGCGTGCTTCACACATCGGTCCCGCGAAAATCAGCTAGCGGGCCACGACGTTTTGTCGAGGTCGGGAAATCGGGGCGCGAAACGATGGCTACCCCGCCCGACGCCTACATTTCGAGTACCGCCAAAACGTAAACAAAATTCTGCAGTGGGTTGCGCCAGCGACGGGAGCGGCTTTTCCGCCTTGGCACGCGCTGTGCCAGAGCGGACGTGGCTGCCTGCGAAAAGACGCGTCGTCTGCTTCGCGCCGAGACGTGTCTCGGACCGTACGCGAAACGCAGCCGAAATAGGCGGTCCAACAATAAACACTCACCGACAAGACAGCCGAGGACGATCGCCGCCGTCGCTGCCAAAGCCGGAAGCCCGAAGAAGTTGCCGTCGCGTGCCATGCCAGCAATCCTCGATCGGGCAACCAAACGAACAACACAGGAAGAAAATAAAATAAAGAACACCTCCGCTGGGGCGTCGCAGGTGGGGACGGCGATGTCGCGGAGCGAATCCAAAATCCCACGTCAAGCGAAGCAAGAATCCGCACGTTCCTCGCTGGATCGGTTGTAGTGGTAGCACGTCACGCCGTCGTTGCGGTAAGCCTGTCGCACACTCGACACAAACGCGCACCGCACACCGTCGGAACGACGACCGACTGAGAATTCACCGAACACGGGGTTATTAACGTTGGAATCGTCGGGGTAGCGTCAACCTGGGCAACCACGTCACCTTCCGCAGCCACGGCACGCGCGAGAACACAGCCCGACCTTGCTTCTACCGCGTTTGAACGACGTCACTTTTCTTGTTCGTCACCGATGGGAAACGACGACCGCGCACGCCAACGCCACAAGAAACGCACCACGCTCAGATGGCACGGCAGCAGCAGCGCGAGGGGGGAAATCTCCAGCAGACAACCGCCACCACTGCGACCACTGCACGACGCGTAGTCAGAAGGCGCGCGCGGCGTCCCCCGTCTCAAACGCGAGCGTTGGAATGACGCCAGCGCGGCACGAGGTCACGTGACCACCACGGGCGCCTCCCATTCGCGGAGCTAGGGAGAGAGAGACTATGAAAGAGGCGGCGAAGGAAAAGACGTCCCTCCCAAGTTTGCTTGCCTGGAGCGGAGGTACGCCGATAGGATGTGCGCGTCCTTCTTTCCCATTGCACCGCTGCAAGGAAATAAAGTAAAAGGGAACTGGGTTTCAGCTTTATTTAACCCTCTCTTTAGGCCTTCGCTGTCTTGATGCCCACGTGATACCTACCAAGTAAATGATTGTGCCTAGTAATGCGTGCATTAAGCCGTCCGTGCAATGACGAAGCGCAAGAGAAAGCGGAAATTGTTCAGCGTAGTGCCGTAGTGCTACCGTCTAAAGTTACCAGCGGGGTGATTTTCCGTACCGCAATTACACATAGCTCGAACTCCGCTGTCAATCTTCGCGACGAACCTTGGCGATGAAATTAACGGTACGTGGAAACTCAAGACTTGCATTGTTGGCGCGTAGTCAGTGAGGTAGTGACGATTGGAAGCAGTTTAGTGCTAAGAAGTGTCGCGTTCTAGCTTAACGCGATTGCGTCCCACCTGCGCGCACGCTAGCTTTCCCGCGCAGCAAATGTCAGGTGAACGAGCAGCGCTGGAGCTACCTAGCTTGCGCTAGCGTCTGGCAGGCGTCCTCGGCGGAGTCGGTAATCGCGCAAGACTACAGAGTGTGAGCTTGCCCGTAAAAGCGTATGCGAGTTGTCTGTGAACGCAATAGCGTTTGTGCCGGGCTGCTAGAGACGTGTACGGCCGCAACAACACTGGTGGCGACATCTGGTGACGCCGAGTTTAACCAGGAGTCAAACAGCGCTAATGCTGCATCGCTGTGTACTGCGGTCTCCGATCTGTATTGTACTTAACTGCAGGTGTAAAGCGCATCTAGGGACGTAATCCTTACCGTACAGTCCTCTTATATTTTTATTCGACGAGAACAATCGCGCGAAACAAATATTTTTTTTAAACACATTGTAGTTTGACAAAGTGTAGCAATATGTCGCTGCCAGCTTTGCCACTGTGAACTAACTGAAACATATGCCACTGCTGTCTGCAGCTCCGGTGATCAGAAATGGTAACAAGTTCAAGCCGTGGGGCCTAACTCCCCAACTCTGCTCAGTAGCGACGAAGTAGCTTCGGGTTAATTTTGACCGTCTATATTGCTTCCCTAGGTACACGAGCGTTCTTTTGCATTTAGCCCTTCCTCGTCATTGCACGGTCGTCACTGCGTCGATCAGCGTCATGCTTCCAGGCACATCTGCGACCTTGGCAAACAAGTGCCGTAGCATAGATACCAGAGTATGTCGCATACAGCCGAAGGAGCGTAATTCTCACAATGACCACTACAGATGTGATATGATGTGATAGGATGAGATGTGAGAGATGTGATAGGCAGGAATGCGGTTTGTCGCTACGTTGCACGAATGCTGATCACACTGCCATCGGCATTCGTCGTTAGGTGAGTTCTGTCGTAATTATTTTCGATATAACTGTGCCCGTCTAGCCAGGATATACAGCTTTAACGAAGCGATGAAAACGCGCGGGCTACTTCGTTAAATCGGGAAGTTTGTAAAATGGAGAAAGCAATTTTCCGGTCCTTCGAAATCTAAAATTTTAACGCATACACGCATAAGCTACCCCAGCATCATATTTGCTGCTAATTAAGTTATCTGTCGCATAAACCATGAAATAAGGAAAGCAATCACTGCCGTCCCTACAGAAGCGGTGTTCAGCCCGCTGTTCCGTGCAAAATAAAGCTAAGGCCGTGACTAGGGCGCCTAGATCTTTTAACGCGTTGGCTATAGAGCGCACGATCGAAGAAAAACCCGTCGGTGTCAAAATGAGAAAGAAATCACCGCTTCTTTTGCTCATTTATTTCAGCAAAAACTTCGGTAAATCGAGTTCGGCCAAGTTAGTTTCGTTAATTCGGGCGCATGACAAAATTGAATCCAAGGGTACCTGCCGGGGAATAGAAATTTCTTCGTTAGATCGGCAACTTCGTAAAATCGGATTTCGTTAGATCGAGTTTTAAATGTAAAGCTCTCGCTGGACCAGATACGCAGGCGTGAGCAGATGGGTGTGCTCCCCCTGCCCTATAGGGCAGTAAAAGCTGTACGCCAACTGTGACATTAAGTTCAGATCCTCCGCCGTGGGACATCATTGAAGCGCAGGGCCGGAAGTTGAACCTGCGGCACAGTGAAATGGACTCCTGAATTTGACCTCACATAACTTGACAATAAAAATGAAAGGGCAACTTTGAGCTCATGAAAGTGAACTGAACGATATGAACTTGTTCAGCAGCAGCGCTTCATATATACAGGGTGTGTCAGGGAACACCTGCAAAAAATTTTTATAAATCGCCCTAGGTAGACAGCCGAAGTGCAGTCCGCAAAAACTTCAAATACAGAATCGACTAATTCGGAAAAAATCACTAATGCAGTTTTCAACTATAATAACCTGATGTCACATCCACCAGACTGGAGCCTGGCCTCCCATGCATCTTCCTTTCTATGCAGCTTGTTGTCCCCGTGTCCGTTACGTAACCGCTACGTGCTGCCCCCGCGATGAGCTGCCCTTTTCTTCGGCGCAAATCGTGGTTTTGTGCGCCAGGATTCAGTTCAGCTGTTCCAGGTACGCAGCAGGCAGGGACCGGGCCCGCAGAAGGCTGCGAGACAGAAGAACTGCTGCTCAGGTGCGCTGTGCGGGAAGTTGACGACACTGCCGCTACTACCGAATGCTACTCTGTGAAAAAACATATTGGAGCTTACTAATTCTAGTGGGCGAGACTGCAAGGCATATACACTTGAAAAAAAAAATGTGTGAACGACACCATTTACGAGATATGTGCCGTCAAACCTGCGGTAAGATATGCACTGTCGTTCCACTTACTTTCTTCAGGGAACTGAACTGGCCAGAATGCGTTGTCAGGCGTTGATGTAAATGAAATTACCGTGGCTTATAGTGATAGAATCCAACACACTGTTCGCGGTTTAAACAGAAATTGTAACATTAAATTTTCAAAGACAATCTCAAAAACCAGTATGTGGCGCGGTCCGGTGGTGAAGTCATGGTGCTTCACATGTAGTACATGAGATGATTTTTTTATTTATGTATGAATACTGCAACCCTAAGAGGGTTATCGCAGGAGTGGGGTACAACAAAATCGAAGGTGCCACGCACAGAGCAAATTTTTTTTTTTTTTAGGAATGGTCTCAATACATACATATATGCATTAAACACAGCACACAATACATGGTCCTAGGAATCACGCGCATCAACCACTGATTGCCTTAACAAAATTATCAAGGGTAAATTTTCGTATGTTAGGGAGAGGCTTGTTCCACATTTCTATAGATCGGGAAAATACGCTATATTTGAATTTGTCAGTTCGGGCGTACAAAGGTGTTATATTTAGAGGGTGAAAATTATGCGTGTTAGACACTTTAGCAAACTTAATGTATTCCAAGGATGAGCAACGTTCAGAGTTAACAGTGGTGTAAAACAGTTGAAGATATTCTACATGACGCCGCTCTACCAACGAAGAGAGGTTGAAGGAGGGAAGGTTAGAAGAGGGAGAGAGTTCCTTTGTCGCAACGCCGACATATAAATCGAATAGCTTTCTTTTGGACAGATTCGAGTTTTTTTTATGTCGGATGTCAGTTATGAATTCCAAATGGCACACCCATGATCCAAGATGGACCACACTAGGGCAATAAGTGGGCAATTTCGTTTCTTTGGGTGCTCAGCGCATGCAGGGAACGCTTTAGGTAACCTAGACGTGCTAGAAATTTAGAACAGGTTGCTTCAATATGTTTGGACAAGATAAATCGTGCGTGAATAGAATGCCAAGGTACTTATATTGATAAACGTTTGCCATGGAAATACCATCGAAACAATAAGGAAGACACAATTGTGTAGTACGCGTCGAGAAGGACACAGAGACAGTTTTCCAAAAATTGATGTTCGTATGCCACTCGTTACACCAAGTACAAAAGATGAAAAATGTTTTATTCAGATTGATGTGATCTTCATGACTGATAATTCTGTTATAAATAACGCAGTGAACGGCGTAAAGACGGATTTTAGTTGGTAGCACGTTGTTAGGTAGGTCATTTACATACAGGAGCAAGAGAAGCGGGCCTAAAACCCAGAGGAACACCAGAGGTAACGGCCACCGTAGGTGATTTGGCAGAATTGAAAAAAAACAATCGTATTGCGACCTATCGGAGAGAAAACTAGAGATTCAGGTGACTAGACTAGGATTCTTTAAAATATTATTTAGTTTATGCAAAATATTGGAATGTACAACTGCATCAAAGGCTTTGGAAAAGTCAACGAATACGACAGCGATTTGAAGGCCTAGGTCAAGCGTGTGGCAGATGTCACGAGCAAATTAAGGTGCTTGCGTAATGGTGCTGAGGCGACTGCGAAATCCATGCTGGAAGACAGTTGAAATGTTGTTGGCTTCAAGAAACTCAATAGTGTGTTTGTGGACGAAATATTCTAAAAGCTTACTGCACATAAGTCAGCTGTAATTAAGCACATCATACTTGTCGCTTAAAGTTGTTGTTCGTATATTATTAGGCTTTCGTGTTTTATTTTATCCGCATTACGAAGTAAAAAAAAGTGAATGCTAATGAACGATGTTGCCTTCTTGGCAACGAGTGGAGTGGCATAAGCGGCAGAGCAGTTCAACGCATCGCAGAACACATGAAGTCCTTTCCGTACGGGCTAGTAAGCGAGTTAGTTCCCCTAGTTCTGTGGCCTCTGTGAGATACAAAATGCCGTCGACGAATGGCGCCGTGAATGGGCTGCCAGCACTCCAATAATGGCAATTATTGCAGTTACTGACACGAACTACTACGCAGCTTGGCTTGCCAAAAAAACCAAAAAAATGCCTTGCGCACGTAGCCAGCAAAAGCATGGCCTTCGAGCTCAGCTTACGTTACTTGGAGGGAGCCGTTGCTGGCGCGTAGATTTGGACACTAGCTATGAATGAACATGAACCCCAGGAACATCGGCTTGACGAACAAAGTGCAGCTTCCTTACAGCTAGAGCCGCAATTGTCGTCTGCTTCCCAACAATGGACGTCCGCACGCCAAGTTTCATCCTAGACGCCAGCGCTCGTTTCTCCCCTGGCGACACGATTTCATCTACAACGGGTGTAGGTTTCGGTCGCCGCTTCCCTTCACGATTGCGCAAGCGTTCAGTTCGCGCTTCGCGCGAAACGGCTCTTGTTTGTGACGGCGCCTCTTCGGATGACCGGAAATTATTATTGTTTTGTTAACTTTCACAACAGCAATGTAAACATGAAATGGTTGATGCCACCAGTGAAATTCTGCCGATTCACAAGAAAATGGTACGAGAAAAACAGATGACAGACATGGATTATTGCGGCGTGCCGAACGAAGTAAACAACTGGCAAACGAATCGAGCTCGTTCATTGATAACTCCTGAGTGTATGGCGGTTTTTATATAACCCGCATGAATTTAATAATTGCTCGGTATATAATCCTTTTATTCACATAAAAACTTTCAGTTGTTCGACCAGCGCTTGTCCTATCTTCTTTCTCGTGTTTCGTTTGTGTGTGCGCTGCCCAAGAATGGAAACCACTTCTGTTGTATGCGCTAGCAGTAGCCGAAGTTCACGCGTGCCGAGAAATTGAAGATGTGCACGATGCATTGAACATGACCAGAGTTCATTCCCACTTCACCACTGCACCGATCGATCGAGTTACTGGACGATACACGCCCGCGTCTTGGCCGCGCAGGCATTGCTGAAGCAGAAATGATTATCAATACTTTCAACTTCCGTTTCTTGAGCACTGTTATAAAATGGCCAAGCAATTCGCATTGCTGCCTCTATTCTATATTGTAGAGGACGTACTAGTTAAAGTTGTGTGCGCATGTCGTACTTGAGCTATGCAGCGATATATTTTGTTTATTTCCGCACAGTCTCGATGGAAGTCCGTTGTCGCCCTCAGAGACAACACGGATTTGTAGCAAACATTTTGTGAGAAACTGCAAAAATCACTTTAGCTCGTATGTGCCGCATCGTATATGCCGCATCGTATGTGCCGACGATTTTTCCGGCGGCACATACGGTGTCGTTTCCAATTACCTGCTCAGCGTCACTTACATGGCTAAGCAGACGCTGCCCTTTCACTGCATTGCAGCCATAAAAATAATCGTCAAGTGTACCGATCTTCTTAAAGGCAAATAGAAGCGTGCACAGTCTGTTTCACACTTAGGGGAAAACTCGGAACGTATTGCATCGCGATGCAGCAAGCAATGGAGTCTTGCGGCGGCAGCAGCTCGAGTAGGCGCAGACGCTCGAGGGGCGGAGTCATGATCTGCGTCGTCTGCTACGGCGGCGCTGTTAGGAATTGCCTGCCGAGGTGGCAACAGGCAAGTTTTCTCAGCCAGCTGCAGCTGCGAGCGTTGCGAGCTTCCCCGAAGAGTACCATGGAAGCCTATCACAATTGCTGCGGTGACTCATTTCGTAGGGACCTCGAGGTGCTGCTTCAACACCCCCTCGGCGCCGTTGTGACTAAACGCGATCGGCGGACCAACTATTGTTACTGAACCCGCCACCGCCGACATGATCTCTCTGCAGGAAGAAGAGCTGCCCTAACAAAAGGGTGCTTTGTGATACGTGGGCCCCATGATTCGTCACAGTCTGCTGACACTCGTGGCGACTACAGGACGCAAGACAATGGACAACCGGCAGCCACGCTGCGCCTTTCACCAACGCACCTTTCAAGACGTAAGCCCCGAGTTCTGCGAAGCCCGTCTCACCTCGGAGGGGCCAGTGAAACCTGTGCGGAATGTGTGTGTGTAAACACCCTACCCCCTTCCCTCAAAGGCGGGCCGGCCACGAGGACTTTCTACGCTGACTGGTCGAACGTTTCCCTCACCTAGGGATCTAGGGAACACGGTGTGTTTATAAGCAGCTGTTTGTCGCTGCTAGAGTGTGCTCGTCATCGTGCTCGTGAGCTGTGTGCTCGTAAGCTGTGTGCTGTATGCTCGTCTTGCGTGCTCCATTTGGGAGCCACGCTAGACTGTCGATGTATCTCTTGTTTAAAATGTAAATACTGTAAATAAACCCTGTACGCCTAGTCCTGTCCTCCCAAGTTCCTCCCTACGAGCCGACTCCAACTCCTACAGTGCGCGCTGGCCGCATTGTCGGGAAGCGGGCTACTGTCAAGGGCAGTGCACCGATTTCATCGGTACTGCGGGAACTGAGCGGATATTCTTTACTAAACGTTGTGCGACGCCAAACTCTGAGCCTTAATTGGTGATAATGGACTTCCACAAACTTCTTTTGACAGCATGCTTCGTTCGTTCTTTCGAAAGGCCGGGGTACTGAGCGCGTGCGCGTATATTTCTTCACTGTGCGTGCTACCGTAATAAGCAGCTACAAGACGCACCAAGATGTGCGCGCGACGTGCTCAGTCTTTATTTGACTCGAAAGGAAAACAAAGCACTCAACAATGATAACTATGGGGGTCTAACACGATGCAACAAACGGATACGATTAAAGGAATGTTTTAGGTTAAGACAATGAGCTGGAAGTGATTTTTCGCGACAATCATTCACTACACCAGACAGAACCTGCCCGCCGGCGGGAAATCGGAGACGTCACGCTCCGAACTTCAGTTAGTATCTCGTCATGTCCCCAGCGGCAGCGATGACAGAGCTCATCCTGGAAGGCAGGGAAGTGTAGAGTGACTTGATCAGGGATGTGTTCATTCGCAGCACGTCAGTCGTTGACGATGGTGGATCGAAGCCTATCCTCGGGCGACTGATAGAGGGGATGGTGCGCCAGCGATACTTTCAACGAGCCCCAGACATATTAAATGATGTTGGCGCCCGGGGATTGAGGCGGCCACTCCAAGAGAGTGACGGCGCGCTGTTCCAGCAGTTCTTGCACAACACGAGCAGTGTGGATCGGCGGGCTATCGTGTTAGAATATATAGTCGCCTTTCAGGAACGGGCCATCAAGGATGTATGGAATCAGTACGTTGTCTATGACGGCCCTGCAGCGATGAACTTATTACCTTCGAGGCGTATCAGTGGGCGTCGCACAACGCTTAGTAAAGAATACCGGCTCATTTCATGCAGTAACGATGAGATCGGCGCCCTACAACTGGCAGTAGAAGGTTTCCCGACAATGCGGCCAGCGCGTGCCGCCGTAGCAGACGACGCCGTTCAAGATCCCGCCCCTCGAGCACCTGCGCGAGCTGCTGCCGCCGCCTGACTCAAGCGCTCGCCGCATCGCGATGCAATGCGCTCCGAGTTTTCCCCTAAATGTGAGACAGACTGTGCATTGCCCTTCGAAAGAAATGTCCACGCGCACACACGTAGGTACATACCGCGCGCGGTACGAAATGTGCCCAAACACGAGCAGTGCAAAGGCAATCAAGGCGGTGCGGACGAGAGATGGGAGAGGCGTACCACTGTCAGGATTGGGGGCTCAATCCCATCGCTCGTGATCCGTTGTCAAGATTGGAGTGCGGCATGAATTCGAAGGTAGCTGGCCCATGCCGTCGTCCAACTTATCCACGCTGAGGACGTTGATGAAGGGAAGGACTGCTTCTCATCGAGAACGAGGAATATGGGTTTATTTACAGTATTTATATCAGTCTAACATGACTGTTTGAGAAAGTACATCAGTCTAACATGACTGCTTGAGAGAGAGTCTCAGTCCAACATGACAGCTTAAGAGAAGTGTATCGAGCATCCGCACAACAGCAGTTTTTAAACACTCGGTCCTCCCGCGATACAAGGTGATGCGAACGTTCGTTTAGTCATCGCAAACTATCCGCCTTTCCGCAGGACAGTTTACACACACACATGCACACACACACGCGTTTATGGTCCGAAATCGACACCACGCGAATTTCATAGAACTCGGAGCCGTTCCGCGTAGCGCGTTGTCTTGCGTCTTGGTCGGGGCGTGGGAACGAGCGCAAAACGGCGTTCCCGCGGCAACGCGCGCACTCGTAGCAGATCAGGTCCGCGTCGGGGTGTTTGGTAACAATAGTTGGCCCGCCGAACTCACTCCGTCACAACGGCTCCTAGCTGAACCTACGCAGAGTGGAGGATGCGCGTATTGATATCGACACAAAGTCGACTTCGCCAAGCCGTGGCTAGAGGTTGGCGGCGATGCTCCCGAGATGTTGCTTCCGCAGTCGCAACTGGTTGGCAAAACTTGCACTGCAGCTGGCCGTTCTTAACACCACCCGCTAGTTTAATTTTGCCGCGCATGCGGTGCAGCAGCGCCGCTCGCGGTGCCGTTCTTGTCTATGGCTGAGTGTAATCGCTATCGCGCTCACATATCACTGTTTCCGACATGCTTTCCTAGTACTGCTGCATCCTCAACGCTGATCGAAAATTTCTGATAGAAAATGTGCCACGGCGTTTTTCGCGTTACAACTGTACGATTGAACACTCAGACCAGTAAGCCTTCCGTTGCACTAAAGAAAACGGGTACTATCAAAATTGGTTGGCAGAGCCTTTAAAGGGACACTAAATGCAAATATTAAGTCGAGCTAACGTGATAGATTAGTGCTCGATAATCTCTAAGGTGTCAATATTATCGCGAACAGAGCCTTTATAATCGAGAAATTGAGGTAAATGCAGGACATGATTAGAGGCTCCCCCGGAACATTCAAGTACTTGCCCGATGACGAAAGCACTCCTCAGTTAAATTCTGTCACTAGTACTCAAGCACTCGTTGCACGAAACATCCTTGTATTGTATTATAAGACGAAATAAAATGCTACTCGTCCAGTTCTATTTCACTTTTAGGAAAAAGAACTCATTGAAATAAGCCTGACAACGATGCGGGTGGTCGAAAGGTTTCGTTTTCGCTCGAATAGTTATCGCGTAGTGGTGTGCTGGATTTGCTGGCCCGCGAATCATTCACAAACTGCAAGTAGCAGAGAATTCAACTTCTATATGATGTCGCGGAATGCCCGAACGGACTACGCCACTTGACCAAAAAGCAGCTGCAGCGGCGGGTCCGCCGTTCTGTCTTGGCTCGGTACCGCCGCCTGTCGGGCGCCGCTTTACTCACCGACTGCAGTGGACGGCAGCAAAGGGTGGTGATGGCGTATGCAACGTCACCGCTCCCCCGGTTTGGTGGCGGGATATTTCAATTTCGAAAAAGGTATTCGGGTCCTTCAGATGCAATTTCCTCGTAAACTCTTTTCCTGAAACCAAACAAGCGTTGCGAGGTTTCTGGAATGGTATTTAAACAGTCCTCGTCGACTTAGTATTTGCCTTTAGTGTCCCTTTAACAAAACGTCGTTTCGTGCATTGAAGAACAAAAAGTAACTGGAGCGCCAATGCATTTCTCCGCAAATTTCGGCAATTAATATCTCGAAACTTGCGTCATCCTGAGAATTCTTCCAAGTGGATCCGCTTTGCGAACTTCCCATCTAGAACATTGAAATTGCAATATGTGCCATAATGTAATTAGTTAAAAACGTAATTACCGCATTTTTTGAATAGTTGATTACGTCATTCAATATCGTGCTTGTGTGTGTGTGTGTGTGTGTGTGTGTGTGTGTGTGTGTGTGTGCAAGTAATCTCCGCCTCTTCTAGTAGATCTGCTCGTGTACTGCAATTGCGCTATTTTCCACAGGCAATTAAAAAAAATTATTTGAAAGTGTTCGCTGAAACACCTGGTATCGACACAGCCACCGGAGTCGCTTCTCTTGAGGACGATATTGGCGAGCCAATTTTCACCTATATCTACATCCTCTGCTTTATTCATTTGTTGTTATTCACTAGATCTCCATCCCTATTTCTAATGGCTTTCCTCGACAATCAGTCGCGATCACTATTTTCTTTAACAAATATTTATTCATTCATCATTCGCTGTAGTTCTGTTGGATATTTCGAGCCTTTTATGTATTGATTTTCATTTTCGGATGCCGCCATGTGTCATTATTATCTCCCGGCCACGTATAAGAAGACTGGAATTTTAAATAAATTTGGCGAAACCAATCATTTATAAAGTATTTACGCCTCGTTGATATGGAATCTCGCTGCTCGGAGAGGGCGGAAATGAACAAAGTTCACCTGTTGGTATCGACAGCGCCGGTATGAACTCAATGTCGACCGCTCTGAGTAAACACTGCGCAGTGCCGCATTTCGAGCTCAGCGTAAATTGGAACGAGTCGGCGGAAACTTTCCAAAATTAAACGTTTCATGGCGCCCATATATGTAGCCAATTGAAATTGCGCGTTGTCGCAGCTGTGCGCAGGCTGTTGCATCTTCAGCGCAATTACTGCAGACTGATACGAGAACAGAGAACACCTATCCTGGTTCTAGGAGCGCTCAGAAGATGAAATTCTCGAATATGAATGTTAGAGAAAAATTCTGTTCTAATACAAAATTTCACATGGCATATTTCCTCATTTGTAAATAAAGTGAAACATAAAGAGTGTGTGAAGTCCGCTTACTAAAAAAAGAGGGAAAAGAAAGAAAATAAAACGATGGTCGTTTACTAGGGGCGTACGAATAACTGTTTTTCACACCGAATCGATACACGAATAAATAGCGCGGATCCGCTCAAGTATCGAATAACTTGTAAATAATGTGCCGCGCTAACACCTTTAATAGCAAACAATTTTGGCACCCTGACACTCACAAAACTAAGGTTTCAAGCATAGCACTGCACAATACAAAGTGCGCTGATACGGTTTAAGGCACGAATGCAGCATTACGACGAATTCGGCAGTCGTTCACCAAGTCGGGGCTTACGCAGTCATGCGCTCTCCCCAAATTGAGAACGGTGGCCTTGTTGGCAAACTAATATGTGCGCATGCCTCCGCGAACAAGTCAGAAATGTGCGCCGTCTGCTGCGATACTAGGGTGAAAAGCAAAAAAAAAATCACAATTTGTTTACTTCGAGTGGTCGCGACAGATGGCACCACTCTTATATAATATATGCGGCAATGAGGCGAAATTATATTTGATCCAATGAAATAACACAGGCGATGCATAATACAGATAGCACCAAGTGCCGTGTGTAAACAAGATTTTATTTCATGTTATCGTGTTTAGCAAAAAAAAAAAAAAAGGTGTTTTCATCTCACGAATGAACTACCTTCCTGCAGAAGTTATTGCTGTTTATTCAGTGTGAATATAACGAATATTTACTGCGAAAAACTTTAGTTCTCATTGTATAATTAGCAACTGCTTTTTATTTTCATTTAATCGAGGGTCCCGTTGCAGTCGTTGACTTTGCGATCATCGTCCGCATTCTATCTGTACATAATCATTCCTTGTTGTATGGATAATAAACTGAAGGCGCACTTTTGTATTTTTAACGCAATTAGCATTCATTGCCTACTTCAGGACCGTTTTCAGTGAGTGAGTGAGCGAGCGAGTGAGTGAGTGAGTGAACGAGTGAGTGATTGAGCGAGTGAGTCGGTCGGTCGGTCGGTCGGTCGGTCGGTCCGTCCGTCCCCATCCGTTAGTTGACGCGAGCATCAGAAAAAAGGAATGTGAAATGAGCTTACAGACGTTTTATTTTTTTATCATTTCTGGCTAAAACTAAAAAGTTCCTCGTATAAATGAAATTATACTTTGTGTCTTATTTTTCTTGCGTTACGTAGCAACAGGGTAACGGCACGCCAGGCGCGACAGATGCATGCGTCCTGCGCCAGACAGGCCACCGAAGCGAGCGAGGCCGGTTGCGCGTGTGGAGTTCGCCTGTTTGGCGAACGGTTCGCGTAGGACTGTGATGAGAGTTTGTTGGACTCCCGGTGTATTCTTGCGTTTCTTGTGCACTTCGACACGGCACCACTGCACTGCAAGGTGAGAAATCTTCCTTGACAGTCTGCGACGCATTTCAAGCAATTTTGGTTTCCGTTGGACTTTGACAGTTTGTTGGGCTCCCGGTGTATTCTTGCGTTTCTTCTGCACTTAGACACGGCACCACTGCACTGCAAGGTGAGAAATCTTCCTTGACAGTCTGCGACGCATTTCAAGCAATTTTGGCTTTTACGGCACGTAACCGAGACTTGTGACGCACTTAGGGAAATACAGCTCGGCCGTCCTGGCGTAGTTAATTTGAGTTAATGACTCGTAGCGGGAGTTGTTTCCGACGCTTTCTATGAGCCCCAACATGATTATAACTTGTTTCGCTAGTTGTCGGGCACGCTCCCCGCTCCCGGCTTTCTGACGCAGTTCGCGAGAAGCAGCTCGGCTGTGTGGCGCCGTTTCGCTTGTACTGAAACTTACCGGGACAAGTTTTGGCGCTTTTTCTGGCCCCGAACATTATTATAGCTAATTTAGTTACTTTTTAGCTACTTTTCAAGCACAGTGGCCGCGCCCGGCGTTGTCACGCAGTTAGCGAAAAGCAGCTCGACTGTGTGCCGCAATTAGTTTCGCGTGTACTGAATGTTACTGAAACAAGTTCGTGACGCATTCTCTGACCCCCAAAGATATTGTAATAAATTTCGTAACCTTTGGGGATACTTTCGAGGCATGCTCGCCGTGCTTTGAGTTGTGAAGCAGTTAGCAAAAAAAGCAAGCCGGCCATGGTGGCAGTTTCGTGTGTACTAAATCTTTGTGAGACAAGTTTGTGACGCTTTCTATGGCCCCGCAACGTATACCTTGTTTCGGTACGTACGCTTGTGGAAGACGCGACGAGTGATTGCCGAGGGTGATAACACTGCAGTGTGTTGCTTGCGCCGGCATAACGTACAAAAGATAACGCGAGGAGCTCAGAAAGTAAGAACTCGCAAATCCTGTCTTCTGAAAACAGGATGTGCACCTACTCACACTCAAAACTCGGGCAAACGCACACATGCGTCTAACAAGTCAGGCGGGAGGTTCCTGCGCAGCGTACACCCGTCGCACATAAGCTGCCATTTCTCGAAAGAAGGATCTTGTAGATCGCAGGCTTTCGGCGAGGCGACCTCCATCTCCAAAGGCTGTATAAACCAATTGCTATGAATGCGTCACAGGGAGGACCGCCAGTAACCTTAAACGGCATAAACTTAATTGATTAAGGAGTGATGTCGATGTCTTTTCTAAGTGCCCGTTGGAGAATGCCCCCCCCCCCCCCCCCCCCCAAAAAAAAAAGAAAAGCAGCATCATCACAATCTACGAAACAGTGATCAATGGTTTTGGAACGTCGACAGAGTTCGACAGTTCGTTGACCACGGCTCAAAGCAGCCGCTCGAATTTAACCAAATTTTAACAGGGAGCGCTTCCGAATACAATTTCAAGAAAAATGTTTTTTTTTACTCCAGGAGGTATACACATACAACAGCATCGCAGCGTGCCACTTGTCACGTGATGCGAGATGCGCAGCGTCGTTACGTGGGCACTTTATATTGTATTTGCATATTAATACCTCAGGTGACATGCCATGTAGCAGTTGCATAGGTGGTTGCACAATTTATGTATAGAAGGTTTGAGGTATAAAAAGAATATTAAGGAGATGTATACAAAATGAATTAAAACCATGTATAACATACCTCATTAAATCAAGCAGACTAGGTGACTGTTTGTATCCGTCCCGTTTCAAAGGGAATGTCATCAAAATCATTATCAGCAGCAGCAGCAGCATCGTATCCTGCCATTTGACACGCGATGTGACACGCGCCCCGCGCAGCGTCGATATGTGACATTGCATTGCAGTTGCGTTATATTCCACCAGGTGTCCCGACATGTATCAGCCGCATCAGTCCAGCTACTTGCCTGCTGCACGTAGCTGGACTTGGTTAAGTAGGCTATAGGGGACCGTTTGTCACCACCTCGTTTCGAAGGAGATGTCAATAAACCATAACCATCATCAACAGCATCGCATCGTGCCGCAGGCCAAGGGATGTCTGCATACCTGTGCTTACTCTTCGGTACACGTCATGGCGCCTCCTGGCAAGGTACGCACGGACCTCTGCCGAAGAAGCGAATCGCAGACGTACGCGCGCGGCTGCAACCAGGCAACGTCGGGCTCAACAGACCGCAACAGGTCTCAAACCGCCGTCGACGCCGGGCAGACAGTTCAGATTGTCCTCGTGAAAACGACGCGAAGAGACTCCGCCACGAATACCCAGTAGTGCTTGGATGACGCCGAAAATGTAGCTCCTATGGAGCCGCCTCTCCAGCTTACGCTGAGACTGTGCTGCGTGTGCCGCGCAGACCTGTGATTTTTCTTTATTTTTTTTTAACAAAACAAGTCTCTGATGTGGCGTTGAAGTAGCAGTGTATCCATGTGGTGTGATTAGATGACAACAGTGCTTCTGTACTCGATAGTTTCATTTCACAGTCATATGGTCGTGATGCGCTTCTTAGGAAGCGATACAGGATGGATGGATGGATGGATGGATGGATGGATGGATGGACGGATGGATGGACGCTGTGAGCGTCCACTTTGGAACGGGGCGGTGCATTGCGCCACCAAGCTCTTCTTATTATATTGCTCAATACCTTGCCTATGTTAAAAAAAGAAATCAAAAGAAAGAAAAAAGAAACACGAAGAATTCCCGTCACCAAACTTTCTGAACCCCTATTGGGAACTGTGTTTTTGTACGCCTCCGCTTTGTCGTTTCCCTACCTCCACCAATCTTCCGATCTCCTCTTACTAATCCCTATTGCGGACATGTTTTCTTTCCCCTTGCTTTCGATGAACCCAATGGCTTCAAGGAGGCCAGAGGTGCCTCAGTCGAGCACTGGGCGGATACCTTCACATTACATGCTCCATTGTTTCGCTATAGCTTTACCGCAGCAAGCACATGCTTCTTCTTCCTTGTTGTTTTTCGCTTTGTAAGTGCGTGTTCTAAGGCATCCTAATCTCGCTTCGGAAAGTAATGAACTCCCCTTTGTGTTATCATAAACTGTTTCTTTCCTCATTTCGTTTTTCCCCTCTAAAATAGTTACTCGTCGCAGGTTTCTTTTCCATTGCCGTCACCCATGAGATTATTTCAGCCTCTCTGACTTTCCGCTTGACGTTATTTGTTGCCATATTGCTCAACGTACCCAGCGCGTATACTTCATGGTAAGCTTCCTAGTTCTTTTCCTCCACTGTGAACCTACGTGTTTTTTTCCTGTGGAACGACGATGAACAGCGCCCTCAATGCCACGCGTACCGGTTTCGCGTAGTACAAAACGTCAGGATATATGCTGCGAATGTAAGTCATCGCGGTTTATCTGCTCCTTCGAGCCACGTTGTGGCGGGTATTTCGCAGAATTTTCTGCATGGGAGGTTTTGCAGCTAGCGTGCTTCCTTTCGAGAAGGAAGCGAATCTCTGTGCCGCATGCGTCCACTGCTGAGCACGAGAACTCGTATATAGACGCAGTTTCGCTGCCTCGCCGCCTTCGAGTACGCGCCCCGTATACAAGCCGCGCGATGTCAAGGTGCGACGGCAGACTGGGTGCAATGTGCGTCTATTCGCTTCACACGAATCAACTGAAAACCGTGGCCCCTCGAACAGTGATGTGATCATGTGACTAATGCAACTTATAAAAGAATAAATTACCGGGTTTGACGCGCTACCTCGGCGTCCGAGTCTGACCGGTTCCGGTGGGTGTCAACGGGCGCTGCCGTTGGACTGCCGGACACCAAGGTGCTTATGCGGCAAATGAACATTTCCCGGAAGGTGGCCATCTCACAGCCTTCGCGTTACACGCACGTGCATGAATGTTGCTCGTAGTGTATAACGACGCTTCCGCAATCGTTTAGTTTGTTTGTCGACCATTTGTGTAACAGCGACGTATAGTGTGACAACAGATCGTTAAACATCACCATTTCATCTACATTTCCCGGACTTCGCGTTGTAACTGGCTGTCTGTAGCACGTCAATCAATTTTATTTCGCTTATCCTCTAGGCAACGTGTTCTGCAGATGTTGCTACCGTTCCACGAGCTTTCCTTTAATTACGTGTCAATTCACCGTTGAAAATTGAAAATTCTCCCTTAAATTCCAGCGTGCGGAATTTCTTAGATATATAGAAAGAAAGGAAACACCACGCACCGTGACTTTACAGATTGGAATGCATTTTTAATCCAGTTCCCTTGCATTTATTAAAGCGAAGCACGGGGCGCACTTTCGGCGACGTGAAACGCACCGCGCTGTCAGCGAACAAAGTTTCTTTTTTGCAGTAGTAAAGATCAAAATAAGTTCAGAAGTTTAGCCTAAACGCACAAACAAGACAAGCGAGACCAGCTGTACAGCTCGACGACAGCGCAACTCAAATGCGGAGAGCTGCGACTCGTACTACACACCCAGCCCGTTTCGTCGTTAGGGGATCGGGCGCTGCTCACCGTATAGCAGTTGAGTCCTCCCTCCTCCTGCACGGTTTGTCAGAGCAAAAAGCGCCCGCTTTCCTTTACCTGCGTTGCAGGCAGTATAGCACGCAAGGTCGCTTGCACGTGTCAAACACTTTTTCGAGTCCCCGAAACTACGCACAATAACTCGAAACAAACGCACCAAACGAGCGCGCCAACCCGCGTGTTACTCTCTCAGTCGCAGCGTCTTTCATTTAAATTGATGGGTTTTACGTGCCAAAACCACGATCTGATTGCAAGGCACGCCGTAGAGGAGGACTCCGGATCAGCTTTTGTCACCTGTGGCTCTTTAAGGTGCAACAAACGCTGGGTACACGCTACACCGCCGCGGCGGAGATGGAACTGGCGACCTGGAGCTGCAGCAGCCCGACGACGCAGCCACTGCAGTCCCTACCGTGGCGGGTACGGGGCGGCGTCTGATCTGTACAACTCGGCCAGCTTCTTTGGCAGCCAGCACGTTGAGCCACAGTGCGTTCAATTAACACTCCAGCCCGTGTAGCCACGTAAAAAGCTTTTGAGCGCGTGGAAGAGTGTTCACTGTGCCCAACGTGCCATAAGATCACTTTTCAACTTTTTAAGTGAGACTGGTTTAGACGATCGCCTCTAGAAGCTGTGGGACGTGCATACAGTGCGAAATGTGTTTGCGCAATAACTTTTTGTGACAAGATGACTTCTTGTATGGACAATATTACTCTTACGTGTATTGCATCTACAGTGCGCATCGGCATATTGGACAACGTGTATATAGCACCTCATTGTACCATAACATGATCACCCGCCACCTACCTTTCCCTGTATTTCCCACTTCCCCTTTCCCCAGTGAGGAGTAGCAGGCTAGAGACACTCTCTCCAGGCCGACCTCTCCTCCTTTTTCTTCATTAAAATCTACTCCTCCTCCTCCTCCTTCTTGCAGCGGTTAAAATTCAGATGAATGCCAGCGCTGTCCATGTTATTTCTTCCCTTTGTCCACACTTATATTATTAGCCATGCGACATAAGCACTTACGTGTTTTAGGATGACCCATTACCATGAGCCACCTGGTACATGGCTCGTGTTTTCAGACTCGAGACCGGCTTTGCACGGAATGCAGTCAATTCTCAGGCGTGGAGCTCACGAATAGCTAAAGTACAAAATCGTCAAACTTCATCACGACAGAAAACAGAAAGGCCACGAAATTATTTTCCAGCGGCTACCTGGCGATAGCGGAATCAGTGGAAATGATCAAGCAGACAAAGCTGCTCGAGAGTCACATCAAGCACAACACAGCGTTCCCATTCCTCTTTCCAGGACAGACGCTGCAAGGCAGTTTCGTAACCTGGCACAGAAGCTCTCTTTAACAGAGTGGAACACCCCGAATATAAGGCGTACCAGGTTGTACGAACTGAACCCTTCGCTCCAACTCCCACCTTAACACGGGCTTCACCGATGTGAGGCATCGCTTCTGACCGGCTGGGGTTGGGAGTGGCTTTCACGATGGCGTACTCTACTTTGATTGGAATGACCGACAGTGCTGCATGCGACGTCTGCGACGTGGAGGAGAACATCGAACATTTATTGTGCTATTGTCATCGATTTCAGTCGGAAAGACAAACATTATCTATCTCATTGTGACGACTGGACGATCGGCCGTTGTCTTTGCAGGTGCTACTTGAAGACCGTCGTCACCGATTGTCGGCCCACAAAGCTATGAAGGCACTTTTGTCTCTCTTGAGGGCGACTGGCCTGCGTGAACGTCTTTGGCTCGCTCAGGCCCTCAGCGTGCGTGCGCCAGCTGACCCCGGCTTTCCTCCCCATCCCATCGCTCTCTCTATCACATCTTTCTATTCCCTTCCCCCTCGAGTAGGGTAGCAAACATCCCTGCCTTCTCTATTTATCTCCTCCTCTTCCTCCTCCTCATCCCACCATCTAGCCCAAACTTTTACCTCGCTGGCAACGACATCTTATGACGTTTTGTGCGACCACAAGACGTTGAGCACTTTTGTGCTACATTAAGGAAAATGAGAAAATAGACAGTTTTAGTTACACGTACGTAGAGGCTTTGCGTACGTAGAGCTTCTACGTGTCAGCAGTGCGCATGCGTACAACGTAGCGGGCGGGCGCGTGTCTCACGGACGTACGTGAGATTCAATTCTTTGCGTGCGTTTCTTGCGCACGTAGACAGCTTCGCGCGGGAGTTCCGCGAGATCACGAACAAGCGATAGCGCGCCGCGCGCGCGCAGACGGCTCGCATCGAAACACGGCGACAGGATTGAATTGGCTACCGCCGTGTTCACATTTCCCGATAGATGGAGCTACCGGGTCCCTCTTGGCGTGAGTCGCGTACGTGTAGCTAAAAGCGTTTCAGATGGCGTGCACGTAAGGTACGTAGGCTTTGCACGTTTGTGTACGTGAAGCCTCTACGTACGTGTAACTAAAACTGTCTAATGACTTAACATCGACGATTTTGTCAGTGCCGATGTTTTACGCCACCGATAAAATAGAATATGTTCTCTTAGCATTGCAACAAGAAAGTAATTATTTCGAGTGAAACTGGAGATGATTGCAGCAGACGCCGCTGGCTTTCTCACTACCACGCTGCGTTTCTCATACATTCCTGCGGACCACGGGACCTTTCTGGTGCACGTCGATGTCAAGCATTGTGCCTATGCTGCTATCTCCTTACCTTTCCCTCTGCAAATATGGTGGCTTCAAGTTGTTTGCTGGCCTCCTTCACGTTTTCCACTCTCTTTTCCGATACCTCATCCTTTTTTGACAGCATAGCGGAGACTTGGAGATTCAGCACGACGACGCTTTTTGTCATTTTATGGTGTGAGAATGCGTTTCATGTACGTATATCAGAGGCGATAAAAATTCACCGACGATTACGATACTCCCTAATGTGGAATTTGAACGCAGCTCTATACGTGTCTTCATTTAGCGATATATTGGCTGGCGCACAGAATCTGTCTCGTGCGGCACGTCCCAAACGGAGCGAAGTATGGCGCGACTGCCTCGCTAATCGGGAGATCGGGAGATCGCGAGAGGCAGTGCGTGGGCGATGCGCGCAGCGCGATTCACATCAGCCGCCGCAGACAGACTTTCGCTCATGCAGCGATTTGCTTCCATGTATATAGGCACTGGGCGCGGGATAAGTTTGGAGTGGAGGCGCCTTCATGCGGCGGTGCCACGAATGCAATGGCACGCGACGGCCAGGCCGGGCTCAGCAGGTGCTGCCGCCAGCCTCGTTGATTTAATATGTTCTGTCGTTACTTTTATGTTTTGCGTTGCCGAAATAAAATACCAAGTGAAACCAAACATGATCAAGCATGCTGCGTTTTCGGGTACGCACACAGTTACTGAAGCATAACTGAAGCTGGTTAGGCCATTCAATGCTTTTTCATCGTGGCCTCACCAGATGGAACGGCGGAAAGACTGAGTACGCGCGGTCGGTAGGCAACAGCACGTACTACAGTCAGGTACAGTGCTCAGCAAGTGAAGCGCGATACTCGAAGCGCGTGGTCGCAGGCGCCTTTTGCACCGACTGTAAGCGCTCGGGACACCGAACTGATACAGTGATGGTATACAGTGAAAACAAATACCCTTGTGACGCACTGCGACTGCATTTGGTCCCCCGGTGATCATCTAATGCTCACCTATGACGAAAAAAAACAACCCTGCTGGCCATCGCCGATTCCGGGTATTGCGCTTCAATCGCTGGGCACTGTGCATTTATGACGCTGCTTTGCTATAGTCTAGTAGTCGCAGCACTAATAAAGGACCCGTTCACACGCAAAAGGTTCGTTTCCCATAGTAATTGCCTGCCTTCGCCTTCGCAGCTGTAACGGCACCGGAGCTTGGGTTGCGAAGGCGAATTATCAGATTTGTGGTCGTCGTTTTGCAGTCTTATCAGTGTCTTACTTGTACGGTATATTTTCCTTCCTCACGCTTCCCACCTCTGGTTGCATCCGATACATGACTGTTCGCTGTGTATCCAGGGCGGACGCAAACGCACCGCCGTGTTCACACTTACCGCCGCCGACGGCTGTCGTCACGCTAAGCTGTGCGAAATGAACAATGAATGAAGATTGGGCCTGTTTGTAAGACATTAAGAACGACGGAGCATTACAAAGATAAAAATAATTACAACGGATAGAGAACGGGAACTTATCGACACATGCGCGATCGGCGAAGCAACTCAAGAAACAAAAGAAAAGGACGATGTGCGTCTCCTTTTTTTTTTTGTCAGTAATTTTAGAGTGCAGCTCTTAAGGCCCAACCACTGGAACGCGGCGGCAAGCTTCGTCGCGCGCCGACGAGCGAAGAGGGCGCGCAACATCTGGACTCAAGCTCTGACGCGCGACGACGCTCACACCTCGGCTGCGGCGCACTGTTGCCGAACTATTTTGTCTTCATCCGTCAAAGTCCGGCCTAGGACAGCCTGCTCTAAACTGATCTGGAAACGATAGGTTAGTGATCTGTATGCTCTTTCAGATATAAAAAAAACACGTTTGATGAATGAATGTACGCCTGCCGCAACAGCTTTTTCTAACCTTTCAAGTAACAACAGTGCACAAAATATCGACATCAGCGCTCGCGCGCCGTCTTCTACCAAATCGCTTTGCAAACACCTGCACGACCATGGCATATCACATCAAAAGCTGTCGTGCGATTTCATTTTTGGTAGCCCATTCCGCAGCCAACTATGCAAGAATTAGGCGTGCAAAGTATCATTGAAAAATCTGCGTCAGAAATATTGTCACGTAGTAGTGACGGCGGAAAAAAATGCGGCGTCAAAAGTGAGAGTTACAAATTTACCTCTTTATTAGGCGAACTTGTGTCCAGCCAAAGCAACACACAATGGCAACGACACCGGCGAGCACAGTCGGCGATCGTCGAAAATTTCATCTGCGGGTCAAGCCCACTCGTCGAAAGTTGCAGCGCGTTCGCTGGTGCCCGCGCGCCTTCCAGATACTACACAATTCGTGTCGCGTATTCAATCCGAGTATACAAGGTTCGTCGACAACAGACAACCGACAGAACTATCGATAACATTCGCGAAACTTCCGATACGTCCAGGCGCATCCTGCACCGAGCGATAACGTTTAACATTTTTTAGCCGGTGAAATACGGTCACCGGATACAGATAAAGTATCCGTGTCGATATGGTTATGCTTGTTGGTGCATGAAAGGAACTTGAAAAATGAAAAGTTGCCTGCGCCGAGCGATAACGTTTAACACTTGTTAGCCGGTGAAATGCTATCATCGGATACAGATAAAGAAGTATCCGGGTCAACATAATTATGCTTGGTGCATGAAAGAAACGTGAAAAAGTAGGCTCTGAGAAAATCAGCAAAAAAGAATTGAAACACCTGTAGCACTCACGAAAAACATGTAGAATAGCTAAAATCTACGTAATTCGTGCTTGCCTGTAGACTGCACAAAGGATACTGCACTCAAATAATATGCTAGTACATACTTAAAAAGCACGGTTTTATACTGCAATAATAATCAACCAATCAAATATTTATTATACAGCCCTAAAACATCTAGAGAGCCTCCGTACTGGTGCATTTAAAAGTAATGTGTGAGACAAAATGCACAGAAAACATGAATGTGGTAGACAAAACAATGCCAGACAGAGAAACAAATAGGGAGAAAGAGAATGAGGAAGGGTAAAAGGGAGTTAATCATACATAATTATCTAGAAATACACAGGAAATGAATTCAGAAATATGTCAATAGAGGCACAATTCTTATTACATGTTTTTTTGGAGTCGAGTCATATGTATCACAGTGTTTAATGCAACAAGGAAAGGCAAAAGATACGCAATGCTGCCTGTTAAACTGTTGCGGCACGAACAAATGCATATGAACAAGAAGCCTTCGGGAATGTATAATGCCATGGACCACCTTATCAGGAACAAAAGGTCTGATTAATTAAGTATTGAATCTAGAGGTGCGAGCTGAGGTATATTTGAGAAGGATTGTCAGGATTGGGGGCTCAATCCCATCGCTCGTGATCCGTTGTCAAGATTGGAGTCCGGCATGAATTCGAAGGTAGCTGGCCCATGCCGTCGTCCAACTTATCCACGCTGAGGACGTTGACGAAGGGAAGTACTGCTTCTCATTGAGAACGAGGAATATGGGTTTATTTACAGTATTTATGTCAGTCTAACATGACTGTTTGAGAAAGTACATCAGTCTAACATGACTGCTTGAGAGAGAGTCTCAGTCCAACATGACAGCTTAAGAGAAGTGTATCGAGCATTCGCACAACAGCAGTTTTTAAACACTCGGTCCTCCCGCGATACAAGGTGATGCGAACGTTCGTTTAGTCATCGCAAACTATCCGCCTCTCCGCAGGACAGTTTGCACACACACATGCACACACACACGCGTTTAAAGACCAAAACCGACACCACATGAATTTCATAGAACTCGGAGCCGTTCCGGGTAGCGCGTTGTCTTGCGTTTTGGTCGGGGCGTGGGAAGGAGCGCAAAACGGCGTTCCCGCGGCAACGCGCGCACCCATAGCAGATAAGGTTCGCGTTGGGGAGTTTAGTAACGATAGTTGGCCCGCCGAACTCATTTTGTCACAACGGCTCCTAGCTGAACCGACGGAGAGTGGAGGATGCGCGTATTGATATCGACACAAAGTCGACTTCGCCACGCCGTGGCTAGAGGTTGGCGGCGATGCTCCCGAGATGTTGCTTCCACAGTCGCAACTGGTTGGTAAAACTTGCACTGCAGCTGGCCGTTCTTAACAGGATGAACTGTGGTTGCCAGAATGGCAAAAGTGGTGCTTGAAGATATCAACTTATTCTGGATGCGTTCAATGAGGTTGGAATTAGGTTTACACGTTGAACCCCCACCTGCAGAAGCATACTCTAGTAGTGGAAGGCACACAGAAGAATACAATTTCACAATTATAACAGATAGGCTGAAATCATGCAATATACAATATACAATTCCAAGAGCGTGTAGGGCACGTTGTGTGATATCTGTGTGAAGAGAAGCTTAGCGTTTTGTTCAAGAACACATCAAGATCTTTCATTTCATCAACCCTAGCCAGTGGAGATCCCGACGAGCGTATCAAAACTGCACAATGTGTGTTTTCTGCATATGACTTCATGCCATAGTATTGGAAGCATTTAAGAGTACCTTATTGTCTCTGCACCAGTTTGAGAGTGAAAAATGTCTTTTTGGAGGTTTATGCAGTGGTGAACACTTTTGACAGTCTGAAATAGTTTTAAGTCATCGGCACACGAAGCTATACTGTTCATTTATTAACGTATATTAAAATATTAAAGCTCCAACAGAAAGCAAGGTATGCAATACCGATTCAAATACTTTTGATGCACTGTAGAGGATAAATATAGGCCGGCAGTTAGTAACTGCATGTCTAGCACCCGATTTGTGCATGGCCAATGTCCATGCTACCTTCCGAATGATAGAAAACGTACCAGATGTTAGGGAACTATTGAATGTGCTTGCGAGAAAAGGAAACAAGTGTGCTTCCATAAGTCTTAACCCTTTCAGACACTACTTTATCCCGTTGATTGAAAACTTGCTTTCGCTACATCTCTTGGATCATCAGAATCATAGAAAGTGTAATGCTGCAGAAAAGGTGAATTTTCATTTGTTTAGTGAGTTTTGTCAAGTTCACATAATTTCGGCTCCACGTGGAAAACTAGCTACAAGAACATAAAATATGAGAACATAAACTATTTCCTGTTTTGAAAACCTTGAAAGCCACTTATCCAGTCACTTGAAAATTATGCCTGGCACATCACATTGTGCGAAACAATGAAAGAAGTCAACCTGCTACATATAACATACTGACAATGTGTAAGAACACATATACCTTCCCAGTCATTTTGCTGTAGCCCTCTGCGTGTTATTCGAAATTGCTGCACAATTCTAATAATAAGTGTTTGAAGATGTATGGAACAGACTTTATATATCATTACTTTCGTCAGTGCTTTTGCTGTTGACGCACTATCTTGCTGTAGACAACTGTGTAGACAGCGCCTGAAAGGGTTAAGCACTGCGGAAGGAATACCATCAGCACCAAAAGAAAGAGACGGTTTGAGGCGCTTCATGCACTTGAAAACAAGGTCTTCATTGACTGATAGCGCACACACTGCTCCAGACTGAGAAGGAAGGTTACTGAAGCATCTTTTACACAGAATATAAATGTTCTGCAAAGCCATCAGCAGTGTTCAATATATTACCAAGATTTTCATCAAGAAGGCATACATCATTGGCGCGCTCGCTAGAAGAGTGACAGCGCACGAAGCTTCAGAAATATCTTGAATTACGTGTCACGCTGGCTTCAACACATTCAGTGTGGTCGTAGTGATGATGATGGTGATAGTAATAATAATAATAATAATAATAATAATAATAATCTTAGTAGTAAAATGGCACTCCAGACAGCTCGCAAGACTAAAGGAAGGCTGATGCCTTTAACGCTACAGCGTCTGAAAGGCAGCCATATAGAGCAGGAATTTGCAGAGTGCAGAAGACAACCCTTCCCCCCTCTACGTGCACACACACGCACATTCGCTCAATGCAGAGCACTGCACACACGCACACAGCCGACGGGTGCACAACACGAAGGAGTGGCAATTCAGTCCGGTCGCAAGGAAGGGGAACCCGAATGGCCGGGTGGGGGTAGGGTGGAGAGGGAGGTCTGTATGCCAGATATAAGCATGGAGTTGCAGTGTCGGGCCTTAAAGGCGTGATGGGGTTGAGGCAGTGCTGTCTGTTTGTTCAGACGGACTGAAGAAGAAAGACGAGTGCTGTCCGGATAGCCGCTAAGGTCCCTGCAGCAAAGACAGACTATTGCAATGTTGCGACGGAATGGCAGGGTGTGCCACTTGAGGGCTTTGAGGCAATCCTCGTAGGCTCGAATGCGCTTTCGACGACCGAAAAGACGGGAGCAGAGGGGGCGTGCTGCCCAGCGCTGAACAAAATCAAGTTTGGCAGCAACGAGAGTTTCTTAAATGCAGGGACTGTTCTGATGGGCAGTACTCAAACGGTGGCAGAATGATAGAAGTGTAGAGTGCTCGGAAAACCTCAGATCCACAGGGAAGGGACACATGGGACACAACACTAAGAGCGCGACGATCCTTAGATACAGTGCTGGTGACATATACCGAAAAGTCAGCAGAAGGGCTCAATGTTACACCTAGAATGGGAAGGGCCCAAATAGTCTTTATAAGGGTGCCTCCGAGGAAGTAGGTTGGACACGCATGAGTTTTGTTGTGGCTGATACTCATGGCAGCACTTATTGCAGTGCTACTACAAAGTATTTTACAGTAGGCCCAGTCATTCGCCTTTATGGAATGTATTTATTCTAAGCGCGTATGCTGTACACAGGCGTAAGGTTGCAGTGGAAGTGTAAACTTGTTAAACACATTCCGTGAATATACATTAGGAACTTGGTTTTAAGTTCGTCTTTTTCCGGACTACAGCTTATAGTATCACATCGAGGAACATTGTAGTGGAAGCTGAAGAGATTTGGACAGTTTCAGCATACCGACTGCACAAAGCACTCATGACACCTTTTCACTTCCCTGCAATGCACTCTCACCATCTGCTCTCTCCATAAAAATAAAGCGTCCAAAAGCCAATTACAGTTTCATTGGCTCAGTATGCGCTGCTTCTCAAGCAGGCATCAAAGCAATCGTGGTATACATGGCTGCATGCATAGGTCTTGGATGACGTAGGTCCTCTTATGCATTGCCCACGGTGCACATATTGCAAGCAGATCATTTCTTTTTGCAGTGCTCATGTATAAGAACAGACTGACTCGAACACGACTGTGCTGTATAACGTTTCCTATAGTGCGTCAGCGTTCTTGAGCGCTCCACGGGTGTTTTAGCCTCTACTAGACCATGAACTTGAACGAAGTGAGTGAAGGAGTACCATGAACATGTCGAACTGGATTCACATGCCGAATAGAATAGGGCACTGTCAGCTGAAACGGACGGCATAGCTGATGACGTACGTACTTCCCATTGTTCGGCTATTACTGTCTTTCGTTTGAGAAAGTTATCTTTGCCACTGGAAACATGGCAGGGGTGGCCCATTAAACTTGGCCGACCTGTGACCACACGAAGCACGCCTTGGTTCACCACCCAAAGTTCCACGCGGTTCGTTCACCACATCACACACCACATGAAGTCAGGAGTGCCATACCCTGAACCGCTGCCACGCCAAACAGAACTGAAAATTCATTTCATTGAACAGAGTTTTCCAGCTGGGCTCGTACATTCACCAGTTACGAACTCGATGGACGCGCTAGGCCTACGCGTACCGTAAAGAACATCGGCGGTAGGCGAATGCTCACAATCCAGACTGCGGAATTCGGAAGCATGTTTCCATTCGCTTTGAGCACGACAAAATACACATACACCAAGCGCAGCCTTTGCGGCAATCGTGATTCGGTTGGATGTTTTAGCAGACGATCGTACTGAGGCCGGTGGAACCCAGTGGAGAGGTTAAATTTGTCGGCGCCGTTCGAAGTCGGTTCGGATCCACGAGGCACTGCCACAACCCACTGTCGTCGGTCGTGCCAGTGTCAGCCTTGTTACGATCGGCGATCAGGAGTACCGACCTGCAAAATTTTTTCGGCCCGCTGCGACGACTCGCTTTGTAAAGAGAACAATGCGCCTCCTCAACAGCCCAACGGCGCCGGCATGTCTAGCCACGCTTGGCGGACCGAACATTGTTAGTCGACTCACTGTCGCCTTCACGGTTTGCTTGGAGCGAGAGAATTCCTGAAAAAGGATGATTTGCGGTGCTTTCTCACGGGCCCCAGAAGTCGTAACAGTCAATGGACAGACGCGGCGGCTACTGAGTGCGCGGTCAGGATCGGGTTCCAGAGACGCCTGCTTGGGTCAAGACCTTTGTCTAGGAGAACCCTCTCACCTCGCTGTGTTCGGTGAAACCAAAGTACTTATGTGAGTGTGTGTACCCTTCCCCTCAAAGGCGGGTCGACTACGATGACTTAGGACGCTCCTATTGGTCGAAGGTTGAACGGCCGTTTTCCGTCACCAAGGGATCCGGAGGACAGAAAGTTATTGAGCAACTGTTGTCGGCTGTACCGTGTGCATTCTCTTTCAGTCATGCTAGACTGATGAAATGTATCATTCTCCACTCTTCCTGTAGATATTGTAAGTAAATACCATATTCCTCGTTATCGACGAGAACAAGTCCCTCCCTTCAACAATATCCTCAGTGTGGATGAATCGGACGACTGCACGGGCAAGCTACCATTTATTTGATGCCCGACCACAACTGTTACAGCCTACAATCATAACACTGTCTTTCAGGAACGCTGTCGCGCGCGTAGTGCGTCCAAAGTACGATTGTTGGTGTCAGCGTCTTCGCATCAGCGGCTATCATAGGCGTAGCAGCCGGAGGCTTCGCAGCCTCCGATTGGTTAACGCCGGCGACGCGTCGCAGCCTGACATTGGTGCACGCGGGCGAAGCTTCGCCACGCGTCGGCGAACTTCAAGTGTCGGAAGTCGACAAAATCGCTACGCAGGTCACGTTTCACTTTGTTCCCGACCAATGCTTTTGATGCTTTGGCACGTGCCGAAACTTGCGACGTGTGCGAGTGGTTGGGCCTTTGGGCTCCCCTTCCTGCGTTGGTGTAACCGAGCGAACGAGCACAGCGAAGGTTGAAAGAGGGAACACGGAGGGCAACGGGGCGAGAAGGACGGCGTTAGCGAAGAGAGCGCCGAGAGGAAAGCAGAGGAGGAGGGTATGGCAAAGCGCGAGAAGAAAAGCGTAGTGCCGCGCAAGACGGGCTCTGTGGCGACGACGGTTACGAGATGGCGCCAGAGTAGCGCGCAATGGTCTGTTCACCGACGGCATGCGAAGACCGCGTCCACCGATACCTTATATTTTATTTATTTATTTATTTCATTTATTTCAAAGTACCTTACAGGCCCCGTGGGGAGCATTGAGTAAGTGGGGCGTCGTTGAACAAATGACAACACAAAACCGTTACATGAGATCTAAAATATGAGCTAATGCTGTTTACGATGATAACGTGCTTGCAAAACCGCGTTTTTATTTATTTATTTTTTATTTATTTTATTTCTTAATTTTTTAATTAACAATACTGTCAACCCCCTTGCGAGGGTCCTTACAGAGAGGGTTATGAAAAAAATATATAAAAGAAAAGAACATTGCAATAATCACAAACACAGAATACATCGAAATCAAGCGGCGCATTCGCACAGATAGTCATCCAGAGATTTTTTTGAATTGGGACAGATCAGCATGTTCCACTACACACATTGGTAACTTGTTCCACATTTCAATCACGTCGGGGAAGAAGGAGTGCCTGAATGTATTAGTGTGAGTGGTATAAGCTTGGATAGATCGGTTATGGTTGGTTCTGGAGCTCCGTTTGCCAGGTGCTAGTATGTATGTTTCCTTCCTAATATTTATTTGGCCTTGAAGTATTTGAAATAATAATTTCAATCGTTGTTTTCGTCTACGTGTTTCTAGCAGGTCCAGTTTAGAAAAACGGAGCATTTCTGTGACTGAATCAGTCCTTCGATGTCGGGAGCATATAAAGCGAACCGCGTACCTCTGAATTTTCTCTAGTTGTTTTTTCAAATAAGCTTGATGAGGGCTCCATACCTCTGACGCGTACTCCAGAAGTGGCCTTACAAAAGTTTTGTATGCGGCGAGTCGTACATCGCATGTAGCACCCTCCAATGTTTTTCGCAAGAAAAATAACCTCCCGTATGCTTTTGAACAAAGATTATTTATATGTATACTCCACGATAAGTTTTCTGTTATCGTTATTCCCAGGTATTTAAACTGACTTGTATTCATCAGACACTTGTCACCAATAGTATATGGAAACAAAAGACGGCCCCTTTTTCGTGTGGTAATATGTGTATATGCTGATTTAGAATAATTTATTTCCATACTCCATTTGTTGCACCATCCGCTTAACGCCTTTAGACAGTTATTAAGCTTAAGTTGGTCAGCCGTGTTTCGTAATGTAGAATAAAATAAACGGTCATCCGCGAACAGTTTAAGATGTACATCTGGTTCCATCACAGCAGAAATGGCATTAATATACACCAAAAATAGCAATTACAAATTACAAATAAAAACGCTAAAGCCATACAAAGAGTCGTCAGGAAAGGAATGAAAAGTACAGTGCATGGTAACATAAAAAGTGGCGTATCACTCGCGAAACATACAGCACTTATCGCGAGCACATAATAGAAACAAAACTGAAACAGCAAATTTAAAAAGAAAGAAGAGAGAGATACACGACACATATGTGACACGTATTATAAGACATGACATATGTACAGATGCGTATATTTGTTATGATGAAAAGTGCGGGTTCAGAAGTTGTCTGCATTTATCATTGCTCATTTGTGCGTGGTGCTGTTAGGAAGCAAAGCACTGCATGAGCGGAGGTCCGTCTGCGGTGGCTGCTGTGAATCGCGTCCACGCATCACTAAGGCCCCGCGTCTCGCGATCTCCCGGTAAGCGAAGTAGTCGCGCCACACTTCGCGCCATTTGCAATGTGAGCACAAGATAGATTGTCCCCGACAGCCCATATATTGCGAAATGAAAACACGTATATATTTGGCATTAGGAAGCATAGTAATTATCGGTGAATGTTTTACTCCTGAAAGAAACGGTGCAACCTGGATCGAACCCGAAGGTGGTACAATATCTCTCAGCGTTTTCGTAGCATTCTGCTACGAGGAAATGACTGGCGAATGAAAGCCGACCCCGAACGCGGGGGTGGGGTTAAACACAGCGTTCCAAAGCCTGATCTGTCACGAGGCGAGAATGGGACAATCTTTTACGCTGCCGCACTAGTGCGCTAGTAAGCTAGTGCGCGCTCAAGGGATCTAGCTCATTCTATGTGGGCCGTGACGTATACCTCCTTGTCCGTCGTGTCAAAGAAGTGTAATACAGACGACCGCTTTTATAACGAAGTACTTGGGACTTCCGGAATCCTTCGTTATCGATGTCACTTTGTAAATGTCGCACAGCGGACAGCTCACACTACAACATGGACAGTTATTCCTCCGTTACACAGGTAACTTCGTTTTAGAGGTGCTCGACTGCAGTGGGGCGTCGGCATGCGAGAAGCCTTCGCACGGTGAAAACATGGCGCTGCTGTGAGTGACAACGATACATACAGCTTCTTGGGACTCTGCCTTGCCCTATTGGAGCCGATTAATACGCGCGCAAGCCTACGTGTTATCGCTCATAACCATCGCAGTGGCTCTGGCATTACTTGTCGTCTGCTGACAAATATTACATCGTTTTATGAACTACGATAAAGTGAGAGCAGTCTTACCCAACCACTTTGGTAGCATCGAAATCCTCTTATCTCAACATCCCGCGCAAAGTCCATAAAGAGCACAAACGCGATGTTGAACGTCATATTCGGCAAGAACGCAAAACCCCACAACATCGACGCCGACCCTCATTAGCAAGAAACATCGCATTAGGGAATGTCACCGTTTAGGTGCGATGTGCGGATACTTGCAGTGCATACCCCAAGTTACGCCAAAATAGGTTTATTGAACAGCGGCAGATGCCCGTCGACTCCTGCGCACATACCCAGTGGCAAACACCCAACGTCCCAATGGATATATACATACTCAGTGGTATGTATTTTGTACATTTTTCCATTCATCGCCGGTGACCTTTTCTTTTCTGCTCTTCCTCTAATTAGATGATTAAGTACGCGACAATGTTAACGTGCACAGGATATAATTAATACCTGGAATATAGATGCTGGTGTTCGACGTCTTAGCTTCCGTGGTGAGCTCTGTTGGCGGGGTGCATTTCCATCGTAATTTGCACTAATTTTCTACTTTATCTATTACGTGGCGGCATAAATGTGACGTGCCTCGTACAAACGGCGACTCTCCTTGAAAGCAGGCACACGAAAATGCGTTTTGCGGTACGTCAGGCCTTACAACCCCGGTGCAAATTTGCTGGAAGCACCGTGGACGCCCTCGTCGCGTCGTCTGCTTCTGGTGTCAGTATTCTGAGTTCTACCGTTCGCGGCGCTGCTCGCCAGCCCGTCGTAGAGTTGCTGTATATGCTACGAAAGGTAGAGGAGTTACGCATAGGTCCGCCATCTTGCTTTGGAAAACACCGAATCTATGCAGCGAAGACGTACTCCGTTTGTGCAGGCAACATGCCTACCGTATCGTCGATCGACCGTGGGCGGTTTTGCATCGCTTGTTAACCGCTTTTACGCCTAAGCGCAAACAAAAGCGCATCGATACAGCTGACTCGATAAGATCGTTAAGAAAAAGACGCTGCTCTTTTTTAGGGCGCGGTGTAAGAGGCAGCGCCAAATAATATCAGTATTTTTGGACTTGCATTCACCTATGCACCTTCTCGGAACTTTTGACATTAAACTTATGGGCACTGGCGTATCTAGAATAGATTGTGTGTTCTATATATGCCGAACAGATGTAGCATTCATGAACCTCTACGGTAACAATTAGATCGCACAGAACAGTCTTAGGGAATATGCTCATGTTATTTTATGGATTACAAATATCCTAAAAAATAGTTCCTTGTGAAAAAGCCCCATAACAAGGTAGTATAACGTTCGAAATAATATAGTGTATTAAAAACTGGATAAACGTTATCAGTTGAGGTAAACAATCAGATGCGTTAATATTTTTCCTTCGTTTGAATATTGCTTGTCACTCAGATTTTGTTTCAAACAGAGAAATACGCTTCTAAGTGTAGTAGAGTGCTGTTTAAGCATGTAAACAGTAACAGAAAGGGCCGAGCCGCCACTGCCTCTTTTTTGGCAATAAAGCCATAATGCGAATTTCAGAAATAAAAATAACAGTAGCGCATGTGCGTGCGAATATGTTGATATAGTGAGCCTTATCAATTTGTACTCTTTTACAAAGGGAACTGTACTAAACATAATGTGGCCCATACCTGCTTATGTGCCAAAGCTGTCAACGTGTAGGCATTCTAAAATATTACTGCTGAATCAATTACCAACCATTAGTATTTCGACTCTGGTGCCCCATTATATTTGCAGTAGGAACGTACCCACCGACCTGGAGGCACTTGACATCAGCCACACCTTCAAGTGGCATTTTATTATGTCCCTTTTCAATGCAGGGATTCCAAAAGTAACCTTCTGTGGGAGTGTAGTGAAAGTTTTTCTCTCACAGGATTGACATGGCTGGCTACATTATAGGTAATAACGCAAAACACAGTTAGGCCCTTGCCGTATGTTAAATGACGACATTCATTCTTCTTGCCTCCTGCTCCAGCAGTAGTAGACGAAATCTCTTTACTTAGTAGCAACCTCTTTTATGTTCAGAAACAACCCAAGCAGTGCATGATCATGAAAATGTGAGCTGGCCTTTTGATGACAATTCTGTGAAAGCAGTGTGGTGCATTCTATGCACAAAACTGGTAACTTCAACTAAAACTTTTGTATAACTTTATGTGCTTCCATTATTTAAATAAAATTCAGACTTGCAGTAGCCTTTTATGTTCCACCTGTGAATTCTTTAGCACAGCCTACGCAAGCACGCAGGCGTTAGTCAAGCAATTTCATCTGAACCGCTCATGACGTCATAAGCAGATGACTGAAAATTTGCTCGTTCAGGTGTCTTTACCCGAAAAACCTTCAATAGTTTTAAAAAGGAAGAAATAAACTATTGCAGTAAGGCGTCAAGAGGCCGGTTTTAAATATCTTATTGTACCCAAACAGGTTGCTACGAACTAGCTACAGTTGTTTCTTCAATATTCAAAGAATTCACTCGACCACCCACAATGCAGATATGTTAAGCATCCAGGACGAGAACGACAAAATACAAGAGTGAAGTACACGTGGCCACTGCAGCAAGCATCAGCGCCTATGTGACCAGCTTTTACTATTTTCGCAAGAGAAGTGAGGGGAGCTTCCATTCAATCTGAAATGAAGATGTGATAAAAATAGCTTATTTATAAAACTTGTTTAATACAAGAATAACACACAGGCCACGTAGTGCATGAGAACATCAATGCATTTCATTTTTATTGCAGACACAGGTAATTCATAAATAAGACAATGCAGAAGTATGGAATACAGGAGGAGGCTACACAGAAAACTTGAAACATATAAGTACATACCAATTCCAAAATGTGAGCAATAATGTTTCATTTTTTTTGAAATCCCCTATTGCAGATACCACCACTGCGCATTCTGGGCTAGATTACCCTTCAAGGCAGGCATAACGCGGCAAACAAGTCATAGACAAAATTAGTGAATTTAACGAAACTGTGACAAGTGTAGAGACTGGAATTTTCGGCAGCAAATAGTGAATTTTAGACATTTAGAAAATCGGCACCAGAGGTGTAGTCTTTGGTACTAATGAAATGTTGCGTACACAATTGCAAAGTGTGTACCTAAAGGGACTGACAAGGAAGTTTCTTGCCACCAATTTTTTTTTATGCAATAGCAAGCTTACCGGTCAGAGTGTCTTATCGTGAAGTGGTAACGTGGGAAACGCTGAGGAAGAACTTTATTAGGAAAAGCTAGTCAGTGATACTCACAATGCCAGGTGCATTTATTGCTCGGTACGCAATTCAACACTAGCAAAAATTTGTGTTCACTCATGAGGACTGGAGCGCAGGCTTCAGAATATAATAAGACCTGCGCCTGGCCTGCTCAGTGTAGACCACGAGCATTATCGCACCTAAAGGCACTGAAGCAGCCTTGAAGATGCCAGCGGTGCCATGGGTCTCTTGCACCATTTATAGTGTTGAGCAGTCTGTACGATAAAGAAGTATAAAGCAGGAAAAGTTAGAGAACAAGTGTATCTACAGACAACTAGTTGCTGGTGCTGAGAATGCCTGGTTTGGGTGTGTAGTCTCAGCTTATCTTGATGTGGTAACTCCATGAGGTGTTTCTCCACGTGTGACTTTAAGGGTGAATCTACAGGCACGGCAATTGAAACTTATTAGTGAATATTCACTGAAGGTATGACAGCTTCTTTTTAACAAGGATAGCATTAGCATGCTCTGCTGTATACTTACGCGAACATATGCCAGGGACAGCACTTGCCTACAATAATTTTTCTCGGTCCGTCCTTCGGCAAGAAACTGACCAGGTGTGAAATGATCCTGCATGCAAGCGAACAATCACGGTGAGAGACCACACATCATACGTGGCACAAAATGTAAATGACTGGTGCCACTACCCACTAAGTTCTGTACTATAAATCTTTCTTTCATACTGTGTACGTTTACTAACTCTATAGTTTTCGGCTTACGTAACGCATGCAGCAAAGTAGCGCGCTAAATATATCTCAATTCTCTATTTTGGAGATGTTAACACGACACCCTGCGAGCCACCGTGCTAGAGCGCCAAGACTTTCGATAAAACAGTGCTTTACAACAGTGGTACTGAGGGCTCGTTATCAGAAGCCCCTTAACAGAGTCGTGCCTTAACAGATGCCTCTCCACAGAACTATACTACCTCTTGTTACCACACGTTCGAGGGGCGAATTCACTGAGCAACTCAAGTATAATAAAGGCTTAGGAATAGTTGAAAGGGTCAGCGCCCTACTTTCACATATACTTCCCATGCTTCCAGATCATTGTACGCTTTGAGGTAATCGCCAGGTACTACTCAAACACAAACACAAGGAAGCGTATGCAGCAGGGCTGCTGAAGAAACAAAAAGGGAGGGGGCCGGGGGTGGGGGACACGGCATACGTGGGCTGGCGGGCCTAGGACTTCATCCCACTAATGTATGAGCAACACTTGCCAGGTTCGTCGTCGTAGCACGCAATATTTTTGTCAAAACAAATCAACGCGAATGTTTCACGTATCTCATTTTGTCGATATACATGTGCGTTCACAACGAGGGCTTTGACAAATAATGCACATTGTAAACGACGTAACGATATCGGCAGTTCTAGGCGTTGGTTACATAATACAAACATCAACCGTGCATCTGAAAAAAAATGGTGAAGGATTCTCCTAGGCTATTCAAAAGAAAAACTTACCTCCCATATTCTTGACTCTCTTGACACAGCTTTCTTGCGTGGCATGTGAAGCAGCCACTGAAGTCGCCGCACAATAACCGATCTCCAACATGGGTTCGAATAAAAATGCTTTTCCACTTTCAGAGCAATTCGTGCAGTTGGCAGCAGAGCAGCCGGTAATGATATCTTTCCGATGAAACAGCGATCAAACTGCCATGAACCAACTGTGAGATGCGCTGCGCACGTTGTGTTGCTCCGCAGCTAGCCCGCACGTGAACAGCCATTAGAACAGCGAACGCCAAAATCGGTCGGAGGGGATTTCAATTTGACTGACTATAACTTCTGTCAATCCAGTTGCCTGCAGCAGCGGCGTCGGCAAATACAAGAATTAGCCTGAGCATTTACATCTCCGCAGTGCACGGTTGCTTGACTACCATGTGAAAACGTTCTGTAAATAGAAGCGCTAGCGGCTTGATAAAACAGATGCGCAACTCTGCTACCTTTGGTAGCGTATACAGTAACGCTAGCCCGTCGCTGACGCGCCGGGTGCCGATGTTATCGGTGGACGCACTTGCCGCATGCCTCGTCGATAGCTCCATCGATGGACTGACGACGTGTGCCACTCTGGCGCCACCTCGTCGTGATTGTCGCCGCAGAACACGTCTTGTGCGGCACTACGCTTTTCTTCTCACGTTATCGCCGTACCATCCTCCTCCGCTTTCCGCCTCATGGTTCCGCTGCGCCCGTTTCCTCCGCTTTCCTCCTCGCGCTATCTTCTTTATCGCAGTCTTTCATCTTCGCTGCGCTCCGCAATCGCTCTTTCATCCTCCGTTGCGCTCGTTTGCTCGGCTACGCCCAAGGGACGCCGACGCTGACGCTCAACGCAGGAACGGGTGCCTAAAGGCCCAACCACTCGCACGCGTCGGCAAGCTTCGGCACGCGCCGACAAGCGAAAGCTTCGCTTCGCGTTAGTCGGATGAAGAGAGCACGCAACCACTGGACACAAGCTCTGACGAGCGCCGAAGCTCGCTCCTCGGCTGCGGCGCACTGTTGCTGGACTATTTTGTCTGCATCCGTCAAAGTCGGGCCTAAAACAGCCTGCTGTAAATTAAGCTTGAAACAATCAGCTAGTGATCTGCATGTGCTTTCAAATATGTAAAACACGCTTGAATAACAAATGCACGCTTGCCGCAACAGCTTGTTTTTATTTTTGAAGTAACAATAGTGCACAAAATATTGACATCAGCGCTCGCGCGTCCCGTCTGTCTGCAAGATCGCTTTGCAAACACTGGCACGACGATGCCATATCATATCAAAAACGTTTGTACCATTTCATTTTTGGTAGCTCATTGCACAAACAATTATGTAAGAATTAGGCGTGCAAAGCATCATTGAAAAAATATGTGTTGGAAATATTGTCACGTAGAAGACACGGTGAAAAATGATACAGACTCA
Organism: Dermacentor andersoni; assembly: GCF_023375885.2. NCBI lineage: Eukaryota > Metazoa > Arthropoda > Arachnida > Ixodida > Ixodidae > Dermacentor > Dermacentor andersoni. Next base: position 101,731,986 of record NC_092822.1, read on the forward strand.
ATCGCAACGATAGCGGCGAGCAATGGCGGCAATCGTCGAAAATTCTCATGTGTGGGTCAAGCGCGTCGGTTTGCAGACATCAGTTGTCGAAAGTTCAAGCCCATTCACTAGTGCCCGCGCGCCATGCAGATACTACACAATTCGTGTCGCGTATTCAATCAGATTATACAAGGTTTGTCGACAACAGACAACCGACAGAACCATCGGTAACATTCGCGAAACTTCCGATACGTCCAGGCGCATCCTGCACCGAGCGATAACGTTTAACGTTTTTTAGCCGGTGAAATACGGTCACTGGATACAGATAAAGTATCCGTGTCGATATGGTTATGCTTGTTGGTGCATGAAAGAAACATGAAAAAGTGGGTTCTGAGAAAAACAGCAAAAAAAAAAAAAGCGTTGAAACACCTGCAGCACTCGCAAAAAAAAAAAAAGGAATCTAGAATAGCTAAAATTTACGTAATTCGTAGCTTGTCTCCTCCCGATTCTTGATTCTGCCAAATCTAGCCCATGGAGCACCTAATTTATTATTCTAGGTTTTGTTGATGCATAAACACCACATCGGGAGGCCTTCACATTGAGTGTATTGGAAGGAAACATTTTCACAGTGTAAATGCCATGTTCTATTGTAACTGGTTTCCACATGTCAAGTTTGTCTTTCTGGACTTTAATGAATTGGCTTGCCGTGAGATAATACAAGCTTGAGAACTGGAGGGTTTTAATAGAGGTGTTTCGTTGGCCTTTGCCAAGTCGTACTATTGAAGTGCTTATGCGAATGTATGGGGGTAGCTCATTTGTATAATATAAGAATATATATATATATATATATATATATATATAAACATGGTATTTTCACTATTTATACACTTATACACTTCGTCATCACAAGAAAAATACGAGTTTATTGTTTTCAGCCTGCTATCATGTTTTGCCTGACAAAGATATATTAAATTTGTTCTGTGAGGCACGAAATAATTGCTGTGGCTTATTATATTATTGCACAACACTGGATACAGTAGCCAACCGTTATTAAAACACAGAGGAAATTAATAGCCCAATGCACATGATCAGGCCCATAGCGTATTATTATTGCACTGCCTTTATTCATGCCCTTTCTTTAATTGCACAAAAAGCTACTGCACTGAAATAATATACTAATAGATACTTAAAAAGCACGATGTTATACTACGATAATAATCAACCATTCAAATATTTTTTTCAGTGTCCAGGAATAGCTAGAGAGCCTTCATACTGGTGCACTTAACGAGAAATATTTCAGACAAGATGTACAGAAACATGAATTTGGTAGACAAAAAAATGCAAGATAGAGAAACAAATAGGGAAAAAAAGGAAACGAGTAAGAGTAAAAAGGAGTTAATCACATGATTATCTATGTAATGTTTCCGCGGGGTGAAAACCGCAGCCGAAGGAAGAGGCGTAAGCAGAACCAAACGTGGTTTATTCCATGACGGCTTGTAGTGGAATGCGGCCCGGTGGCCGCATGGCTGGGCTTATATAACAAGCTGTTGCGATAGTCGCGCCGCCGCTATCGCTCAAGCGGCGATGATAACACAACACTCTTCCCTCTTTTTTTTTCAGAGGGTGCACTTGTATCTTTATACAATAGTTAAAGAACGGCTTAATATCGCTCGGGTGGACGGCGTTGTCTTGACGGGTAGCGCCTGTGCGGAGCCGATGTCTCTGATGGAGGAGCGGGAGCTGGAGGGACGGACTCCCTGGGTATGGGCTCTTCTGACGTTGGCTGGACACCAGTCTGACCTTCAGGGAAGACCAGGAACCCCTCCGAGAAAACGGAGTGGGATGCCTTTCGTGTCACCATAGGGCCGGCGCCAGCCAGCAGCTGGTCGAGATGTCGACGCCAGATGAACTTGCCTCGAGGGGTGGTTACCATGACTTTGTACGAGACTGGTCCAGTCTTCGTCAGAACAATTCCACGAACCCACTTCGTTGGGCCTCTGTAATTGCTAACTAGAACACTGTCATTAACACAAAAACAGTCCTTGTTGCTCCTGCGCTCCTACGCCAATAAGAAGTTGTGAAGTGTTTCTTCGATAGATTCACCGGGAGATGACTTGCGTAGAGCAGACTTTAACGTTTCCACGAAACGCTCCACCAGACCATTTGTGCTTGGGTGATAAGGGGCGCTCACGACATGTCTGGCCCCGACGTTCCGCATAAACGCCTTGAACTCTTCGGACACCAGTTGTGGTCCATTGTCGGACACCACCGTCTCCGGCACTCTGAATATGCAGAAAAGTTCACGCAAGCAGGCAACAGTACCCTCGGACGTTGTGCTTCGCATAACGAACATTTCCGGCCACCTCGAGTGAGCATCTACAACCACTAAAAACATAGTTCCTCGGAAAGGTCCCGCGAAGTCCAAGTGAATTCGCCTCCGCGGTGCGGTCTGCCATGACCAGGAATGCAGAGGTGGCTTAACTGGATCATTCCGTTGTTCCTGGCAGGCTTGGCAACTTCGTACCTTTGTCTCTAAGTCTGCATCAATTGACGGCCAACACACATAGCTGCGAGCCAGCTTCTTGCTCCGCACAATGCCGGGATGACCAAGGTGCAGTTTGTCGAGCACGGCTTCCCTAAGAAAGGACGGAATAACAACCTTCAGGCCATGCACAAGGCACCCTTGATGCACGCTGATCTGCAAACGTATGTCAAAGAATGGTTTTAAGCTCGCATCTCGCAAATGCAATGGCCAGTCTATGCTTGTAAGCTGGAGCACTTTACTGAGCACCGAATCACGTGCTGTAGCGAGCGCAATCTGCTTAGCGGACACCGGCATATAGTCCAGACGCAAAGCATAAAACGATTCCTCGCATTAAGACGTGCCGTCTTCAGGACCCTGGAGCGGGAACCTTGAAAAAGAAAATCTGCTTCTGCGTTGTCACTGGACTTTTTGTACACGAGCGAGTACTTGTAAGTGGACAACGTGACAGCCCATCGCTGTAAGCGTGCCACTGCAATTGGTGGAATGCCCGTTTTTTGCCCCAGAATTGTTTGTAATGGCTTGTGATCCGTAATCAAACGTTTAGACGGCAAAGATAATGGCCAGTGCTTCTTTTTCTAGCTGACTGCACTTCTTTTCGGCCTCAGTGAATGTGCGCAACGCATGAAACACAGGCCGAGTTCTTCCATCTTCAGTTACATGAGAAAGTACTGCGCCCACGTCGTATTGGGAAGCGTCACATGCCACTTGCAAAGGTTTATCTGGGTCGTAGTGCGCCAGGATCGAGGATGACGCCAACGCATCCTTGATTTCCTCGGACACCCTTTGACACGATTCATCCCAGAGCCATGGTTGGTCGTGACGCAGCAGTTTGTAACGTGGAGGTGGTGGTGGTGGTGGTGGTGGTGGTGATGTTGAAGCAGGCGGGGTTAGCCTGGCATACATAGCCGACAATTGTTCCGCCTGATGCTCCTTCGAGTTGAGATCAGGGGGTGTGTCACCAGGTGTCGATGAGCCCCGTGTCTCGCAGGAAGGCTATCAGCAGTCGTTGCGCTCTCTTCCTGAATGCCGCGGGCCCTCCGGGGAAAACAACGTCTTCAAAGGTCCTGTGCGTGAGACCGCTTTTTTGCAGGTTATCGACCAACGCTTTTCTTTCTGTGTGAAACTGTGGGCATAGCCAAATGAAATGTTCGATGTCACCAATGTCACCACAGAAAACACAGAGTGGGGAAGCGCGAAGCCCAGTCTTGAATAACCAAGCTGGGGTGTATGCGGAGTCGGTCCTGATGCGGTATAAAAGCGTCGCTTGTTCGCGTGTAAATCCATGAGTCACACAGGATTCGTGTGGATTCTTGTGCATCTGTCTAAAGTGAAGGCGGATTGCATCCTTAGGGTTTTCAAAAGCTTTTGGAGCTTTCACTTTTGGGACACATGTCAGCGCTAGGCGTGCAAGGGCGTCAGCTTCCTCGTTTCCATCAATTCCTACGTGTGATGGAATCCACTGAAACCTTATGTTAAATCCTTTGCTCGTTAGGTCATCAATCAGTGCCAGAGACTGCCTTGTAAATTTCTCTAGAGGTAGGTGCCGATGTAATCTTTGTAATGCTGACTTGGAATCCGTCAGCACCACGACATCTCGTGCAGAAAAGGCACGTAGTTTCCGCAAAGTCGCGGTGATTGCGGCGCTTTCTACTGTTGTAGAGGAAACTGCGCGATCCAGTCGGCCAGACCATGACACATCAAGGGATGGTATGCAGAATGCCACTGCACAGCTATCTGTTTGTGCGCACACCGAACCGTCTGTGTACACTTGTAGATGGCTTTGAAACACAGCGCTCAAGTGGTCCAGCACAATAAACTTGGCTTCGGCAGTTGAAATGGTGCGTTTCGTCGGTAGGTGGGGTACATTGAGGCTGCGGTAACATCCGGAAAAGACCATGGCGGGTCAAGGCGACTTCGTTTAGGCCATTCCAATCCTAAAAATCGGAAGGTGTTCAGCGCCGCATTGAAATGTGAGCGAGTTCTTGATCTTAGCCGCCGGAGAACCGCCGTGCCTGCGCGTGACTCGCCCAGCCTTAATAGCTGCGTCAGCAAGGCCTGAGATGCCAAGAGGCGGAGTGGAAGAGACTCTGCCTCATTAGTGACTTTCTTGTTTGAAGCCGCCGTTGGAACTCCCATCGCCAAGCGAAGTCCCTTTGTGTGCACTGCCTCCAAGCGCTCGAATTGACTCGATGACGGTGATATCAGAGGGAGCTGATAGAGAATGCGGCTTGTTATCAGTGCAGCGTTCAGTTTTAGCATGGATACAGGATTGTTTCCCCAACGTACACCTGCCAATCGACGAAGTGCGTTGATTCTTTGCACTGATGCAGCCACAACACTTTCGACCGCACCACGCCATAGTAGCTTGTTGTCGATGGTGACACCCAGGAATCGAACATGAGTTGCACGAAGAATTGAATGCCCTCTGATATTCAGCGTCAGACGTGTTGACTTGCGTCTCACTCCCGGGAAAAGCATGAAGGCTGATTTTTCTGCTGATAAGGGTAGGCCAAGCGTCGATAAGTGGCGATCGATAGTGCAGATTGCGGCCTGGGCTATCCGGGCCAAACGTTTGTGTTGGTACCGCAAGATCCAAATGCAGATGTCATCTGCGTAGATGGACATTCTAACTGCCGTCCGACCTACTTTCAGGGCATCTGGAAGGCTGGCCATGGCAACGTTAAAAAGCAAGGGGGATAGGACACTCCCTTGTGGGACGCCGAGGGAAATGCGTCGCTTGACACTCATTATACTTCCCAGCTTAACTTGTACACATCGATCACTGAGAAATTCATGGACGAATCGAAGAGCATTTCCCGAGACGCCCATGGCTCGGAGTCCGTTGACGATGCCTGTATGAAGCACACAGTCGTATGCCTTGGCAACGTCCATAAAGATGGCGAGTGTGGAAAGGCCGTCTACGCGATGGTGCTCGATATGGCTTAGTAGATCCAAGACACTGTCCTGGGCACTCAACCGTGGACGAAATCCGGTCATACATGATGGCAGTCTATTTCCTTGCTTAAGATACCATGTTAACCTCGTACATATTAGTCTTTCAATCAACTTTGATACGCATGATGTTAGCGATACTGGCCGATATGAGGTGAGGTTTGCAGGATCCTTTCCGGACTTGAGCACTGGCACCACCCATGCTGTCTTCCACGCTTCTGGGATCTCTCCTGTGTTCCAGACGTGATTAAATATGTCCAGAAGTGCTCGTTTTCGTTCATATGGCAGATTTGTTAGCATCTGATTGCTGATCGAATCGGGACCCACAGCACAGCGTCTTCTTAATTTGCTAAGCGCCAAATCCAACTCACGAAAGGTGAACGGCGTATCCATGGTATGTAATGCTCCAGATAACAGAGGGTTCGATACTCCTGCTGATCTGCCAGATGTGTATACGTCTGCAAAATCTTCTGCAAGGGTTCGCAAATCTTTTCCTTGCTTTAAAGCAAGTGCTTCGAATGGCCTGTGTAGGCGAATCTTTCCGGATAGGCTATTCATTACTCCCCATATCCTTGTCATGGGAGTAAACGCCGATAAACTCTCACAGAAAGCAGCCCATTGAACTCGTCTTAATCTTTTTGTGTGACGACGGATGACAGCGTTTATCCTGTTGTATTCAGTTTTCGCAGATGGATTTCCCGTTTTTCTCATTAGTTTTTGCTCCGCTCTCCTACGCGCTGCGCAGAGGTTCTTTAGTTTCAAATTAGGAGTAGGGAAATGATCTGGCAGTTTCAACATTGAGGTAGCCACTCTTTTGCTCCGCAGCATATCTGCGAACAGCTCGCCAGGGGATTCGTCCAACGCTTCTCTGTATGTGTCCCAGCGGGCCACAGCACAGAATTGTCGCCCAGCAGTGTGAAATCCGGTGATGTTGGTGAAGATCGGAAAGTGGTCACTGCCCATCCTGTCTGGGGCCGTTGTTGACGATACGACAAGGTCTGTAGAATGGATCACGAGGTTTATGGCACTCCATGAATCTGGTGGTCTGAAGAAAGTCGGTTTGCCATCGTTCACGATACACAAGTCAGCAGCTTCCGCGGCTGTGACTAGTTCCTTGCCTCAAAGCGAATGATGTGCGTTAAAGTCCCCACAGATTATTATAGGAGAGGGGCAACGAATGCAAAGGTCCTTTATGAATGCCTCCATGGAGACCTTCCTGCGTGGACTTATATACACCGACACCACACTGAGTTTTCGTTTTCCTAGGCACACTTGCACAGCGGTGACTTCCAAGAAGGTAGAACAAAGGTCTTGCACTGGTAAGGTGACGTGAGGTATTTCTCGCCTTATGTATATCATCGCACTTCCATTTGCAAATGATGGTATACTCGGATTTCCATGTCTGATATACCCTGGGATCGTCCTTCCATTTGGGAGACCGGCCTCCGAGAGGGCTAGAATTGGTATAGGTATGTCTCGAAGGAAAAGGCTGAGTTCAGAAAGACGCTGTAGAATACCGGCGCAGTTCCATTGCCTTATTAAGGGCACTTTTGGACGACGGAATTGACCAAGTGGGCGAAACATTGCCATTATGCTACTGAGTGTATGTGGAAGTAGAGCAGAGTATTACTGACTCAAGAGCCAGCACTGCTTCCAGCATATCCTTCGTTGAACTAGCAGGCATCTTCGCGACGTGGGAACGTAGTGCCGTGAACAAAGCGAGTATCACATGCTGGCAGTTTTCCTGCTGACTGTTGCCAAGTGGTACTTGAGGTCGGTTTACTGCGGCCGCATAGGTGCGCTTTTCGGACTCTTTTCGAACAGGTTTCTCAGCCGGTGTGACCGTTTGCGTTGACTCAATAACTTCGTTTATCGGTGTGAGACGCGGGAAATGAGATGCGTACTCTGTTTCCAAACCAGTTAGTTGTGGCGCTCTGGACGTCTTCTTCGTGTTCGATGGTGCGCTTGCACTCTTTGGACCCAGAACAAACATCTTATTTCTTCGCTGAGCAGCTGTCCGCGCCGGGCATCGACCGTAGCTAGGAGGATGGTCACCGCCGCAATTTGCACACACAAAGTTGTCTTTACTTGCACACGTCTTAAAGTCATGAGGTCCCCCACAGCGCTTGTACCTCTGTTCCCCACGACAGTACTTAGCGATATGTCCGAAGCGCTGACACTTAAAACAGCGTGGTGGTGTCTCCACGTAGTCGACAAGCTCGTGTCTGGTGAAACCAAGGTTGATCTTCTCCGGGCGTTCAGAATTTTGATCAGAACGGTTCAAGACGTCTGTCGACTCGAAAAGGTACCTTCCGTATCGGAGACCGACGGGTGCTGCGCCACCCGCCGCCTCACAAGGTGCTAGAAGGAACCAAGCTGGCACCGAAGAGCACCCCGCCATGACCTCCCAAGGGCTGACACCGGGTCAGAAACGCCAGCTGGTTTGTACAAGCCAGCCTGACTGCAAGCGACAAGACACTGGTGAATCTGAAGACGAGTCAACTATCATCGATGACGACAACGTGGCGAACGCTTCAGACCTAGACATGGACGAGGGTGGTTTCCGAATTGTGCGCCATCGTAAAGACAGGGCGGAGGGCATTCCAGTGTTAATCACTGCAACATCCGAAAGAGATGATTTAAGGCAAGTAAACCCTATTGTCCTGTGTTCTCAGCTTGAAACGATTCTCGGTGGAGCACCAGTGAAGAGCCACTTCACAGCACAGGGAGCACTGCTCTTAAATGTAGAGACAGAAGGACAAGCCAACGTCCTTCTAGAGGCCAAGAATATCGGTGGCATAGTCATATCTGCCCGTGTCCCACACAGTTATATGAAAAACACGTGCATTGTTAGAGGAGTCCCTAAATGGTACTCGGATGAGGAGCTGCTCACCTACCTGAGACCTCAGGGAGTATTCCATGCAAGAGGAATCATCCGTCGGGTCCAAACCTCGTCATCTGAATGGGAGTCAAGGCGCACTAACTCGGTGGTTCTTACATTTGTAACGTGGACTCGCCAGAGTAGACAATCGAGGAACAAACTTCCCGTAGTAATTTACGATGCCCAGCAACGATTGTAGCTGCTGCTTGCCTGTGGGTGCGGACGCTTTCATCAGTGCTTCTATCTTGTCTGGCGTTGTGCTAACACCTGCTGCACTGATGACATGGCCCAGATACCGTAATTACGTTTGGAAAAATGAACACTTTTCTTTCTTTACTCGAACGCCGCGCTCAGTTGACCGCTTCAAAACCGCTTCGAGATTTGCAAAATGCTCGTGTGACGTCTTGCTGGTGATGAGAACGTCATCCAAACAGCAGCTGACGCCTTTCAGGCCTTTCAACATTGCGTCCATAATTCTTTGGAAAATAGAAGGTGCCGAAGAAACCCGGAACGGCAGCCTGTTTACGGAAAAAAGTCATTTATGAGTATTTAGTGTCAATTAATTTATTCACGATTCTGACATTACTACCTGCTGATAGGCTCGATTTAGGTCAATCTTAGAAAATTCTTGGCCCCCTGCGAGCGCTGTGAACAACTCGATGATTGTCGGGAGTGGATAGCGATCAGTTTCAAGACAAGGGTTTAGGGTGGTCTTATAATCGCCGCATTTTCTTATGCCACCGTCCTTCTTTACTACAGGCACAACCGGCGTCGCATAGTCACTTGTCTCGACTGGCGAAATGACTCCCATGTCTTCCAACTTCTTAAGTTCAGCCTCGACTGCTGGTTGCAATGCAAAGGGCACACTTCTTGCCTTCATAAATTTTGGCACGCTACCTTCTTTCAGGGACAATGTCGCTCTTTCTTCTGTAATTATCCCCAGTTCGTCCTGAAACAAACTCTGGTACTTGTCTAGAAGAGCGCGCAGTCTGGAACAGGCAGAATCGTCCCACTTGGCAATAGCGTTGAGCTTGAAAATACGGCTCCAGTCGTGTCGGATGGCTTTGTTAGATACGGGACCTTCTTCTGAGCTCCCTTCGAGTTCCCCAGACCACATCAAATCGCACCACAGCTATTGAAAAGCGCAGAAGCACGGATGCCACATTCCAGAGGCGCGCACGGGCAAACAAGTTAAAGGCCCCCACTTCGTACGCCTAAGGTTGGGCTATTCAACGCTTGACTCTTCCAGAAAGCGAAGGGATAGCCCGGCACTGTTCCAGGTAACTTGAGTCCAGAAGCAAGACGGCTGTGATGTACCGGGAAGGCCTGGCAGCGTCGCCCCGGCCGCCTTTGAAGAGGGCCCTCGGACAATGGGGCCGCAGCGTCGTCCCCGTTCTCTCGTTGTGACGACGCATTGCAAGTCAGCAAGGCAAGACCGCAGGGAGCCGCCGGGTGTGACACCATCGCACGGGCGCCTTCCATTGGCTGAAAATGGCGTCATCTGAGTGGGCTCTCCCATTGGCCGAACATGACGCGTCTTCCAGACATCGAAGGGCTTAAAATAGAGACCGGGAGCAGCAAAAAGAGCATTCCAGAGGATTCCAGAGCATTCCCTGATTCATCTCTCTCGAACTTCTTGCGACGGGCCGCAGCGTCCGAGTTGCTGCCGGCCCGTAATGACTGTAAGACTGTTAGGTGACTCTCACTGTAAATAATGTAAATAAACCTCCCAAGTGTTTCATCCCGAAGTCCTCCTCAACTCCTACAACTGGTGCCAGCGGTAGGATCACCTCCAACTCCTACAATTGGCGCCAGCAGTGGGATTTCCTCCTCAACTCCTACAACAGGCGCTAGCGGTGGGATCGCCTACAACTCCTACAACTGGTTGCTAGCGGTGGGATCGCCCCCAAATGCAACAGCTGGTGGCAGCGCTACGGATCAATCTTCGTCGAGCGAAATCCTGAAGAACCCGGAACAGCAAAAAAGAGCCTTCGTCCAAAGGAGTCGCGAGGACCCGGGAAGAGCGAAGAAGAGAGAGCCTTCGTAGAAAGAGGTCCTAAGAAGCTGGGAGTAGCGAAGAAGAGCGAGCCTTCGACCCACGGATTCCTGAGGAACCACGAACAGCGGACCAATGAACCGGATGGCAGGGTGCTGCAACCGTAAGTGAGCGCGTGGTTTTTTTCCTTTCGATTCCCCAGACTTCAAATGTTGTGTGTTCATTTTGATAGTTCTGGGAATCGGGAATTTGTTGCATTTTGTGTTTGGACAAATTAATTAAGGAAAACAGTTCTAACCACCAGTCGGGGCGGCTGCCATGGATCTTAGAAAGTTGACGAGGTTAGACTTCTTGTTGGTGTGTGACGACTTGGGAGTTGAGGCGGACGAACAGATGAAAACGCCAGCTATCATAAAGGCGATTCAAGATAGTGGCAATGATGATAAAAGCATTGAACTTGCTTGGGAGGTGATACAAGAACCTCGGGAGCGTGAGCGTCGTGAACGTAAGAGTGAGCGTAAGCGTCAAGAACGCGAAAATGAACGGAAGCGTGAGCTTCAAGAACTTACTCTTAGGTGTGAGCGTCACGAACGTGAGAATGAACGCGAACATGAGTATCAGGAATGTAAGCGTGAGCGTGAGCAAAAGTATGAGAGAGCGAAGGCAGCATTGTTAAAAGAGATACAGTATTGTGATCAGTTAATGGCACAGAGACAACGGCTGTCTGAAAATTCTGTAGGCAGTACAGAGCACAGGAATGAGGAAGTGTCTTGCGGATTTTCGCCAAAATCCGACGAGAAGAGTAGTGCCTGTGAGATTGGCTGCGCATTCATAAGTGAAGGGAAAAGGCTAGCTGCTAACGATGCCTTAGTGGCAACCGAGGCCGTTAAAGGCCGCAGGGAGAGCGACGAGGTGCTGTGCCAACAGATGACTGTAGAGACAGATAGACCAGCTGCGAACAAATTGGCACAGTTACCGCGCGTGTGCGTCGCTGGTAATGTTAACGAGGTTGCTAGCGAAGAAAAGGGTACTGTTGACCCGATAGACATGAGCACCCATGTCAGGTCAGATCTGCGTGCCGAAGTGATGTGCGAGCTGGACGATGCAGTTGAGAATAGTTCTCGGGGTGGCGAGCTCCGTAGCTCACGAGAGAACAACTGTATTGTTCAGGGATCGGTGCGGCTCTCCGCCAGTCTAGGTAGCCTAGAGATGGATGATTCAGTTAGTAATCATTCGGGCTGTGCGCGTGAGACAGCGATCGATACCGACGGGCTGTGTGCTGATGCACAGCGTGAGCTGGGCAATGCAGTAGAGGGCAGTTCGCAAGAGTGCGAGTTGCATAACTCGAGTAAAGCCTGCTGCATTGTGCCAGAGTCGGTTGAGCTGTCCGCCAGTCAACGCAAAGATAGAGTAGATTTAAATTTAAATCACTCAGACTGTTCGGGTAAGAGACCGATCCGGGCCGACGACATGTGTAACGGCCAGCACGAGGCACCAGAAGGCGACATAAAAGGGAATTCCAAGAGAAAGCGCCGCAGAAAGAAGCGCCCTAAAGATCGGAATGCGGCGACTAATGTAGCGCCGCCAAAGACGGCGAGAGACCCAAAAGGGCAGGGCGCGAGGAGAAGAAAGGTGCGGTCGTCACTGACGATGTTGACGCATCCTAATCGTTCGAGCCACCGGTCAAAGGGGGACCACAAAGCATGTTCTGCACGGACGCGGAAAAAGGGCACGGGGCAGTTAAACTCCTCGTCGTTCCGTAGTTCTTTTCGAAGCTCAGCGTGTAGTACAAAGAAGCGCAAGGTGGCAAGTCGAGATCAGGTGGGGAGTAGCGACGCGGTCAATCGAGTTAATGAAGAAAACGGGGCGCCAGGACGCAAATTGGCAGGAGACTGTAACGTCTTGGGGGAGCTGATAGTGAGACAGCCCTTTTGTTGTTCCTCGGCAGCCAGAATAGCTTTCAAACCGCGACCAGCTCGAGTACGGCTCAAAGTATGAGTCAGGCGTAAGCATTTGGAACGGGAGGCCAAGAGCGCTTCCGTAGAAATGAAGTGTTTATTTTTTTTTATTTTGAGCATCGGAAAATTTTCGCGAATTGAGACTAGTTTCTTTCAGTATGTAAGGTATGAGCTTTGTCTTTTTGTTCTAGAAGCTCCGAGATTGGAAAGATGCGTTTTATGTACACCTGTAGTCTCGCGAGATGTTCATTAATAAGTAGATAGGCTTTCTTTTTTTGTGTGGGAGTAACCTGAGGGTAAATGTTATCGGTGAGAGGCCTATCGTAACGCGCGTGTGTTTTAGTTAGCCTTCTTTTTTTTTATAAGCGTTTTTTTATTTTCTAAGGTTAACCGCGTAGGTTTTCAGTAAGTGCATTATTTGCACTGAGAAGCGTTCTTAGTTCCATTGGCGCGTGTCCTGTGTGGACGGAAGGAAGCAGATTTATGACTGGGTTGCTCGTGTGTGTTGAGGGCAGCCGTATTCTGACTTCTTTAGTGAGCGTGCGTGGAACGAGTTATTAGCGGACGCATTTTTTTTAAAGGGTTTTGCGGAGTGCGTAAGTTACGCAAGTTAAGTTCTGGTTTAAGGTACGTGTCCTGTATGGACTAGAGAAAGACACTTGAGTAGTCGTAATGAAAAGTTTGCCAACAACGCAAGTACGCGTTCTGTTTAGTGACCACAAGGCTAGCGCGCTTGTGATTACGTACTTGTGAAGGTGACCGGACTGTTCAGTGGAAGGAGTACGTGAGATAAGTACGCCACTGCGTTAGGGTTGGAAACACGCTGTTCGAGTAGTTGGGCCACTTAAGTTATGTTCGGCTGTTTTCACTGTTTGTTTGCAACGGCAACGACCCATTGTTTTGCTACAACAATAGCACTGTGGTCTTGTCGGAATTCGGGGAGAAATGGATAGCGGTTTGGAGGGGTGGTTGGAACTGCTTTGTCAAAATTGGGGAAATAAAAGATCAGGGTTAATTTTGACTCAGTAATAGCCTGGCGAGTCAGGGGTGAATAGCCTGCGCTTACACGTGGTGCAGCGCTGTGTTGTTTTGTTTGTTTGACGTATGTTCTCCAGGGCCCAGGATCCCGAAGTTCGTCTAACGAGGCTCGACCCCAGTACCCTGCAGGTTCAGCGTTCCTCATGGCCAGCGAATTGAGTTCACCGGCCATTCCGAACTTCCGGGGCGAGGACGAGCTGTTAGATACGGGACCTTTTTCTGAGCCCCCTTTTATTTCCCCAGACCACATTGAATCGCACCACAGCTAATTGAGAAGCGCAGAAGCACGGATGCCACATTCCAGAGGCGCGCACGGGCAAACAAGTTGAAGACCCCCACTTCGTACGCCGCCGGTTGGGCTATTCAATGCATGACTCTTCCAGAAAGCGAAGGGATAGCCCGGCACTGTTCCAGGTAACGTGAGTCCCGAAGCAAGACGGCTGTGATGTACCGGGAAGGCTTGGCAGCGTCGCCCCGGCCGCCTTTGAAGAGGGCCCTCGGACGATTGGGGCCCAGGCGTCGTCCGCGTTCTCTCGTTGTGACGACGCATTGCAAGTCAGCAAGGCAAGACCGCAGGGAGCTGCCGGGTGTGACACCATCGCACGGGCGCCTTCCATTGGCTGAAAATGGCGTCATCTGAGCGGGCTCTCCCATTGGCCGAACATGACGCGTCTTCCAGACATCGAAGGGCTTAAAAGAGAGACCGGGAGCAGCAAGAAGAGCATTCCAGAGGATTCCAGAGCATTCCCTGATTCATCTCTCTCGAACTTCTTGCGACGGGTCGCAGCGTCCGAGTTGCTGCCGGCCCGTAATGACTGTAAGACTGTTGTTGAGTCTCACTTTAAATAATGTAAATAAACCTCCCAAGTGTTTCATCCCGAAGTCCTCCTCAACTCCTACAACTGGCGCCAGCGCTGGGATTTTCTCCAACTCCCACAGCTTGCAACAATTGCCGACCTAGCAGAGGGGGTCCCTTTTCTCTTGTGATGTAAAAAGGCAGCTGGGTCCTCTCCTCTCCGTACTGCACGGCAACGTGAGCCACTCCGACAGGCTGGATGATGGCTCCATCGAACGTTCGCAGCTTCAGCGTCGTTGGCACGACCTTGATGGAGGGAAACATTTGACGAAACTGATCCAAAGACATTACAGACACAGTAGCCCCGGTATTCAGCTCCATTTCCAAGGGTACGTGTTGTACTTACTTGCACTGAAATATTTATCGGCTCCATACCAGGCGAAACAATTCCCTTCACGCTAACAGAAGCTTGGACGGAACTCAACCCCTTCATCGCGTTTCGACGCGCTCCCTTCGTCGTTCTCTTCTTGTTAGCTTGGCACGCTCTTTGAATGGGCCCTTTCTTATCATATTTGAAATAGATGGCCGCTACGTGCGGGCACAGTCTGCTTGCATGTTTCGCAGATCCGCAGCGGTAGCAATTTCCCTGCGTCACATCAGTTTTCCCAACCGCTCCGACTTTCTGAACGTCTGATACGCTTGATTCCGAAGCGTGCACTTCTGCAACGCCCTTTTTCGCCGCTTCAATGGCTAGCGCTCGTTCTACGGCCTTCTAGAAGGTTAGGTTGTTATCCTCCGTGAAGAACACGCGCTGCATATCTTCTCGGCACAGACCACCGACAAAACGGTCCCGCAATGACTGATCAAGGGCGGATTTAAATTCGCATGTCTGTGCCAATTTCCGCAACTGCGCAACATATTCCGAAATTGATTCAGTCTCAAGTTGTGCTCTTCAGTGAAATTTTGCGCGTTCACTTATTACCGACGCCTTCGGTGACAAATGGTCACCAAGAAGTCAACTTAAAAACTCGAAACCTTTAGCTGACGGCAATTCCGTCGTAGTCAACGACCTGAGAAGACTGTACGTCTTTGGGCTTATAAGACTCAAAAAAAGCGTGTACCTTGTCGTCCTCGGGGATACGGTTGACCTGAAGAAACAACGACAAGCGTTCCTTGTACGACAGCCAGTCGCTTGTGGACTCGTCAAAGGGCTCGATGTGTCCCAGTCGACCCACGATTTGCGCCAGTGCACCCGCCGATGCCAGACCTTTCGTTGCCATGTAAGCTTGCCGCCGAATTAATCAGAATGCCATCCTCGTCGCCAATGAAGTGTTTTCACAGGGTGAAAACCGCAGCCGAAGGTAGAGGTGTAAGCAGAACCAAACGTGGTTTATTCCATGACGGCTCGTAGTGGAATGCGGCCCGGTGGCCGCATGACTGGGCTAATATAGCAAGCTGTAGCGATAGTCGAGCCGCCGCAATCGCTCAAGTGGCGATAATAACACAACAATCTACAGATAGACAAAACACACGAAATGGACTCTGAAGTACGTCAACACAGGCAAAGTTCGTATTATGTGTTTTGGAGTCAAATCTTATATAGCACAATGTTGTAATAAGGCCAGGCAACCAATGTGAAATGCTGCTTGGTATGCTGTTGCGGCACGAACCAATGCATATGATCAAGAAGCTTTAGGGAATGTGATGGACCACCCTATACAGGAACAAAAGGTGCGATTAATTAACTCTTGAATCTAGAGGTGCGAGTTGAGGTATATTTGAGAAGGCTCAACTGTGGTCGCCAGAATGGCAGAAGTGGTGCTTGAAGGTAGATATAAATTTATTCTGGATGCGTTGGATGAGGTCGCAATTAGATTTGAATGTTGCACTCCCACCTGCAGAGGCATACTCTAGTAGTGGAAGGCACACAGCAGAACACAATTTCAGAAATATAAATGATGAGTGGAAATAATGCAATATACGAAATACGATAACAAGAGCTTCTAGGGCACGTTGCGTGATATCTGTGGGAAGAGGAGCTTAGCGTTTTGTTGAAGTACAGACAAAGATCTTTCATTTCATCAACCCTGGGCAGTGGAGTATCCCGAAGAGTGTATGAAAATTGCACATGGTGTGCCTTCTGCATATGACTTCAAGCCATAGGATTTGAAGCATTTAAGAAGACCTCATCGTTTCTGCACCTGTTCGAGAGTGAAAAAAATGCCTTTTTGGAGATGATGCAGTGGTGAACACTGCTGACAGTCTCAAATAGCTTTGAGTCGTCGGCACACAAAGCCATGCTGTTGATTTACTAAAGTGTACTAAAGTATTAAACATCAACGGAAAGCAAAGAATGCAATACCGATTCAAATACTTTTGACGCACCACAGAGGATAGATATAGGCCGGCAGTTAGTAACTGCATGTCTAGCACCCAGTCTGTGAATAGGCAATGTCCATGCAACACATTCACAGTGTTAGAAAACGTACCAGACTTTAGGGGACTATTGAAGATGCTTGCGAAATGAAGAAACAAGTATGCTTACATACGTCCTAACAATTTCAAACAACACTTTATCCCGTTGATTGAAAACTTGCTTTCGCCACATCTCTTGGATCTTCAGAATAACAGAAAGTGTAATGCTGCAGAAAAGCTCGAGAATTTTCAATTGTTTAGTGAGTTTTGTGAAGTTGACATAATTTCTACTCAACGCGAAAACTCGCTACAAAAACATGAAATATGAGAGCATAAACTATTTACTGTTTTGAAAACCTTGAGAAGAACTTATCTAGTCACTTGAAAAGTATGCCTGGTGCATGACACTGTGCAAAACGCTATGCAGGCCGTCGGTGTACGGTGACATCCGCTTAAATGCGCTCTATCGGGACTCACGTTATTTATTGCCTTGGCTAATAATTTCTAATAATGCACTCAA
Source organism: Dermacentor andersoni (assembly GCF_023375885.2). Classification (NCBI taxonomy): domain Eukaryota; kingdom Metazoa; phylum Arthropoda; class Arachnida; order Ixodida; family Ixodidae; genus Dermacentor; species Dermacentor andersoni. The sequence continues at coordinate 101,749,066 of NC_092822.1, forward strand.
GTAAAAACTTGAGGAGCTGATTATCTTGTCTACATGTTCCTCCACCGACTCAGGAAATTTTGCGTCCGCGCAAGTTGTACTTACCGCTAGGAGGCTTTCCTAGGAAGGGGAAAACGTGCAAGCACAGAGACCGGTAAAACACAAATTCAAAAATTTTTTTCCTGCTTAAAACAAAAAGTAATTTGATTAAAATTACTCAGTTTGTAGACAATGGAAGTTTCTAATAAATACACTATTTAGCGTATTTTTATCCCAACCATCTGAATGCTAAATTTACAACTAAACATAGGCTAAAACTATCGTTCTTGCAAATTTGTTGCCAGCTGTACCGGCCATTTCACATTATATTCGTCGCAAATTATTTTTCGCTGACGGTACAACTTGCTGGCAATTAGTTACTAAAAAATATAACCTTTCGGTAGAAGTTATCTGTCTCCAAAAAAATTCCCAATATGCACCAAATATTGCATATTTAGTTCCGTATAAAAAAAACTGACGGAAACGTAAATCTTGATCCCATCATTTTTAAGGGTAAAGCCTATTTTCATTCTCAAGGGAAAATTGTGTGCTCGCCCAATTTAAGAAGAGAAAATTTTTTTACAATGTATTTTACGACTCATACTTTCGAGCTTTCTAAAAAACTTCACATGTTCCTAGCGGTGCTAAAAATTTTCTTTTTTGCGACAATGTTTTACAGAAAGTCTTCTTGCTTTAAATAAATAGTCCTCAATTTTTTTTTCAAAGAAATGGTGATAGTCGAGCACCAAGGTTGGGACAATTGGCGTGGAATGAAACACTATCAATTTTTCTGTCATCCAGTATTCGTCTATCAACTCTATCGCTTTCGGCTTGCGTAACGTATGCAGCAAAGTAGCGCGCTAAATATATCTCAATTTTCTATTTTGGAGATGTTAACACGACACCCTGCGAGCCACCGTGCTAGAGCGCAAAGACTTTCGATAAGACAGTGCTTTACAACAGTGGTACTGAGGGCTCGTTATCAGAAGCCCCTTAACAGAGTCGTGCCTTAACAGATGCCTCTCCACAGAACTATACTACCTGGTGTTACCACACGTTCGAGGGGCGAATTCACTGAGCAACTCAAGTATAATAAAGCCTTAGGAATAGTTGAAACGGTCAGCGCCCTACTTTCACATATAATTCCCATGCTTCCAGATCATTGTACGCTTTGATGTAATCGGTGCTGCACACACAAACAAAAGCAAGCGTATGCATCAGGCCTGCTGAAGAAATAGCCCGCACATGAACAGCCATTGAAACAGCGAACGCCAAGATCGGCCGGATTGGCTTTCAATTTGACTGGCGATAACTTGTGTCAATCCAGTTCGCTGCAGCAGTGGCGTCGAGAAATACAAGAATTGGCCCGAGCATCTGTTTCACAGCAGTGCACGGTTGCTTGACTACCACGTGTTAACGTTCTGCCAATAGAAGCGCTAGCGGCGTGATAAAACAGACGCGCAACTCTGCTACCTTTGGTAGCGTATACGCGCCGTGCACACCGACGGACGCGCCACTGGTGGCGGCCTTGCGCAGAACATGCGGGAGAGGAGCCTGGCGCGCGCTGTAGTTTGTTGTGTCGTTGATCGTGCTTCTCTGTCTTATTCACGTTTTCAGAGCAAGATAGGCAACACCATTCGCACGTGTGGGGTGGCCAAAGCTTCAGGGAATGTCGAAGAACAATTGTTGCAGGGTGGGGGGCTCAAATACCGGTGAAAACGTGCCGGCGGTACGGTTCTAATCATTCCCGGCAAAGCCTCATCAGCGGGAGCAACGGTAGCAAAAATGGATCGTCGCTTCGAAGGGAAATTTATTGTTCTCATCCTTTCCTTTGTCTCGTCGGTGTTTTTTTTCCACTCGATCATAGTAGACCTGTGAGCAACGAAGTTCGCCTGCATGAGGTTTAAAGGCATTTCGCTAAAGTTCGGAATGCTGTTTGCTGCTTATATTGTTTTCCGCTTCTTTACCGCGTTGCGCTAGCTAGGCAGCACGACTGCACGAGTGCAATGCGTTGTATGTTCAAGCTAATGAAGTTTGCAAGAACTGAAATTGTTGGTTTCATGTGTCGCAGTAAATCCTCGCACCAGCTGTCGTGCACTTCATGTCTTTATATCTATTTTATCCGCGGCTTCGCACATGTTTAACTGTTGCTACTTGCTCCATGCATAACTCTTGTCGATTCTGTTGAGCTGCGAAGTTTTCACCCTGCCTTGTTTATGAAGGGTATAAATCACGCTGTGTCTTATCGGAACGATACCAAGGAAGTGCTTCTTTAACAGCTTTATTCTTTTCGCCCGAGGGCATCTTAGATATTGTTTGCGTTTTTGGAAACGTGTTTAGAAAATAGGTAGTTCCGGGCGAGAATTGCTAATAGCTGCTGCTTATGGTATTTTTGACGTAGTAGTTCTGCGGAAACCCGCAGAAACCCGAAAACCTGCGGGTGTCCGCAGAACTACTATGTCAAACACTTGCCTTTGCTTCGTGTGTTGTTGACAAATTTGACTTCGCCCTGCCATCTACTAGCCGCTTGGTTAGCTCAGATGGTAGAGCGGCTGCCCCGGAAAGGCGGTGGTCCCGGGTTCGAGTCCCGGACCAGGACGAATTTTTCTTCGACTCTGAGGCTTCTCTTTCGAGGAACCCGTATGGGTTTCCTTTGTAGAAATTGCTACGAAGGGGTGCATGTCTGATTTTCCCTTTATTAATATGGTATTTTTGTTCCATTCCTCGCTGAAAAGTTCGCGTCCCGTTTGGGAAGTCATCACACCTCGATGCGGCCAGAGAAAACTTAACACGTCGAGTGATTTGTTCGTTTCACAACGTAGTCCCTTCTTGCATGTGAGTTTTGTACTCAACTGAATTCTTTCTTATACTTACGCTGCAGACGACTAAACCGGGTCTTGCCGCCAGCGCTCATCTACTTTGACTGGCGCTGCTCTGCCTTTAAATATATCATGTGGGACCTCTCTCTAGTAATATAAAGAAGTAGTGAAAAGTTAGTCAGTCTTTAGCTTTGTGCATTTCCAAGCAGCTCCCTTGGGGAACTTAAAATTGCACAAACTGCAGCGGTTCCCGCTGCAGTTTGTGCAATTTTAAATTGGTAGTTCATCGGCGTATGCAGCAGAATTGCATCGGCGGTACAGCACTAACACGCGCTTTTATTAACCCGTGTGTTTGGTGACCTCGTTGGCTAGTGTACGCGTTTCCATCAATAAATTGGCAATTACTCTTCTTGAGGCGACTTCGACTGCACTTATTCGGTGATGTCACATGTATTCATCATCATCATCATCATCATCATCATCATCATCATCAGCCTGGTTATGCCCACTGCAGGGCAAAGGCCTCTCCCACACTTCTCCGACTACCCCGGTCATGTACTAATTGTGGCCATGTTGTCCCTGCAAACTTCTTAATCTCATCCGACCACCTAACTTTCTGCCGCCCTCTGCTACGCTTTCCTTCCCTTGGAATCCATTCCGTAACTCAATGACCAGCGGTTATCTTCCCTCCTCATTACGTGTCCTGCCCATGCCCATTTCTTTTTCTTGATTTCAACTAAGATATCATTAACTCGCGCTTGTTCCCTCACCAAATCTGGTCTTTTCTTATCCCTTAATGTTACACCTATCATTCTTCTTTCCATAGCTCGTTGCGTCGTCCTCAATTTAAGTAGAACCCTTTTCGTAAGCCTCCAGGTTTCTGCCCCGTACGTGAGTACTGGTAAGACACAGCTGTTATAAATTTTTGTCTTCAGGGATAATGGCAACCTGCTGTTCATGATCTGAGAATGCCTGCCAAACGCACCCCAGCCCATTCTTATTCTTCTGATTATTTCAGTCTCACGATCCGGATCCGCAGTCACTACCTGTCCTAAGTAGATGTATTCCCTTACCACTTCCAGTGGCTCACTACCTATTGTAAACTGCTGTTCCCTTCCGAGACTGTTAAACATTACTTTAATTTACTGCAGATTAATTTTTAGACCCACCCTTCGGCTTTGCCTCTCCAGGTCAGTAAGCATGCACTGCAGTTGGTCCCCTGAGTTAGTAAGCAAGGCAATATCAGCGAATCGCAAGTTACTAAGGTATTCTCCATTAACTGTTATCCCCAATTCTTCCCAGTCCAGGTCTCTGAATACCTCCTCTAAACACGCTGTGAATAGCATCGGAGAGATCGTATCTCCCTGCCTGACGCCTTTCTTTATTGGGATTTTGTTGCTTGCTTTATGAAGGACTACGGTGGCTGTGGAGCCGCTATAGATATCTTTCAGTATTTTTACATACGGCTCGTCTACACCCTGATTCCGAAATGGCTCCATGACTGCTGAGGTTTCTACTGAATGAAACGCTTTCTCGTAATCAATGAAAGCTATATATAAAGGTTGGTTATATTCCGCACATTTTTCTATCACCTGATTGATAGTGTGAATATGGTCTATTGTTGAGTAGCCTTTACGGAATCCTGCCTGGTCCTTTGGTTGACGGAAATCTAAGGTGTTCCTGATTCTATTTGCAATTACCTTAGTAAATACTTTGTAGGCAACGGACAGTAAACTGATCGGTCTATAATCACGTCTTTGGCGTCCCCTTTCTTATGGATTAGGATTATGTTAGCGTTTTTCCAAGATTCCGGTACGCTCGAAGTCATGAGGCATTGCGTATACAGGGTGGCCAGTTTCTGTAGAACAATCTGCCCACCATCCTTCAACAAATTTGCTGTTACCTGATCCTCCCCAGCTGCCTTCCCCCTTTGCATAGTTCCCAAGGCTTTCTTTACTTCTTCCGGTGTTACGTGTGGGATTTCGAATTCCTCTAGACAATTCTCTCTTCCATTATCGTCGTGGGTGCTACTGGTACTGTATAAATCTCTATAGAACTCCTCAGCCACTTCAACTATCTCATCCATATTAGTAATGATATTACCGGCTTTGTCTCTTAACGCATACATCTGATTCTTGCCAATTCCTAGTTTCTTCTTCACTGCTTTTAGGCTTCCTCCGTTCCTGAGAGCATCTTCAATTCTATCCGTATTATACTTCCTTATGTCAGCTATCTTACGCTTGTTGATTAACTTCGAAAGTTCTGCCAGTTCTATTCTAGCTGTGGGGTTAGAGGCTTTCATACATTGGCGTTTCTTGATCAGATCTTTCGTCTCCTGCGATAGCTTACTGGTATCCTGTCTAACGGAGTTACCACCGACTTCTATTGCACACTCCTTAATGATGCCCACAAGATTGTCGTTCATTGCTTCAACACTAAGGTCCTCTTCCTGAGTTAAAGCCGAATACCTGTTCTGTAGCTTGATCTGGAATTCCTCTATTTTCCCTCTTACCGCTAACTCATTGATCGACTTCTTATGTACCAGTTGCTTCCGTTCCCTCCTCAGGTCTAGGCTAATTCGACTTCTTACCATCCTATGGTCACTGCAGCGCACCTTGCTGATCACGTCCACATCTTGTATGATGCCAGGGTTAGCGCAGAGTATGAGGTCTATTTCACTTCTAGTCTCGCCGCTCGGGCTCCTCCACGTCCACTTTCGGCAATCCCGCTTGCGGAAGAAGGTATTCATTATCCGCATATTATTCTGTTCTGCAAAGTCTACTAATAATTCTCCCCTGCTATTCCTAGTGCCTATGCCATATTCCCCCACTGCCTTGTCTCCAGACTACTTCTTGCCTACCTGGGCATTGAAGTCACCCATTAGTACAGTGTATTTTGTTTTGACTTTACCCATTGCCGATTCGAGGTCTTCATAGAAGCTTTCGACTTCTTGGTCATCATGACTGGATGTAGGGGGTAGACCTATACAACCTTCATTTTGTACCGCTTATTAAGTTTCACAACAAGACCTGCCACCCTCTCGCTAATGCTATAGAATTCCTATATGTTACCAGCTATGTTCTTATTAATCAGGAATCCGACTCCTAGTTCTCATCTCTCCGCTAAGCCCCGGTAGCACAGGACGTGCCCGATTTTTAGCACTGTATATGCTTCTTTTTGCCTCCTAACTTCACTGAGCCCTATTATATTCCATTTACTGCCCTCTAATTCCTCCAATAGCACTGCTAGACTCGCCTCACTAGATAACGTTCTAGCGTTAAACGTTGCCAGGTTGATCTTCCAATGGCGGCATGTCCGGAGCCAGGGATTCTCGGCAGAAAAATTACAACGGCATATGCAGAGATTGCACCATGCGGATTTGTTTGATATAAGTATGCACTAACGACGGGAGCTTATTATTCAGGTACAGAAGCAGCATTGCGGCAATGGTAGAATAAAAAAAAAACCATCGAACAAAATTTATCGGCTAGTGAACATGAGCTCCACGTCATGTAAATGGGATTCATGGCGTTTGTCTGCGGGACACATCTTGCGCGTATGTGGACCATGTTGTCCCAAACACCGGTAACATCGTGTTCATACACGCTCGCACAGAGGTCAGCATCTTCTCTAGAGCTGTCACCGCAGAAGAAGCAGCCTCGCACCCGAACAAAGGAGAAATCGTAGCCGCGAACTTCAGCAATCCTTGCTGCAAAGGGCTGTCGTCTGCTACTGCTCCCGCGTGTACTGTTGGAAGCGTCCACTAGGTGGCTCTCAGTGGCGCCTCTACAGGCGGTGCACGAGGCGTATACAGCAACTCTATCCCATCGCTGACGCGTCGGGTGCCGATGTTATCGGTGGACGCACTTGCCCCATGCCTTGTCGATGGCTCCGTCGATGAACGGACGACGCGTGCTCCTCTGGCGCCACTTCGTCGCGATCGTCGCCGCAGAACACTACGGTTTTCTTCTCACGCTTTCGCCGTGCGCGCCTCCTCCGCCTTCCGCCTCATGGTTCCGCTGCTGCCTTTTTCTCCACTTTCCTCCTCGCATTCTCTTCGCTATCGCAGTCTTTCATCCCCGCTGCGCTCCGCAATCGCTCTTTCATCCTTCGCTGTGCTCGTTTGCTCGGTTACGCCAAAGGACGCCGACGCTGACGCTCAACGCAGCAAGAGGCTCCTAAAGCCCCAACCACTGGCACGCGTCAAGAAGCTTCGGCACGCGCCGACAAGCGAACGCTTCGCTTCGCGTTAGTCGGATGAAGAGGGCACGCAACCACTGGACACAAGGTCTGACGCGCGCCGAAGTTCGCTCCTCGGCTGCGGCGCACTGTTGCTTGACTATTTTGTCTTCATCCGTAAAGTCGGGCCTAAAACAGCCTGCTGTAAACCAAGCTTGAAACAACACGCTAGTGATCTGTATGCTCTTTCAGGTATGAAAAACACATGTAAATAACGAATGTAGTCTTGCCGTAACACTTTGTTTTTATTTTTGAAGTAACAACAGTGCACAAAATATCGACATCAGCGCTCGCACGTCCCGTTTGTCGGCCAGATCGCTTTGCAAACACCTGCACCACGATGCCATATCATATCAAAAAGTCTTGTACCATTTCATTTCTTGGTAGCTCATTGCACAACCAACTATCTAAAAATTAGGCGTGCAAAGCATCATTGAAAATATCTGCGTTGGAAATATTGTCACGTCATAGAGACGGTGAAAAATGATACAGACTCAATCGCAACGAGAGCGGCGAACAATGTCGGTAATAGTCGGAAATCTCATCTGTGAGTCAAGCGCGTCGGTTTGCAGACATCAGTTGTCGAAAGTTCCAGCCCATTCGGTGGTTACCGCGCGCTTTCCAGAAACTACTACACACTTCGTATCGTGTATGCATCAGATTATACAAGGTTTGTGGACAACAGGCAACCGACAGAACCATGGATAACATTCACGAAATTTCCGACATGTCCAGGCGCATCCTGCACCGAGCGATAACGTTTAACATCTTTTAGCCGGTGAAATACGGTCACCGGATACAGATAAAGTATCCGTGTCGATATGGTTATGCTTGTTGGTGCATGAAAGGAACTTGAAAAGTGGGCTCTGAGAAAATCAGGAAAAAAGAATTGCAGCAGCTGTAGCACTCCCCCCCCCCCCCCCCCCCCAAAAAAAAAAGGAATCTAGAATAGGAAAAATTTACGTAATTGGTAGCTTGTCTCCTCCCGATTCTTGATTGTGCCAAATTTGCCCATGTAGCACATCATTTATTATTCTAGGTTGTTTTGATGCATCAACACCGCATCGGGAGGCCTTCACATTGAGTGAAGGACCTTCACAGTGAGTGTATAGCAAGAAAACATTTTCGCAGTGTAAAGGCCATGTTCTATTGTAACTGGTTTCCACATGTGAAGTTGGTCTTTCTAGACATTAATTAAACGACATACCATGAGATAATACAAGCTTGAGAATTGGATGGTTTTAATAGGGGTCTTTCGTTGCCCTTTGCCAAGTCGTACTATTGAAGTGCTTATTCCAATGTATGGGGGTATCTCTTTTGCATCATATATATATAATATAAACAGACTATGTTCACAATTTATGCAATTCGTCAGCACAAAAAAATACCAGTTGCTTGTTTACAGCCTGCTATGACGTTTTGACTGAGACCGATGTTATCAATTTTAAAGTGAGGCACGAAATAATTGCTGTGGCATATTATTTTATTGCACAACACTGGATACAGCAGTAAACCATTATTAAAACTCTGAAGAGATAATATCACAACGCATATGATCAGGCACATGGCATATTATTATTGCACTTTCTCAATTCATGCCCTTTCTTTAATTGCACAAAAAGCTGCTGCGCTGAAATAATATAATAATACATACTTAAAAAGCACGATTTTATACTAGGATAATAATCAATAAGTCAAATGATGATTATATAGCCCAGGAACAGCTAGAGAGCCTTCGTACTGGTGCATTTAACGAGCAATATGTGAGACAAGATCTACAGAAACATAAATGTGGTAGACAAAGAAATGCAATAAAACCAAACAAATAGGGAAAAAAGAAAGCGATTAAGAGTAAAAGGGAGTTAATCATACATGATTATCTACAGATGTACAAAACACAGACAATGAACTCTGAAGTATGTCAATACAAGCACAGTTCTTATTATGTGGTTTGGAGTCAAATCTTATATAGCACAATGTTGCAATAAGGCCATGCAACGAATGTGGAATGCTGCTTGTTATACTGTTGCGGCACGAACAAATGTATATGATCAAGAAGCTTTAGGGAATGTCAGCGACCACCCTATATAGGAATAAAAGGTGTGACTAATGAAGTCTTGAATCTAGACGTGCGAGTTGAGGTATATTTGAGAAGGCTCAACTGCGGTCGCCAGAATGGCAAAAGTGGTGCTTGAAGGTAGATATATATTTATTCTGGATGCGTTAAATGAGGTCGGATTTAGATTGGCACGTTGCACTCCCATCTGCTGAGCTATACTCTAGTAGTGGAAGGCACACAGCAGAATACAACTTGACAAATATAACAGATGGATGGATGAAAAACTTTATTAGTGTCCTTTAGGGCGCGCACTAGCGCGCAGCGGGCCACTCCCACGTCGGGACAGAGAGGCCGAGTCTCTCCGCCGCGTCGCGGGCCCGTTGGACAGCCCATAACTGTTCTTCGAGGTTGGGGCTGTGTAGGACCGCATCCCAACGTGAAGAAGTGTTGTTTTCATCGCTGTGTAACGCGGGACATCGCCAGAGCATGTGAGGTAAATTCGCTAAATCATTGCATAGTGCACATGCATTTGTTGTCTGAATTTCGGGGTACACCTGGTGAAGAAGTAGGGGGTTTGGGTAAGCCCCCGTCTGTAGAAGCCTTAGTGTCATAGCCTGAGGTCTATTGAGTTTGCAATGTGGGAGGGGGTAGATCCTCCGAGCCAAGTAAAAGTGCTTAGTAATTTCGGTGTACGTGGAAGGAGAGTCCCGATTGTCAGTACCCACAGCGTCACGCTGCCCGGTAGCTACGCGGTTGATGATCCCTCGCGACCACCCTATATAGGAATAAAAGGTGTGACTAATGAAGTCTTGAATCTAGACGTGCGAGTTGAGGTATATTTGAGAAGGCTCAACTGCGGTCGCCAGAATGGCAAAAGTGGTGCTTGAAGGTAGATATATATTTATTCTGGATGCGTTAAATGAGGTCGGATTTAGATTGGCACGTTGCACTCCCATCTGCTGAGCTATACTCTAGTAGTGGAAGGCACACAGCAGAATACAACTTGACAAATATAACAGATGGATGGATGAAAAACTTTATTAGTGTCCTTTAGGGCGCGCACTAGCGCGCAGCGGGCCACTCCCACGTCGGGACAGAGAGGCCGAGTCTCTCCGCCGCGTCGCGGGCCCGTTGGACAGCCCATAACTGTTCTTCGAGGTTGGGGCTGTGTAGGACCGCATCCCAACGTGAAGAAGTGTTGTTTTCATCGCTGTGTAACGCGGGACATCGCCAGAGCATGTGAGGTAAATTCGCTAAATCATTGCATAGTGCACATGCATTTGTTGTCTGAATTTCGGGGTACACCTGGTGAAGAAGTAGGGGGTTTGGGTAAGCCCCCGTCTGTAGAAGCCTTAGTGTCATAGCCTGATGTCTATTGAGTTTGCAATGTGGGAGGGGGTAGATCCTCCGAGCCAAGTAAAAGTGCTTAGTAATTTCGGTGTACGTGGAAGGAGAGTCCCGATTGTCAGTACCCACAGCGTCACGCTGCCCGGTAGCTACGCGGTTGATGATCCCTCGCGCAGCTCCGTGTGCCGACTCGTTGAGGTTGGGCGGGGCACCCTCGATCTGTCCCATGTGGGCTGGAAACCAGATCAATGTGTGTGGCTTGATCTCCTTGCTTCCTAGTATCCTTAGGGCCAGCTCGGATATGGTTCCTTTGGCAAATGCCCTAACAGCTGATATGGAGTCACTGTAGATTGATGTCCTCTTGTTGTCCAATAAAGCCATCGCTATTGCAGCCTGCTCTGCAATCTCAGAGGACGTCGTCCGAATCGAGATTGCGTTCGTTATCTGCCTTTCATGGTCTACGCTAACTACAGCGAAGGCCTGTCCGTCGGCGTAGCGCGCTGCGTCTACGAAACTGTTCTCCGAAGCCTGTTCACGAGCCTTGTCCAGGAGAGCCTTCGCGCGCGCCCGACGTCTTCCCACGTTGTGCTCTGGATGGACGTTTCGTGGGATCGGGGCGACAATGATGCGGTCCCGCTGCTCTCGAGGGATGCTACAGAACTTTGTTTTGATTACTGTTGGGGGAACGCCCAGCTCCTGTAAAATGTGTCTTCCAGCTTGTGTCGTAGATAGCCTGATGAACTGGGCCCTCTCCTGTGCTTCCGCTATTTCCTCTAGCGTGTTATGCATGCCAAGTTGAAGTAAGCGTTCCGTGTGAGTGTATATGGGGAGGCCGAGAGCTCTCTTGATTGCCTTCCTGATTAATGCGTTGAGCTTATCCCGCTCCGATCTTTGCCAGTTGTGCATAGCCGCGACGTAAGTGAAATGACACATTACGAACGCATGTACCAATCTCACGAGGTTATCTTCTCCGAGGCCTTGCTGCCGGTTGGCCACTCTTCTGATTAGTCTGATGGCATTGTCTGTCTTCTTAGTGAGTCGCAGCACTGTCTGGTTGTTTGAACCATTCGACTCTACCATCATGCCGAGAATCCGGATAGCATCCACCCTCGGAATATATCCTCCGTCGTTTGTACGCAGTTTTATGTCGCATTCGGCGAGTGGTTTCCACCCCTTTGGTTTCGGGCCTCTGCGCTTAGGTCGATAAAGTAGCAGTTCCGACTTGTGCGGTGAGCACCGAAGGCCCGTGGACTCAAGGTATCTCTCGGTAGCATCAATCGCCTCTTGCAGGGCCGTCTCTACCTGTCCGTCACTACCTCCCGTACACCAGATGGTAACGTCGTCTGCGTATATGGTATGACTGATACCGTCGATAGCAGAGAGTGTCCTGGATAGTCCAATCATGACGAGGTTAAAGAGGGTTGGGGATATGACTGCCCCTTGTGGCGTGCCCTTAGACCCCAGCTTGATCATGTCTGAAGTCAGGTCCCCGATCTTAAGGGTGGCTTCTCTGTTTGACAGGAAAGATCTCGTGTAGGAATGAAAGTGCTTCCCCAGGTTGAGACTCGAGATGGTGTTCAAAACGAACGAGTGAAGAACGTTATCGAAGGCCTTTTCCAGATCTAGACGTAGTATGGCTCTCGTGTCCCGCGTATTACAGTCAATAATGTGATGCTTGATGAGCTTCATCGCGTCCTGCGTCGAGAGTCCGACCCTGAAGCCGATCATATTGTGTGGGTAAATGTCGTGGTCCTCCAGGTAGCGTGAAAGCCTGTTTAGGATTGCGTGCTCAGCAACCTTCCCCACGCACGATGTGAGCGAAATTGGGCGGAGGTTATCGAGGCTGGGCGGCTTGCCTGGCTTGGGGATGAGAATGGTGTTGGCCGATTTCCACATTTCCGGGACTTTACCGCTGCTCCATGTTTGGTTAATGATGTCCGTTAGGTATTCGATGGACTTCTCGTCCAGGTTCCGTAGAGCTTTGTTTGTGATCTTGTCCGGACCCGGAGCCGATCTGCCGTTGAGGGCATGGAGCGCCTGCCTGATCTCCTCAATCCCGAATTCTGCGTCGAGCTCAGGGTTGTCGGAGCCTTCGTAGTCAGGGGAAGGTGGTGTAGGGCCCGATGGGACTGATAGGTACTTCTTCACTAGTATGGATAACATTTCATTGCTCGAATATTCTCGCTTTGCTGTGTGTAGAGTGCGCGCCAGTGTGTTGCGTTGGTTGGTCTTAGTGTTCGTCTCGTCGAGGAGATGCTTTAGGAGGTTCCAGGTGCCCCCGTTGCGCAGCTGCCCGTCGATCGAGTTACACACCTCATCCCACTGTTGTTTAGAGAGGGCTCTGCAGTGTTCCTCTATAGTTCTGTTGATTTCCGATATCTTTTTTCTTAGCCTGCGGTTGAGCCGTTGTCCTTTCCACCTGGCGAGGAGCGACTGCTTGGCCTCCAACAGGTGAGCCAGACGGCTGTCCATCTTTTCCACTGGAAGATCGGTACAAACCTCTTTGGTGGTAGCTTTGATATCTTGTCTAACCTGTACAACCCATTTTTCGAGGCTAGGCTTCTCCACACTCTCCGTTCGCTCTTCCCTAATTTTGCGAAATTTGTCCCAGTCTGTGTACTGGAACATACGCTGTCTCTTCTGCTCGACTTGGAGGTGCGTGGCCAAGATATAATGGTCGCTACCAAAGTCTACCCCGAGGTTCGTCCACTTGACGGCTGCATTGCTCCTGCCTGACAAAGGTGAGATCCGGTGTCGTGTCACGGCTCGACGATGTTCCGCATCTGGTGGGGAACGCTGGGTCCGTGACTAGCATCAAGTTTAGGTTTATAGCCTCACGCCAGAGCTCCTCCCCCTTATTAGTGTTATATGGGTAGCCCCAGGTGTGGTACGGCGCGTTGAAATCACCAGCTATGATCAAAGGGGAGTCGCGCACTAGTTGCGTGGCCTTGGTGATTAGGGCTTTGAAGCGTTGTCTTGGAGCTTTGGGACTACTGTAGACATTTAGGATGAATATACTTTCGCGGTTAGTTGGGCTAGGAATTATCTCTATCATCATGTATTCGACTTTACTTGTGGTCATGTTAAGGTCGTGAGTGATGTGGGTCAGCTTGTTGCTAATCAGTACGGCGATCCCCCGTCCGTCATCGTGTTTTGCTACGGGCTTGTAGTCAGACAGCGTGACGTTAGATGTTAATGTTTCTTGTAAAACGATAACATTTGGCTTCTCTGCGTGTGAGCGAATATATCGTTGCAGGGGAGCCCTCTTGGGAAGGAAACCCCTGCAATTCCATTGCCACATTCTGAATGAGCTAGTTTGAGTGGCCATCGTATTGCTCTTGAGGTGCTGTGCTAACCTTTGTAGGGCCGATCGCCCCCGAGCTCTTACTAGTCGATGCTGTTGCTGGGAGTGTAGGAGGTTTAGGTACCAGCACAGGTGCTACGACGTTTTCTAAGAAGGATTCAATTTTGCTCATCCGCCGATTAGTGCGCTCCTCCATGGACGTCATGTTGCTGTGGAAGAGCGAGAACTTTTCATTTATCTGCTTTATGCTGTCACTTAGAGCGGAGAGCAACTCGCGAATCTCCGATTTGGCCCTGCCTGGTGCTCTTTCTTGCTCGTTAGCGATTGCCCTCTTCTTAGCGGGCCTCTCTGTATCGATCATCTCAACCATGGGTACTTCCATTGGCTGGGGAGATGCCGGTTGCTTATCCGTATCGCTCTTCTCAACCATGGGGACTTCCATTGGCTGGGGAGTGGCTGGCTGCTTGTCAGCCATGACGGGTTGACTGCCCTTCTTAATTTCGGCAATTTCTGTCATCAGTCGAGCTATCGTGTTCTTCATCATCTCGTTTTCGCGCTCAAGTTGTGCTAGTCTGTTGTTACCTCTATCATGCCCTGGCGGTGAGCCCCGCGTTACCTTTTCCGGCGTTCCTCGAACTCGGTCGGCCCAGGTTGGGTAGCACTCGGGAGCACTGATCCCTGGAGCAGGACCTCGAGCAGGACCTGAACCGGACTTGACTGCCTCCGCGCCGGGATCCGGAGCGACCCCTGGAGCGTAATCTGGCCCTTGTTCTGGAACAAGAGCGCCCTCTGGATTGAGAGCGACTCCGTGGGCTCCCTCTGGAGCCAGAGCGTCCCCTGGATCGGGAGCGCCCCCTAGGCTCTTGCGGTGGAAGTTGCTCGAAGTGATTCTTCATGTCGCTGCTATGTGGTGTTGACGAAGCCCCACTTGTTGAAGCTTCCACCGTCGCACTCTCCCATCGTCTCCTTCTGACGATGTACGGGACCTGGAATCTCTCCTTGCACGTTTTGTCCGCCGTAGGGTGTGGGCCCCCGCACAACCCACACTTTGGCGTGCACTGGTGTTGATCGTCCGGGTTGACTGCCCCACATCCTCTGCAGGTGGACTCTTCGGGAGTCGGAAATAATTCGGGGTTCGGAAATAATTCAATATACGACATACAATACCAAGAGCGTCTAGCGCACGTTGTGTGATATCTGTGTGAAGAGAAGCTTAGCGTTTTGTTGACGTACACACAAAGATCTTTCATTTCACCAACCCTGGGCAGTGGAGCATCCCGAAGAGTGTATGAAAATTGCACATAGCCTGCCTTCTGCATATGGTTTCAAGCCATAGGATTGGAAGCATTTAAGAGCACCTGATTGTTTCTGCACCTGTTCGAGAGTGAAAAAAATGTCTTGTTTTGGAGGTTGATGCAGTGGTGAACACGGTTGACAATCTCAAAAAGTTTTGAGTAGTCGGCACACAAACGGATCCGGTCCATTTAATAAAGTGTACTAATATATTCAAGCATTAGCAGAAAGCAAGGAATGCAATACCGATTCAAATACTTTTGAAGCACTGCAGAGGATAGATAGAGGCCGGCAGTTAGCAACTGCATGTCTAGCGCCCGATTTGTACAATGGCAATGTCCATGCTGCCTTCCGAGTGCTAGAAGACGTACCAGACTTTAGGGAACTATTGAAGATACCTGCGAGAAGGCGAAACAAGTATGCTGCCATACGTCTTAACCTTTTCAGACACCACTTTATCCCGTTGATTGAAAACTTGCTTTCGCCACATTGCTTGGATCTTCAGAACCATAGAAGGTGTAATGCTGCAGAAGAGATGAAGAATTTTCAATTTGTTGGTGAGTTTTGGCATGTTCACATAATTTCGACTCCACGCAAAAAACTCGCTACAAGAACATCAATTATGAGAACTATTTCCTGTTTTGAAAACCTTGAAAAGCACTTACCCAGCCACTTAAAAATTATGTCTGGTGCATGACATATTGCAAAACAACGAAGGAAGTGAACCCGCTACATACAACATACTGACAAAGAGTAAAAACACTCAACCACCTACATCCCCACTAATTTTGCTGAAACATTCTGCGTGTTATTCAGAATTGCAGCACAATTCCAATAATAAGGGTTTCAAGATGTATGCAACGCACTTCAAATATCATTACTTTGGTCAGTGCTTTTGCTGTTGATGCACTATCTTGCTGTTGTCAATTGTGTAGACAGTGTCTCAAAGGGTTAAGCACTGCGAAAGGAATACCATCAGCACCAAAAGAAAGGGAAAATTTGAGGCGATTCAAGCACTTGAAAACAAGGTCTTCATTTACTGAGAGTGCACACACTGTTCCAGACTGAGAAGGAAGGTTACTTGAAGCATCTTTAACACAGAATATAAATGTTCTGCAAGGCCATCAGCAGTGTCGTTATATTACCGCGATTTTCAAAAAGAAGGCATACATCACTGGCGCCCTCTTTAGAAGAGTGAGAGCGCACGAAGCTCCAGAAATATTTTGAATTACGTGTCACGCTGGCTTCAACACATTCAGTGCGGTCGTAGTGATGATGATGATGATCATAATAACAATAATGATAGTAATAATAGAAAATAATAATATTAATAATAATAATCTCAGTGGTAAAATGGCTCTCCAGACAGCTCGCAAGACTAAAGAAAAGCTGATGCCTGTACACTACAGCACCTGAAAGCCAGCCATCTAGAGGAAGAATTCGCAGAGTACAGAGGACGCCCCTCTCCCCCTCCACGTGTACACACACACACATTCGCTCAATTGCAGAGCGCTGCACACGCACGCAGCCGACGGGTGCACAACACGCAGGAGTGCTAATTCAGTCCGGTCGCAAGGAAGGGGAATCCGAATGGCCCGAGGGGGGGGGGGGGCGACCTCTGTATGCCAGATATAAGCATGGAGTTGCAGTGTCGGGCCGTACAGGGGTGGTGGTGTTCAAGCAGTGCTGTCCGTTTGTTCAGACGGACTGAAGAAGAAAGACGACCGCTGTCCAGACAGCCGCCAAGGTCCCTGCAGCATAGACAGACTATTGCAATGTTGCGACGGTATGACAGGGTGTGCCACTTGAGGGATTTGAGGCAATCCTCGTAGGCCGGCATGAGCTTTCGACTACCGAAAAGACGGGAGCAGAGGGGGCGTGTTGCTCAGCGCTGAACAAAATCAAGTTTGTCAGCAACGAGAGTTTGTTAAATGCAGGGACTGTACTGATGAGCAGTACTCAACCCGTGGCAGAATTATAGAAGTGTGGAGTGCTCGGAAAACCTCAGGACCCCAAGGAAGGGAGACACAGGACATAAAACCAAGAATGCGATGATCCTTAGATACCGTACTGGTGACAGAGAGAGAAAGCAAGGACAGGAAAGGGAGGGAGGTGAACCAGAAGAGCATCCGGTTTGCTACCCTACACTGGGGGTGGAAGAAAGGGGAATAGAAAGAGGAAAAGGGGAGAAAGTGAGCACGGAGTGCGTGTGGGCGGGACACTATGCACAGGGACTCTATAAATCGTTTCTTAAGCCGGTGCAATTCAAGTATTGCACTAATACACAATTCGCTTTTCGTGCCAGTGACAGGTGTGGCCACGGTACGAGTAAAAAAAGTCGACAGTAGGGCTGAATGTTGCACCCGGAATGGGAAGGGCCAATATTGTCTTTATAGGGACGCCTCCGACGAAGAAAGTTGGACACTCATCAGTTTTGTTATGGCTGATACTCACGGTAGGACTTATTGCAGTGCTTCTACAAAGTATGTTACAGTAGGCTGTTAAGAACGGCCTGCTCAGGTGCAAGTTTTGCCAGCCAATTGCGACAGCGGCGGCAACCTTTGCTTGGAACGCCACCGTTACGCTCTAGCCTCGTCGCCATTGTGATTAAACGCGGTCGGCGGACCAACTATTGTTACTGAGCCCGCCACCGCCCACCTGGTTGGCCGCGAGCGGGGGAGTGCCCGCGGGAACGTCTACTGATGCGTCTTCCCACGCGGGGTTCGAGACGCAAGACAATGGGCTACCGGCCGCGCTGCGGGGGTCAGCTCCGAGTTCTACGAAGTCCATGTGACGTCGGTTCCGGACCGTGAACCTGTGGGTGAGTGTGTGTGTAAGCCGTCCCGCGGAGAGGCGGCTTGTTTAGGATGACTGGACGAACGTTTCCGTTACCTTGGAATCGAGGGGGGACCGAATGGTTATAAACCGCTGTTGTGCGGATGCTCGAGGCACTTTCTCAAGCAGTCATGTTAGACTGATGCACTTTCCTCAAGTAGTGATGTTAGACTGTTGCATATTTCTCAAGCAGTCATGTTAGACTGATGTACTTTCTCTCGCAGTCATGCTAGTCTGATGTAGATGCTGTATATAAACCCATATTCCTCGTTGCCGATGAGAAGCAGTCCTTCCCTTCAACCACGTCCTCATCGTGGATAAGTTCGACAACGGCATGGGCCAGCTACCTTCTAATTCATGCCCGACTCCAATCTTGACAACGAGTTACGAATGGAGGCATTGAGCCCCCAATCCTCACAAGACCCAGTCGTTCGCCTTTACGGAATGTACTTATTTCAAGCACGTATGCTGTACACACAGGCATAATGTTGCAGTGGAAGCGTTAACTTGTAAAACACATTAGGCGAATATACATTAGGAACTTGGTTTCAAGTTGATCTTTTTCCAGAGTACAGTTTCCAGAGTACAGTGTTTTCCAGAGTATAGTGTTGCAGCGAGAAACATTTTAGTAGAAGCTGAAGAGATTTGGACAGTTTAAGCATACCGACTGCACAAAGCACTGATGACACCTTTTCACTTCCCCGCAATGCACTCGCACCATCTGCTCTCACCATAAAAATAAAGCGTCCAAAGGCCAATTACAGTTTCATTGACTCAGTATGTGCTGCTTCTCAAGCAGGCATCAAAGCAATCTTGATATACACGGCTGCATGCATAGGTCTTGCAGGATGCATGTACTCTTTTGCATTGCACACGGTGCACATATTTCAAGCGGGTCATTTCTTTTTCCAGTGCTCATGTATAGGAACACACTGACTCGAACACGACTATGCTGTGTAATGTTTCCTTCACTCCGTCAGCGTTCTTTAGCGCTGCACGGGCGATTTATCTCCAACTAGACCATGAACTTGAAAGAAATGAGTCAAGGAATACTGTGAACTTGTAGAACTGAATTCACAGGGCGAAGAGAATAGCGCACTATCAGCTGAAACGGACTGCACAGCTGATGACGTACGTACTTCGCATTGTTCGGCAAATAGTGTCTTTCGCTTCCTAAAGTTATCTCTGCCAGTGGAAACAGCGCAGAGCTCGCCCATTAAACTTAGCCGACCTGTGACCACACGAAACACGCTGCAGTTCACCACCCGAAGTTCCACGTGGTTGATTCACCACATCACACACCGCACGCAGTCAGGAGTGCCATATCCTGAAGCATTGCCACGCCAAACAGAACTGAAAATTCATTTCATTCGACAGAGTTTTCTAGCTGGGCTCGTTCAATTACCAGTTACGAACTCGATAGACACGCTAGGCCTACGCGTACCATAAACAGCATCGGTGGTAGGTGAATTCTGATTATCCAGACTGCGGAGTTCGGAAGCATGTTTCCATTCGTTTTGAGCACGACAAAATGCACATACGCCAAGCACAGCCACTGTGGCGATCGTGATTCGGTTGGATGTTTTAGCATACGATCGCACTGAGGCCGGAGGAACCCAGTGGACAGGTTGAATTTGTCGGCGTCGTTCGAAGTCGATTCGGATCCACGTCGCACTGCCTCAACCCACCGTCGTCGGTCGTGCCATTGTAGGTCTTGTTACGATCGGCCTGCAGGAGTGCCCACCTGAAGAATTTTCCCGGCCCGCAGCGACGACTCGCTTTGCATAGACAACAATGCTTGCCTCCTCAACAACACGACGGCACCGACATGACTAGCCACGTTTGGCGGACCGAGTATTGTTAGTCGATTCGCTGTCGCCTTCACGGTTTGCTTGGCGCGAGAGAACTCCTGAAAAAGGATGCTTTGCGGTGCTTTCTCACGGGCCCCGGAAGTCGTCACAGTCAATGGAGAGACGAGGCGGCTACTGACTGCGGGGTCAGCTCTGGGTTCAAGAGACGCCTGCTTGGGTCAAGACCTCTGTCAACGAGAACCCTCTCACCTCGCTGTGTTCAGTGAAACCAAAGTACGGAAGTGAGTGCGTCAACGCAACCCCTCAAAGGCGGGTCGACTACGATGACTTCGGACGCTCCTATTGGTCGAAGGTTAAACGGCCATTTTCCCTCACCTAGGGATCTAGGGAGGACAGAGTGTTTTTAAGCAGCCATTGTCGGCTGTTCGGTGTGCATTCTCTTTCAGTTAAAAAATTAAAATATGGGGATTTACGTGCCAAAATCATTTTCTGATTATGAGGCACGCCGTAGTGGAGGACTCCGGAAATTTCGACCACCTGAGGTTCTTTAACGCGCACCTAAATCTAAGTACACGGGTGTTTTCGCCTTTCGCCCCCATCGAAATGCGGCCGCCGTGGCCGGGACTCGATCCCGCGACCTTGTGCTCAGCAGGCTAACACCATAGCCATTGAGCAATCACGGCGGGTGCCTCGCTTTCAGTCATACTAGACTTATGAAATGTAACCTTCTCCACTCTTCCTGTTATATTGTAAATATATCCCATATTCCTCGTTATCGCTGAGAACAAGTCCATCCCTTGAACAATGTCCTCAGCGGGGATGATTCGGACGACGGCACGGGTCAGCTACCATTTATTTCATGACCGACCCCAACTCTTACAGCCTACTATCACAACACTGCCATTCAGGAACACTGTCGCGCGCGTCGTACGCCCAAAGGTACGATCGTTGGTGTCGGCGTCTTCGCATCAGCGGCCAACATAGGCGTAGCAGGCGGAGGCTTGGCAGCCTCCGATTGGTTAACACCGGCGACGCGTCGCAGCCCCTTATTGTTGCACGCGGGCAAAGCTTTGCCACGCGTCGGCGAACTTCAAGCGTCGGCGGTCGACAAAATCGCAACGCGTCGTTACGCTTCGCCCTGTTCCCGACCGACGCTTTTGACGCTCTGGCACGTGCCGAAACTTGCCGACGTGTGCCAGTGGTTGGGTCTTTAGGCTCTGCTTCCTGCGTCGGTGTAACCGAGCGAACGAGCACAGCGAAGGGTGAAAGAGGCAACACGGAGCGCAACGGGGCAAGAAAGAAGGCGATAGCGAAGGGAGCGCCGAGAGGAAAGCGGAGGAGGAGGGTATAGCGAAAGCGCGAGAAGAAAAGCCTAGTGCCGCGCAAGGCAGGCTCTGCGGCGACGACCGTTACGAGATGGCGCTAGAGTAGCGCAGCAGTCGTCCGTTCACCGATGGCATGCGAAGATCGCGTCCACCAATACCATAAATTTGTTTAGTTATTTATTTATTTGACAATATCTTACCGGCCCCAAGAGGAGCATTCAGTAAGGGGGGGGGGGGGGGTGTTTAATAAATGACAACGGAAAACCGTTACATGAGAGCTAAAAATGTGAGAGCTAGAGGTGTTTACAATGATAACATGCTTGCAAAAGAGTGTTACAAATAAAAACGCTAAAGCAATAGAAAGAGTCGTCAGGAAAGGAATGAAAAGTGCAGTGCACGGTAACATAAAACGTGGCCTATCACTCGCACAAAATAACGCACTTAGCGCGAGCACATAAACCAAACAAAATTCAAACAAAAGAAGAGAGAGATACATGGCACATATGTGACACCTATTATAAGACGTGACATATGTACAAATGAATATATTTCCTATGATGAAAATTGCGGGTTCAGTAGTTGTCTGCATTTATCATTGCTCATTTGTGCGTGGTGCTGTTAGGAAGCAAAGCGCTGCATGAGCGGTAGCTGCTGTGAATCGCGTCCACGCATCACTAAGGCCCCGCCTCACGCGATTTCCCGGTTAGCGAAGTAGTCGCGCCACACTTCGCTCCGTTTGCAATGCGAGCACGAGACAGACAGCCGATATATCGCGTAATGAAAACACGTATATTTTTGGCATCAGGAAGTATCGTAATTATCGGTGAATGTTTTACTCCTGAAAGAAACGGTACATCTTGACCGAACCCGAAGGCGGTACAATGTCTCGTAGCGTTCTGCAACGAGGAAATGACTGCGAAATGAAAGCCGACCCCGAACGCGGGGGTGGGGTTAAACACAGCGTTCCGAAGCCTTATCTGCCACGAGGCGAGAATGGGACAAACTGGCACGCTACCGCTCGTGACGCAAGGAATAATGTATTTAATTCTTGTGGCCGGATGGAAGCAAGTGCCCGCGCAAGGGCTCTAGCTCATGCTATGTGCGACGTGACCAACACCCAACTGTCCGTCGTGTCAAAAAAGCGTAATACAGCCGACTGCTTTTATATCGAAGTCCTTGGGGCTTCCGGAATCCTTCGTTATAGAGGTCACTTCTTTGTAAGTGTCGCGCATCGCAGAACTCGCACAAGAACATGGACAGAGTTATTCCTGCGTTGTACAGGTCATTTCGTTTCAGAGGTGCTCGACTGCAATTGGGCGTCGGCATGCGAGAAGCCTGCGTACGATTAGAATTAATACCGCGCTGCAGTGCGTGCGGCGTCAGAAATATGCAAGTGGACGGATGTCATGGAGCACTAAGAAATTTCAACAAGAGCGGACACTCCCATAGAGCCCAGTGGCCGAATTGACTGTGGCACACCAAGCGGATGGTATTAACACCTTCCGGTTTCGGTTTTGGGCGCGCGCGTTTCGAACACCTGTTGGTACACGCCGCGCCGGCTCCGCTGATCGGCGCGGTATTTCTTTTTTTTTTTCGCTTCTGCTGAACCACGCGTGGCCTTGGCGTAGGAACGTTTCATTATTTAGTAAAAATGATTGCGAACGACCTTTACAAGACTCCGCCGAATCTGTCAGGTGCAATTTCATAAACAAAACGCAAGACGTCTTCTGAAATGATGAACTGTTTATTTTGCTCTATATAAATGCTCGTTCCGGGCTTCTACACTCACCCAAAGTTGTGGCACCAGGTAAGCAGCAGTCGTTGCCGTACGAAGCTCCACCGGATGCCATCAGCTGAAAGAAATTACAAGCATGTATCATTTTGGTATATTTACCTAACATGAATACTGCGTGTAGAGGCGAAACGTGCGTAAGTGGTGAATGAGCGGCATTACAGATAAATTCACTTCTTACGTACATTTCGCAGCAAAGTCTCCTCCCAATATGCCATAAAATCTGAAGAAAACCTCCGATTGTCAAGCATCCCTCCTTTCCCGGGCATTATTTCCTGCACCTTAAGAGCACTAATACACGGGTGGCTGCGCATTTCCAAAACAACTTGGCCTCAGTCGACGCGATGGTATGCCAAGTACACAGAGGTGGCTAAAACACAGGCTCAGCCAGACCATCTTACACGCTCGCAGAATGCCTTCTAGTCACACTCAAGACAGATTCGCGAGTGCAAAGCGCGTTTTCAGTCGCTCTGAGTACACAAATGTCAAGTTTTTGAGCTCCTCCGTGTTATCTTTTACGCGTCTTGCCGGCGCAAGCAACACTCCCGTGTTATCACTCTCGGCAATCGCTCGTCGCGTTTTCGACAAGCGTGAGTACCGAAATAAGGTATCTGTTGTTGCAGGGCTATAAAATGCGTCACGAACTTGTCCCACTAATATTCAGTACACGCAAAACTAACTCACTATGGCTGGCTTGCTTTTTTGCTAACAGCTTCACAACCCCAGGCGTGGCGAGCATGCCTCAGAATAACCGAAAAAGTGACCAAATGAATTACAATACTTTTTGGGGTCAGAGAATGCGTCACGAACTTCTACCACTGAGATTCAGTACACGCGAAACTAACTGCTGCACAGAGCCGAGCTGCTTTTCGCTAACTGCGCCACTACGCCGAGCGCGGCCACTGTGCTTGAAAAGTACCCCAAAAAGTACTGAAATTATTTACGGTAATGTCTGGGGTCAGAGAAAGCGCCAAACTTGCCCCGGTAAGATTCAGTACACGCGAAACTGCGTGACAAAGCCAGGTGCGGGTGCGGCGAGCGTGCCCAAAAACTACCGACATAAGTTTTAATTATGCTTGGGCTCATAGAAAGCGTCGCAAACATCTCCCACTACGAATAATTAACTCAAATTAGCTAGGCTTGGACGGCGGAGCTGTTTTTCGATAACTGCGTCACCATATATGTTCAGTTTTCTGCAGTAAGCCTAAATGTGCTTGAAGGGCGTCGATGACTGTCAACCTCACCTTGCTGTAGTCCAGTAGTACAGCTGCGCCGTGTCGAAATGCAGACGGATCAAAAAAGAACGCCGGGAGCGCAAAAAACGGGCTACATCCAGAACAGAGGGGTCGCCGGCAGACGAGCTTCACATCCGCAACCGGCCTCGCTCACTCCTGCGGCTTCCCTGGCACATGCGTATGTACGCGCGTCTGGCGTGCCGTTAGCTTGTTGCTAAGCAACGCAACAACAATAAGTCACAAAAAGTTCATTTGCACGCAAAACTTTTTCACATTTAGTGGGAAAGAAAAAGAAAATTAAATGTTGTCTGTAAGTTTATTTCACATTCTTTTTTTCTGATGCTCGCCTGAACTAACGGATGAATTCAAACTAGGCGTGACGTGTTTCCTGTTGCCAGTCTTTCAAGAGTGTCCCCTCTTGTTGAATTTCTTTTTCTAAGGTTATTCCTCTGTTATACAGGTCAATTTGTTTTAGAGGTGCTCGAAGGCAGTTAAGCGTCGGCATGCGAGAAGCCTGCGTATGGTTAGAACATCGCGCTGGTGTGCGTGCAGCATCAGAACTATGTATGCAGAGCGATCTGAACAACCGTGCACTGCTATTGGAGCCGAATCATACGCGCACAAGCCTACGTGTTATCGCTCATAGCCACCGCAGCGCCTCTGGCATCAGTTGCAGTGTTCTGACAAATAGTACACAATTGTATGATTAACGACAACATCAGAGCAGTGTTCGCCAACCACTTCGGTAGCAGCGAAAACCTCTTAGGCCAAGATCCCGCGCAAAGCCTTAAAGAGCACAAACGCGATGCTGAAGGTCATATTTGGCAAGGACGCGCTTTTTGAGAGCCGAAAAAAACAACAACGTGGACGCCAATCCTGATTAGCAAGAAAAATCGCATTATGGTAATGTCACCGTTTAGGTGCGATGTTGGGATACTTGCAGTGCATGCCAACAAGTTGACGCCAAAAAAAAGGTTTATTGAACAGCGGCAGATGCCCGTTGACCCCTGGGCACGGAGCAAGAAACATTTAGGAGTGGAAACTCCGCTGTTTGCGGCGACCAGAAAAGGTCACAAGCCCGCGGAGCCGTTATCGTGCTGGCGGCGCCTGGCGGCCTGGAAAGAAATTACCGCCGTTGAGAGCGCGCCGGAGCCGCCTGCCCGGGCGCGGCATTCTCTTTTTCGCTGCGGCTTCTACGACGTGCCGCATGGCGCCGCCACTGTATACGGCCCCCTCGGCGCATAAAAAAATTGTGACCTTATCTGGTCGCCCGCACTCGCTCACGCTGACGGGAGTTTCACCTCCTAAATGTGTTACTCCGTGCCCCTGGGGCACATAGCCAGTTGCACACACCCAACGTCCCAGTGGTTATATACATACTCAGTGGCATGCATTTTCTACACTTTCCATTCACCACCAGTGATCTTTTCTTTTTTGCTCTCCCTCTATTGAGATGATTAAATGCGACAATATAAACATGCACAGGATTAATCCCTGGAATATAAATGCTGGTGTTCGACGTCTTAGCTTACCACAGTGAGCTCTGTTGGCGGGGTGCACTAGCTTCGTAATTTGCACTAATTTTCTGCTTTATCTATTACCTGGCGGCATAAATGTGACGTGCCTCGTACAAACGGCGACCTTCCTCCAAAGCAGACACACGAAAATGTGTTTTGCGGTGCTTCAGGCCTTACAACCCCAGTGAAAATTTGCTGGAAGCGCCATGAACGCTCTCGTCGCGTCGTCTGTTCCCGATGTCAGTGCTCTGAGTTCTGCCGTTCGCGCGCTGTTCCCCAGCCCGTCATATTGTTTATTATTTTTTTTATTATTGTTTAACTTAGGTGGGACATTAAGCAGTATAACAGCAAGAGTTCGGTGGCGCAACCCACCGCCCCGCTCCAGAGGGGACGCTGATAACATCCAACCATCCATACATCCATCGTAGAATTGCTGTATATGCTAGCAAAGGTAGAAGAGTTGCGCATAGGTCC
The DNA here is from genome assembly GCF_023375885.2 of Dermacentor andersoni. NCBI lineage: Eukaryota > Metazoa > Arthropoda > Arachnida > Ixodida > Ixodidae > Dermacentor > Dermacentor andersoni. The sequence continues at coordinate 101,775,134 of NC_092822.1, forward strand.
GCCATCTTGCTTGGGAAGCAACCAAATCTATGCAGCGAAGCCGTACTCTGTTTTTGCAGGCGACATGCCTAACGTATCGTCGATCGACCGTGGGCGCTTTTGCAGCGCTTGTGGACCACTTTTCCGCCTAATCGCAAACAAAGCGCATCGAAACTGAAAAAGAAAAAGAAGCTGCTCTTTTTTAGGACGCGGCGTAAGAGGCTGCGCCAAATATTATCAGTTGTTTTTTAGACTTGCATTCACCTGCGCACCTTCTCTGAACTTTTGACCTAATAACGTATGGGCACTGGCGTGTATAGAATAGATTGTGTATTCTATATACGCCTAACAGATGTACCATTCATGAACCTCTACGGTAACAATTAGATCGCACGGAACTGTCCTAGGGAATATGTTCATGATATTCTATGGACTACAAAAATCCTAAAAAATAGTTCCTTGAGAGAAAGCTACATAACAAGGCAGTATAACGTTCGAAATAATATAATGTATTAAAACCTGGATAAACGTTATCAGTAAAGGTAAACAATCAGATGCTTTAATATTTTTCCTTCGCTTGAATATTGCTTGGCCCTCAGATTTTGTTTCAACAGAGAGAAATACGCTACTAAGTGTAGTGCAGTGCTCTCTTAGCATGTAAACAAAACAGAAAGCACAGAAAAAAAACCAGAAAGCCGCAAACTCCCTCTATTTTGGAAATAAAACCATAATGCAAATTTCAGAAAAAAAAACAGTAGTGCATGTGCGTGCGAATATTTTGATATAGTGAGCCTTATCAATTTGTGGTCGTTTACAAAGCGAACTGCACGAAACATAATGAGGCCCATACCTGATTATGTGCGAAAGCTGTCAACGTGTAGTCGTTTTAAAATACTACCGCTGAATGAATTACCAGCAATTAGTATTGCGACTCTGGTACCCCATTATATTTGCTGTAGAAACGTACCCACCGACCAGCAGGCACTTGACATCAGCCACTCCTGCAAGTGGAATTTCATTATGTCCCTTTTCAATGCAGGGATTCCAGAAGTAACCTTCTGTGGGAGTGTAGTGAAAGTTTTTTTCTCACAAGATTGAGATGGCTGGCTACATTATAGGTAATAACGCAAAACACAGTTAGGCACTTACGATATGTTAAATGCCGACATTCATTCCTCTTGCCTCCTGCTCCAGCAGCAGTATCTTTACATAGTAGGAACCTCTTTTATGTTCAGAAACAACAACCCAAGTGGTTCATTATCATGTTAAGCTTTTTGATAGCAGTTCTGTGAAAGCAGTGTGGTGCATTCAATGCACAAAACTGGTATTTCCAACTAAAACTTTAGTGTAACTCTTGTGCTCCCATTATTTAAAAAAATCCAGACTCTCAGTAGCCTTTTGTATTCCACCTGTGAATTCTTTAGCAGAGCCTACACAAGCACGCAGGCTAGTCAAGCAATTTCATGTGAACCGCTCATGACGTCATAAGCAGTTGACTGAAATTTTTTTTGTTCAGGTGTTTTTACCCGAAACACCTTCAATAGTTTTAGGAATTCAATAGGAAGAAGTAAATTATTGCAGTAAGGCGTCACGAGGCAGTTTTTAAATATTTTATTATACCCAAACACGTTGGTACGAACTATCTACAGTTGTTTCTTCAATATTCAAAGAATTCGCTCGACCAACCACAATGCTGATATGTTAAGCATCCAGGACAAGAACGATAACATACAAGAGTGAAGTGCACAAGGCCACTGCAGCAAGCATCAGCGCCTATGTGACAAGCTTTTACTATTTTCGCAAGAGAAGTGAGGGGAGCTTCCATTCAATCTGAAATGAAGATGTGATAAAAATAGCTTATTTATAAAATTTGTTTATTACAAGAATAACACACTGGCCACGTATGCATGAGAACATCAAAGCATTTCATTTTCATTGCAGACACAGGTAATTCATAAATAAGACCATTCAGAATTATTTAATACAGGGGCAGGCTACACAGAAAAGTGGAACCAGATTAGTACATACCGGTTCCAAAAGGTGAGCAGTATATATTTTTTAAATCGCCTATTGCAGATACCACCACTGCGTATTTTTCGCTAATTACCCTTCAAGGCAGGCATTACGTGGCACACAAATCATAGACAAAATAAACAATTTAACAAAACTGTTACAAGTAGTAGAGATCAGAATTTTATGCAGCAAATAGTGAATTTTAGCCACTTAGCAAATCTGCACCAGAGGTGCAGTCTTTGGTACTAATGGAATGTTGCGTCCACAATTGCAAAAGGCGTACCTAAAGGGACTGACAACCAATTTACATGCCACAAATTTTTTTTAATGCAATGTGAAGCTTACCGGTCTTATCGTGTCTTATCGTGAAGTGGTAGCGTGAGAAGCGCCGAGGAACATCTTTATTAGGAAAAGCTTTTCAGGGGTACTCACAATGCCAGGTGCATTTATTATTCGGTACGCAATTTAACACTAGCAAACATTTGTGTTCACTCATGAGGACTGGACCGCAGGCTTCAGAAAATAATAAGACCTGCGTCTGGCCTGCTAGGTGTAGACCACGAGCATTATCGCACCTAAAGGCGCTGACGCAGCCTTGCAGATGCCAGAGGCGCGAGGGGTCTCTTGCGCCATTTCTAGTGTTCATCAGTGTGTACGATAAGGAAGTATACACCAGGAAAAGTTGGAGAACAAGTGTATCTACAGAAAACTAGTTGCTGGTGCTCAGAATGCCTGGTTTGGGTCTGTAGTCTCACCTGATCTTGATGTGGTGACGCCTTGAGGTGCTGCTCCACGTGTTACTCGTAAGGATGAATCTACAGGCACGGCAATTGAAACCTATTCGTGAATATTGACTCAAGGTACGGCAGCCCCTTTTTAACAAGGACAGCATTAGCATGCTCTGCTGTATACTTACGCGAACATATGCTAGGGACAGCATTTGCCTTCAATCGTTTTTCCCATTCCGTCCTTCGGGAAGAAACTGACCGGGTGTGAAATGATCCTGCATGCAAGCAAACAATCACGGTGAGCGAGCACACGTCATACGTGGCGCAAAATGTAAATGCCTGGCACCACTACCCACTAAGTTTTGTACTATACATCTTTCTGTCAACCAGTGTTCGTTTATCAACTCTATCGTGCTTGGCTTGCGTAACGTATGCAGCAAAATAGCACGCTAAATATATTTCTATTTTCTATTTTTAAGATAATAACCCGACACCCTGCGATCCGCCGTGCTAGAGCGCCAAGACTTTGGATAAGACAGTGCTATACAACTGCGGTACTGAGGACTCGTTATCAGAAGCCCCTTAACAGTGTCGCCCCTTAACAGATGCCTCTCCACAGAACTATACTACCAAGTGTTACCACACGTTCGAGGGTCCAATTCACTGAGGATAGGAATAAACTTTATTTGTCCAACGGTTGTTGATGTTGGTGCCCGGGGCTAGGCTGCCAGGGGTCCATCGCCCGAGCAAGATCTTTCGAGATCCTCGGCAACGGCCCTGGCCCGCTGGACGGCCCACTCCTGGTCTTCGGGTGCCTCGCTGAGGAGGGCGGCTTGCCATCTCTCAGCGAGGCGCCCCGCTTCAGAGGGTTGCGCTGTTGTATCCCCCCTTCCTCTTTGTCCTTGTTCCACGTGGCGTTGGCATTCCCAAAGCACATGGGCCATATCGGCCCGTTCGTGCTCGCACCACGGGCAGCCGGGCGACGGGTGCAGCGCGGGCCACAGGCGGTGCAGGTGGTAGGGGTTGGTGAAAGTGCCCGTCTGCAACCGTCTTAGGTCGACCGCCTGGGACCTGTCTAGACGCCCGTGGGGTTGTGGATATTTTCTTCTTTCTTTCCTGTAGTGACCAGTCACCTCTCTGTACGTTGCCGGAAACTCCTTGACATCGCAGTCGGCGTCCGCGTGATCCCCAACTCCATCCGCCGCGATTTGTGTTGTATTGGTAACGACAGCGGCCGCATCAGACGGAGTGGCAGCCGCCGTCGCCGTCACTCCTCCGCTGGGGTCCCGCACAACAACGGCAGCGGCTACCCTCTGGGGGACCGCGTCGCGGTGGGTAAGCTGCCTCGCGACGAGGTGGGCGCGCTCGTTGTGGTTGGGTGGAGTGTCGGTGCGTCTTCGGCCGTTAGCATTGTTGTTGTCATTATTGTCGCGGCTGTTGTTGTTATTTCCAAGCTCCCCGACGTGCGCGGGGAACCACTTGAGGGACTTGTTTGTAAGCGTGCCGGATCCAAAGTCCCCGGCCCGGGCGTTGAGCATGCGCGCCACATCCGCGGACACCCAACCTTTGGTGTAATTCCGAATCGCTGATTTGAAGTCGCTGATAATCAGGTTATCCTCCGCACCTCCGTGGAGTACCGCGAGGGCTATGGCCATCTCTTCCGCTGCTTCGGCCGATGGCAGCCTCGTTGATGCCGTGACTCGGATCGTTCCCCTTGTATCTACGACTGCCATGGAGAAGGCGGGCGCCGCCGCCGTCGGCCGGCCGTGTCGATGTTGCCGTTGTTGCTGCTGCCGTTGTTGTCGTAGTAGCTGTAGTGGTGGTGGTGCTGGTGACTGCGGTTCGTCTCGCACATTCCCTTGTAGCGGCGGTGGTGGTCGACGTCCCTCGTCGCCATCAGAGTCACCGACTGGCCGCGGGTACCTGGCTGCATCGACGAAGAGGACGCCTTCTTGTCTTCCATGCTTCTCGAGGATTGCTACCGCCCTGCGTATACGTCTTTGCACGTCATGCACCGGGTGCATATTCTTTGGCATGTTTTCCGTCTGTATGGCGTCCCTGACTTCCGGTACCAGTGATTCTTTCAGTCCACGCGCCTCGTGATATCGAAACCCGAGCAAGTCCAGGATTCGTCTTCCCGTTACGGTGCTGGACAGCCTCTCCAGCTGCGCGATTCTCTGCGCCTCGGCGATCTCCTCGAGCGTGTTGTTGAGCAACTCAAGTATAATAAAGGCTTAGGAATAGCTGAAACGGTCAGCGCCCTACTTTCACATACAATTCCCATGCTTCCATATCATTGTACACTTCGAGGTAATCGGCGCGTGCCCCCAGGTGCTGCTCAAACACAAACAAAAGAAGCGTATGCATCAGGGCTGCTGAAGAAAGAAAAAGGGAGGGGGGCGGGGGGGGGGGGGGAGAGGCATACGTGGGCCGACGGGTCTAGGGCTTCACCCCACGAATCTATGAGGAACACTTGCCAGGTTCGTCGTCGTAGCACGCAATATTTTTGTCAAAACAAAACAACGCGAATGTTTAACGTATCTCATTTTGTCGATATACACGTGCGTTCACAACGAGGGCTTTGACAAATACTGTATATCGTAAACCACGGAACAATATCGGCATTTCTAAGCGTTCATTACATAATACGTACGTCTTTACGCAGATGATTGCGTGATCTATTCTAACATTGGTACTCTTCGTGACCAAGAAGTGCTTAATAACGTATTTTCATCCTTTTCAGAGTGGAGTAACACATGGCAGATGAGCATTAACTTCAGCAAAACTGTGGTAATGTCTTTAACTAATTAAAAACAACCCCTAAAATTTATTTACAGCACACGAGGATACAGTATTAACGAAGTTAGCGAGTTCAAATACCTTGGAATTACTATCACAACTAACCTTAGTTGGCATAATCACATCAATATAGTGTGCTCTAAAGTGATGCGAAAAATAGGGTGCCTAAAACGAACTTTAGAACACGGCACTAAAGAGTGCAAGCTTACGGCCTATAAATCACTAATTAGACCTGTTTTAGAGTATGTTTCTGTAGTGCGGTCGCCTTTTCGCATAAAGGATATTTCCAAACTAGAAGCCATTCAGAAAAAAGCTGTTAGATTTATTTATGGCCGTTGCGACCGTATGTTTTTACCGTCCTCCCACGCACATGCTTTATCACTGGACCCGTTGTCGTTTCGTCGCACGTGTGACAGTCTAATCCTGCTGCACAAAATCGTACATGGGTCGACTAACATTGAAGCACCTATCTGGCTAACCACACCTACTGCGCGAGTAACCCGACCTACTCACCCATTAAACATAGATCCCTTCGTTCCAAAAATAGATTGCTACAAGTTTTCTTTTTTTCCACACACTGTTGAATTATGGAATAACTTCGATGGTTCTCTGCGTTCATTGCCGACTAATCAATTTCAGGATGAACTGTCTAACCTTATTGGTTGACATGCTGTGTTCATAAGTTAGGTAACCCACCTCTGCTATGTCTCTAAATGAGATAGCAGTATTTGTAAATAAAAAATACAAACATCAACCTTATATTTAAAAAAAATGGTGAAGCATTCTCTTAGACTATTCAAAGAAAAACTTACCTCGCATATTCTTGATCCTCTTGACACAGTTTTCAAGCGTTGCATGAGAAACAACCACTGAAGTCGCCGCACAATAACCGATCTCCCACATGGGTTCGAATAAAAAGATTTTCCACTTTCAGAGCGATTCGTGCAGTTGGGAGCAAAGCACCCAGTAATGATATCTTTCCGATGGAACTACGATGACACTGCGATGAACCAACTGCGAGATGCGCTGCGCACGTTGTGTTGTTGCTCCGCAGCTAGCCCGCATGTAAAAGCCATTAGAACAGCGAACGCCAAGATTGGCCGGAGTGGCTTTCAATTTGACTGACGATAACTTGTGTCAATCCAGTTCGCTGCAGCAGCGGCGTCGGGAAATACAAAAATTTGCCCGAGCATCTGCTTCACAGCAGGGCACGGTTGCTTGACTACCACGTGATAACGTTCTGCCAATAGAAGCGATAGCGGCGTGATAAAACAGACGCGCAACTCTGCGACGTTTGGTAGCGTATACAGTAACTCTAGCCCGTCGCTGACGCACCTGGTGCCGACGTTATCGGTGGACGCACTTGCCGCATGCCTTGTCGATGGCTCCATCGATGGAAAGACGACGCGTGCCACAATGGCGCCACCTCGTCGCGATCGTCGCCGCAGAACACGTCTTGCGCGGCACTACGCTTTTCTTCTCACATTTTCGCCGTACCCTCCTCCTCCGCTTTCCACCTCCTGGTTCCGCTGCCCCCTTTTCTTCCCCTTTCCTCCTCGCATTCTCTTCACTATCGCAGTCTTTCATCCCCGCTGCGCTGCGCAATCGCTCTTTCATCCTTCGCTGTGCTCGTTTGCGCGGTTACGCCCAATAGACGCCGACGCTGTCTCTCAACGCAGCAACAGGCGTCTAAGTCCCCAACCACTGGCACGCGTCAGCAAACTTCGGCTCGCGCCGACAAGCGAACGCTTCGCTTCGCGTTGGTCGGAGGAGAGTGCACGCAACCACTGGACACAAGCTCTGACGCGCGCCGAAGGACGCTCCTCGGCTGCGGCGCACTGTTGCTGGACTATTTTGTCTTCATCCGTCAAAGTCGGGCCTAAATAGCCTGCTTTGAAACAACAAGTTAGTGGTGTGTATGCTCTTTTAGATATGTAAAACACGTTTAAATAACGAATGCACTCTTGCCGCAACAGTTTGTTTTTATCTTTGAAGTAACAATAGTGCACAAAATATCGACATCTGCGCTCGCGCGTCCCGTCTGTCTGCAAGATCGCTTTGCAAACACCTGCACGACGATGCCATTCCATACCAAAAACTTTTGTACCGTTTCATTTTTTTGGTAGCTCATTGCACAACCAATTATTTAGGAATTAGGCGTGCAAAGCATCATTGAAAGAATCTGTGTTTGAAATATTGTCACGTAGTAGAAACGGTGAAAAATGATACAGACTCAATTGTAACGATAGCGGCGAGCAATGTCGGCAATCGTCGAAAATTCTCATGTGTGGGTCAAGCGCGTCGGTTTGCAGACATCAGTCGTCGAAAGTTTCATTCCATTCGCTAGTGCCCGCGCGCCTTCCAGAAACTACTACACAATTCGTGTCGCGTATGTTATCAGATTATACAAGGTTTGTCGACAACAGACAACCGACAGAACCATCGATAACATTCGCGAAAGTTCCGATACGTCCAGGCGCATCCTGCACCGAGCGATGGCGTTTAACATATTTTAGCCGGTGAAATACGGTCACCGACCACAGATAAAGTGTCCGTGTCGATATAGTTATGCTTGTTGGTGCATGAAAGAAACATGAAAAAGTGGGTTCTGAGAAAATCAGCAAGAAAGAGTTGAAACACCTGCAGCACTCACAAAAAAAAAAGGAATCTAGAATGTATAAATTTACGTAATTCGTAGCTTGTGTCCTCCCGATTCTTGATTCTGCCAAATCTAGCCCATGGAACACCTCATTTATTATTCTAGGTTGTGTTGATGCATAAACACCACATCGGGAGGCCTTCACACTGAGTGTATTGCAAGAAAAAAATTTCACAGTCTAAAGGCCATGTTCTATAATAAGTGGTTTCCACATGTCAAGTTCGTCTTTCTGGACAATAATGGAATGGCATACCGTGAGATAATACAAGCTTGAGAACTAGGGGGGGGGGGGGGGGGGGGGGTAAATAGGGGTGTTTCGTTGCCCTTCGCCAAGTCGTACTATTGAAGTGCTTATTCGAATGTATGGGGGTATCTCATTTGCATAATATAAGAAATATACATATATATATATAAACAGGGTATTTTCACAATTTATACACTTCGTCGTCACAAAAAAAACCAGTTTATTGTTTTCAGCCTGCTATCATGTTTTGACTGAGAAAGATATATTCAATTTGTTCTGTGAGGCACTAAATTATTGCTGTGGCATCTTATTTTTTTGTACAACACAGAATACAGTAGCCAACCACTATTAAAACTCAGAGGAAATTAATAGAACAATGCACATGATCAGGTACATAGCATATTATTATGGCACATTCTTAATTCATGCCTCTTTTTTAATTGCACAGAAAGCTATTGTGCTGAAATGATATACTAGTACATACTTCAAAAGCACGATTATATGCCAGGATAATAATCAATCATTGAAATGTTTATTATAGTGCCCAGGAGCAGCTAGAGAGCCTTCTTACTGGTGCACTTAACGAGCAATATGTGAGACAAGGTGTACAGAAAACATGAATGTGGTAGATAAAACAATGCCAGACAGAGAAACAAATAGGGAAAAAAGGAAACAAGGAAGCGTAAAAGGGAGTTAATCACACATCATTATCTACAGATACACAAAACACAGGAAATGAACTCTGAAGTATGTCAATACAGGCAAAGTTCTTATGTGTTTTGGAGTCAAGTATTATATAACAAAATCTTGCAACAAGGCCAGGCAACGAATGTGGAATGCTGCCTGATATACTGTTGCGGCACGTACAAATACATATTATCAAGAAGTTTTAGGAAATGTGGTGGACAACGTTAAACAGGAACAAAATGTGCGATTAATTAACTATTCAATCTAGAGATACGAGTTTACGTATATATTGAGAAGGCTCAACTGGTGTCGCCAGAATGGCAAAGGTTGTGCTTCAAGATAGATATAAATTTATTCTGGATGCGTTCAATGAGGTCGGAATTAGATTTGCATGTTGCCCCCCCCCCCTTGCAGAGCCATACTCTAGTGTGGAAGGCACACAGCAGAATACAATTTCAGAAATATAAGAGAAGAGTGGAAATAATGCAATATACAACATACAATACCAAGAGCGTCTAGATCACGTTGTGGGATATCTGTGTGAAGAGAAGCTAAGCGTTTTGTTGAAGTACGCACACCAAGATCTCTCATTTCATTAACCTGGGCAGTGGAGCATCCCGAAGAGTTTATGAAAATTGCACATGGCGTGCCTTCTGCATATGACTTCAAGCCGTAGCACTGGAAGCATTTAAGAGCACCTTATTGTTTTTGCACCTGCTCGAGAGTGAAAAAAATGTCTTTTTTGGAGGTTGATGCAGTGGTGAACATTGCTGACAGTCTCAAATAGTTTTGAGTCGTCGACACACAAAGCCATACTGTTCATTTATTATAGTGTACTAAAGTATTAAAGCATTAACAGAAGGCAAGGAATGCAATATCGATTCAAATACTTATGACGCACTCCAGATGATAGATTTATGCCGGCAGTTAGTAACTGCATGTCTAGCACCCGATTTGTGCATGGGCAATGTCCATGCTACCTTCCGAGTGCTAGAAAACGTACCAGACTTCAGGGAACTATTGAAGATGCTTGCGAGAAGAGGAAACAAGTACGCTTCCAAACGTCTTAACCCTTTCAGACACCACCTTATCCCGTTGATTGAAAACTTGCTTTCGCCACCTCTCTTGGATAATCAGAATCATAGAAAGTTTAATGCTGCAGAAAAGATGAAGACTTTTCAATTGTTTAGTGAGTTTTGTCAAGTTCACATAATTTCGACTCAATGCAAAAACTCGCTACAGGGACATCAAATCTGAGAAAATAAATTATTTCCTTTTTTGAAAACGTTGAGAAGCACTTATCCAGCCACTTGGAAATTATGCCTGGTGCATGCCATTGTGCGAAACAATGAAAGGAGTGAACCCGCTACATACAACCTACTGACACAGAGTAAGAAAACCCAACCATCTACCTTCCTACTTATTTTGCTAAAACATTCTGCGTGTTATTGAAAATTGCAGCACAATTCCCATAATAAGTGTTTGAAGATGTATGCAACACACTTTAAATATCACTACTTTGGTCAGTGCTTTCGCTCTTGATGCACTATCTTGCTGTAGACAGTTGTGTAGACAGCGTCTGAAAAGGTTAAGCACAGCTGAAGGATTACCATAAGCACCACAAGAAAGGGATGGTTTGAGGCGCTTCATGGACTTGAAAACAGTCTTCATTGACAGATAGCGCACACACTGTTCCAGCCTGAGAAGGAAGGTTACTTGAAGCATCTTTTACACAGAATATAGATGTTCTGCAAAGCCATCCGCAGTGTTTGATATATTACCATGATTTTCATAAAGAAGGCATACATCACTGGGGCCCTCTTTAGAAGAGCGAGAGCGCACGAAGCTCCAGAAATATTGTGAATTACGTGTCACGCTGGTTTCAACACGTTCGGTGTGGTCGTAGTGATGATGATGATGATGATGACGATCATGATGATGGTAATAATAATAATAATAATAATAATAATAATAATAATAATAATAATAATAATAATAATCTTAGTGGTAAAATGGCACTGGAGACAGCTTGGAAGACTAAAGAAAGGCTGATGCCTGTAGGCTACACCGTCTGAAAGCCAGCCATCTAGAAGAGGAATTCGCAGAGTACAGAGGACGCCCCTCTCCCCCTCCACGTGCAGACACACTCACATTTGCTCAATTGCAGAGCACTACACACAAGCACACAGCCGACGGGTGCACAACACGCAGGAGGGGCAATTCAGTCACGTCGCAAGCAAGGGGAATCCGAGTAGAAGGGCGGGGTGGGAGGAGAGAACTCTGTATGTCAAATGCCGCTGCCGTTTTCTCTGCGATGTCTAAGGAAAGCTTGATAGAGTGCCTAAATTGCCATGGCCAAGTGTCTGAGGGTGATTTGTTCATGACGTGTGCTTCCTGTGATTACCCTTACCACCTTGGAGGTCGCTCTGGCCTTCGCGCCTCTAAATTCCGCAAACAAAAGGACTCTTTGAAAGCTACTTGGAACTGTGCACCTTGTGTAGTGGCAAGTAGTAGAAGCGCATGTGTTCCTGGGGAATCAAACGCCTCTAGCATTGAGTGCAAACTAACTGAGCTTAGCGATAAGTTTTCCATGCTCCTTCCGCTTGTCGCAAAAGTAGACGCCCTTGCTGAACTGGTCACGAAAGTGACCGGCATCGAATCGTCACTCGCTCTTATCTCTGAAAAGTACGACCAAATACTGGACCAACTTAACAAACAAGAGAAGGATGCTACTTCCCTGAAGAAGAGGGCAGAACGCGTTGAATCGGGTACCTCGCCAGTAGTTGAGCAAATGAAACATCAACTGAATGACCTGGAGCAGTAGAGCCGACGCCTGAACATTGAAATTCACGGTATTGTAAAAACTGAGATTGAAGACTTGCTGGAAAAGATTAACGACCTGGCCCGAACACTGGAAATGCCCGAAATAACGAGCTCCGACGACGTCGACGCCCTTCACCGACTGCCAGCACGGCCCGGTAAAGAATCTGCAGTAATTGTTCCGTTTCGTTTAACCACCCTTAAGGAAGCGTGGTTACAGAGCCGCTCTGTCCTTAAGCTAAAAAAGCCTAACATGCGTATCTTTGAAAACATGACTGCTTTCAACAAACATCTAATGTGGCTTGCGCGAAAGAAGGCGGAAGAAAAATGCCACCGTTTTGTGTGGCAAAAGAATGGGCATGTGCTTGTCGGTAAGGACGACGGCGATGGCGTCATTCGTATCCGTAACGAACATGACCTCGAAAAAATGGTATAGGCGGTCAAGCCTCCGTTCTTAAATGCGATAGTGATTTCCAGCGCCCGTCGCAAAGATTCCTGCCGTTATCATGATATCGCATCTTTCCGCAACGTTGTATCTGTGCAACAGAAGCAATCAAGTTTTTTTTCTTATTACCATTTAAATGCGCAGAGCTTAAGGAATAAAGAGGAAGAAGTGCACTCTTTTTTTTTCGTCTGTACACTACAATTTCGATGTACTGGCGTTTAGTGAAACGTGGTTTATTTGTTGTGACTGGAATGTCGTACAGCTCGATGGCTACAATTGCGAGGCACTATGTAGAAAAAACAGGAGGGGTGGTGGCGTGGCCCTTTATATCAGAAATGAATTTTCATATAATGTTATACCCGAATACTCTGTTGTTAATCCAGATTTTGTGTCCCTTTTCATCGCAGCTAACGTATTCACACTTGGAGTTATCTACCGTCCGCCCTCTGGATCCTTAAAAGAATTTTACCGCTTTTTTGAACCAATGTTGGAATATTTTTCATCTTTTAAATCGGCAGTAATTATACTAGGTGATTTCAATATAAACATTTTAAACCAAACTGATTTAGTTACAGAATTTGTCGATATTATATCGTTAAATTATTTTTCGAATGTTATTGATGTTCCCACACGCATAACGGCCACTTCTGAGACTCTGATTGACTTATGCCTCACAAATCTTGATAAAAACGATGTTAATGCTGGCGTACTTACTACTGCTATCAGTGACCATATGTCTCTTTATTGTTTTGCTCCGTAACGCTCGGTGCATAGGGTGACACCCATAGCTACAAGCACAACTGTTAGGCCCATAACATCGAGTTGTATTGATAATTTTCGACAACTTGTATCGTTGATAGACTGGGGTAGATTAATGCAAGAGACTAATCCTAATGACCTCTATGATGGATTTCTTGATAAAATTATTGGAGCATATGATGGTGCGTTTCCGATCAAAATAATTAAGAAGTGTAAGAAAGCAAAGAAATCTTGGATAACATGAGAGTTATTGCGTCGAGTAAAAGAAGAAAAAAACTCTTCCATAAACTTATAAAACACAGAGACTTGGCAATGCTTACAGAATTTAAAAAGATAAGAAATAAGCTGAGATCGGATATTAAGAAGTCCCGAATTTTTCATTATGCTAGTAAATTTGCTGAAATATATTATGACCCTCAGAAAACCTGGCGCACTATCAAAGACCTACTACGGAAAACGCCAACTGACGTCCCTCAAGAAATGAAAATAGATGGGCAGAGATTCACTGGTAAGGCTCTCGCTAATGAGATTAACCATCAATTTTTGACTTTTGGAGCATCGGAAGGGACCACCTGTGAGGATTTTGAAGCATTTATAGAAAACAGTTTGCCACAAACTTTATTTTTTTACCCGGTTACCGAAGTTGAAATTGCTGGTATAATTACCAGTTTTAAAAGTAATGTTTCGTGTGGTTTCTATTGCATCAAAGCAGCCGCAACTAAAGCGGTCTCAGATTTGATATCCGACGTAGTTTGGCACCTAATGAATATTATTTTGTTGACAGGAATATTTCCGGATAAAATTAAAGTTGCTAGGGTTTCAGTTCTGCATAAAGGTGGTCCTCTTGACTGTATTTCTAACTACAGACCAATATCAGTACTTCCGCTATTCTCCAAAATAGCAGAGAAAGTTATAAATTCTAGATGTTCTCCACATTTATGTAAGTACAACCTAATATCCAAATACCAGTACGGATTTCGGCAAGGAAAATCGACTGAGTCAGCATTATTAAACATCAGAGAAAAAATTCTAACCAATATAGGAAATCAACTGTATACGATAGGCATTTTCTTAGATTTTAACAAAGCCTTCGATTCTATTAAACATCCCATACTGTTTGCAAAGTTACCGTATTATGCAATAAGAGGATTCCCACTTAAGTTACCGCGTAGTTACCTGACTAACCGTACTCAGTTCGTTGTAATTAAGAATGTACAGTCGGATACGGAATTCATAAGTTATGGAGTTCCGGAAGGATCTATAGTAGGACCAATATTCTTGCTCTATATAAACGATACTGTCAACACCCCCCTGACCACAGACATTGTCCTTTACGCAGATGATACAAATGTTTCTTTCACATCTAATAACCTTTCGTCTCTCACTCATACTGTTAATTTATTGCTTCAAAAGTTGTCCTGCTGGTTAGATGCAAATAAACTCTTATTGAATGTTAGGAAAACCAAATACATTGTCTTCTCATCCGTTAATAAACCAGTTCATCTTGATAGCTCTATAACATTTAAATCATGTCCATTAGAGCAGCCTTCAGAATACAAGTCTTTAGGGGTACTCTCTCATGAAAATATTCGATGCCCAAGTCACGTGAAGTTTATAAAAGGTATCATTGCTAAATCAATTGGAATGCTAAATAGGTTTCGGACGTTGTTGGCAGTAAGATTAAAACGGCAACATTATTTTAGAAGTGTACATTCCCGTATACAATATTGACACGTGTACTTATATTTATCGGGCGACCAGGTTTCGCCGCCTAACAAATCTTATCGCACAGCGCGGGACGCGCCTGCATGTGTCCGAAGTTTTTGGAAAGTTATTGATGCTTCTATCCGCTGTCTGTTGTCGCCGAACCTTGTGTTATCTGATTTCATCGCGTGACCCGAATGGTGTAGAACTTTGTGGAAGGTACGCGAGTCCCAACGATTAGTCTGGAACATTCGATGAACTCTGTATAAAAGCCGACGCGCTGGAACCGCTGATCAGATGCTCGATGAATGCCGACCGTGTTCGCCGCTATCGTTGTGCTATAAGTGTAGCCTGTTTTTGTGGGCACAGGTTCGCCCAATAAATGTTGGTTTTGTCCTTCACAGTATTGCTACTGTGTTCTTCAATGTCACCACCACGTGACAATATTGTCTGCTAGTTTGGGGGGTTACATCAAAGTATAATTTGGAACGAGTATACATAATGGAGAAGAAAAATATAGAATTCATTCAAAACCTACCTAATCGTGATCATACATCCCCATACTTTGCGGAGGACCGGATACTTCATATAGAAATCTTATATATACAGCGTTTGTTGGAATTTATATTTCTCGAATAAAAAGCAAATCGTGAGCTGTGTTCTCGTACATACGCAAATACGGAGACACCATATTATTTCAGAAATAAAAACTTTGTAAAGATTAAAACGCGAACAAGATACGGTATGCAATTATTAAAGTGGCAAATTCCGAACCTTCTGAATTGTTATCCATGGTATTTAGATACAATAGAGAGTTCTCCCTCCTTGCTTGCTTTCAGAAAACTCACTAAAATGTATTTCATCCAACAGTTGTAATTTTGTTGTAAATTTGTTTTGATCTCTTCAATCCAATTGTAGTCCATTGGCCTTAATAGTTATGTGTCTTGTTGATGACGAATGTGTTGACGACTAATTCTGTCATACTTCCTTATCTTGCTTTACCGTGTTTGATACTCTGTACGTGCATCTTTATTTGTATGTTTTTGATATTTTGCAGTGTGTTTTGAAGCATATTGCGCTCATGTCGTGTGCTGCGCGTGCTGTCTGGTGTCAAAGGACTAGTCAGGTGGCTTTTAGTGCCGCCGTTTGCCTTGGCACCAAGACAAACCGCTCTTGAGCATGGTTTTGTCAATAAACAAATAAACAAACAAACAAACGAACAAAATATAATCATGGAGTTGCAGTATCGGGCCGTACAGGCGTATATGGTGCTCAGGCTGGGCTGACCTTTTGTTCAGACGGACTGAAGAAGAAAGACGAGTGCTGTCTCGACAGCAGCCAAGCTCCCTGCAGCATAGACGGACTTTTGCAATGTTGCGATGATATTGCAGGGTGCGCCACTTGAGGGCTTTGAGGCACTCCTCGTAGGCTGGCATGAGCTTTCGACGACCGAAAAGACGGGAGTAGAGGGGGCGTGTTGCCCAGCGCTGGACAAAATCAAGTTTGTCAGCAACGAGAGTTTGTTACATGCAGGGACTGTTCTGATGAGCAGTACTCAACCCGTGGCATAATGATAGAAGTGTAGAGTGCTCGGAAAACCTCAGGTCCACAGGGAAGGGAGACATGGGACACAAAACCAAGAATGCGATGGTCCTTAGATACAGTGCTGGTGACATATACGGAAAAGTCGAGAGAAGGACAGAATGCTACACCTGGAATGGGAAGGGCCCAAATAATCTTTATAGGGGTGCCTCAGAGGAAGTTGGTTGGACACGCATCAGTTTTGTTGTGGCTGATACTCATGGTAGGACTTACTGCAGTGCTTCTACAAAGTATGTTACAGTAGGCCCAGTCATTCGCCTTTACGGAATGTATTTATTTCAAGCATATAGGCTATACACCGGCGTAATATTACAGTGGAAATGTTAACTTGTTAAGCACATTCAGCGAATATACATTAGGCATTTGGTCTTTATCTTTTCCGGACTGTACAGTTTACTGTATCGGAGCGAGAAACATTTTGCTGGAAGCTGAAGAGATTTGGGGAGTTTAAACATACCGACTGCACAAAGCACTGATGACACAGTTTCACGTCCCCCGCAATGCACTCGCCTCAGTATGCACTCAGAAGCAGGCATCCAAGCAATGCTGGTATACATGGCTGTATTCATAGGCCTTCGATGAAGCAGGTCTTCTTATGCATTGCACACGATGCACTTATTGCAAGCAGATCATTTCTTTTTGCAGTGCTCAAGTGTAAGAACACCCTGACTCGAACATGACTGTGCTGTGTAATGTTTCCTTCAGTGCGTCAGCATTCTTGAGTCCTGCACGAGCAATTTATCCCCAACTAGACCATGAGCTTGTAAGAAGTGAGTGAAGGAGTACTGTGAACTTGTTGAACTGGATTCACACGCCGAATAGAATAACGCACTGTCAGCTGACCCGGCATTGCTGATGACGCACGTAGTTCCCATTGTTCGGCTACTAGTGTGTATTTATTTATTTATTATCATACTCTCAAGGCCCGGGGGCATTACAGGGAGGAGTGGTGATTATTACAAATAAATTCGTGAACAATATTCTTGAAGTTTGTGACGTCAGAAATGTCAGTGATGGAGGCAGGGAGGCGGTTCCAGTCATTCGTCGTTCTTGGTAAAAAGGAATCAAAATAAAAGTTGGTGCGACAAGTTGGAACTTCAACCTTAAAACGATGATCCGTGCGTGACGATATGTATGATGGCGGGGAGATTAGTTCGTCCTTAAGTGTTTCGTTAGAGTAATAAATCTTGTGAAAAAGGCATAGGCGAAAGTATTTACGACGTAACTCTAGGTTAGGCAAGTCAAGGGTTAATTTCATTGATGAGACACTTGCATGACGAGAATAATTCGAAAGAATAAAACGAGCAGCTAGGTTCTGAATGAATTCGATGGTGTTTTTTAGCTTCAGAGTAGAAGGGTCCAAAATAAAATGGAGCATGCATATTCAAGTTTAGGCCTCACTAAGCATTTGTACAGAAATAACTTTACAGCTGCAGTTGCCGATGAAAAATTACGCCGTAAAAACCCAAGCATGCGATTAGCGTTACCGTAAATGTAATTTATATGAATGTTCCATGTAAGATTGTGTGTAATGTAGATACCAAGATATTTGCATGATGATACATTTTCTACAGGTACGTTGTTGATATTGTACGTAGGATGGGTGGTATTTCTTACAACACGGGACACGCGCATCGCCTTACATTTATTAGAATTCAGCTTCATTTGGGATCTAGCACACCATGATGTTACTATGCCAATGTCTGATTGAAGAGTATCGCAGTCGCCAGAGTTAGCAATGACACGATAGAGAGCACAGTCATCAGCGAATAACTTAATTGATGATTTAATTTCGTCTGGGAGGTCATTAATATGAATTAAATATAATAATGGTCCTAGAATTGAGCCTTGGGGTACACCGGAGGTTACTCGACCAGTGGAAGAGAAGTATTCGTTAGCATAAACAAATTGGAAACGGTTAGACAAAAAACACTTGATCCCAGCAAGCACGTTAGGGTCATGTTGAGGTTACTTAATTTAGTTAAAAGTAATTCGTGTGAAACAAATCGAATGCTTTGGCGAAGTCTAAAAAAATGCAGTCAATAATAACGTTAGCATCCATCGCCTGGAATAAATCATTAGTGAATGACAAAAGCTGTGCTTCGCAGGAATAGTGTTTTCTAAATCCGTGTTGGTAGGGGGTGAAAAATATGTTTTACTCGAGAAGTAAAACCAGGTGTGAGTAAATTATGTGCTCCATTAATTTGCAGGGAACGCTGGTTGGGATATAGGTCTGTAATTAAGTGGGGAGTACCGACTGCAAGACTTATGTACGGGAATCACCATCCCTGCCTTCCAATCATTCGGAAGGATGGTGGTTTGAAGTGACTGAGCAAAGATTTCGCTCAGAATTATCGCTGAATAAGTAATTGTTCCTTTAAGAAATTTCGTGTTGATACCATCTATTCCGCTGCATGCAGAAACTTTTGAGGTCTGTATCAACTTTACAACGCCATCAAGGTCAATGGTAATAGGAAGCATTGGAAAATAATGCACATCAGAAAAAACAGCGCTTGCGCACAGCACAGAATCCGAAAATACAGAGATGAACGCGTCATTCAATACTTCACAACAGACACTGGGCTGGACAAATGTCTTTCGCTTTCGAAAGTTATCTTTGCCACTCGAAACAGCGCAGAGCTCGCCCGTTAAACTTGAGTCAACTGAGACCACACGAAACACGCCGCGGTTCAACACTTGAAGTTCCACACGGTTCATTGACCACATCACACACCACACGAAGTCAGGAGTGCCATATTTTAAATCGCTGGAGCGCGAAACGCAACTGAAAATTCATTTCATTCGGCAGAGTTTTCCAGCTGGGCTCGTTCACTCACCCGATACTAACTCGATGGACAGACTAGGCCTGCGCGGTCCGTAAACAACATCGGCGGTAGGCGAGTGCTGATTATCCTGGCTGCGGAGTTCAGAAGCATGTTTCCATTCCTTTTGAGCACGACAATATGCACATACACCAAGCACAGTCGTTGTGGCACTCGTGATTCGAATGGATGTTTTAGCAGACTATCGCACTGTAGCCGGTGGAACCAAGTGGACAGGTCGAATTTGTCGGCGTCGTTTGAAGTCGGTTCGGATCCACGTCGCACTGCAACAACCCACCGTCATCGGTCGTGCAATTGTCGGCCTACTATCACAACACAGCCATTCAGGAACACCGTCGCGCGCGTCGTCCGTCCGAAGGGACGATCGTTGGTGTCGGCGTCTTCGTATCAGTGGCCATCATAGGCACAGCAGCCGGAGGCTTCGCAGCCTCTGATTGGTCAACGTCGGCGACGCGTCGCAGCCTCTCATTGGTACACACGGTTGAAGCTTCGCCTTGCGTCTGCTAACTTCTAGCATCGGCAGTTGACAAAATCGCTACGCGTCGTCACGCTTCGCCCTGTTCCCGACCGACGCTTTTGACGCTTTGGCACGTGCCGAAACTTGCCGACGCGTGCCAGTGGTTGGGCCTTTAGGCTCCCGTTCTTGCGTTGGTGTAACCGAGCGAATGAGCCCAGCGAAGGGTGAAAGAGCGAACACGGAGCGCAGCGGGCTAAGAAAGACGGCGATAGCGAAGAGAGCGCCGAGAGGAAAGCGGAGGAGGAGAGTATGGCGAGAGTGCGAGAAGAAAAGCGTACTGCCGCGCAAGACGGGTCCTGCGGCGACGACCGTTACAAGATGGCGCCAGAGTAGCGCGCAGTGGTCCGTTCACCGGTGGCATGCGAAGACCGCGTCCATCAATACCATATATTTTATTTATTTATTTATTTATTTATTTATTTATTTCAAAGTACCTTACAGGCCCCAAGAGGAGCATTGAGTAAGGGGGGCGTTGTTGAACAAATGACAACACAAAACCGTTACATGAGAGGTAAAAATCTGAGAGCAAATGTTGTTTATAATGATAAAGTGCTTGCAAAACCGTGTTACAAATAAAAACGCTAAAGCAATACAAAGAGTCGTCAGGAAAGGAATGAAAAGTACAGTGCACGGTAACATAAAAAGTGGCGTATCACTCGCGCAAAATACCGCACTTATCGCGAGAACATAATACAAACAAAATTGAAACAGCAAATTTAAAAAGAAAGAAAGAGAGAGATACATGACACATATGTGACACGTATTATAACACATGACATATGTACAGATGCACATATTTGTTACGATGAAAAGTGCGGGTTCAGTAGTTGTCTGAATCTATTATAGCTCATCTGCGCGAGGTGCTGTTAGGAAACAAAGCGCTGCATGAGCGGAGGTCTGTCTGCAGCAGCTGCTGTGAACCGCGTCCACACATCACTCATGCGCTGCGTCTCGCGATCTCCCGGTAAGCGAAGTAGTCGCGCAACACTTCGCGCCATTTGCAATGTGAGCACGAGACACATTGTCCACTACAGCCAGTATATCGCGAAATGCAAACACGTATACATTTGGCATTATGAAGTACCGTAATTATCGGTGAATTTTTTAATCCCAAAAGAGACGGTGCAACCTGGACCGAACCCGAATTCGGTACAATATCTCGCAGCGTTTTCGTAGCGTTCTGCTACGAGGAAATGACTGGGCAATGAAAGCCGACTCCGAAGTGCGCGGGTGGAGTTTACGACAGCGTTCCAAAGCCTTATCTGCCACGAGGTGAGAATGGGACAAACTGGCACGCTACCGCTGGTGAGGCAACGAAGACAGTAATTAATTATTGTGGCCGGATGGAAGCTAGTGCGCGCACAAGGGTTCTAGCTGGGAAGAAGAAGAAGTGTATCTGTTCGGTCACTGTTTTTATGTGGTGCTGTCAGTTTTCTTGCTTTTGGACCTTTACGGTTACCATTGACGACGATTGATTAACAAGACCTCGGGTGAAGATTCAACGAGCTAGGCGGCCTACATTTCTTTTTTAAGGACGTGGCTATTACCCTGCCGCTACGGTGGTGGGAAGCCGAGAACATCGTCACGAGCCTTATGCTCGTCCAATCGTAAAGAGCCATATGAATGATGCTATGGGCCGTAATGAAAATCCTGGGGCCTTGCAAGCGTCACAAAGCTTCATAAAGCCAGCACGTTTGGTTCTGCACAACTCAGAACCAATTTCAGCGAATTCAAGAATAATGGCTGACGGGGAAGCCGAGAGCAAGAAACCTCACCTAGAAGACCGCAAGTACGATGATACAACATCGAATCATGAGCTAAGTGATGAAGAAGAGGTGGGTGCAGATGCACCATTTACTTTGGTCACGCGCAGTACGCAGCGGTTAACACCCGACTCACGGCCATGAATAAGAGCATCGAAGATCTGGAACGCGGGACGATGCAGCTGAAACAACAGCAACATCACCACCACCTGCCTGGAAGGGCCGGGGTACCATCGTCACAAGCGGTAAACGCACCGGCCATCCTCGCCAGCGACAACAACGCCAACACCACCCGCACCGGCGCAGGAGGGACCCACGGACAGTTGTGTCCCCCCAACACCTCTGCATAACAATCATGCTGTTTCCCACAAGTCCGACAACAGACGCATAGTCTGGCAGTGGAATTGCAGGGGCTTCAAAAACAAGAAAGCAACGATGGTACAATACATGAAAACGCTTGCCAATAACAAACTTCCTGGCGTGATTGCCTTGCAAGAACCGTTCGACCGGGCCCAGCTCCCGGTCTATGTGACGTGCGGTCCCCCCTACGAGTGCATGGGGAGGGACGACAGGGTGTGCACCCTGGTTAAACGCGGGACGGCCTTCATCGAACACGAACTCGTGTTCCACGAAGGGTCGGACATAGACCACGTACTGATCGAAGTCGTGCCAAGAATTGGAAGAAGGAAAACCGGCCTTTTTGTGCTCAACGTATATAGCTCCCCGTCGCAAAGATACCGCACTCACACTTTCGACGCCCTGTTCCGCGAAGCGATGGCCAAGGCCGCCTCCAGTCCCTTGCTGATATGTGGAGACTTCAATGTGCCGCACACGCAATGGGGATACTGAGCCGACTCGCCGAAAGAGAAGAGGCTAGCCGGACTGATGGACAAGCTCGGCCTGACTGTACTCAACGAACCGGCTTCGCACACCAGGATCGGACAGGGAGTGGGCCGCAACACATCCCCCGACCTCTCCGTCTGGTCAGGCGCGGGCGTGGTCACTTCGTCAAACTCTTTCGAGGACCTGGGGAGTGACCACAGGATCCTGTGCGTGACCGTGGGAGAGGATGAAAGCGAAGAGGACGTCTGCCGAAAGGCCAGAATCGTAGACTGGGACAGATTCCGGAAAAATAGAGAACAAGATAAGAAGGAGGGCCCGATTGAAGACATCAGCGAATGGTGCAGAGTACTACTCGCGGACGTAGAGAAAGCCACCGATGAGATTGAATGGACGGACTGGCGACAAGAAGCAACCAAAGCAGAGGCAGACAGATCCCGCGGAGCCGTGGACGACGGCGCTCCCCAACCGTCCAGAGTGGACAGCCGGCTGGCACATCTCGTTGCGGCCAAGAAATCCATGCAACGAAGAGCGAGTAGGCAGAAACTCAACAGGAATATACGCAAGAAGATCGCCGAAATCAACCGGGACATCGAGACGCATTGCGCCCGCCTGTGCGAGCAAGAATGGCAGAAGCTGTGCGACACGATGAACGGGAACATGAGCGCTGGACGCACCTGGAAGATTTTCAGGCACCTGCTCGACCCGGCAAGCACCAGAACGGCGACCCGTACAGAGATGGCCAAGCTGCGACACAAGTACAAGGACGACCCTCAGGCCTTCGCGGAAGAGATCGTGCAGACGCACCTCGCGCGCCCGGAAGGGCAGAGTCACCCAGAGTACCGCGGGGCTCCCAACCAGGAGCTGGACGCGGTCTTTTCCGTGCAGGAAATTAGAACGGTCCTCCAGCTACTGAAGACCAACTCGGCGCCCGGTCCTGACAGGGTCACCAACAAAATCCTGAGGAACCTGTACGACGACGCCATCGAGAAGCTTTGCGAGTACATCAACGCGTGCTGGAAGGAGGGCAGAATTCCGCTAGAGTGGAAGACCGCGGACGTTATACTGATACCAAAGCCGGGCAAACCTCTGGAGGTCCGAAACATGAGGCCGATCTCCTTCACGTCCTTCGTCGGGAAAGTGATGGAGCATGCCTGCCTTAACAGGGTGACGACGCTGCTCGAGAAGTAGGACGCCTTCGGCACCCACATCATCGGTGTCCGGAAGGGACTTTCCACGCAGGATGCCATGCTGCAGATCAAGGAACAGGTCGTGAACGCTCCGAGCACGCACGTGCGCGCCCTACTCGGGCTAGACCTCAAGAGTGCCTTCGACACTGTGAAGCACGTGGCCATACTGGACAAGATCAGCCGACTTAATCTCGGGGTAAGGTTCCACCGGTATGTCAGCAGCTTCCTGAATGGACGCGAGGCGACAGTTAAGATTGACGGGCCCCCGCCACGAACGGTTCGAATGGGTGGTGCGGGAACGCCACAGGGCTCCGTACTCTCTCCCATGCTTTTCAATCTCGTCATGATCGGCCTGCCGGAGCGTCTTGACGTGATAGAGGGCATAAATCATACGATATACGCAGATGACGTGACGGTGTGGACCACGGAGAACACGAGCGTCGGCGAAATGCAAGACGGACTGCAGCGGGCCGTCCGGGAAGTGGAGCGGCACCTCGAAGACACGGGACTCGTCTGCTCACCCGACAAGTCGGAGAACCTGCTCCACAGGCCGCGCAAGAAAGGACCCCTTCCGCAGGGCGTGCTAGACGCCCGTCGTTTGGGAGTCCGCGTCACGACGAGGGAGGGGACCCGAATACCGACGGTGTCCAAGTTGCGAGTGCTCGGCCTGTGGCTGGAAGAGAACGGTGCCAACCGCGAGCTGGTTGCCCGACTGCAGAAGGAAATGGCCGCCGCCACACACCTCATGCGGCGGGTCGCGAACAGGAGGAAAGGAATGAAAGAACACAACGTTGCGTGGCTGGTACAGGCGTACGCGCTGAGCCACGTAGCGTACGTCACCGCGTACGCCGACTGGAACAGGAGCGAAACCGACAAGCTGAACGTAGCCATCCGCAGGGCCTTCAAGACCGCCCTGGGAGTACCGCAGTACACGCCAACCCACAGGCTCCTCGAGTTGGGCGTACACAACACGCTCGAGGAGATCGCTCGAGGAGGCTGTCGAGCATCGTAACAGGTAGACGAATCCTAGACTTGCTCGGGATTCGATATCACGAGGCGCGTGGACTGAAGGAATCACTGCTACCGGAAGTCAGGGACGCCATACAGACGGAAAACATACCGAAGAATATGCACCCGATGCATGACGTGCAAAGACGTATACGCAGGGCGGTAGCAATCCTCGAGAAGCATGGAAGACGGACGAGAAGGCGTCCTCTTCGTCGACGCAGCCAGGTACCCGCGGCCAGTCAGTGACTCTGATGGCGACGAGGGACGTCGACCACCGCCGCCGCTACAAGGGAATGTGCGAGACGAACTGCAGTCACCAGCACCACCATCACTACTACTATTACGACAAAAACGGGAGCAGCAACAGCGGCAACATCGACATGGCCGGCCGACGACGGCGGCGCCCGCCTTCTCCATGGCAGTCGTGGATACAAAAGGAACGATCCGAGTCACGGCATCAGCGAGGCTGCCGTCGGCCGAAGCAGCGGAAGAGATGGCCATAGCCCTCGTGGTACTCCACGGAGGTGCGGAGGATAACCTGATTATCAGCGACTCCAAATCAGCGATTCGGAATTACACCAAAGGTTGGGTGTCCGCGGATGTGGCGCGCATGCTCAACGCCCGGGCCGGGGACTTTGGATCCGGCACGCTTACAAACAAGTCCCTCAAGTGGTTCCCCGCGCACGTCGGGGAGCTTGGAAATAACAACAACAACAGCCGCGACAATAATGACAACAACAATGCTAACGGCCGAAGACGCACCGACACTCCACCCAACCACAAAGAGCGCGCCCACCTCGTCGCGAGGCAGCTTACCCACCGCGACGCGGTCCCCCAGAGGGTAGCCGCTGCCGTTGTTGTGCGGGACCCCAGCGGAGGAGTGACGGCGGCGGCGGCGGCCACCCCGTCTGGCGCGGCCGCTGTAGTTGCCAACACAACACAAATCGCGGCGGATGGAGTTCGGGATCACGCGGACGCCGACTGCGATGTCAAGGAATTTCCGGCAACGTACAGAGAGGTGCTTGGCCACTATAAGAAAGAACGAAGAAAATATCCACAACCCCACGGGCGCCTAGACAGGTCCCAGGCGGTCGACCTGAGACGGCTGCAGACGGGCACTTTCACCAACCCCTACCACCTGCACCGCCTGTGGCCCACGCTACACCCGTCGCCCGCCTGCCCGTGGTGTGAGCACGAACGGGCCGATATGGCCCATGTGCTTTGGGAATGCCAACGCCATGAGGAAGAAGGACAAGGAGGAAGGAAGAAGACAACACCAGGACCCTCTGAAGAGAGGCGCCTCAGTGAGAGATGGCAAGCCGCCCTCCTGAGCGAGGCACACGAAGACCAGGAGTGGGCCGTCCAGCGGGCCAGGGCCGTTGACGAGGATCTCGAAAGAGTATCCTCGGGCGATGGACCCCTGGCACCCTAGCCCCGGGCGCCAACATTAAATAACCATTGGACAAATAAAGTTTATTCCTATCCTATCCTATTCTATAAGAAAAAGCGAGCCGAAAGCATTCCGGTTTTCTTTCGCCCAACTAGTGAAAGTACTACATTTTGGCAAGTAAATCCAAACCGAGTGTCTGCCGAAATAGTTTCCGCTGCCAAAGAAAAAGTACAGTCTTTCTGAACGAACAGTGATGGAACTTTCAGTGTCAGCGTTGCTTCCTTAGCATCGCCAAACGCCTTTTTATGCTCTCCAGTGTAGGAGGCCTGGAAGTCAAGCCCTTAATCCCAGAGTCATACACGCGAAACAGATTGTCCCCGACAGGCAATATATCGCGAAATGAAAACACGTATATATTTGGCAGTAGGAAGTATCGTAATTATCGGTGAATGTTTTACTCCTGAAAGGAACGGTACAACCTGGATAGAACCCGAATACGGTACACTGTCTTGCAGCGTTTTCGTAGCGTTCTGCTACGAGGAAATGACTGGCGAATGAACGCCGACCTCTAAATGCAGGGGTGGAGTTTGACACAGTGTTCAAAAGCCTTATCTGCCACGAGGTGAGAATGGGACAAACTTTACCCTACCACTCGGGACGCAAGGAAGGAAGTAATTCCTTCTTGTGGGCGAATGGAAGCTAGTGCGCGCACAAGGGCTCTAGCTCATGCTATGTGGGACGTGACGAATACCTACCTGTCCGTCGTGTGAAAGAAGTGTAATACAGCCGACCGCTCTTATAACGAAGTTCTTGGGGCCTCCGGAATCCTTCGTTATATATGTCACTTCTTTGTAAATGTCGCGCAGCGGACAGCTCACACTAGAACATGGACAGAGTTATTCCTCCGTTATACAGGTCACTTCGTTTTAGAGGTGTTCGACTGCAGTTGGGCGTCGGCATGCGAGAAGCCTTCGCACGGTTAGAACATGGCGCTCCTGTGCGTGAACAAGCAAGTGACGCACTGAGAGTGGTGCTGTTGGAGCCGAGTAATATGCGCACAAGCCTACGTGTTATGGCTCGTAACCACTGCAGTGGCTCTGGGATGACTTGTAGTCTGCTGACAAAAATTACGGCGTTGTGTAGTGAGCGAAAAATGAGAGCACTCTTTGTCAACCACTTCGATAGCAGCAAAAACCTCTTAGCTCAACATCTCGTGGAAAGCCCTTAAAGAGCACAAACGCGATGGTGAAGGTCATATTTGGCAAGAACGCGCTTCTTGAGAGCAAAAAAAGAACCCACAACATCGACGCCGACCCTCATTAGCAAGAAACATCGCATTACGGGAATGTCACCGTGTAGGTGCGATATTGGGACACTTGCAGTGCATTCCCCAAGTTGACGCCAAAAAAGGTTTATTGAACAGCGGCAGATGCCCGTTGACCCCTGTGGCACATAGGTAATGGCACACAACCAACGTCCCAATGGATACACACATACTCAGTGGTATGTATTTTGTACAATTTCCATTCATCGCCGGTGATCTTTTCTTTTCTGCTCTTCCTCTAATTAGATGATTAAGTACGCGACAATGTTAACGTGCACCGGATATAATTAATACCTGGAATATAGATGCTGGTGTTAGACGTCTTAGCTTACCGCGGTGAGCTCTGCTGGCGGGGTGCATTTGCATCGTAATTTGCACGAATTTTCTACTTTATCTATTACGTGGCGGCATAAATGTGATGTGCCTCGTAGAAACAGCGACCTTCCTCGAAAGCAGACACACGATAATCCGTTTTGCGGTACGTGAGGCCTAACAACCCCAGTGCAAATTTGCCTGAACCGCCATGAAAGCCCTCGTCGCGTCGTCTGCTTCAGATGTCAATGCTCTGAGTTCTGCCGTTCGCGGCGCTGTTCGCCAGCCCGTCGTAGACTTGCTGTATATGCTGTCAAAGGTGGAAGAGTTGCGCATAGGTTCGCCATCTTGCCTGGGAAGGAACCAAATCTATGCGGCAAACCATACTCCGTTTTTGCAGGTGACAGGCCTACCGTATCGTCGATCGACCGTGGGCGCTTTTGCATCGCTTCTGGACCGCTTTTCCGTCTTATCGCAAACAAAGCGTATCGAAACAGCTGACTGGATAAGATAGTTAAGAGAAAGACGCTGCTCTTTTTTAGGGCGCGGCGTAAGATGCAGCGCAATATATTATCGGTTGTTTTTTGGACTTGCGTTCACCTGTGCACGTTCTCGGAACTTTTGACCTAGTAACATAGGGCCACTGGCCTATCGAGAATAGATCGTGCATTCTATATAAGCCGAACAAATGTAGCATTCATGAACCTCTACGCTAACAATGAGATTACACTGAACAGTCTTAGGGAATATGTTCATGTTACTTTATTGATTCCGAAAATCCTAAAGAATGATTCCTTGTGAAAAAGCTACATAACAAGGCATTATAACGTTCGAAATAATATAGTGTAATAAATACTGGATAAACGTTATCAGTTGAGGTAAACAATCAGATGCCTTAATATTTTTCCTTCGCTTGAATATTGCTTGGCACTCAGATTTTGTTTCAACAGAGAGAAATACGCTACTAAGAGTAGTACAGTGCTCTTTTAGCATGTAAACAGTAACAGACAGCCTCGAGCCGCCACTAGTTCTTTTTTTGGCAATAAAAGTATAATGCGAATTTCAGAAAAAAAAAAAAAAAACAGGAGTGCATGTGCGTGAAAATACTTTGATATAGTGAGCCTTATTAATTTGTGCTCTTTTACAAAGGGAACTGTAGTAAACATAATGAGGCCCATACCTGATTATGTGCCAGAGTTGCCACCGTGTAGACATTCTGAAATATTAACACTGAATGAATTACCAGCCATTAGTATATCGACTCTAGTACCCCATTAGATTTGCTGTAGGAACGTACCCACCTACCAGCAGGCACTGGATATCAGCCACACCTGCAAGTGGAATTTCATTATGTCCCTTTTCAATGCAGGGATTCCAAAAGTAAGCTTCTGTGGGAGTGTAGTGAAAGTTTTTCTCTCACAGGATTGACATGGCTACAGTATAGGTAATAACGCAAAACACAGTTAGGCCCTTACCGTATGTTAAATGACCACATTCATTCCTATTGCCTCCTGCTCCAGCAGTAGTAGACGAGATATCTTTTCTTAGTAGCAGCCTCTTTTATGTTCAGAAGAAACAACAACCCAAGCAGTGCATTATCATGAAAATGTGAGCTGGCTTTTTGATGACAGTTCTGTGAAAGCAGTGCACAAAACTGGTAATTCTAACTAAAACTTTTGTATAACTCCATGTGCTTCCATTATTTAAAAAAAGAGCCAGACTTGCAGTAGCCTTTTATATTCCACCTGTGAATTCTTTAGCACAGCCTACACAAGCAAGCAGGCGTTAATCAAGCAATTTCATCTGAACCGCTCATGACATCATAGGCAGTTGGCTGAAAATTTGTTCGTTCAGGTGTCTTTACCTGAAGACCCCTCAGAAGTCTTACAAAAAATAAGTTATTGCAGTAGGGCGTCACGAGGCAGGTTTTAAATATTTTATTATACCCAAACACGTTGCTATGAACTAGCTACAGTTGTTTCTTCAATATTCAAAGAATTCACTCGACCACCCACAATGCAGATATGGTAAGCATCCAGGACAACAACGATAACATAGAAGAGTGAAGTGCGCACGGCTACTGCAGCAAGCATCAGCGCCTATGTGACCAGCTTTTACTATTTTCACAAAAGAAGTGAGGGGAGCTTCCATTCAATCTGAAATGAAGATGTGATAAAAATAGTTTATTTATAAAACTTGTTTAATACAAGAACAACACACAGGCCACGTAGTGCATGAGAACATCAAAGCATTTCATTTTTATTGCAGAAACAGGTAATTCATAAATAAGACGACCTAGAAGTATGGAATACAGGAGCAGGCTACGCAGAAAAGTTGAACCAGATTAGTTCATACCGATTCCAAAATGTGAGCACCAATTTTTTTTTGAAATCGCCTATTGCAGATACCACCAATGCACAATTTGGGCTAGATTACCCTTGAAGGCAGGCATTACGTCGCCAACAAATCATAGACAAAATTAGACAATTTAATAAAACTGTTACAACTAGTAGAGACTGAAATTTACGCAGCAAAAAGTGAATTTTAGCCATTTAGGAAATCGGCACCAGAGGTGTAGTCTTTGGTACTAATGGAATGTTGCGTACACAATTGCAAAATGCGTACTTAAAGGGACTGACAACCAAGTTTCATGGCACCAATTTTTTTTAATGCAATGGCCAGCTCACCGGTCACAGTGGTAACGTGGGAACCGCTGAGGAACATCTTTATTAGGAAAAGCTAGTCAGTGGTACTCACAATGCCAGGTGCATTTATTATTCGGTACGCAATTCAACACCAGCAAAAAATTGTGTTCACTCATGAGGACTGGAACGCAGGCTTCAGGAAATAATGAGACCTGCGCCTGGCCTGCTAGGTGTAGAACACGAGCATTATCGCACCTAAAGGCGCTGAAGCAGCCTTGAAGATGCCAGGGGTGCCAGGGGTCTCTTGCGCCATTTATAGTGTTGAGCAGTGTGTACGATAAAGAAGTATACACCAGGAAAAGTTAGAGAACAAGCGTATCTACAGAGAACTAGTTGCTGGTGTTGAGAATGCCTAATTTGGGTCTGTAGTCTCACCTGATCTTGATGTGGTGACGCCTTGAGGTGCTGCTCCACGTGTGACTCGTAAGGGTGAATCTATGCGCGCGGCAATTGAAACTTATTAGTGAATATTGACTCAAAGTATGACAGCCTCTCTTTAACAAGGATAGAATTAGCATGCTCTGCTGTATACTTACGCGAACATATGCTAAAGAAAGCATTTGCCTTGAATCGTTTTTTCGAATTCTGTCCTTTGTGAAGAAAGTGACCAGGTGTGAAATGAGCCTGCATGCAAGCAAACAATCACGGGGAGCGACTACACATCATACGTGGCACAATATGTAAATGAGAGAGAGAGAGAGAGAGAAGTGGTTCTTGTGGGGAAGGAGAAGAGGCTATCTCCTTTTCTGCAACCCATGGGGGAGCACGGCTCAGCGTCAGCAGGGTGCCGGGGATGGCGTTAAAAGAGATAGAGGGTAGGAGAGAGAAAGGTAGAGGGTCGTAGAGATGGAAGCGTAGTGTCCGATCAGGAAGCCCGTGGTGGTGGGATGGCCGTTAGGCCATCCGTCTTTGTAGAAATGTCCTATAGTCTCGCCGAGAGCCCCGACGAGTCGAGGTACTGGACGACACTTAGGAAGGCTGGTAGCTGATTACGACAGGGGAAAAGGATATCTTCCTGTCGTGAACATGGGAGCCCCAGGCGGTGGAACTCTTGTGAAAATCGACCGCGGTGCTGCAGGTGAGCAGGGCAGGCCAGCAGGAGGTGCTCCAGAGTTTCTGGTTCACCACAGGAGGCACAGGCTGGCGAGGTGGCTTTCCCAAGGCGGTGCCTGCGGGCTGCCGTCCAGTTGCAGCCAACTCGCAGTCGGAGCAGCAACGAGGCATCCCTTCGTAGGAGGCCGTGCTGTGGAAGAGGCCGTGGAGGCCGGCCCAGGGATACCCGTTTGTCCGGGTGGCAGGCGATGATGTGCCGGCGCAGCCTGTGTCTCGAGAAGTCTGCGGCCGTTACAGCAGAGCTGAAGGGGACGCTTGAGTGGTGGGCACTTTTTGCCAGAGTGTACGCCTCTTCATTGCCCGGGATCTCCACGTGTGCCGGTAGGCAATGCAGAGATACTGAGCATCCTGCGTCCTGAAGGGCCGTCAGTCTTGAAGAAAGCAGCGCTACCCCAAGGCTAGCCCTGTAAGGGTTCTGCAGGCAGAACATCGCCGCCTTGGAGTCGCAGAAGATGGCTGCCGGGGTCGCTAGTAGCTCCTCTGCAAGTAGGTCCACAGCAAGGTGGAGTCCTGCTAACTCATGTAAATGACTGGCACGACTACATACTAAGTTTTGTACTATACATCTTTCTTTTATCCAGTGTTCGTTTATCCACTCTATCGCTTTCGGCTTGCGTAATGTATGCAGCAAAGTAGCACGCTAAAAAAAAGGTGCTGCTCAAACACAAGCAAATGAAGCGTTTGCAGCAACGCTGCTGAAGAAACAAAAAGGCAGGGGGGCGGGGGGGGATACATGGCATTCGTGGGCCAGCGGGCCTCCGAATTCACCCAACTAGTCTATGAGCAACATTTGCCAGGTTCTTCGTGGTAGCATGCAGTATTTTTGTCAAAACAAAGAGAGAGATGCAAATGAGAGAAAGGCAGGGAGGTTAACCAGACTTAAAACCTCCGGTTTGCTACCCTGCACTAGGGGAAGGGAAAGGGGAAGTAAAGACGGAAAGAAGAGCGTGACAAAAATAAAAGCGTGAGAAAAAAAATATGAAAAGGGATGAAATGGGGTCATTATAGTCTTTCTAATAGGCCACTGTCACGTAGAAAAGCCAACAAAGCCTTGACCGACTTTTGCTGCGACGACAGTTCACGTTGGCATTCCAATACTGACTGTTCTGAAAGTGGCCTGTCGTCAAGGCGTGCCAACGTGGTCGCTAGTGTCAGCGGGTGCGCGCTGTATTGAGGACAGTGGCAGAGCACGTGTTCGATGGTCTCCTCGCCACCGCAGTGTCTGCAAGCCGCAATGTCGTCCATACCGACTCGGAAGGCGAAGGATCTTGTGTAGGCGACACCAAGCGACAGTCGGCAAAGTACTGCTGTTTCTAGTCGAGAGAGTCCAGATGGGGGCCGAAGTCGAAGGGATGGGTCCAGTCGGTGTAGACGTGTATGCTTTAAGCTTGGTGTGTTCCATAAAGTTTTGAAGGCTTCATTTGGAAGCACACGAATTTTCGTTGCAGCGTCTGTTCTTGAGAATGGAATGGAGTCTTGCAAGCCCTTGTCAAAACAAAACAACGCGAATGTTTAAGGTAGCTCATTTTGCCGATATACATGTGCGTTCACAACGAGGGCTTTGAAAAATACTGTATATCGTAAACGACGTAATGATATCGGCAGTTGTGCGCGTTGGTTACATAACACGAACATCAGCCGTACATCTGAAAAAAAAATGGTGAAGCATTCTCCTAGGCTATTCAAAGGAAAAACTTACCTCACATATTCTTGATCCTCCTGACACAGCTTTATTGCTTTGTATGCGAAGCAACCACTGAAGTCGCCGCACAATAACCGATCTCCCAATGACACCGAATAAAAAGCTTTTCCGCGACGGAAATCTGATCACATGTGCGACGGCAAAGGCAGTCGACACAGCGGAGGCCGAAGAAATTGCCGTGGCGCTGGCGGCAGTAGAAGGATACAGGACAGGCAGGCCTCTAAACATCCTAACAGACTCGAAGGAAGCGTGCAGAAATTACACGAGGGGCAGGATTAGCAAAGCCGCCCTCAGAATTCTTGGCGGAGCCAACATCGCCGAGAGGAACGTTACACACAAGTTAATTTGGATTCCGGTCCACGCAGGCATAGAGGGTAACGAAAGGGCAGACAGCCTAGCTCGAGAGACCACGTTCCGAGCAGAGCAGTCGCGCACCCCGGAGTATCACCCACACGCTTGCGAGGGAGGATTCACAGAAATCTTAAACTTATACAGAGGGACGAGAGCCAAATATCCCCCACCGCACAAAGCTCTAACGAAGGAGGAAGCAACGAGTTGGCGCAGATTGCAGACAAACTCCTTCCCAAATTTATACATCCTAAACAAAATGTACCCAACCCAATACAGAGACACCTGCCCATGGTGCGGCGCCACACCCACACTATATCATGTCACATGGGAATGTAAACACAATAAACCATTCCACCAACACAATAACCCGAGTGCGGAGCAATGGGAGAGTCGGCTTACCAGCTGCGAGCTCACGGTCCAAAGGGCATTAGTGCAGCACGCTAGTGAGGTAGCTAGGCTCAGTGGAGCCCTGGAATAGGGGCCCACCCTTGCCGGAAGAGGCTCCAAGTCGCCGGCGCCCAAGACGACCGAGACCTCGAAACGCTAAATCCTTGAAAGAAACAAATAAAGTTTTTCTCTCTCTCTCTCTCTCTCTCTCCGCTTTCATAGCGATTCGTGCAGTTGGGAGCAGAGCACCCGGTAATGATATCTTTCCGATGGAACTGCGATGACACTGCGATGAACCAACTGGGAGATGCGCTGCGGAGGTTGTGTTGTTGCTCCGCACCTAGCCCGCACATGAAGAGCCATTGGAACACCGAACGCCAAGATCGGCTGGATTGGCTTTCAATTTGACTGGCGATAACTTGTGCCAATCCAGTTCGCTGCAGCAACGGCATCGGGAAACACTGCTTCACAGCAGTGCACGGTTGCTTGACTACCACGTGTTAACGTTCTGCCAATAGAAGCGCTAGCAGCGTGATAAAAGAGACGCGCAACTGTGCTACCTTTGGTAGCGTATACAGTAACTCTAGCCCGTCGCTGACGCGCCGGGTGCCGATGTTATCGGTAGCCGCACTCGCCCCATGGCTTTGGCTTGTCGATGGCTCCATCGATGGACGGACGACGCGTGCACTCTGGCGCCACCTCGTCGCGAAAGTCGCCGCAGAACACGTCTTGTGCGGCAGTACGGTTTTCTTCTCACCTTTTCGCCGTACCCTCCTCCTCCGCCTTCCGCCTCATGGTTCCGCTGCGGCCTTTCCTCCACTTTCCTCCTCGCATTCTTTTCGCTATCCCAGTCTCTCATCCCCGCTGCGCTCCGCAATCGCTCTTTCATCCTTCGCTGTGCTCGTTTGCTCGGTTACGGCCAAGGGACGCTGACGCTGACGCTCAACGCAGCAACAGGCACCTAATGCCCCAACCACTGGCACGCGTCAGCAAGCTTCGGCACGCGCCGACAAGCGAACGCTTCGCTTCGCGTTGGTCGGAGAAAGAGGGCACGGAACCACTGGACACAAGCTCTGACGGGCGCCGAAGTTCGCTCCTCGGCTGCGGCGCACGGTTACATGACTATTTTGTCTTCATCCGTAAAGTCGGGTCTAAAACAGCCTGCTGTAAACTAAGCTTGAAACAACAAGTTAGTGATCTGTATGCTCTTTCAGATATGAAAAACACGTTTAAATAACGAGTGCACGCTTGCCGCAACAGTTTGTTGTTATTTTTGAAATAACAACAGTGCACAAAATATCGACATCAGCGCTCGCGCGTCGCGTCTGTCTGTCAGACCGCTTTACAAACACCTGCACCACGATGCCATTTCATATCAAAAAGTCTTGTACCATTTCATTTCTTGGTAGCTCATTGCACAACCATCTAAGAATTAGGCGTGCAAAGCATCATTGAAAAAATCTGTGTTAGAAATATTGTCATGTGATAGAGACGGTGAAAAATAATACAGACTCAATCCCAACGAAAGGGGCGAGCAATGTCGGCAATTGTCGAAAATCTCGCCTGTGGGTCATGCGCGTCGGTTTGCAGACATCAGTTGTCGAAAATTCCAGCCCATTCGGTGTTTCCCGGGCGCCTTCCAGAAACTACTACACAAATCGTGTCGCGTATGCATCAGATTATACAAGGTTTGTCGGCAACAGGCAACCGACAGAACCATCGATAACATTCGTGAAATTTCCGATACGTCCAAGAGCATCCTGCACCGAGCGATAACGTTTAACATTTTTTAGCCGATGCAAAACGGTCACCGGATACAGATAAAGTATCCGTGTCAATATAGTTATGCTTGTTGGTGCATGAAAGGAACGGGAAAAGTGGGTTCTGAGAAAATCAGCCAAAAAGAATTCAAACACCTGTAGCAGTCCCCCCCCCCCCCCCCCCCCCGCAAGAAAAAAAAAAGAAATCTAGAAGAGGAAAAATTTACGTAATTCGTAGCTTGTCTCCTTCGATTCTGCCAAATCTAGCCCATGTAGCACCTCTATTACTCTAGGTTGTTTTGATGCATCAACACCGCATCGGGAGGCCTTCACGTTGAGTGTGGTGCTAGAAAACATTTTCAAAGTCTAAAAGCGATGCTCTATTGTAACTTGTTTCCACATGTCCAGTTTGTCTTTCTGGACATTAATGACATGACATACCATGAGATAATACAAGCATGACAATTGAAGGGATTTAATAGGGGTCTTTCGTTGCCCTTTACCAAGTCGTACCATTGAAGTGCTTATTCGAATGTATGGGGGTAGGTCACTTGCATAATACAAGAAATATATTGTTACGCATGACGCAAACGAAGACCGGTGAACGTGCTTGCGGTCCCGAGTGGGTGAAGGAAGAAGAGAACGACGCTGAGTTGATCAACTAGCTGGCCGCTCTTGCGCTTACCTTCGTGACTTAATGTAAACGGTCCCCTTCATCCGTAAGGGTTATAAACGGTCTCCTTCGCGCGTAACAAAGTGGTGGAGGTGCGGGGTACCGCTAACAAAAACGGAAGCGTCAGCGCCACCCGCCATCAGCCGTGACCGTCTTCGACATGCCAGAAGAAGGAGCCACTCCGATGGCAGCTCCTAGCAGTACACTGCCCTACTACCCAGTTCCACCCACCTTCGGAGGCAAAGCGGGGGAGGATGCCGATGAGTGGCTCGTCCAATACAAACGAGTGAGCAAATCCAACGGGTGGGATGCAACTACTCAGCTCACCAATGTGGGGCTTTCCCTGACCGATACCGCCCTCGTGTGGTACGAGAACCACGAGGACGCGCTTACGACGTGGGAACATATTGTTGACGATTGATGAGTTAAAGGCGTGTTTTGGGGACTCAGTCGCCAAAAGGAAGCGTGCGGAGCAGACACTGTCGCAACGGGCGCAGCTACCAGGTGAGACATGCACAACACATATCGAAGAAGTGTTAAAGCTGTGCAAAGTGGTGAGTGCTCGCTTGTCGGAAGAAGATAAAGTTGGACATTTGCTGAAAGGAGTGGCTGAGGATGTGTTCAATTTTCTAATTGGAAAAGAGAGCCTCAGCTGTGTGTCCGACGTCATTCGGCACTGCAGAACTTTTGAAACGCTCAAGATGCGTCGGATTGCGCCAAAGTTTGGTCGGTTGGCCAACGTTACGACGGTTGCCAGTGTGGACACGACTCCTTGCCTCGACCTTCCTTCGACCATCCGACAGATTGTCCGCGAGGAACTTTCCCGCCGCGAAGAGTTGTTGCATTCAACTTTTGACCACCATGGCGTGTACACGCCACGTGAGACGATGACGGCGCCACACTTGGCCCCTTGGCAATCGATGGTTACCGCAGCGGCCGTAGTGTACAGCGCAGCCCCACAGTCGAGGATGAACACGCCCGCCGACTCCGCGCTGTGACCAACGCGCTCAGCGCATGCCTTCTCGACGCCCGATGTATCGTCGTGACACACGCCACGAACCAACCCACTGCACGCGGGAAAATGATATCCGCTTCATCGACGAACAACGAAGGTTTCGACCTCTCCCGGTGTGTTATTCCGGCGGTGTCCCGGGTCATAAATCGCGGTTTTGCAACCAGCCTATGACCACGTGGTATGGCCAGCCGTCAGAGTTTTCTCGGCCCTCCGAACGGTCACGCGGTGCCCCGTGGCCAGCACACGTATCATCTGGTGGCGAGTATGGGCCGAGCAGCTCCCGGAATCGCTCCCCGGCATCTGACAGAAGTTTGACACCCCCACCGCAACGTCATGCTCCCCGTTCTCCCTCAGCGCTGCCTCGCACCACGTTTCTTCGTCACCGGTAAACTAGCTAGCGCGGCCAATGGAGGTGAGGTCGCTGGAGACGTGCTACTGACAGAAATACCTCCTGTGATGATGTTGAAAAACAAAGTGCGTGTGCTTGTAGATAATGTCCCTGTGATGGCTCTGGTGGACACAGGCGCAACAATTTCGGTCATCAGTGTCTCTTTTAAACACGTGTTAGGGCGAAAGCTTTTGTTTAAATGGGACGAAGATTCAAAGTTCTGTGAAGTGAGTGGCGAGCCGTTGCGACCTATTGGGGTGTGTAGTGCTGACGTGTTTTTGGGAGGCCGTGTTATTACGACAGAGTTTGTAATTATTCCTCGGTCGACCCATGATGTTATTCTCGGCATGGACTTCTTGCGGGAGTGTGGTGCTACTGTTGACTGCCGCGCAGGAAAAGTATTCTTAAGCGGTAGGATTCCATCAGGACTACTGGAGGAGCCTGTAGATCGCGAAACTACACTGTGTGTTTGTGGTGATACGGTCATACCTGCGTCACCTGCCGTTTGCATTCCCGTTATCTGTTGATCGCCGATTCCGACAGCTTCGAAGCTACCGTAGAACCGATGCACTTTAACTGTATGAAGAAGAATGTGTTGGTGCCACATTTTGTGGTGTTGATCGAAGGCGGCTGTACTGGCTTATGGACCGTAAACTGTTCTAAGGAACCCGTTATACTATCAGACAGCATGAAATTAGCCTTCGCCAGGGAACACGCGTCCTTATCAGTGGCTGAACTTACAGATGTGCCTGAGGAACCTGACGGCCACAGTTCGGAAACGGCCCTTTTGTCGATGGTAAATAAATCGCTCAGCACGAGTGAACACCGAACGTTAGTGAGTGTGCTTTCGAAGCACGTTTCGGTATTCGACTTTGCGCAGAAGGACAAAATACCTGCAAACCCTGCGTCTCGAACGCGCCATACCATCAACACGGGTTCGGCAAATCCGATTAGACAAAAGCCATATCGTGTTTCCCCATCAGAGCACTAGATTATCAACGAACAAGTGCACGAAATGATGAAAAAGGGAGTCGTACAAGAGTCAGCGAGTCTATGGGCAGCTCGAGTGATTCTTGTTAAAAAAAAGATGGATCTTGGAGATTTAGCGTCGACTATCGCCGTTTGAATGCTATAACAAAAAAGGACGTGTACCCACTCCCACGTATTGAAGACGCAATTAACTGCCTTCATTCCGCCTCTTACTTTTCCTCAGTTGATTTACGTTCTGGCCATTGGCAAATTCCAATGCATCCTGATGACAAGGAGAAAATTGCCTTTGTAACCCCTGACGGGCTCTTCGAATTTAATGTGATGCCATTTGGATTGCGCAACGCTCCAACAACTTTCGAGAGATTTATGGACACAGTTTTGCGCGGCTTGAAATGGAACATCTGCATGTGCTACCTCGATGACGTCGTCATCTATGGCCGCACCTTAAGCGAACACAACTCGCGTCTCGATATTGTCCTGAACTGCATCAGAAACGCTGGCCTAGTTTTAAACTCTAAGAAATTCCACGTCGGAGACCGCCAAACCCTTGTGCTTGGGCACCTCGTCGACAAGGATGGCATCCGCCCTTATCCCCAGAAAACAGCAGCCGTTGAAGCGTTCAGTGCACCGCGCTCTGTCAAGGAGCTCCGTAGTTTTCTGGGGCTTTGTTCCTATTTCCGCCGATTTATTCCTAAATTCGCCGACGTCGCGTATCCGCTGACATGCCTGCTACGAAAGGACACCCCCTTTGAGTGGACTCCGGAGTGCGACTCTTCTTTTCGTCAGTTGAAGTTTCTGCTGACGTCATGACCGGTTCTTCCGCACTTCAGTCCTTCAGCTCCGACGGAACTCCATACGGATGCCAGTGGCATAGGTATTGGTGCCGTCCTAGTTCAACGCTACGGTGACCGCGAACACGTGATCGCATATGCAAGCCGCTCATTAAGTAGGCCCGAGCAGAATTACACTGTCACGGAACAAGAATGCCTCGAGGTAATATTTGTGGTTCAGCGGTTTCGTTCTTACCTGTATAGACGCCCCTTTACAGTGGTCACCGACCACCGCTCATTGTGTTGGCTTGTGAATCTTCGGGACCCTTGTGGCCGCCTTGCGCGCTGGGCGCTCCGACTGCAAGAATACAGCTTCACCGTCTCTTATAAGAGCGGTCGACGACACGCTGATGCGGACTGCCTCTCGCGTATGCCACTTAGCACTACGGACTGTGATGCCCACGACTTCGATCACCTCGTGGCTTCTGTGTCACCGCGTTTTCCAAACTTCGACTGCTTGAAAACCGAACAGCGAAAAGACGATAAATTAGCACCGCTCTTCACCGCTACGACCGCCTCGACGTCAGCAAACCATTTCTGTGTACGTGATGGACTCCTGTATAAGAACTTTTCGAGCACTGGCGCACGTTTTCTCCTAGTGGTACCGGAGAGCCTTCGCACAGAGATTCTGAGTGCTATGCACGACGACCTCACGTCTGACCATCTAGGTTCGGCGAGGACGCTCTACCGGATTCAGGAACGCTTTTATTGGCCTGGAATGCG
The DNA here is from genome assembly GCF_023375885.2 of Dermacentor andersoni. Taxonomy (NCBI): domain Eukaryota; kingdom Metazoa; phylum Arthropoda; class Arachnida; order Ixodida; family Ixodidae; genus Dermacentor; species Dermacentor andersoni. The sequence continues at coordinate 101,815,397 of NC_092822.1, forward strand.
ACAGTCTGTTGAGACGTATGTGGCCAGCTGCATGCAGTGTCAGTGCCACAAACGGCCATATACTGCTCCAGCTGGTCTCCTGCAGCCGATCCCGCCTCCAAGCACGCCTTTCCAACAAGTGGGCATTGACTTCGTAGGCCCATTTCCAAAATCAGCCAAGGGAAACCATTGGATAGTTGTTTGCGTCGACTACCTCACACGCTACTGCGAGACGGCGGCCGTGCCCTCCGCAACTGCCACTGACGTTTCAACATTCCTGCTGCTATATGTGATCCTGCGACATGGTCCGCCTCGTGTGATCATCAGCGACCGTGTACGACAATTCACAGCGGACGTCGTAGAGGAGCTGCTTCGTTTGTGTGATTCCCACTTGCGTCACTTGACACCATACCATCCACAAATGAATTTGCTTACGGAGCGCACCAACCGAACAATTGTAACCATGCTATCTATGTATGTTTCATCCGACCACAAGAACTGGGATTACGTACTGCCTTTGATCACGTACGCGTTCAACACCGCCAAGCACGAGATTACCGGCTATAGCCCTTTCTTCCTGCTGTACGCACGGCCACCCCGGTACACAATTGACACTGTTTTCCCTTTCTGTAGTAATGAAAATCCCACAGTCGCCGAGACTCTCTGCTTTGCCGAAGAAGCTCGTCGTATTGCTCGTTTGCGCACTTTCGCATCGCAGGACAGATCAAAAGCACGCTACGACATTCACCACCGTCCGGTAACCTATCGCCCTGCTGATTTAGTCTGGCTGTGGACTCCCGTACGGAAACGCGGGTTATGCCAAAAGCTTTTGGCCACCTACGATGGACCGTATGTTATTATTCACACTCAGGGAAGTCACATATAACATAGCTCGCCTCACGGCGAGTGGTAGAAGAGCTGCCAAGACACAAGTGGTCCATGTCGCCCACTTGAAATTGTTCACGTCATGACAAATGGATTGACTCGCCCGGCGGGCTTCGTCTGCGACGAGAGGAATGTTACGCATGAAGAAAATAGACACCGGTGAACGTGCTTGCGGTCCCGAGTGGGGGAAGGAAGAAGAGAACGACGCTGAGTTGATCAACCAGCGGGCCGCTCTTGCACTCACCCTTGCAACTTAAAGTAAACGGTCCCCTTCCTCCGTAAGGGTTATAAACGGTCTCCTTCGCGCGCAACAATATATCTAAGCAGGTTATTTTCGCAATTTATACAATTGATCACAAAAAAATACCAGTCTATTGTTTTCAGCCTGCTATGATGTTTTGACTGAGAAAGATGTATTCAATTTGTTCTGTGAGACGCGAAATAATTGCTGTGACATCTTATATTTTTTTGCACAACACTGGATAGAGTAGCCAACCATTGTTAAAACTCAGAAGAAATTAATAGCACAATGCATATGATCAGGCACATAGCATATTATTATTGCACTTTCTTTATTCATGCCCCTTTTTTTAATTGCACAAAAACCTACTGCATTGAAATAATATACTGGTGCATACTTAAAAAGCACGATGTTATACTACGATAATAATCAATAAGTCAAATGATTATTATATTGCCCAGGAACAGCTAGAGAGCCTTCATACTGGTGCACTGAACGAGCACTATGTGAGGCAAGATGTACAGAAACATGAATGTGGTACACAAAGAAATGCAAGATGGAGAAACATATAGGCAAAAAAGAAAGCGAGGAAGAGTAAAAGGGAGGTAATCATACATGATTATCTACAGATGTACAAAACACAGACAATGAACTCTGAAGTATGTCAATACAAGCACAGTTCTTATTATGTGGTTTGGAGTCAAATCTTATATAGCACAATGTTGCAATAAGGCCATGCAACGAATGTGGAATGCTACTTGTTATACTGTTGCGGCACGAACAAATGTATATGATCAAGAAGCTTTAGGGAATGTCATCGACCACCCTATATAGGAATAAAAGGTGTGATTAATGAAGTCTTGAATCTAGACGTGCGAGTTGAGGTATATTTGAGAAGGCTCAACTGTGGTCGCCAGAATGGCAAAAGTGGTGCTTGAAGGTAGATATATATTTATTCTGGATGCGTTCAATGAGGTCCGATTTAGATTGGCACGTTGCACTCCCATCTGCTGAGCTATACTCTAGTAGTGGAAGGCACACAGCAGAATACAACTTGAGAAATATAACAGATGAATGGAAATAATGCAATCTACGACATACAATACCAAGAGCGCCTAGCGCACGTTTGTGATATCTGTGTGAAGAGATGCTTAGCGCTTTGTTGAAGTACACACAAAGATATTTCATTTCATCAACCCTGGGCAGTGGAGCATCCCGAAGAGTGTATGAAAATCGCACATGGCGTGCCTTCTGCATATGATTCATGCCATAGGATTGGAAGCATTTAAGCACCTCATTGTTTCTGCACCTGTTCGAGAGTGAAAAAAAATCTTTTTTTTTGGAGGTTGATGCAGTGGTGAACACTTTTGACAGTCTCAAATAGTTTTGAGTCGTCGGCACAGAAACGCTTCCGGTTCATTTATTAAAGTGTACTAAAGTATTAAAGCATTAACAGAAAGCAAGGAATGCAATACCGATTCAAGTACTTTTGACGCACTGTGGAGGATAGATATAGGCCACCAGTTATTAACTGCATGTCGAGCACCCGATTTGTACATGGGCAATGTCCATGCTGCCTTCCGAGTGCTAGAAGACGTACCAAACTTTAGGGAATTATTGACGACGCTTGAGAGAAGAGTAAACAAGTATGCTTCCAAACGTCTAAAGCCTTTCAGACACCAATTTATCCCGTTGATTGAAAAATTGCTTTCGCCGCATCTCTTGGATCTTAAGAATCCTAGAAAGTGTAATGCTCACAGAAAAGATGAAGACTTTTCAATTGTTTAGTGAGCTTTGTGAAGTTTACATATTTTTTACTCAATGCGAAAACTCGCTACAATAACATTAAATAGGAGAACATAAACTATTTACTGTTCTGAAAACCTTGACAAGCACTTATCCAGCCACTTGAAAATTATACCTGGTGCATGACATTGTGCAAAACAACGAAAGAAGCGAACCCGCTGACAAAGAGTAAAAACACTGACAAAGAGTAAAAACACCCAACCACCTACCTTCCCACTCATTTTGCTGAAACATTCTGCGTGTTATTCAAAGTTGCAGCACAATTCGAATAATAGGTGTTTCAACATGTATGCAACACATTTTAAATATCATTACTTTGGTGAGTGCTTGTGCTATTGATGCACTGTCTTGCTGTAGACAATTGTGTAGACAACGTGTCAAAGGGTTAAGCACTGCGGAAGGAATACTATCAGCACCACAACAAAGGGAAGGTTTGAGACGCTTCATGCACTTGAAAACAAGGTGTCCATTGACTGAGAGCGCGCACACTGTTCCAGACTGAGAAGGAAGGTTACTTGAAGATTCTTTTACACAGAATATAAATGTTCTGCAAAGCCATCAGCAGTGTTCGATATATTACCACGGTTTTCATAAAGAAGGCATACATCATTGGCGCCCTCTTTAAAAGAGTGAGAGCGCGCGAAGCTCCAGAAATATCTTGAATTACGTGTCACGTTGGCTTCAACACATTCAGTGGGGTCGTAGTGATAACAACAACAACAACAACAACAACAACAACAACAACAATAATAATAATAATAATAATAATAATAATAACAATAATAATATGCGTGGTAAAATGGCACTCCAGACAGCTCGCACGACTAAAGAAAAACTATGCCTGTATGCTACAGCTTATGAAAGCCAGCCATATAGAGCAGGGATTCGCAGAGTGCAGAATACCACCTTCCCCCCCCTCCCTCCACGTGCACACAGACACATTCGCTCAATTGCAGAGCACAGCACACACGCACACAGCCGAGGGGTGCACAACACTCTGGAGGGGCAATTCAGTCCCGCCGCAAGGAAGGGGAATGCGAATAGCCGGGTGGTGGGGGGAGAGCTCTGTATGCCAGATATAAGCACGAAGTTGCAGTGTCGGGCCGTACAGGCGTCATGGTGCTAAGGCTGCGCTGACCATTTGTTCAAACGGACTGAAGAAGAAAGACGATTGCTCTCCAGACAGCCGCCAAGGTCCCTGCAGCATAGACGGACTATTGCAATATTGCGATGATATTGCAGGGTGTGCCACTTGAGGGCTTTGAGGCAATCCTCGTAGGCTGGCATGAGCTTTCGACGACCGAAAAGACGGCAGCAGAAGTGGCGTGTTGCCCAGCGCTGAACAAAATCAAGTTTGTGAGCAACGAGAGTTTGTTACATGCAGGGACTGTACTGATGAGCAGTACTCAACACGTGGCAGAATGATAGAAGTGTGGAGTCCCGGCAGGGGCGTCTGCGTGAGCAGGCGTTTGGTGTGTTGCGTCACACCGTACCCGAGCACACGAGGGTTGGACCCTCCCGCGTGTAGCTTTGCGCGGCTTAGCCGTGTCTTGGGAAAGGGGGATCCTGAGGTTGAGCCGATGCTGGGTGTCTGGACCTTTAAGGCCCCCCGGCGGAGGCGACACACCTCTTTGGCCTCTGCTTCACATAGAGGCACCTCCAGACTGACTCACCTGGAGGAAATTGGCAGTCGCCTTTTCCTGTCCCTCTATTGAGTCTTTTGCTTTCCCTCTCGCTATTTCTTCGTTCCTGTCTTCTTATCACTTCTCACTTCCGAATTTCTCGGCGGCAAGGGTTAACCTGGTGTATGTATCCAACCTTGGGTATGTTATATTAGGTTATAGTGGCTACGTACAGCTGGCGTCTGCGTTTCCTCCGGGACTCGTGGCGTCCCCTTCTTGGGCTCGGTGGTGGGCGGCTGGCATAGCTACCGAAATAAATTAATTCTGCATGGCTAATACGTCACTCCCCTCTCTTTCCGATCGTCCTCTTTCAAAAAGAGGGCGCACCGAAGAAACTTTTCAACTATTCAGCCAGCGCTAAGAAACTTTCATCGGCTACCATGTAATACTTTAGGATTCGACGGACGACCTTGCCGCTGCCACCATTTGAAGGAGTTGAAGGTCGTAGAGAGGAACTCGGTGAACAGGATTTATTTAAATATTAACATTTTAAGCAAGATACATTGGCAGCCTAGTGCGACTCCCATATGAAGCCCGCAAGACTAACATACAGCAAACAGCTTACGAGCACACAGCTCACTAGTACGTTTCTAGCATGACAAAGAGCACTCATCTCCCGTTGACGAGCACGACACGAGCACGACACGAGCACGCCCTAGCAGCCGGCAATCGCTGCTTATAAGCTCTCTGCTCGACGTCATACTTCGACGTCATTCAAGATGACCCGCCTTTTTGTAAGATGAGGGCTGTCGACTTGGAGGAGGATGAAGGCTCACATACACGTGCCGCACATACACACAGGTGAAAAGGCCGGAGCCGACGTCAGAGGGCATCGTAGAACTCTGCTTTGTCCCGGGTGGCGCGGCCGAATACCACATTCCTGAGCTGACCGCGCGCCACGTGGCTGCCGGCAATTCACAGTTCTCCGAAGTGCGCCCCGTCGGCCGGATTGGAACACGTGGAGCGGGCTGAAAGCTGGCACGTTGTCACCCCGTACGGCCATTCCTAACAATACACAGTCAAGATCCTGAAAAGACAGTCAGAACTATCTCACCTTTCATCGTAGCTAAATGCCTTACCGACACACTAGGTGCTGGCAACAAAGTGACGAAATTGAGCAGTGGCGACCCTCTTCTTGAGGTCCGCGACACTCTACACCATGGTAAACTCTCCAATCTCTTAGCATTCCATAATGTGACAATCACTGCTACCCCCCACCGATAACTGAACACCTCTAAAGGAGTCATCTCTGAGGAAGATCTGTTGAGCCTAAGCGAGGAAGAGCTCCTGGAGGGCTGGAAGGAAAACAATGTGATTCAGGTCCAAAGAATCAAGATCAAGCGAGACAACCAAGATATCCCAACTGAACATCTCATCCTCACCTTTACGTCCAGCGTTCTACCTGAAACCTTAGAAACAAGATATACCAAACTTCGAGTCCGGCCTTACATTCCAAACCCCCGAAGATGCTTCAAGTGTCAGAGATATGGCCATGGTTCGCAAAGCAGCCATGGCCGACTGACCTGTGCAAAGTGTGGCGAACATGAACACGAATCCAACAACTGTAATGGCACCCCCCTTTTCGCTTTCGAAGGTTATCTTTGCGATTCGAAACAGCGCAGAGCTCGCCCGTTAAACTTGAGTCACCTTAGACCACACGAAACACGCCGCGGTTCACCACCCGAAGTTCCACACGGTTCATTCACCACATCACACACCACACGAAGTCAGGAGTGCCATATTTTAAAACGCTGCAAGGGCAAACGCACCTGAAAATTCATTTCATTCGACAGAGTTTTCCAGCTGGGCTCGTTCACTCACGAGTTACGAACTCGATGGACCGGCTAGGCCTGCGCGTACCGTAAACAACATCGACGGTAGGCGAGTGCTGATTATCCAGACTGCGGAGTTCGGAAGCGTGTTTCCATTCGTTTTGAGCACGACAACATGCACATACACCAAGCACAGCCGTTGCGGCATTCGTGATTGGAATGGATGTTTTAGCAGACTATCGCACTGAAGCCGGAGGAACTCAGTGGACAGGCCGAATTTGTCGGCGTCGTTCGAAGTCCGTTTGGTTCCACATCACACTGCAACAACCCATCGTTATTCATCATGCCATTGTCGGCCTATTGCCACAACACTGTCATTCAGGAACACTGTCGCGCGCATCGTTCGTCCAAAGGCACGATCATTGGTGTCGGCGTCTTCGCATCAGCGGCCATCATAGGCATAGCAGCTGGAGGCATCCTGTTAGTTAACGCCGGCGACGTGTGGCAGCCTCTTATTGGCGGACGCGGTCGAAGCCTCACCACGCGACGGCGAACTTCAAGTGTCGGAAGTCGACAAAATCGCTACGCGTCGTCACGCATCGCCCTGTTCCCGACCGACACTTTTGACGCTTCGGCGCATGCCGAAACTTGCCGACGCGTGCCAGTGGTTGGGCCTTTAGGCTCCCGTTCCGGCGTTGGTGTAACCGAGCGAACGAGCACAGTGAAGGGTGAAACAGCGAACACGGAGCGCAGCGGGGCAACAAAGACGGCGATAGCGAAGAGAGCGCCGAGAGGAAAGCGGAGGAGGAGGGTATGGCGAAAGCGCGAGAAGAAGAGCATAGCGCCACGCAGGACGGGCTCTGTTGCGACCACCATTACGAGATGGCGCCAGAGTAGCGCGCTGTAGTCCGTTCACCGATGGCATGCGAAGATCGCGTCCGCCGATACCATGAAGTTTATTTATTTATTTATTTATTTCGAAGTACTTTACAGGCCGCAAGGGGAGCATAGAGTAAGGGGGGCGTTGTTGAACAAATGACAACATAATACCGTTACATGAGAGCTAAAATGTGAGAGCTAATGCTGTTTACAATCATAACGTGCTTGCAAAACCGTGTTACAAATAAAAACGCTAAAGGAATACAAAGATTCGTCAGGAAAGGAACGAAAAGTACAGTTCACGGTAACATAAAAAGTGGCGTATCACTCGCGCAAAATATCGCACTTAGCGCGAGCACATAAAACAAACGAAATTGAAACCGCAAATTGAAACAAAAGAAGAGACAGAGACATGGCACATATGTGACACGTATTATAATCCCTAACGCTTCTTCCTTCGAAGATGGGAGGTGCGGGTTCAAACACCTTATAGTGTACATTGTGAACCGACTACCGGTGAAACGGTGATTAAGTGATTACTTGGCGTCTCATCGTGGAGAACACAATTAGCCGCATAGCGAACAAGCCATGGATGCGGTTGATAATTGTGGAGGCTGTTCGACGCGGCGTCACTTTAACTACGCCTGCAGAGTTCTACTTTAGTCTTTAGATTTGACCTGTTGCAGTGTTCTACTTTGGTCTCTAGATTTGTCCTGTTGCTCTCCTTTCCTCTTTCCTTTTTCCTCCCCTCCTTCCTATCTTCCATTTCTGTGTTTCTGTCACCTCCCTTCAGAGGAGTAGGCAGGCGTTGTGCCCCTTCCGGTGGCAGTTGCCAGCCTGCTCCTCGCTTTCCCTTTCCTGATACCTGTGTATATGTGTATATGTGTTCAAAACAGATAATAATAATATTAATAATATGTACAGATGAATCTATCTGTTACGATGTAAACTGCGGATTCAGCAGTTGTCTGAATTTATCATTGCTCATCTGCGCGAGGTGCTGTTAGGAAACAAAGCGCAGCTTGAGCAGAGGTCTGTCTGCGGCGGCTGCTGTGAATCGCGTCCACGCATCACTCAGGCGCCACCTCTCGCTATCTCCCGGTATGCGAAGTAGTCGCGCCACACTTCGCTCCGTTTGCAATGTGAGCACGAGGCAGATTGTCCCCGACAGCCCATATATCGCGAAATGAAAACACGTATACATTTGACATTAGCAAGTATCGTAATTATCAGTGAACGTTTTACTCCAGAAAGAAACGGTACAACCTGGACCGAACCCGAAGACGGTACAATGTCTCGCAGCGTTTTCGTAGCGTTCTGCTACGAGGAAATGACTGGGGAATGAAAGCCGACCCCGAGCGCGGGGGTGGGGTTAAACACAGCGTTCCAAAGCCTTATCTCCCACGAGGCGGGAATGGGACAAACTGGCACGCTACGCTCATGACGTAAGGAAGAAGTTAATTCATTCTTGTGGTGGAATGGAAGCTAGGGCGCGCACAAGGGCTAATGCTATGTGGGCCGTGACGTATACCTACCTGTCCGTCGTGTCAAAGAAGTGTAATACAGCCGACCGCTTTTATAACGAAGTGCTTGGGGCCTCCGGAATCCTTCGTTATAGATGTCACTTCTTTGTAAATGTCGCGCAGCGCCAACTCACATTAGAACAGGGACAGAGTTATTCCTTCATCATAGGTCATTTCGTTTTAGAAGTGCTCGACTGCTTTTCGGCGTCGGCATGCGAGAAGCTTGCGTAGTAGAAGGTCACTGCTATTGGAGCCGAATAATGCACGCGCAAGCCTACGTGTTATCGCTCATAACCACAGCAGCGGCTCTCACATTTCTACTAGTCTTCTGACAAATAGTACATCGTTGTATGACTAACAACAAAATCAGAACAGTGCTAGGCAACCACTTTGGTATCAGCAAAAACATGTTAGCTCAACATCCAGCGCAAAGCTTTTAAAGCGCCCAAACGTGATGTTGAAGGTCATATTTGGCAAGAACGCGCTTTTTGAGAGCCGAAAAAACTACAACGTCGACGCGTTCTTCGGTTCCCGCATTTCCCCAGCTTTTCTTGTATTTAATCGTCGCGAGCCAATGTTTATTTGTGCATATCTTTTCCGTAAAGTTGTAAGGACCACGTGGATACCCTTTTTGCCACAGTGAGTGACTTTTCACCATTTTACGGACATTCCTGTGCATCCGTTGGCGGCGTCAAACGAGCACTTCGGAGACCACGCCTTGGCCTCCGGGGCGGCTCAGTGCCACTCGTCCGCTACCATCATGGAATATCAAGTAGAGGGAGAAAATATTCTCCCGGAGGAAGTCACTCAAGAGCAGGGATGGCAAACCGCAGGTGCTAGAAGAGCTGGCGCCAAATCGCGGGAAGCTAACCCGAACGCCATGGCGACGCCTTTGGCCCCCCACAGCTACAAGTCTAGCGGCGCAGCGCTGAAGACCAAGATTATTAGGGCAAGCCGAATGCCTGTTCTTCCCAAAGAAGATACGAAGATCGTTATTAGACCAAGAGGTGGGCTGAATGTTTCCAAAATTGGAGTGGCCACGGTGGCTGACGCAATACTTTCAGCCTCCGGCATCAGCCAGCATGAGCTCACGCAAGACACTCTGTGCCCGAACTTACAGCAAAACATCATGGTGGCCAGCACTCCCAGACGAGAGAATGCCGATCGATATGCCCGCATCAAGCAAATCCGAATCACAGGCAAGATCCACGAACTCTGCGCGTACGAGACAGCCCCGCACTTCACGTGCAAGGGGGTCATTCGTGGCATACCGTTACAAGACGACCCAGCGACGGTGGATGGCAAGATTGTTAACCAGAACAATCCTCTTGCACTAGCAGCGAAGAGAATCGCTCAGACTGGGACCATCATCATCGCCTTTGACGGGCAGCGGGTACCGAATTTTGTCAGGTACGGAACGCTCCTGATGAAATGTTCCCTATATCGAAAGCAAGTGAACGTATGCCACGTTTGCGGAAGACTCGGGCATCGCGCCGATGTATGTCCAACACCGAGCGACGTCATCTGTCGGGGATGCAGCCTGCCAAATCCAGATCCGCAGCATCAATGCACACCAAAATGCAAGATATGCGGCGGTCCGCACCTTACAGCCGGCAAAGAGTGTGCGCATAGATTCAAGACGCCATACATTGTTCGCCGACGACGCTTCGAGCGTGCCAGGCAGCAAGAGCAGCTCCCCACGGCGTCGATCGTTCGATCCTCCGATCCGCAAGCCTCATCCAGCACCAACCTTAGGAGCAGAAGACGCTTGCGCTCGAGAAGCCGCTCTACAAGCCGACGGGGCTCCAGAAGTCGCTCTACCTCGAGAACGCGACTCACATCGCCTGCTCCAGCGCGCTCCAGCTCCAGAAGCTGCTCCAAGTCCCGTACTGAGAGCGACTCATCCAACAGCTCCCGTCCGAAGACCCCCAACGGCGGTAAAGGCAAGTCCTCTCTAACGTGGGCCGATAGGGCCCGTGGCAACCAAACGCTGGCGTTCAACTCTCAAGACTCACACGACCTGCGTCTCACGAATGAGCTCGAAGAACTTAGGCGTGCCAATGATAGTCTCAGGAAGGAAAACGCTCTGTTCAAGCAGGAAATCAGTCGGCTAGCCGCCGAGATGGCGGAAATACGAAGATTGGCGCTCACACAGCCAGCTTCTCAGCCTGCCGCACGCTCTTCGGCCATGGACACAGTGGAGGCCCCTCCCAAGACGGTTACAGTGAAGCGGCGTGCCCTGGATGACTCAAGGGGAGACGAAATGGTCGAACTCCTGTCTGATCTCAAGAACGCCATCTCCAACATACAGACAGGTCTCTCTCACGTACAAGAAATGATCGCGCACCCTCAGCTGGGCCTGGTCGCCCTCAGCGCTAGAATACTTAGGCTGGAGGGGACCAGCCACGCATCTTTGCCAAGCACATCTACAGCACAAGTCCCAAAGTTGCACAGCGTCATTGCCTCACCCACGGAGGGTGCCATTATGAATGCGGCCCTTTCGCAATCCATTCCCAAGCCCAAACATGGATAACAGAACTAATGTCATAACAATGTGGCAGTGGAATTGCGCAGGGTTCGTCAGCAAACGGGCGACCCTGCGACAATACCTAAAAAGCGTAAAAGAGAAACCCCAAGTAATCGCCTTGCAAGAAACGATCACATCATCACCTATCAAGCTCCCCGGTTTCCTTACGGTGGCTTCCACTGAAGGAGGAAGGGGGGTCGCTATCCTGGCCTGTAAAAAGTTCACGTGCCTTCAGCGAGACCTTGGTCCCGCGGACAATGGGATCGAGTACGTCATGGCCGAACTCCTTGTCGACCCCCCTACGCAGCGCTTAAGAAGAAACAGTATCTTCATACTGAATGTTTACTGCAGACCCAGCGTTCACAGAGCCAGGCCTGGTGGTATTCTCAAGAAGGCCGTGCATTTGGCCGGCTGTCAGCCTCTAGTCGTCATGGGGGATTTTAATGCTCAGCATCAGGCGTGGGGCTATTGTACCAATACCAAGAAGGGTAGAGACATATGGGACGCGGCAACGGAGGAAGATCTTACGCTGATAACCAATAAAGACTTTCCAACCAGGAGAGGGAACTCGGTGTGCCGAGATACGACTCCGGATCTTACCTTTGTCAAGAACCTGGAAAACGTCAAGTGGACCAACACAGCCATGGACCTCGGTAGCGATCATTGCATCATCGAAGCGGTGATCAAGGCTGCCCGTAACAAAACGAGGACCTTTAGGTTCACTGACTGGGACTTGTTCCGAGCCAACCGCTCCGAGCGCGTCCTTAACGATGATATGGACTTAGGCTCTTGGTGCGACGAGATAAAGAAGGATGCGGCTAGAGCCACCAAGGAGGTGACAACCGATCTGGAGGTGGACAGGATGGACAGTAGGCTGGCGCATCTATTCGAAGCCAAGCAGGCACTGCTCGCGAGATGGAAGACTCAGCGCCAAAACAGAAGACTACGCAAGAAAATTTCCGATATAAACAAGATGATAGAGGCTCATTGCAAGGTGCTATGCAAGCAGCAATGGGACGAACTGTGCGACTCGGTGGAGGGCCAGCTCAAGAACGGTAAAAGCTGGGGTCTCCTTAGGCACCTACTGCACGATGGCAACACCAAGTCCAACCAGAAGAGAGCTTTGGCGAAAGCTGTCCATTTGGCGACCGACTCGACTCCAGATGAGGCAGTCACGGAGCACCTCATAGACAAGTACCTGGAGGCCACGGACGATCCGGTGCCCCCCCCAGTTTCCCGAGTACGAAGGGCGTGACGTACCATCTGTGGACGAGGATTTTACCGTGGCTGAGGTCAAGCGAGTTCTCGCATCCCTCAACGGCAGATCTGCCCCTGGGCCCGACGGGATCACCAACAAAATGCTCAAGCATCTCGACGACGCCTCAATCGAGTTCCTTACGCACAAGATGAATGATATCTGGTGCAGCGGCCTCATTCCCAAGAGCTGGAAAGCAGCCCATACAGTACTCATACCGAAGCCAGGTAAGACGCCGAGCATCGAAAATCTAAGGCCCATCTCCCTGACGTCGTGTGTTGGAAAGATGGCCGAGCACGCCATGCTTAACCGCCTCACTGACCATCTCGAGTCTAACGAATGCTATACACACAACATGATTGGCTTTCGGTCGAGGCTTTCGACTCAGGACGCCATTAGACTGATCAAGCACCAGATCATTGACTCTACCTCCGCCGACACTAAGGCAATTCTCGGCTTGGATCTGGAAAAGGCTTTTGACAACATATCGCACGCCTTTATTCTCAAAAGCCTGACAGAGTGTAACGTTGGCAAACGGGCGTACAATTTCGTGCGCTCCTTCCTTTCCTCAAGGTCCACTAGACTCAAGATTGACGAGTTTTTGACCCACGAAATCCAGCTTGGGCCAAAGGGAACACCTCAAGGGGCAGTGATCTCTCCGACGCTGTTCAACATCTCCCTGATGAACCTGTCGAGGGCCTTGAACAAAATCCCGAACATTAACCACACGATCTACGCGGATGACATCACCATCTGGTGCTCCAGTGGATGTGAAGGGCAGGTCGAGGGTGCTTTGCAAGAGACCATCGATGTGACGGAGCGGTATCTTATCCCCACCGGGCTAAGGTGCTCGCCCGCTAAATCCGAGCTCTTGCTCTACAAGAAGAGGCCCAGAGGCGGTTCACACCGGTCCTGGAAGCCAGCAACAGAGAGCCGCATTAGGTTACTCACCGGTAAGGGCTCCCCAGTACCGCGGGTAGACACTATCAGGGTCCTAGGAATGTTCATCGAGTCGAACGGGGCCAATGGAGCCGCCCTCAAACGCATTTGCTCCAAGACCGAAAGCGCCCTCGGCCTGATCCGAAGAATCGCCAACAGGTACCACGGAATCAAGGAAGGCAATCTGATCCGGATTATCCACGCCTTCGTGTTATGCCACCTCGCTCATTCAGGGGCTATGCACAACTGGCTCGTATCGGAGCGCAACAAGATCAATGCCCTAATCAGAAGAGTCTTCAAGCTTGCCCTCGGCCTTCCCATCCGAACGCACACAAAAGACCTCCTCAATTTGGGAATTCACAACACGTTCGAAGAAATCATTGAAGCCCAAGAATTTTCCCAGTTTGTCAGACTTTCCGGTACGCCAGCGGGCCGAGCCATACTTGGCAAGCTGGGACGTAACCCCACGGTCGTCAGTCTCGACGCTGTGAAGCTGCCTAGTGACGTAAGGTCCAAGATTTACATACGCCGGTTGCCACGAAATATGCATCCCACCTACAACGAAGGACGAAGACGAGCCAGGGGTAAAGCTCTGCTCGCCAGTGCCCGCTTGAACAAGGACCGAACATGCTTCGTAGACGCTGCTTCGTATGTTCAAGAAGAGGCCTTCTCCTCAGTGGTCATCGACGGTGATTCTAAAATCCTTAGCTGCGCTACCGTCCGCACTTCTAATTCCAGCGTTGCAGAGCAGGTTGCTATTGCTCTTGCATTAACGGACAGTGTACACGACACGATTTATTCTGATTCCAAGGCCGCTGTCAGGGCCTTTCAGATGGGAATGGTGGCTCCCCAGGCCCTACGTATCATCCAAAGTGCCAAAGACATGAAACATCACTCTTTGGCCTGGTTCCCTGCGCACCTTGGAACCATTGAGGGTGCCTCGATCAACCCCAACGAGGAGGCGCACTCGGCTGCACGAGGTTTGACTGACCGTGCGCTGGGCAACGCGTCCTCTCCTGGGAGACCCGAGCCTCTCTACTCGTACAACGAAATCTGCAAACATAATTATATGTCAAGAAGACTCCTACCTTCGCCGCACTCCTCGCTGTGCAGGGCCTAGGCAGTCACTCTAAGGCTTCTGCAAACAAGCACTTACCCGAGCCCCACGGCGCTGCACACAATGTACCCCGAACGGTTCCCAAGCCCGGACTGCCCTCTGTGTGGTGATTATATGGACTTCGAACATGTCCTGTGGGGCTGCGCCTCTGCCGGTCCCCCTTTCACTCAAGACGAAATGATGACGTTAATTAAGGCCCAGGATCAGACCTCTCAAATCCTGGCAGTCCAGAGGGCTCGCGAGAGGGCCGTCAGGTTTCACCTGATCGTCCTCGAGTGGGCCTAGCCAGGTGACGTGGAGCTTGCTTACGTCTATAGTGGACCGAATAAAGTTGTTTCTCTCTCTCTCTCTTACGGGAATGTCACCGTTCAGGTGCGATTTTGGGATACTTGCAATGCATGCCAACAAGTCGACTCCAAAAAAGGTTTATTGAACAGCGGCAGATGCCCGTTGACCCCTGGGGCACATAGGCAGTGGCACACACCCAACGACCCAATGGATACATACATACTCAGTTGTATGTATTTTGTATATTTATCGTTCACCACCGTTGATCTGTTCTGTTTTGCTCGTCTATTTAGATTATTAAATATGCGACAATGTTAACGTGCACAGGATATAATACCTGGAATATATATGCTGGTGTTCGACGTCTTAGCTTACCGCGGCAAGCTCTGTTGGCAGGGCGCATTTGCATCGTAATTTGCACTAATTTCCTAATTTACCTATCATTTGGTGGCATAAGTGTGACGTGCCACATACAAACGGCAACCTTCCTCTAAAGCAGACACACGAAAATGCGTTTTGTGGTACGTCAGGCCTTACAACCCCAGTGAAAATTTGCTGGAAGCACAATGAACGCCCTCGTCGCGTCGTCTGCTTCAGATGTCAGTGCTCTGAGTTCTGCCGTTCGCGGTGCTGTTCGCTAGCCTGTCGTAGATTTGCTGTGTATGCTACCAAAGGTAGAAGAGTTGCGCATAGGTCCGCCATCTTGCCTGGGAAGCAACCAAATCTATGCGGCGAAGCCTTACTACGTTTTTCCAGGAGACATGCCTACCGTATTGTCGATCGATTGTGGGCGCTTGTGCATCGCTTGTGGACTGTATTTACGCCTAACCGCAAACAATGCGCATCGAAACAGCTGACTGGATAAGATCGCTAAGAGAAAGACGCTGCTCTTTTCTAGGCCGCGGCGTAAGATGCAGCGCAAAATATTATCGGTTGTTTTTTGGACTTGCGTTCACCTGTGCACCTTCTCGGTACTTATGACCTAATAACGTATGGGCACTGGCGTATCGGGAATAGATTGTGTATTCTATATACGCCGAACAGATGTAGCTTTCATGAACCTCTACGGTAACCATTAGATCGCACGGAACAGTCTTAGGGAATATGTTCATGTTAATTTATGGATTCTGAAAATCCAAAAAAATAGTTCCTTGTGAAAAAGCTACATAAGAAGGTAGTATAACATTCGAAATAACATAACGTATTAAAATCTGGATAAACGTTATCAGTAAAGGCAAACAATCAGATGCTTTAATATTTTTCCTTCGCTTGAATATTGCTTGGCCCTCAGATTTTGTTTCAACAGAGAGAAATACGCTACTAAGTGTAGTGCAGTGCTCTCTTAGCATGTAAACAAAACAGAAGGAATAGAAAAAGAAACCAGAAAGCCGCAACTCCCTCTTTTTTGGCATAAGACCATAATGCGAATTTCAGAACAAGGTAACAGTTGTGCATGTGCGTGCGAATATTTTGATATAGTGAGCCTTATCAATTTGTGCTTTTTTACAAAGGGAACAATACTAAACATAATGAGGCCCATACCTGATTATGTGCCACTGCTGTCAACGTGTAGACATTCTGAAATATTGACGCTGAATGAATTACCAGCCATTAGTATTTCGACTCTGGTACCCCATTAGATTTGCTGTAGGAACGTACCCACCTACCAGCAGGCACTGCATATCAGCCACACCTGCAAGTGGAATTTCATTACGTCCCTTTTCAATGCAGGAATTCCAAAAGTAAGCTTCTGTGAGAGTGCAGGGAAAGTTTTTCTCTCACAGGATTGACATGGCTACAGTATAGGTAATAACGCAAAACACAGTTAGGCCCTTACCGTATGTTAAATGACCCCATTCATTCCTATTTCCTCCTGTTCCAGCAGTAGTAGATGAAATATCTTTTCTTAGTAGAAACCTTTTTATGTTTAGAAACAACAACCCAAGCAGTGCACTATCATGAAAATGTGAGCTGGCTTTTTGATGACAGTTCTGTGAAAGGAGTGTGGTGCATTCTATGCATAAAACTGGTAATTCCAACTAAATCTTTTGTATAACTCTGTGTGCTTCCATTATTTAAAAAAAATCCAGACTTGCAGTAGCCTTTTATGTTCCACCTGTGAATTCTTTAGCACAGTCTACGCAAGCACGCATGCGTTAGTGAAGCAATTTCATCTGAACCGCTCATAACGTCATAGGCAGTGGACTGAAAATTTGTTTGTTCAGGTGTCTTTACCTGACGACCCTTCAATAGTTTTACAAAGAAATAAATTATTGCACTAAAGCGTCACGAGGCAGGTTTTAAATATTTTATTATACCCAAACACGTTGCTACGAACTAGCTATAGTTGTTTCTTCAATATTCAAAGAATTCCGTCGACCACCCACAATGCTGATATGTTAAGCATCCAAGACGAGAACGACAAAATACAAGAGTGAAGTACACGTGGCCACTGCAGCAAGCATCAGCGCCTATGTGACCAGCTTTTACTATTTTCGCAAGAGAAGTGAGGGGAGCTTCCATTCAATTTGAAATGAAGATGTGATACAAAGAATTTATTTATAAAACTTGTTTATTACAAGAATAACACACATGCCACGTAGTGCGTGAGAACATCAAATCATTTCATTATTATTGCAGACCCAGGTAATTCATAAATAAGACAATCCAGAATTATGTAATGCAGGAGGAGGCTACACAGAAAAGTTGAACCAGATAAGTACATACCGTTTCCAAAATGTGAGGAATATTTTTTTTTAAGTCGTCTATTGCGGATACTACTACTGCGCATTCTGGGCTAGATTACCCTTCAAGGCAGGCATTACGTGGCAAACAAGTCATAGACAAAATTAGACAATTTAATAAAACTGTGACAACGAAGGACGAAGACGAGCCAGGGGTAAAGCTCTGCTCGCCAGTGCCCGCTTGAACAAGGACCGAACATGCTTCGTAGACGCTGCTTCGTATGTTCAAGAAGAGGCCTTCTCCTCAGTGGTCATCGATGGTGATTCTAAAATCCTTAGCTGCGCTACCGTCCGCACTTCTAATTCCAGCGTTGCAGAGCAGGTTGCTATTGCTCTTGCATTAACGGACAGTGTACACGACACGATTTATTCTGATTCCAAGGCCGCTGTCAGGGCCTTTCAGATGGGAATGGTGGCTCCCCAGGCCCTACGTATCATCCAAAGTGCCAAAGACATGAAACATCACTCTTTGGCCTGGTTCCCTGCGCACCTTGGAACCATTGAGGGTGCCTCAATCAACCCCAACGAGGAGGCGCACTCGGCTGCACGAGGTTTCACTGACCGTGCGCCTGGCATTTTAATCGGGAAATAGAGAATTTTTGCCATTTAGCAAATCGGCACCAGAGGTGCAGTCTTTGGTACTAATGGAATGTTGCGTACACAATTGCAAAATGTGTACTTAAAGTGACTAACAACCAAGTTTCATGCCACCATTTTTTTTTTTTTTAGTGCAATGGCAAGCTTACCGGTCAGAGTGTCTTATCGTGAAGGGGCAACTTGGGAAGCGCTGAGAGACATCTTTATTAGGAAAAGCTAGTCAGGGGTACTCAGAATGCCAGGTGCATTTATTATTCGGTACGTAATTTATTACTAGCAAACATTTGTGTTCACTCATTACACCTGCGCCTGGCCTGCTCAGTGTCGACCACGAGCATGCATTATGGCACCTAAAGGCGCCATGCAGCCCCGAGGATGGCAGGGTAGCCAGGGGTCTCTTGCGCCATTTCTAGTGTTCAGCAGTCTGTACGATAAAGTATCCACCAGGAATAGTTAGAGAACAAGTGCATCTGCAGACAGCTAGTTGCTGGTGCTGAGAATGCCTGTTTTGGGTCTGTAGTCTCACCTGATCTTGATGTGGTGACGCCATGAGGTGTTTCTCCACGTGTGACTTGTAAGGGTGAATCTACAGGCACGGCAATTGAAACTTAGTGAATAATGGCTCAAGGTATGGCAGCCCCTTTTTAACAAGGATAGAATTAGCATGCTGTGCTGTATACTTACGCGAACATATGCTAGGGACAGCATTTGCCTTCAATCATTTTTCCCATTCCGTCCTTCGGGAAGAAACTGACGAGGCATGAAATGATCCTGCATGCAAGCAACCAATCACGGTGAGCGAGCACACGTCATACGTGGCGCAATATGTAAATGACTGGCACCACAACCCACTAAGTTTTGTACTATACATCTTTCTGTCAACCAGTGTTCGTTTATCAACTCTATTGTTTTCGGCTTGCGTAACGTATGCAGCAACGTAGCACGCTAAATATATCTCAACTTTCTATTTTCGAGATGTTAACCCGACACCCTGCAAGCCGCAATGCTACAGCGCCAAGACTTTCGATAAGACAGTGCTATACAACAGTGGTACTGAGGGTTCATTATCAGATGCCCCTTAACAGGAGTCGCCCCTTAACAGATGCCTCTCCACAGAAGGAAGGAAGGAAGGAATAACTTTATTGAAAGGGATTGGGATGAAAGGTTATGAGCTTGCCTGACGCCTGCCTGACGTGATCCAAAAGCGCGAGCTGCACCTCCGGGTTAGAGCTGGCGAGTTGTGCCTTCCATTGCTCCAAAGTGCTAGATAATTCAAATTTACCTAAAAAGGTATTTAAATTTGGTGGTCTATTTTGGCAGCACCACGAAATGTGATATAGCGATGGCTAGCCGACACACCACGGACAGGTGCGCCGATACAGCGTTGGAAAAATTTTGTTTATTCTTTGTAGGTTTGGAAAGGCCCCCGTTTGAATTCTGCGGACGTCTATGGCGTCCTCCCCTTCTAATGATTTGTGGGGGTCTCTATTTTTTCGCGTGCCGCGCTAGTGAGCAAGAAATTCTCAAGGGGCCATTCGGGATAGGTCGTTGTCCTCCTCGCTTGACTACTCCTGGAATGTTTGGGGGGTACTGACAGTGCTGTCGAGGCTATGCTCGGTTTGTGAGCCCCGAGCAAAAGCGTCCGCACTCTCGTTCCCCTCCAGGACTGTGTGTCCCGGACACCAGATCAACTTCTATCCGTTTGTGAATATCCCGCCTAGGAGATTTTTAGCTTTTATCGGGAGGCGGCCGTTCAAAATGAAACGGCACGCATCCTGCGAGTCGGAGATGAAAATCGTGTGTGGTTCCTCCCTCCGTTCTTGCTCGTTGATCGCCAGGGCAATGACAAAGCATTGGCGATCGAGGACGTGTACAGGGAGGCACTCGTCAACATTCTCCTTTCGCTGCCAATTACTTTTGCTACGGCCCGTCTCCAGTTGTACCTGGAAGCGTCCATAAAAAACATTTCCTTTGTTTTTCAGGTGTTTACGGAGCCATCTTACTCTCTCCTCTCTCCGCTTTTTGTTTTGGTTTGGGTCCATATTCTTGGCCAGGGGAGCGACCGAGATCTTGCATCGCGCGGGATCCGGGAATGCCACGAGTACCTCGTCCAGGTTCGGGGGGTACGGCGGGAAGCCCACCCTAGCGACTATCTCTCTCCCCGCCCTCGCCTGGCTTAGACAACTTCTCTGCGCGGTCAGTACTGGCGTATTTAGCTCGGAGTACGAATTATGTATTCCGAGCTCTAATAGCTTTTGGGTTGGTGTGCCTGCCGGTAGCCCTAGCGCCCCTTTGTAGGCGCTCCTAATGATAGACTCGATATTTGCTTCTTCACTTTTGTTTAGTGTGTGGAAAGGTTGGCTGCAAGTTATCTTACTCACTACAAGGGCCTGTACTAATCTAATTGTGTCCGCCTCCTTCACTCCTCTTTTGTGAAACGTTATTTTTTGTATCATTCTGGAAACTTGTTTCGTCGCTGATTTTAACATGTTTATTGTGTGGTCTGCTCTTCCCAGAATTCCCAGTAACCCAGAATTCTTGCTACGGTTACCCCTTTTATTTTGACTCCTTCAATTTGTATGTCTATGTCTCCATTACTTTCGTATCTTTTTTCATGTACCCTGATAACTTCGGATTTATCTGCGGCAGAAGTGAGCCTACTGGCCCTGGCGAAATTTTCAACTGCTGGTGCAGCCTCTTGGAGTGTCTGCTCCTCCCTAGCCAGGCATCCGCGCATTGCCCATAAAGTGATATAATCCGCATACAAGGTGTATCTCAACTGAGGTACATCATCGAGGGCCCACGCGAGTCCTCTCATGGCGATATTAAAGAGCAGAGGACAGATGATGGCTCCTTGAGGGGTACCTTTGTTTGGCATCTGAAAAGGTTCCGACGTTACTTGTGCTACGCCTATTGTAGCACTCCTCGCGTTTAGGAAAGCCTTTATGTAATTGAAAGTGTTTTCACCACATCCGATGTTGTTTAATTCGGATAGGACAGTATTAAATGCTCTCCTCCTTTGGGTACGGATCTCAGGACTTCCTCCTGTAATAGGAGGAATGTGTCCTGAGTGGAGAGGCCACTGCGGAGACCCAGCACAGTGGCTGGGAATAGTCCCTTGTCCTCTATGAAGTTTTGAAGGCGAGTGTGAATAACCCGTTCAAAAAGCTTCCCCATGAACGACGTCAGAGATATGGGTCTCAGTGCCTGCAGGGATGGCTTCTTCCTGGATTTCGGTGTCCTTATAATTTTGGCTTCTTTACGTTCATCGGTATCCTCCCTTTGAGCCAATTGTGTTCGTTAAAGTGGTTTGTCACAGCCCCTATGACCCTATTTGTGAGGTTCCTAATCATTGCGTTTGTAATTTGGCCCGGACCAGGGGTAGTATTTCTATTGTCCGCTTGAGCTGCCGCAAAGGCCTCTCCCTTGGTTATTGGGGCGTCGCGGCTCTCGTTTTTTACACCCGTGGACTCCTGGTAGTATTGGTATCTTCTCCCATGTATCTCTCTTCAAGGGCTTGTAGTAATTGCTGATCCGTACCCGGAAACTCGTCGGTGAGAATAACCGAGCAATTTCAATTCTTTCGTCTCTGGCAAGCATATTGGAAAAAATAGTCTATGCTAATATGGCCTCATTTTGTGGAAATTTAGCCTTATTAACCCAGCGCAGTTGGGCTTTCGCTGGGGACAGGGCACTGTGGGCCTGTTGGAAGATTTTAATGACTATATCTGTAACGTACTCGGTAAAAGCAATGTTGTTTTGACTCTTTTCGCTGATTTACAACGAGCATTTGACACATTAGATAATGAACGGTTACTATCAAAACTAAGCAGATGTGGTTTCAGAGGCCCGTATTACTCATTCTTAAAAAAATTATCTTAACAGGCAGACAGCAGTGTGTCCGTGTGGCGGAGTCCTGTAGTTCTTTGTTGCGTGTTAAATCAGGGGTACCGCTAGGGTCCGTATTGGGACCGCTTTTGTTTAACATTTTCATGAATGATCTTGCTTGCTTACCACTAAAATCAAAAATTTATTTGTACGCTGATGACACGGCTTTGGTTGTATCGAACAAACTTTCGAACGAAGCCGCTAGAGTGTTACGGTATGATGTCTGTAAAGTACTTGATTGGTTCATTAACAACAAAACGTTCATTAATAAATCGAAGACTAACATATGTTTTCACAGCCCATATAAAGCAGTCGCGGGTATTTCCCCTGTTTATCTCCACACCAGTGACTGCCTTGCATGCTCATGTCCTCCGGTAACTTTGGTAAATAGCACAAAATATTCGGGGCTACACTTCGACTACACGTTGTCATGGAATGTCCACATTGGAGAGCTCGCAGGGCGCTTACGTGCTGTGTGCGCTCATTTGAATGACCTAAAATCTCTCTGTGATTATAATGTTCGTAAAATGGTTTACAAAGCACTTGGGGAATCGATTATAAAGTACGGAATAACAATTTATGGCTTTGCTTCTTCTAGTAGACTTACAATAATTAACCACATCCTAAAAAAAAAATTGCCTATAGCCTCTCGTATTCGCACACTTGGCCATGGGGAAGATGTCTTGCTGAACATGTACCAGTCAGACATGTTGTTTGTCGAGCAACAAGTTTTGTTCGACGCCATGTGTAAGAGTTATTTTTCGACTAAATTAAAAAACTTGAACGCGAAATCTCGCAGCTTACGTCAGACAGAAAAATATGTGGTACCTCGTGTGTACACAAACTACGACAAGAGGACGCGTGATTTCTACGTGTCGGCTAATTTTAATAAATTGAATGAGAATGATATTGCAGGAACATTTAAACACATAAAATCACGTTTAAGGTCATGGGTGATACGTAATGCCCATATTTTTTGAAATTTTCTTCGGGATTTGAAACATGCGAACCTGATTGTGAAGTCATCTTTAATGTAAACGTTTTTCTTCTTTTTCCTGTTGATGCAATAATATTGTGGTGATTAGGACTGTTCGGCACTTTCGCTAGTGCGCAGTGATGCGGAAGAAAGACAGAGAGTCATTTATGTGCGTTTATAAAACTCAAAGCAACCTATAAAATATGAATATATACAGAGAGTTGATGACAGCGTAACTGCAGTCAATGTGTCCACGGGCTGAAACAGTCCCGGGTTGCGAGGCTCACAGTTCGGTCGTCACGGCACCGTGCGGTCAACCGTGCTGTAGCTGGCCGCGACGACCACGCACTCAGGCCCCGTTCAACACGGTTCTCGGGCTCGGCCCGCTCGGAAGCCGCCGCGGCAGCAGCCAGGGGACGCCTTGTTCCACATGTCCTCGATGTCCGGCTCGGACACCGCTCGCGACCGATGTGCTACAGTCGCACTTCCAGCACGACCTCGGTGCCCAGCTCGTGCGCCGCTCGCAATCCACGTACAGCGGTCACACGTGAGGACCTCGTCTAGCACAGCAGCATCTGTGCCAGACTGAAACGCTGCTCGGCACAGCTCAGGTGCGACAGCTCAGGGACCGGCGGCCCTCGGGTCCGCCAGCGTCTCGAGCACTGGCAGCAGGGGCCCTGGGACGTCCACGCTCGGCTCCGCGGTCCTCCGCACCTTGCCACGGACGTCTCGCCTGGCAGGAGCCCTCGCCTCGTTCCGCCCAGGAGCTCGGAGCTGCTGCCTGCCTGGTTCGAACACTGCGAGCGCCCCCTCGTGCTGCCGTGCTCGTGCACCCGTTGTCTTTCTCGTCGTTTACGGCGCTTGGTGGCCGCTTCGATCTTCTAGGGGCGACGCGTGGCACTTACGTATGACAAATATCTTTTGTTTATTTTTTGCAATATAATTATTTTCCTATATGTTTTTCTTTATTTATTTATTTGTACACATATCAGTACTATCAGTTGACTGCTCAGCTTCGCACACAAGCAACGTTGCTTATGCGGGCTGGATCTGTAACCATGACATGACTGGATGTAATAAAGATTATTATTATTGTTAATATTATTATTTATTATTATTATTTATTATTAAGCCATTTAGGCTTCGACAGGCCCGCTTACTATGTATTTTTTTCTTGTGGTGCATAAATAAATATTATTATTATTATTATTATTATTATTATTATTATTATTATTATTATTATTATTATTACCATTATTACTCTCTGTAATGTTCTGCTCATCGCCGATTTCGATTTTTCTGGGTCGAGCATGCTCCTCAGGATGACCCGCGTTTTTGCAGTGCTCAGAGTGTCCTGTAGAGAACTGCAGAACAGGATCCATCCTTCGGATGCAATTTTGCTAGCGTATTGATTCGCCTCTTCCGCTAGAGCAGCGATTCTGCGGAGCAGATTCCTATTCCTAACTCTGGTTTCTATCTCTGGGTTTTCCACCTCTTCAGCAGGCTGCGCCTGCTCTCCCACAGGTGGAGCTGGTGCCTGTCTACTGAAGGCGTCTCTGCTGTTTTTGCGATGCATTTAGATGTTTGTTTGTGTGACAATCTCATGTATTCTGACCAGTTCCTTATCGACTCCAGTACAGAGTCGGGTGGGGGACCGTGTCGTCGGAACCTTTCCCAGTCAGTGATCACCACGTCCACTATCACCCTGTGTAATTGGGGGTCGAGAGAGAATAACTGATTATTTAGTGATCACTGCCTAGGTTCTCTTCGAGGTTTGTCCACTTGGTGCCTTTAACATTACGTGTAAAGGTGAAGTCTGGGAACGTGTCTCTACTTACGCTGTTACCCATCCTCGTAGGCGTGGTGGGGAGCGTAATTAGGCTCAACCCTAGTTTGGATACGGCGTGTTCCAGACGCGTTCCCTTGGGAGAATCCCTCGGATAGCCTCAAGTGGTGTAGGGTGCGTTAAAATCTCTCAACACCACGAGTCTGTCTCCAGCCCCAGCAGTTTTGCCTGCCTCCGTATGGTGTTCTGCAAACTCATATTTTCCATCTTTAGGAGGACTGTATAAAGTTACTATCACCGTCCTTGGCCTGCCTCTCTTTAGTGGAAGGAGGCTAATTATTGGATGATTTATCTCTAGACTTTCTATATGTTGTACCCTTGCTTCAATACTCTTGCTAACCAGTGCGGCTATGCGGGGATAATTGAGATCTTGGAGACAGTAATATCCCTGTAGTTTGACCATCTTTGGCCCAACTTCCTGCAGGCATATTACGTCTGGCTGAATCGTAGCCGAGTTTACGTAATGTTGGAGTGCTGCAGCGCGCTTGTGAAAAGGGCGACAGTTCCACTGCCAAATTTCCAATTGTTCTGCACTTTTCGTATTATTTTTAGCCATGCCGTATGGGCGTATCCGCGTCATCGCGGCCCACTTTGATGGTTTTTCACTAACCGGGATGGAGAGGGGGCGTTTATTTATTGCCCTCTGCAATCGTCCCACAGCTTCGTTAACGTACTGCCTCTGAATTCTGAGTTCTTCTCCGACGAAAGCTTTAAATTCAGTCATGAAATCGCTTAAAAGTTTATTGAAATTTGCTATACCTCCCTTGTTTTCCTGAATCTGGGTCTGCACTTGCTGTATTAGTTCGCTGCTTTGCGACGGGGTACCGAATGTGTCTTCGCCCATCCCATCGCTCATTCCAATCTTTTCCTCGTGGGTAGGACGCGCTTGCGCATCTTTCTTTCTCTCGTTAGGGTTGCCTACCGAACCCGAGTTTTGCAATGTTTTATTGGCATTTTCGAATTTTTTCTGCATTGATGAGATTGCTGATTGATACTCTTTGCGTTCCGCGGCCATCTGATTTCAAAGCTGTTTAATTTCTTGTGTTAATCTTTTATTCTCTTCTATTATTTTCCTATACTGCTGGTTATCAGTTATTGGAGCACTGGGAGACACCACGCTCACCCAGCTCACCTGGTTGGTTGTCCGACCGGCTGCTGCTGCTTCTTCCTCTGCTTTCCCGGCCTGGGGGGAGCTCTTCTCTCCGCTGCTACAGGATGTGTTCTTCAGGTTAGGTTTCCCGGGGGTCTCCTCGGGTATATTGGCTTTAGTTGGTTGTTGCCGGCTCCGTGATCTTGATCGCGATCTTGACGGCGATCTGGATCCCTGCCGGCTCTGTTGCGCCGCTTCCTCTAGCTCCGAGCTAAACCAGCGATGAGGTTTTTGACGGTGTTGCGCGAGCTGAGGGAATTCCCTCTCCGAGTTGGTGCATTCTGTTTTTCTTCGGGGCTGCTCCACTCGCGATATTCGGGGAGTCACGTTTTTCAGTTTCTTTCTGCACGATTTGTCTCCCGTCGCTGGCTCCTCACCGCATATGGCACAGTTCGGGGCACATTCGTGTCTTTGGTTCGGCTTAGATGCCCCACACTTGGAGCACACGTTGGCGTTCGGAGTCGGGCACACGTCGGTTCGATGTCCTGTTGACCGACAGATCTTGCAAACTTGTATGGTGGGCTTATAGGGGTAACAGATTGCCTCTGCACCCATGAAGTAGACGCACCTCGGTAGTACGTTGCCCGCAAAAGTTATTATTGCTGACTTCGAAGAGCCCCTCATCCTGGCTCTCTCAATGTTCACCCCTTAAGTCGTTATTCCTGGGTTGGCCATAAGTTCGGCCTGGTTGGTTCAGGGTGGTACTACCTCGCAAGACGTCCTCAGGGTCTGCTACGTACGCATTAAAGGGGTGAATCTGTCCTCTGATATTTAGCTGGCTGATCTCTCTCAGCCTGCAAGCCACTTGTTCGTGTGGCGTGGACAATATTACAATGTTCGATCCGGGTTGGACTCGCAGCAAGAAGCTGTCCCCTCCAAATCTATTCCAGCAGGCCTCTATCACTGCCCCAGAGAGCTCTGATCCGAGCAGATTCTTGACTATGAGGCCTTTGTGTGGTCTCAAAATACCCTTTATATCATCCTTTGGGAGGGGTGGCGGGCCGCGGCGTTTCGTACGGCGGAAATCCCGCTTGGTTTGGTTCACTGCTACTGCGGCGGCGGACGAGTTCCCAAATGATTATTCATTTTTCTTTTCGCTTGCCTTCTCGGATCCTTTTTCGCTTGTTTGATTTTTCTTTTTTTGTCTGAGTAAAAGAACGGTGCGCCAGCCTTCGTCCGTCTACGCTTGAGGGAGACCCGCGTCGGCGTTTTCGTTGTCGAGAGACGCGTCGCTCGACGGCCGCTTTTCCTCATTTAAATCTACTCGTTGCGAGACGCTACTCGCTTCGTTTGCATGTTTTACGACGCCCTAGAGGGGCCGGGAAGCTCCTCGTCGACTTCCATATGATCGAAAAGTCGTTAGGCCTCTTTAGGCATGCTGTCGACCGCCGCTTTCCGCCGCGAAAGATGTACAGGCTCACTCGCTTCATGCCAAACACGTGGGTTTTCACGCTCAAAAAGTCCAAATGTGAGGTAAATATCGATCACTTTTGGCTTCTTACTTGGCGAGAGAATGTCAGAAGAAGTCTGTTTTATGGTTTCGAGAAAGTCCAAGCACACACGCTCGTCGCCACACCCCGCACATGCAAGGGTCTCCGCCCTGCGCCGCCGACCGAAGCCGTTGTTAGGGTTAGCTCCGTGCGTTCGAATCCTCTCAACTTCACGAAAAGGAGTCTATGCTTCTTAGATAGATTTCGGTTGAATTTCCGCAAGAAATCGTTTCAAGAAGCGGAGCACAATGTGATCCAGTAGTCACTGTTCTGCGTCACCTGGTGCCTCCTCTCCACAGAAAAATACTACCTCGTGTTACCACACGTTCGAGGGGCAAATTCACTGAGCAACTCAAGTATAATAAAGGCTTAGGAATAGTTGAAAAGGTCAGCGCCCTACTTTCACATATAGTTCCCATGCTTCCATATGATTGTACACTTCGAGGTAATCGGCGCGTGCGCCCAGGTGCTGCTCAAACGCAAACAAAAGAAGCGTATGCAGCAGGGCTGCTGAAGAAACAACAAGGGAGGGGGGCGGGGGCGGGTACACTGCATACGTGGGCCGGCGGGCCTAGGACTTCACCTCCCTACTCTATGAGCAACATTTGCCAGGTTCTTCGTCGTAGCACGCAATATTTTTGTCAAATTAAAACAACGCGAGTGCTTAATGTATCTCAATTTTGTCTATATACATGTGCGTTCACAACGAGGGTTTTGACAAATACGGTGTGTCGTAAACCACGTAACGAGTTCGGCAGTTCTACGAGTTGATTACATAATACACACACCAAGTGTACATCCGAAAAAAAAAATGGTGAAGCATTCTCCTAGGCTATTGAAAGGAAAAACTTATCTCGCATATTCTTGATCCTGCTGACACAGATTTTTTGCGTTGCATGCGAAGCAACCACTGAAGTCGCCGCACAATAACCGATCTCCCACATGGGATTGAATAGAAAGCTTTTCCGCTTTCAGAGCGATTCGTGCAGTTGGCAGCAGAGCACCCGGTAATGATGTCTTTTCGACGGAACTGCGATGACACTCCGATGAACCAACTGTGAGATGCGCTGCGCACGTTGTGTTGTTGCTCCGCAGCTAGCCCCCATGTTAACAGCCATTGGAACTGCGAACGCCAAGATCGGCCGGATTGGCTTTCCGTTTGACTGGCGATAACTTGTGCTAATCCAGTTCGCTGCAACAGCGGCGTCGGGAAATACAAAAATTGGCCCGAGCATTTGCTTCTCCGCAGTGCATGGTTGGTTGAGTACCACGTGATAACGTTCTGCCAATAGAAGCGCTAGCGGCGTGATAAAACAGAACCGCAAGTCCGCTACCTTTGGTAGTGTATACAGTAGTTCTAGCTCGTCGAGGACATGCCGGGTGCCGATGATATCGGCGGACGCACTTGCCGCGTGCCTTGTCGATGGCTCCATCGATAGACGGACGACGCTTGCCACTATGGCGCTACCTCGTCGCGATCGTCGTCGCAGAACACGTCTTCTGCGGCAGTACGGTTTTCTTCTCCCGTTTTCGCCGTACCCTCCTCCTCCGCCTTCCCCCTCATGGTTCCGTTGCGACCTTTCCTCCGCTTTCCTCCTCGCATTCTCTTCGCTATCGCAGTCTTCCATCCCCACTGCGCTTCGCAATCGCTCTTTCATCCTTCGCTGGGCTCGTTTGCGCGGCTACGCCCAAGGGACGCCGACGCTGGCTCTCAACGCAGCAACAGGCGTCTAACGCCCAAACCACTGGCACGCGTCAGCAAGCTTCGGCACGCGCCGACAAGCGAAAGCTTCGCTTCGCGTTGGTCGGAGGAAGAGGGCACGCAACCACTGGACACAACCTATCACGCGCGCCGAAGGTCGCTCTCGGCTGCGGCGCACTGTTGCTTGACTATTTAGTCTTCATCTGTCATAGTCGCGCCTAAAACAGCCTGCTGTAAACTAAGCTTGAAACAACAAGTTGGTGGTGTGTATGCTCTTTCAGATAGGTAAAACACGTTTAAATAACGAATGCACGCTTGCCGCAACAGTTTCTTTTTATTTTCGAAGTAACAATAGTGCACAAAATATCGACATCAGGGCTCGGGCGTTCCGGCTGTCTGCAAGATCGCTTTGCAAACACCAGCACGACGATGCCAAGCCATACCAAAAACGTTTGTACCGTTTCATTTTTTGGTAGCTCACTGCACAACCATTTGTGTAAGAATTAGGCGTGCAAAGCATCATTGAAAAAATCTGTGTTGGAAATATTGTCACGTCATAGAGACCGTATATATATATATATATATATATATATATATATATATATATATATATATATATATATATAGCGTCTCTCTCTCTCTCTCTCTCTCTCTATATATATATATATATATATATATATATATATATATAATTAGGGCATTTTCACAATTAATACACTTCGTCATCACAAAACAAAATACCAGTTTATTGTTTTCAGCCTGCTATCATGTTTTGACTGAGAAGGTTATACTCAATTTCTTCTGTTAGGCGTGGAATAATTGCTGTGGCATAGTATCTTGTTGCACAACACTGGATACAGTAGCCAACCACTATTAAAACTCAGAGGAAATTAATAGAACAATGCATACGATCAGACACATAGCATATTATTATAGCACTTTCTTTATTCATGCCCCTTCTTTTAATTGCACAAAACCGACTGCGTTTAAATAATATAGTGCATACTTAAAAAGCACGATTTTATACTACGATAATAATCAATAAGTCAAATTATTATTATATTGCCCAAGAACAGCTAGAGAGCCTTCGTACTGGTGCACTTAAGGAGCAATATGTGAGGCAAGATGTACAAACATGAATGTGGTACACAAAGAAATGCAAGATAGAGAAACAAATAGGGAAAAAAGAAAGCGAGGAAGAGTAAAAGGGAGGTAATCATACATCATTATCTGCAGATACACAAAACACAGGAAATGAACTCTGAAGTATGTCAATACAGGCACAGTTTTTATGTGTTTTGGAGTAAAATCTTATATAGCAAAATCTTGCAGCAAGGCCAGGCAACGAATGTGGAATGCTGCCTGGCATACTGTTGCGGCACAAACAAACGGATATGATCAAGAAGCTTTAGGGAATGTGATAGACCACGTTATACAGGAACAAAAGGTGCGAATAATTAACTCTTGAATCTAGAGATGCCAGTTGACGTACAAATTGAGAAGGCTCAACTGTGGTCGCCAGAATGGCAAAGGTGGTGCTTGAAGATAGATATAAATTTATTCTGGATGCGTTCAATGAGCCATACTCTAGTAGTGGAAGGCACACAGCAGAATACAATTTCAGAAATATAAGAGATGAGTGGAAATAATGCAATATACGAAATACAATACCATTAGCGTCTAGGGTACGTTGTGGGATATCTGTGTGAATAGAAGCTAAGCGTTTTGTTGAAGTACGCACACCAAGATCTCTCATTTCATCAACCTGGGCAGTGGAGCATACCGAAGAGCGTATGAAAATTGCACATTGTGTGTCTTCTGCATATGACTTCATGCAATAGTATTGGAAGCATTTGAGAGCACCTCATTGTTTCAGCACCTGTTCAAGACTGAAAAAAATGTTTTTTTTTTTTTGGCGTTGCTGCAGTGGTGAAACCTTGCTGAAAGTCTCAAAGAGTTTTGAATCGTCGACACACTAAGGGATACTGTTCATTTATTAAAGTGTACTAAAGTATTAAAGCATTAACAGAAAGCAAGGAACGCAATACCCATTCAAATACTTTTGGCGCACTGGCGAGGACAGATATAGGCCGGGAGTTAGTAACTGCATGTCTAGTACGCGATTTATTTATGGGAGATTTACATGCTATATTAAGAGTGTTAGAAAACGTACCAGACTTTAGGAAACTATTGAATATGCTTGCGAGAAGAGGAAACAAGTATGCTTCCATACGTCTTAACCCTTTCAGACACCACTTTATCCCGTTGATTGAAAATTTGCTTTTGCCAGATCTCTTCCATCTTAAGAATAATAGAAAGTGTAATGCTGCAGAAAAGATCAAGACTTTTTATTGTTTAGCGAGTTTTGTGAAGTTCACATAATATCGACTCAACGCGAAAACTCGCTACAAAAACATGAAATATGAGAACATAAACTATTTACTGTATTGAAAGCCTTGAGAAGCACTTATTCAGCCACTTGAAAATTATGCCTGGCGCACGACATTGTGCGAAACAACGAAAGAAGTGAACCAGCTACATACAACATACTGACACAGAGTAAAAACACCCAACCACCTTCCTTTCCCCTCATTTTGCTGAAAAATTCTGCGTGTTATTAAAAATTGCAGCACAATTCCAATAATAAGTACTTCAAGATGTATGCGACACACTTTAAATATCATTACTTTGTCAGAGCTTTTGTTGTTGATGCACTATCTTGCTGTAGACAATTGTGTAGACAGCGTCTGAAAAGGTTAAGCTCTGCGGAAGGATTACCATCAGCACAACAAGAAAGGGAAGGTTTGAGGCGCTTCATTCAAGGTCTTTATTGACTGTCAGCGCACACACTGTTACAGACTGAGAAGAAAGGTTGCTTGAAGGATCTTTTAGACAGAATATAAATGTTCCGCAAAGCCATCAACAGTTTTCGATATATTACCAAGATTTTCATCAAGAAGGCATACATCATTGGAGCCCTCTTTACACGAGTGAGACCGCACAAAGCTCCAGAAATATTTTGAATCACGTGTCACGCTGGCTACAACACATTCAGCGAGGTCATAGTGATGATGATGATGATGATAATAATAATACTAATACCAATAATAATAATAATAATAATCTCAGTGGTAAAATTGCACTCCAGACAGCTCGCAAGACAAAAGAAAGGCTGATGCCTGTACGCTACAGCACCTGAAAGCCAGCCATCGAGAGCATGAATTTGCAGAGTGCAGAAGGCAATCCTCCCCCCGTCCACGTGTACACACACACACACATTCGCTCAATCGCAGAGCACTGCACACGCACACAGCAGACGGGTGCTCAAGACGCAGGAGTGGCAATTCAGTCCAGTCGCAAGGAAGGGGAATCCGAATTGCCGGGTTGGGGGGCGGGAGAGGAAGAGCTCTGTATGCCAAATATAAGCCTGGAGTTGCAGTGTCGGGCCGTAAAGGCGTGATGGGGTTGAGGCGGTGCTGTCTGTTTGTTCAGACGGACAGAAGAAGAAAGACGAGTGCTGTCCAGACAGCCGCCAAGGTCCCTGCAGCGTAAACAGACTATTGCAATGTTGCGATGGTTTGGGAGGGTGCTCCACTTGAGGGCTTTGAGGCAATCATTGTAAGCTGGCATGGGCTTTCGACGACCGAAAAGACGGGAGCAGGCGGGGGGGGGGGGGGGGGGGGGTAGTGTTGCCCAGCGTTGAACAAAATTAAGTTTGTCAGCAACGAGAGTTTCTTAAATGCAGGGACTGTACTGATGAGCAGTACTCAAACCGTGGCAGAGTGAAAGAAGTGTAGAGTGCTCGGAAAACCTCAGATCCACAATGAAGGGACACATGGTACACAACACCAGGAGTGCGACGAAAGTTAGATACAGTGCTGGTGACATATACAGAAAAGTCGACAGAAGGGCTGAATGTTACACCTAGAATGGGAAGGGCCCAAATAGTCTTTATAGGGGTACCTCCGAGGAAGTAGGTTGGAGACGCATCAGTTTTTTTGTGGCTGATACTCATGGCAGCACTTATTGCAGTGCTACTACAAAGTATGTTACAGTAGGCCCAGTCGTTCGCCTTTACGGAATGTATTTACGTCAAGCGCGTATGCTGTATACAGGCAGAAGGTTGCAGTGGAAGTGTTAACTTGTTAATCACATTCGGGGAATATACATTAGGAACTTGGTTTTCAGTTGATATTTTTCCGGACTACAGCTTATACTATCACAGCGAGGAACATTTTAGTGGAAGGTGAAGAGATTTAGACAGTTTAAGCATACCGACTGCACAAAGCGCTGATGACACCTTTTCACTTCCCCGCAATGCACTCGCACCATCTGCTCTCACCATAAAAATAAAGCTTCCAAAAGCCAATTACACTTTCAATGACTCAGTATGTGCTGCTTCTCAAGCAGGCATCAAAGCAATCTTGGTATACACGGCTGCATGCATAGGCCCTGCAGGATGCATGTACTCTTATGCATTGCTCATGGTGCACATATTTCAAGCAGATCATTTCTTTTTGCAGTGCTCAAGTATAAGAACAGACTGACTCGAACACGACTGTGCTGTATAACGTTTCCTATAGTGCGTCAGCGTTCTTGAGCGCTGCACGGGTGTTTTATTCTCTACTAGACCATGAACTTGAACGTAGTGAGTGAAGGAGTACCATGAACATGTAGAACTGGATTCACATGCCGAAAAGAATAGGGCACTGTCAGCTGAAACGGATGGCATAGCTGATGACGTACGTACTTCACATTGTTCGGCTATTAGTGTCTTTCGTTTGCGAAAGTTATCTTTGCCACTAGAAACATGGCAGGGGTGGGCCATTAGGCTTGGCCGACCTGTGACCACACGAAGCACGCCTTGGTTCACCACCCGAAGCTCCACGCGGTTCGTTCACCACATCACACACCACACGAAGTCAGGAGTGCCATACCCTGAACCGCTGCCACGCCAAACAGAACTGAAAATTCGTTTCATTCGACAGAGTTGTCCAGCTGGGCTCGTACATTCACCAGTTACGAACTCGATGGACGCGCTAGGCCTACGCGTACCGTAAATAATATCGGCGGTTGGCGAGTGCTAATTATCCAGATTGCGGAGTTCGGAAACATGTTTCCACTCGTTTTGAGCACGACAAAATACGCAAACACCAAGCACAGCCTTTGCAGCAATCGTGATTCGGTTGGATGTTTTAGCAGACGATCGTACTGAGGCCGGTGGAACCCAGTGGAGAGGTTAAATTTGTCGGCGCCGTTCGAAGTCGGTTCGGATCCACGAGGCACTGCCACAACCCACTGTCGTCGGTCGTGCCAGTGTCAGCCTTGTTACGATCGGCGATCAGGAGTACCGACTGCAAAATTTTCCCGGCCCGCTGCGACTACTCGCTTTGTAAAGAAAACAATGCGCCTCCTCGACAGCTCAACGCTGCCGGCATGTCTAGCCAGGCTTGGCGGACCGAACATTGTTAGTCAATTCGCTGTCGCCTTCACGGTTTGCTTGGAGCAAGAGAACTGCTGCAAAAGGATGCTTTGCGGTGCTTTCTCACGGGCCCCAGAAGTTGTAACAGTCAATGGACAGACGCGGCGGCTACTGAGTGCGGGGTCAGGTCCGGGTTCAGGAGACGCCTGCTTGGGTCAAGACCTTTGTCTACGAGAACCCACTCACCTCGATGTGTTCAGTGAAACCAAAGTACGGATGTGAGTGTGTGTACCCTTCCCCTCAAAGGCGGGACGACTACGATGACTTAGGACGCTCCTATTGGTCGAAGGTTGAACGGCCGTTTTCCATCACCAAGGGATCTGGAGGACAGAGTGTTATTAAGCAACCGTTGTCGGCTGTACCATGTGCATTCTCTTTCAGTCATGCTAGACTGATGAAATGTATCATTCTCCACTCTTCCTGTAGATATTGTAAATAAATCCCACATTCCTCGTTATCGATGAGAACAAGTCCCTCCCTTCAACAATATCCTCAGTGTCGAGGAATCGGACGACGGCGCGGGCCAGCTACCATTTATTTGATGCCCGACCACAACTGTTACAGCCTACAATCATAACACTGTCTTTCAGGAACGCTGTCGCACGCGTAGTGCGTCCAAAGTGCGATTGTTGGTGTCGGCGTCTTCGCATCAGCGGCTATCA
The DNA here is from genome assembly GCF_023375885.2 of Dermacentor andersoni. Taxonomy (NCBI): domain Eukaryota; kingdom Metazoa; phylum Arthropoda; class Arachnida; order Ixodida; family Ixodidae; genus Dermacentor; species Dermacentor andersoni. Next base: position 101,850,827 of record NC_092822.1, read on the forward strand.
TAGGCGTAGCAGCCGGAGGCTTCGCAGCCTCCGATTGGTTAACGCGGGCGACGCGTCGCAGCCTGACATTGGTGCACGCGGGCGAAGCTTCGCCACGCGTCGGCGAACTTCAAGTGTCGGAAGTCGACAAAATCGCTACGCGTCTTCACGCTTCGCCATGTTCCCGACCGATGCTTTTGACGCTTTGGCACGTGCCGAAACTTGCCGACGTGTTCGAGTGGTTAGGCCTTTAGGCAAGGCTCCCCTTTCTGCGTTGGTGTAACCGAGCGAACGAGGACAGCGAAGGCTGAAAGAGGGAACACGGAGCGCAGCGGGGCAAGAAAGACGGCGATAGCGAAGAGAGCGCCGAGAGGAAAGCAGAGGAGGAGGGTATGGCAAAAGCGCGAGAAGAAAAGCGTAGTGCCGCGCAAGACGGACTCTGCGGCGACGACGGTTACGAGATGGCGCTGGAGTAGCCTGCCTTGGTCTGTTCACCGACGGCATGCGAAGACCGCGTCCCCCGATACCCTATACTATATTTATTTATTTATTTAAGTTATTTCAAAGCACCTTACAGGCCCCATGGGGAGCATTGAGTAAGTGGGGCGTTGTTGAAGAAATGACAACACAAAACCGTTACATGATATCTAAAAATGTGGGAACTAATGCTGTTTACAATGATAACGTGCTTGCAAAACAGTGTTACAAATAAAAACGCTAAAGCAATACAAAGAGTCGTCAGGAAAGGAATGAAAAGTACAGTGCATGGTAACATAAAAAGTGGCGTATCACTCTCGCAAAATACCGCACTTATCGCGAGAACATAATACAAACAAAATTGAAACAGCAAATTTAAAAAGAAAGAAGAGAGAGATACATGACACATATGTGACACGTATTATAAGACATGAGATATGTACAGATGCATATATTTGTTATGATGAAAACTTCGGGTTCAGTAGTTGTCTGAATCTATTATTGCTCATTTGCGCGAGGTGCTGTTAGGAAAGAAAGCACTGCATCAGCAGAGGTCTGTCTGCGGCGGCTGATGTGAATCGCGTCCACGCATCACTCACGCGCTGCGTCTCGCGATTTCCCGGTTAGCGAAGTAGTCGCGCCACACTTCGCGCCATTTGCAATGTGAGCACAAGACAGATTGTCCCCTACAGCCCATATATCGCGAAATGAAAACACGTATATATTTGGCAGTAGGAAGTGTCGTAATTATCGGTGAATGTTTTACTCCTAAAAGAAACGGTACAACCTGGACCGAACCCGAAGGTGGTACAATGTCTCTCAGCGTTTTCGTAGCGTTCTGCTACGAGGAAATGACTGGCGAATGAAAGCCGACCCCGAACGCAGGGGTGAGGTTAAACACAGCGTTGCAAAGCCTGATCTGCCACGAGGCGAGAATGGGACAATCTTTTACGCTACCGCACGTGACGCAAAGAAAGAAGTCATTAATTCTTGCGGCTGGATGGAAGCTAGTGCGCGCTCAAGGGCTCTAGCTCATTCTATGTGGGCCGTGACGTATACCTCTTTGTCCGTCGTGTCAAAGAAGTGTAATACAGACGACCGCTTCTATAACGAAGTACTAGGGGCCTCCGGAATTCTTCGTTATCGATGTCACTTCTGTTTAAATCTCGCACAGCGGACAGCTCTTACTGGCCAGCCTTTCTGAGGCACCATATCCCTGTTTGCAAACTTTATACCACAGTGCGCGATTCCATCGGTCAGCCCCTTGCTTGTTTTCAGAACATGGACAGTTATTCCTCCGTTACACAGGTCACTTCGTTTTGGCATGCGGGAAGCTTTCGCACGGTGAGAACATGGCGCTGACAACTATGCATACAAGTAATTGAGGCCGTGCGCGGCCGCCATTGGAGCCGAATGCTACGCGCGCAAACCTATATGTTATCGCTCATAACAAACGCAGTGGCTCTGGCAGCACTTGTAGTCTGCAGCAAATATTACATCGTTTTATGAAGTGCGATAAAGTGAGAGCAGTCTTACGAAGCTATTCTGGCAGCATCAAAAGCCTCTTATCTCAGCATCCCGCGCAAAGTCCTTAAAGAGCCCAAACACGATGTTGAAGGTCATATTTGGCGAGAACGCAAAACCCCCCAACATCAACGCCGACCCTCATTAGCAAGAATCATCGCATTAGGGAATGTCACTGTTTAGGTGCGATGTGCGGATACTTGCAGTGCATGCCCCAAGTTTACACCAACAAAGGTTTATTGAACAGCGGCAGCTGCCTGTCGACTCCTGCGCACATACCCAGTGGCAAACACCCAACGTCCGAATGGATACATACCTACTCAGTGGTATGTATTTTGTACATTTTCCATTCGTCGCCGGTGATCTTTTCTTTTTTGCTCTTCCTCTAATTAGATGATTAAGTACGCGACAATGTTAACGTGCACAGGATATAATTAATACCTGGAATATAGATCCTGGTGTTCGACGTCATAGCTTAGCGCGGTGAGCTCTGTTGGCGGGGTGCATTTGCATCCTAATTTGCACTAATTCTTTACTTTATCTAGTACCTGGCGGTATAAATGTGGCGTGCCTCGTACAAACGGCGACCCTCCTGGAAAGCAGACACACGAAAATGCGTCTTGCTGTACGTCAGGCTTTACAACCCCGGTGCAAATTTAGTAGAAGCACCATGGACGCCCTCGCCGCGTCGTCTGCTTCCGATGTCAGTGCCCTGAGTTCTGCCGTTCGCGGCGCTGCTCACCAGCCCGTCGTAGAGTGGCTGTGTATGCTACCAAAGGTGGAAAAGTTGCGCATAGGTCCGCCATCTTGCTTTGTAAGACACCAAATCTGAAGTCTTGCGAATGCCTTCGCTGAAATATACTCTTCCGGCAGGTCAGCCGTCACAACCAACATGCCTCCGCCGCTATCGTCGTCTCTAATGGATGCTCCTTTCACACTCAGAGAGCTGGAACTAGCTATGAGCAGCCTCCGATTTCGCTGTGCGGTGGGACCTGACCTTATCAGTAGTCAGATGCTGACTAACCTACCGGTTGAGGGACGGTGTGACTTGCTGGCATTTTTTAACCGAGTCTGGGCCAGTGGGGCTATCCCACATTTATGGAAGGTAGCATGGGGTGGTACCAGTTCTGAAGCCTGGAAAGAATCCTGCAGCTCTGGACTCATACAGGCCGGTATCACTGACCTCGTGTGCAACGAAGCTAATGGAGAAGATGGCGTGCACAAGACTCACTTGGTATGTCGAGCAGGGTCGAAAAGTACCATCGTGCATGACTGGGTTTCGGCAGCGTCTAAGCGCTCAAGACAATGTGCTGGACCTGCTAAGCCACATAGAACATTACAATGCGGATGGCCTGTCGACAGTTGCTGTTTTCATGGATGTTTCTAAGGCTTACGACTACGTGTCTCAAAGAGCCATCATCAGCCAGTTACAAGTTATAGGCGTCTCGGGTCATCTCTTGCACTTCATACATACGTTCCTCAATGCTCGTCACATCAGAGTTCGTCTTGGCGACACTTTGAGCGATGAAATACGCATATTTCGCGGTGTGCCACAGGGGAGTCCTTTATCTCCCTTATTATTTAACATTGCCATGAGTAGCCTCCCAAGAGTATTAAACCATCGAACACCAGTGAAGATATCTATATATGCCGATGATATCTGCATATGGGTCTTCGACTACCAGTATCGCCGCCTTGCACGAATAGCCCAGGGGGCCGTAAAAGCCATTCAGGGCCACTTGGCAACGATTGGATTATCACTATCAGCAGAGAAATCATCATTCGTACTATTTCCTGGAGTGAAAAGAAAATCTACACGCTTGACGCTGAATTTGGACGGGTACCAGATACAACAAGTCCCCAACGTCCGATTTCTGGGCGTTACCTTAGACCACAGGCTACTCTGGCGCCGCGGTGTTGACCACGTTGGGACGTCATCGTCACCCAGGCTACATGTGCTCAAGCGAGTCGCTGGCATACGCTGGGGCAGCCACCGGACGTCGAGGCTACGGCTACACACAGCGTTGGATACCAGTCGAATCCTGTATCAGCTACCTCTGATGTCACCCTCAGACAGCCAATACGAGCGCTTAGAAGCCATCCACAGAAAAGGTATCCCACTTTGCCTTGTAGTCCCTCAGCCAGCGTCAAACAAGAAACTGTGCTACGAAGCTGAGTCACGCCCTCTACGACTTCAGGCTTTCCAGGCTCTGATGATCCAGCTACTATGATTGAGTAAGTCTACGCCCGATAGAGCCCTCTTACGACGTATAGGTAACAGGCCGCGCTCACATTTTTATGCAGCATTGAACACGCTTCGCGTATTAGGATTGCGGTGCTCTAGACAGAGAGAAAGTATAGAACCACCCTGGACATTCGAGGACATCACATGCAACTTAAGTGTACCACGATTGCAATCAAAGAGCTGCATTCCATCTGCAGAAGCCAAGTCATCAGTCCTGGAACACCTAAACACGACTTACACGAATCACCTACAAGTATACACACATGGCTCTGTCAAGGCAGACGAAGACCGTTGTGCAGCTGCATTCTATATTCCATCTTTAAGATATACGTGGTCTCGCCGTCTGGACTGTATAGCCTCGTCGACAGTTGTGGAAGGCGTAGCAATAGCTTCTGCTCTGCGCAAATTAAAGATTTGCCTCCACAGAATGTGGTTGTCCTTACGGACTCAAAGGCCGCATTACAACAAGTATACCGTGGTTTGCCATCCTTGAAGTTCCCACGAGAATCACTAGCCATTGTGAAAGAACTCAACAACAAAGGCTTCACAGTAAAGTTTCAGTGGATTCCCTCCCACATTGGTATCTCAGGAAACGAAAAAGCTGATGCGCTTGCATACGCAGCGCTCTATGATCCTCCGAAACTCAAGGCTCCAAAGAGTAATCAAGTGCAAAAATCTGACATTCGAAATCACTTTGCGCCGCTTTGGGTTCCACCGCATATCCCCTGCGTAACCAAGAGATTGCACCGAGACGAAGCCTCACTTCTATATCGAATAAGGACAGGATCTGCTAATACACCGGCCTGGTTATTTAAAACGGGGCGAATCAATTCTCCGAACTGTACGGCATGCAGCGAGACAGGAGACATTGAGCATTTTTTGTGGTCCTGCCAGCAATTCCAAGATGAAAGAGACACTCTCCTGAAGAATATGCAAAACAATTACCTTCCGCATGCACGCCTGCAACACCTTATATTTAACGAGGGATCAGTTTTAGCCCGCAAAGAAACTTCACGTCTCCTCATCGAATTCTTAAGAGAGACTGGTTTGATGGACATATGGTGAAACCCTTCAGCGGTATTGTGCGAGACGCTCGGGCGGAGCAATTGCCGGCCTTGTTCGCCAGGCTAAACCCGCCTGTTGCTACAATTCACCACCACCACCACCACCACCACCACCACCACCACCACCACCACCACCACCACCACCACCACCAAATCTATGCAGCGAAGACGTACTCCGTTTGTGCAGGCGACATGCCTACCGTATCGTCGATCGACCGTGGGCGCTTTTGCATCGCTTGTGGACCTCTTTTCCGCCCAATCGCAAACAAAGCGCATCGATACAGCTGACTGGATAAGATCGTTAAGAAAAAGACGCTGCTCTTTTTTAGGGCGCGGTGTAAGAGGCAGCGCCAAATATTATCAGTATTTTTGGACTTGCATTCACCTATGCACCTTCTCGGAACTTTTGACATTAAACTTATGGGCACTGGCGTATCTAGAATAGATTGTGTGTTCTATATATGCCGAACATGAATGAACCTCTACGGTAACAATTAGATCGCACAGAACAATCTTAGGGAATATGCTCATGTTATTTTATGGATTACAAATATCCTAAAAAATAGTTCCTTGTGAAAAAGCCCCATAACAAGGTAGTATAACGTGCGAAATAATATAGTGTATTAAAAACTGGATACATGACACATATGTGACGCGTATTATAAGACATGAGATATGTACAGATGCATATATTTGTTATGATGAAAACTGCGGCTTCAGCAGTTCTCTGAATCTATTATTGCTCATTTGCGCGAGGTGCTGTTAGGAAACAAAGCACAGCTTGAGCAGAGGTCTGTCTGCAGCGGCTGCTGTGAATCGCGTCCACGCATCACTCACACGCTGCCTCTCGCGATCTCCCGGTTACCGAAGTAGTATCGCCACACTTCGCACCGTTTGCAATGTGAGCACGAGACAGATTGTCCCCGACAACCAATATATCGTGAAATAAAAACGCGTATATATTTGGCATTAGCAAGTATCGTAATTATCAGTGAACGTTTCACTCCTGAAAGAAACGGTACAACCTCGACAGAATCCGAAGGCGGTACAATGTCTCGCAGCGTTTTCGTAGCATTCTGCTACGAGGAAATGACTGGGGAATGAAAGCCGACCCCGAACGCGGGGGTGAGGTTAAACACAGCGTTCCAAAGCCTGATCTGCCACGAGGCGAGAATGGGACAATCTTTTACGCTACCGCTCGTGATGCAAGGACGGAAGTCATTAATTCTTGGGGAAGAATGGAAGCTAGTGCGCGCACAAGGGCTCTAGCTCATGCTATGTGGGACGTGCCGTATACCTCCTTGTCCATCGTGTCAAAGAAGTGTAATACAGCCGACCGCTTTTATAACCAGGTACTTGGGGCCTCCGGAATCCTTCGTGATAGATGTCACTTCTTTGTAAATGTCGCGCAGCGGACAGCTCACACTACAACATGGACAGAGTTATTCCTCCGTTATACAGGTCACTTCGTTTTAGAGGTGCTCGACTGCAGTTGGGCGTCGGCATGCAAAAAACTTTGGATGAGCTCAGGTGATGCCATTGCAGCCGAATAGCACGTGCACAAGCCTACGTGTTATCGCTCATAACTACTACAGTGGCTCTGGCACTGCTTGTAGTCTTCTGAGAAATAGTACATCGTTGCATGATTAGCGAAAAAAGGAGAGTAGTATTGGCAAAGCACTTCGCTAGCAGCAAAAACCTCTTAGCTCAACATCTTGTGCAAAGCCCTTAAAGAGCACAAACGCGATGATGAAGGTCATTTTTGGCAAGAAATCGCTTTTTGAGAGCAAAAAAAAAAAAAAAAAACCTCACAACATCGACGCCAACCCTCATAGCAAGAAACATCGCATTACGGGAATGTCAACGTTTAGGTGCGATGTGCGGATACTTGCAGTGCATGCCCCAAGTTGACGCCAAAAAAGGTTTACCGAACAGCGGCAGATGCCCGTAGACTCCTGAGCACATACCCAGTGGTAAACACCCAACGTCCGAATGGATACATACATACTCAGTGGTATGTATATTGTACATTTTCCATTCATCGCCGGTGATCTTTTCTTTTCTGCTCTTCCTCTAATTAGATGATTAAGTACGCGACAATGTTAAAGTGCGCAGGATATAATTAACACCTGGAATATAGATGCTCGTGTTCGACGTCTTAGCTTACCGCGGTGAGCTCTGTTGACGGGTTGCATTTGCGTCGTAATTGGCACTAATTTTCTATTTTATCTATTATCTAGTGGCATAAATGTGACGTGCCTCATACAAACGGTGAGCTTCCTCAATAGCAGACACACGAAAATGCGTTTTACGGTACGGCAGGCCTTACAACCCTAGTGCAAGTTTGCTGGAAGCTCCATGAACGCCCTCGTCGCGTCGTCTGCTTCAGATGTCAGTGCTCCGAGATCTATCGTTCGCGGCGCTGTTCGCTGGCCCGTCGTAGAGTTGCTGTGTATGCTGTGGTAGAAGAGTTGCGCATAGGTCCGCCATCTTGCCTAGGAAGCAACCAAATCTATGCGGCGAAGCCGTACTCCATTTGTGCAGGTGAAATGCCTACCGTATCGTCGATCGACCGTGGGCGCTTTTGCATCGCTTGTGGACCGCTTTTACGCCTAACCGCAAACAAAGCGCATCGAAACAGCTGGCTGGATAAGATCGTTAAGAAAAAGACGCTGCTCTTTTTTTAGGGCGCGGCGTAAGAGGCAGCGCAAAATATCAGTTTTTTTTTTGGATTTGCATTCACCTGTGCACCTTCTCGGAACTTTTGACATAATAACGTATGGGAATTGGCGTATCTAGAATAGATTGTGTATTCTATATACACCAAACAGATGTACCATTCATGAACCTCTACGGTAACAATTAGATCGCACCGAACAGTCTTAGGGAATATGTTCATGATATTTTATGGATTACAAATACCCTAAAAAATAGTTCCTTGTGAAAAAGCCACATAACAAGGTAGTATAACGTTCGAAATACTAGAGTGTATTAAAAACTGGATAAGCGTTATCAGTTGAGGTAAACAATCAGATGCGTTAATATTTTTCCTTCGTTTGAATATTGCTTGTCACTCAGATTTTGTTTCAATCAGAGAAATACGCTTCTAAGTGTAGTAGAGTGCTGTGTAAGCATGTAAACAGTAACAGAAAGGGCCGAGCCGCCACTACCTCTTTTTTGGCAATAAAGCCATAATGCGAATTTCAGAAAAAAAATAACAGTAGTGCAGGTGCGTGCGGATATTTTGATATAGTGAGCCTTATCAATTTGTGGCCTTTTACAAAGCGAACTGTACTAAACATAATGAGGCCATTACCTGCTTATGTGCCAAAGCTGTCAACGTGTAGGCATTCTAATATATTACTACAGACTCAATTACCAACCATTAGTGTTTCGACTCTGGCACCCCATTATATTTGCTGTAGAAACGTACCTGGAGGCACTTGACATCAGCCACACCTTCAAGTGGCATTTCATTATGTCCCTTTTCAATGCAGGGATTCCAAAAGTAACCTTCTGTGGGAGTGTAGTGAAAGTTTTTTTCTCACAAGATTGAGATGGCTGGCTACATTATAGGTAATAACGCAAAACACAGTTAGGCCCTTACCGTATGTTAAATGACGATATTCATTCGTCTTGCCTACTGCTCCAGCAGTAGTAGACGAAATCTCTTTACTTAGTAGCAACCTCTTTTATGTTCAGAAGAAACAACAACCCAAGCAGTGCATTATCATGAAAATGTGAGCTGGCCTTTTGATGACAATTCTGTGAAAGCAGTGTGGTGCATTCTATGTACTAAATTGGTAACTCCAACTAAAACTTTTGTATAACTTTATGTGCTTCCATTATTTTAAAGAAATCCAGACTTGCAGTAGCTTTTTATGTTCCACCTGTGAATTCTTTAGCACAGCCTACGCAAGCACGCAGGCGTTAGTCAAGCAATTTCATCTGAACTGCTCATGACGTCATAGGCAGTTGACTGAAAATTAGTTTCTTCAGGTGTCTTTATCTGAAGACCCTTCAATGGTTTTACAAAGGAAGAAATAAATATTTGCAGTAAGGCGTCACGAGGCAGGTTTTAAATATTTTATTTTACCCAAACACGTTGCTACGAACTAGCAACAGTTGTTTCTTCAATATTCAGAGAATTCGCTCGACCACCCACAATGCCGATATTTTAAGCATCCAGGACAAGAACGATAACATACAAGAGTGAAGTGGACAAGGCCACTGCAGCAAGCATCAGCGCCTATGTGACCAGCTTTTACTATTTTCGCAAGAGAAGTGAGGGGAGCTTCCATTCACTTTGAAATGAAGATGTGATAAAAAGAGTTTACTTATAAAACTTGTTTATTACAAGGATAACACACAGGCTACGTAGTGGATGAGAACATCAAAGCATTTCATTTTTATTGCAGACACAGTTAATTCATAAATCAGACAATCCAGAATTATGCAATACAGGAGCAGGCTACACAGAAAAGTGGAACGAGATTAGTACATACGGGTTCCAAAATGTGAGCAACAATTTTTTTTAAATCGCCTCTTGTAGAAACCACCAATGCACATTTTGGGCTAGATTACCCTTAAAGGCAGGCATTACGTGGGAAGAAAATCATAGACAAAATTAGATAATTTAACAAAACTGTTACAAGTAGTAGAGATTGGAATTTTAGGCAGTATATAGTGAATTTTAACCATTTAGCAAATCGGCACTAGAGGTGCAGTCTTTGGTACTAATGGAATGTTGCGTCCACAGTTGCAAAATGAGTACTTAAAGGGACTGACAAACGGTTTTCAGGCCACCAATGTTTTTTTTTTAATGCAATGGGAAGCTTACCGGTCAGAGTGTCTTATCGTGAAATGGTAACGTGGAAAGCGATGATGAACATATTTACTAGGAAAAGCCAGTCAGGGGTACTCGCAATGCCAGGTGCATTTATTATTCGGTACGCAATTTAACACTAGCAAACATTTGTGTTCACTCATGAGGGCTGGAGCGCAGGCTTCAGAATATAACAAGACCTGCGCCCGGCCGACGAAGTGTCCGCCACGAGCATGCATCATGGCACCTAAAGGCGCTGAAGCAGCCTTGAAGATGCCAGGGGCGCCAGGGGTCTCTTGCGCCATTTCTAGTGTTCAGCAGTCTGTTCGATAAAGAAGTGTACACCAGGAAATTTGGAGAACAAGTGTGTCTGTAGACAACTAGTTGCTGGTGCTGAGAATGCCTGGTTTTGGTCTGTAGTCTCACCTGATCTTGATGTGGTGACGCCATCAGGTGCTTCTCCACGTGTGACTCGTAAGGGTGAATCTATATGCACGGCAATTGAAACTTATTAGTGAATATTGGCTCAAGGTATGGCCGCCCCTTCTTCACAAGGATAGCATTAGCATGCTCTGCTGTATACTTACGCGAACATATGCTAGGGACAGCATTTGCTTACAATCGTTTTTTCCCATTCCGTCCTTTTCTGTCTTCCAGTGTTCGTTTATCAACTCTATCGTTTTCAGCTTGCGTAACGTATGCAGCAAAGTAGCGCGCTAAATATAGCTCAATTTCTATTTTGGAGATGCTAACACGACACCCTGCGAGCCGCCGTGCTAGAGCGCCAAGACATTCGATAAGACAGTGTTATACAACAGTGGTACTGAGGGCTCGTTATCAGAAGCCCCTTAACAGAGTCGCCCCTTAACAGATGCCTCTCCACAGAACTTTACTACCTCGTGTTACCACACGTTCGAGGGGCAAATTCACTGAGCAACTCAAGTATAATAAAGGCTTAGGAATAGTTTAAAGGGTCTGCGCCCTACTTTCACATATCATTCCCATGCTTACATATCATTGTCCACTTTGAGGTAATCGGCGCGTGCGCTCAGGTGCTGCTCAAACACAAACAAAAGGAAGCGTATGCAGCAGAGCTGCTGAAGAAACAAAAAAGGAGGGGGGCGGGGGGGGGGGTGTACACGGCATTCGCGGGCCGGCGGGCCTCGGACTTGACCTACAAGTCCATGAGCAACACTTAGCAGGTTCGTCGCCGTAACACGCAATATATTTGTCAAAACAAAACAACGCGAATGTTTAAAGTTTCTCATTTTGTCGATATACATGTGCGTTCACAACGAGGGCTTTGACATATACGGTATTTCTTAAACCACCTAACGATATCGGCAGTTCTACGCGTTGATTACATAATACAAACATCAAGCGTACATCTGAAAAAAAAAATGGTGAAGCATTCTCCTAGGCTATTCAAAGGAAAAACTTACCTGGCATATTCTTGACCCTCTTGACAAAGCTTTCTTGCGTTGCATGCGAAGGAAACACTGAAGTCGCCGCGCAATAACCGATCTCCCACATGACATCGAATAAAAAGCTTTTCTTCTTTCAGAGCGATTCGTGCGCTTGGCAGCAGAGCACCCGGTAATAATATCTTTCCGACGGAACTGCGATGACACTCCGATGAACCAACTGTGAGATGCGCTGCGCACGTTGTGTTGTTGCTCCGCAGCTAGCCCCCATGTTAACAGCCATTGGAACAGCGAACGCCAAGATCGGCCGGATTGGCTTTCAATTTGACTGGCGATAACTTGTGCCAATCCAGTTCGCTGCAGCAGCGGCGTCGGGAAATACAAAAATTGGCGCGAGCATCTGCTTCACAGTAGTGCACGGTTGCTTGACTACCACGTGATAACGTTCTGCCAATAGAAGCGCCAGCGGCGTGATAAAACAGACGCGCAACTCTGCTACCTTTGGTCGCGTATGCAGTAACTCTAGGCTGTCGCTCACGCGCGGGTGCCGATGTTATCGGCGGACGCACTTGCCACATGCCTTGTCGATGGCTCCATCGATAGACAGACGACGCGTGCTATTCTGGCGCCACCTAGTCGCGATCGTCGCCGCAGAACACGTATTGCGTGGCACTACGGTTTTCTTCTCACGTTTTCGCCGTACCCTCCTCCTCCGCCTTCCGCCTCAAGGTTCCACGGCCGCCTTTTCCTCCACTTTCCTCCTCGCATTCTCTTCGCTATCGCAGTCTTTCATCCCCGCTGCGCTCTGCAATCGCTCTTTCATCCTTCTCTGTGCTCGTTTGCTCAGTTATGGCCAAGGGACGCCGACGCTGACGCTCAGCGCAGCAACAAGTGCGTAATGCTCCAACCACTGGCACGCGTCAGCAAGCTTCGGCACGCGCCAACAAGCGAACGCTTCGCTTCGCGTTGGTCGGAGGAAGAGGGCACGCAACCACTGGACACAAGCTCTGACGCGCGCCGAAGTTCGCTCCTCGGCTGCGACGCACTGTTGCTGGCCTATTTGTCTTCATCCGTAAAGTCGGGCCTAACACAACCTTCTGGAAACTAAGCTTCAAACAACAAGTTAGTGATCTGTATGCTCTTTCAGATATGAAAAACACGTTTAAATAACGAATGCACGCTTGCCGCAACCGTTTGTTTGTATTTTCGAAGTAACAGCAGTGCACAAAATATCGACATCAGCGCTCGCGCGTCCCGTCTGTCTGCCACATCGCTGTGCAAACACCTGCACCACGATGCCGTATTATATCCAAAACTCTTGTACCATTTCATTTCTTGGTAGCTCATTGCACAACCAACTATCTAAGAATTAGGCGACCCACCGTGGTTGCTCAGTGTCTATGGTGTTGGGCTGCTGAGCACGAGGTCGCGGGATCGAATCCCGGCCACGGCGGCCGCATTTCGATGGGGGCGAAATGCGAAAACACCCGTGTACTTAGATTTAGGTGCACGTTAATGAACTGCAGGTGGTCGAAATTTCCGGAGTCCTCCACTACGGCGTGCCTCATAATTAGAAAGTGGCTTTGGCACGTAAAACGCCATAAGTAAAAAAAAAAAGAATTAGGCGTGCAAAGCATCATTGAAAAAATGTGTGTTGGAAATATTGTGAAAAATGGCACAGACTCAATCCCAACGAAAGGGCCGAGCAATGTCCGCAATCGTGGGAAATCTCGTCTGTGGGTCAAGCGCGTCGGTTTGCAGACATCAGTTGATCAGTTGTCGAGAATTCCAGCCCACTCGGTGGTTCCCGCGTGCCTTCCAGGAACTACTTCACAATTCGTGTCGCGTATGCATCATATTATGCAAGGTTTGTCGACAACAGGCAACCGACAAAACCATCGATAATATTCGTGAAATTTCCGATACGTCCAGGCGCATCCTGCTCCGAGCGATAACGTTTTACATTTTTAGCCGGTGAAATACGGTCACCGGATGCAGATAAAGTATCCGTGTCAATATAGTTATGCTTGTTGGTGCATGAAAGGAACGTGAAAATTGGGTTCTGAGAAAATCAGCAAACAAGAATTGAAACACCTCTAGCACTCCCAAGAAAAAAAGGAATCTAGAATAGGAAATATTTACGTAATAATTAGCTTGTCTCCTCCCAATTCTGCCAAATCTAGCCCATGTAGCACCTCATTGTTATTCGAGGTTATTTGGTGCATCAACACCGTATCGGGAGGCCTTCACATTGAGTGTATTGCTAGAAAACATTTTCATAGTGTAAAAGCCATGTTCTATAGTAACTGGTTTCCACATGTCAAGTTTGTCTTTCTGGACATTAATGAAATTACATACCATGAGATAATACAAGCTTGAGAATTGAAGGGTTGCAATAGGGGTCTTTCGTTGCCCTTTGCCAAGTCGTACCATTGAAGTGCTTATTCGAAATTATGGGGGTAGCTCACTTGCATAATATGAAAAATATGTATATAAACAGGTTATTTCGATCACAAAAAATACCAGTTTATTGTTTTCAGCCTGCTATGATGTTTTGACTGAGAAAGATGTATTCAATTTGTCCTGTGAGGCACGAAATAATTGATGTGGCATATTATATTGCCGCAGCCTAGTAGAAGACGGGAAAGCCGGCGTAGAGGACGTATGGAAGCACTTTTATGAGAGCAGTCAACGCGACGTCGTTGTCGTCTCTGTTTTTCCACTCGCGCGCAACTTCAGCGTCGTTCTCATCGCCTGGCACATACCCGCGGCCACCATAGAGGATGTGGCATTTGCTCCCCTTTGAAAAAAGAGGCATCGTCCCGATGCACCAACGTCCGAAGGCTGTGCACAGACGGTGCAAAGTTGAGGTCATGAGGAAATGTATGGCTTCATACGAAGCACATGCACAACCTCGGGCAGATGCCGCCGGCGTTTGGAGCAGTTATGGCTTTCGGGGACAACTTCATAATTAACATCGCTGATGCGGCGCAGAACTGTGTACGGGCCGAAGTATCTTCGCAGGAGCTTTTCAGACAGCCCCCGCCGACGAATCGGAGTCCAGACCCACACCTGATCACCGACGTTGCACCTGACGGGTCTGTGTCGAAGATCGTAGTGTCGGGCATCGTATTCCTGTTGTTCTTTGATTCGCATACGCGCAAGCTGCCTGGCTTCCTCTGCGCGTTGCGTAAACTCTTCGGCACCAATCTCGTCGTCACCGCACTCGTGCGGCAGCATTGCGTCCAACATGGTTGTCACTTCGCGTCCGGAAACAAGGTTGAAAGGCGTCACGCGTGTTGTCTCTTGGCGAGCCGTGTTATATGCAAATGTAATATATGGTAAAATCTCGTCCCAGTTCTTGTGGTCGACGTCGATGTACATACTCATCATGTCTGCCAGAGTCTTATTCAGACGTTCTGTCAGCCCATTGGTTTGGGGATGGTAAGCCGTGGTCTTTCGGTGAGTGGTACCACTTAGTCGCAACATGGTATCCAGAAGCGCAGCCGTGAACGCAGATCCTCTGTCAGTTATGACCACTGCGGGAGCGCCATGCCTTGGGATGACGGCTTCGACAAAAAATCGTGCTGCTTCGGCTGCTGTTCCGCGTTGGATAGCACCTGTTTTGGCGTATCGCGTGAGATAATCCGTGACGACGATTATCCATCTATTTCCGGCAGTAGACAGTGGAAACGCACCTAAAAGGTCCATGCCAACTGGTCACCCTGTATACGCAATGCCTCAGGACTTCGAGCGTACCGGAATCTTGGAAAACGCTAACATAATCCTAATCCATAAGAAAGGGGACGCCGAAGACTTGAAAACTTACAGACCGATCAGTTTACTGTCCGTTACCTACAAAGTATTTACTAAGGTAATTGCAAATAGAATCAGGAACACCTTAGACTTCCGTCAACCAAAGGACCAGGCAGGATTCCGTAAAGGCTACTCAACAATAGACCATATTCACCCTATCAATCAGGTGATAGAAAAATGTGCGGAATATAACCAACCTTTATATATAGCTTTCATTGATTACGAGAAAGCGTTTGATTCAGTCGAAACCTCAGCAGTCATGGAGGCATTGCGGAATCAGGGTGTAGACGAGCCGTATGTAAAAATACTGAAAGATATCTATAGCGGCTCCACAGCCACCCTAGTCCTTCATGAAGAAAGCAACAAAATCCCAATAAAGAAAGGCGTCAGGCAGGGAGACACCATCTCTCCGATGCTATTCACAGCGTGTTTACAGGAGGTATTCAGAGACCTGGATTGGGAAGAATTGGGGATAAGAGTTAATGGAGAATACCTCAGTAATTTGCGATTCGCTGATGATATTGCCTTGCTTAGTAACTCAGGGGACCAACTGCAATGCATGCTCACTGACCTGGAGAGGCAAAGCTGAAGAGTGGATCTAAAAACTAATCTGCAGAAAACTAAAGTAATGTTTAACAGTCTCGGAAGGGAACAGCAGTTACAATAGGTAGTGAGGCACTGGATGTTGTAAGGGAATACATCTACTTAGGACAGGTAGTGACTGCGGATCCGGATGATGAGACTGAAATAATCAGAAGAATAAGAATGGGCTGGGGTGCCTTTGGCAGGCATTCTCAGATCATGAACAGCAGGTTGCCATTATCCCTCAAGAGAAAAGTTTATAACAGCTGTGTCATACCAGTACTCACGTACGGGGCGGAAACCTGGAGGCTTACGAAAAGGGTTCTACTTAAGTTGAGGACGACGCAACGAGCTATGGAAAGAAGAATGATAGGTGTAACGTTAAGGGATAAGAAAAGAGCAGATTGGGTGAGGGAACAAACGCGAGTGAATGATATCTTAGTTGAAATCAAGAAAAAGAAATGGGCATGGGCAGGACACGTAATGAGGAGGGAAGATAACCGGTGGTCATTAAGAGTTACGGAATGGATTCCAAGGGAAGGAAAGCGTAGTAGCGGGCGGCAGAAAGTTAGGTGGGCGGATGAGATTCAGAAGTTTGTAGGGACAACATGGCCACAATTAGTACATGACCGGGGTAGTTGGAGAAGTATGGGAGAGGCCTTTGCCCTGCAGTGGGCATAACCAGGCTGATGATGATGATGATGATGATGATGATGATGATGATGATGATGATGCCAATTTGTTCGAACGGCGCTTGCGGTATCTGAACAGGATGCAGCAGTCCAGCTGGCTTGCCGGGTAGGGCTTTGCGGCGCTGGCAATCCAGGCATGTCTGTGTGTAACGTTTCACGATCGACACAAGTCTTGGCCAATAGTACTTTAGCCTAATTCTTGCCAATGTCCGAGTGTAGCCCGAGTGACCAGCGGTCGGCTCGTTGTGACAGGCATGTAGGACTTCGTCGTGAAGAGATGCGGGAATGACGAGTAGGCAGCTGCTGCCACTAGGTGAAAAGTTCTTTTTATACAGAACGTCGTGGCGTAAGCAGAATGAAGGCAGCCCTCTGGCGAATAACCTTGGCACGCTGCCTGTTCTTCCCTCTAAGTAATCAAAAAGAGGAACCAGTTCTCCGTCCTCGCGTTGGTGGCGTGAAACGGCGACTATCTAGCACGCCTGAAAAAGCCGTGTCATCATCGTCGTGCACTGCAGTCTGAACAGGAGATCGAGAAAGGGAGTCGGCGTCGGTGTGTCGTTTCCCTGATTTGTAGACAACCGCGAAGTCAAACTCTTGGAGACGAAGACTCTAGCGCGCTAGCCGACCAGCTGGATCTTCTAAATTATCCAGCCAGCAAAGTGCATGATGATCACTGACAACGGTGAAACACCGACCATACAAATATGGCCGAAATTTCAGGACGGCCCATACCAGTGCGAGACATTCTTTTTCTGTCGTGGAGTAGTTTGCCCCCGTTCCTGATAGCGTCCTGCTGGCGTAAGCAATCACTCTTTCGGCGCCGTCCTGCCCCTGTACAAGCACTGCGCCGAGGCCGACATTACTAGCGTCGGTATGAAGAATCGTAGGAGCGTCGTCATCAAAGTGTGCGAGCACAGGAGGCGTCTGCAGCCGTTGCCGTAGGTCGTGAAATGCCCGTTGCTGGTCTTCACCCCATACGAAGGGGACATCTTCTCTGGTTAGATGCGTTAATGGCCATGCGATGCGCGAAAAGTCCGCAATAACGCGTCGGTAGTAGGCGCAAAGGCCCAGAAAACGCCGCACGGCCTTTTTATCTGATGGCGTTGGGAAATTAGCAACGGCAGAGATTTTATCAGCGTCAGGTCGGACACTTTCACGACTGACAACGTGACCGAGAAATTGAAGTTCTTCAAAGCCAAAATGGCACTTTTCAGGTTTCAAAGTTAGACCAGCTGAGCGTATTGCTTCAAAGACCGTCTTTAGTCTCCGTAAGTGTTCCTCGAACGTGATAGAGAAAACACGTCGTCGAGGTACACCAGACAGGTTTACCATTGGAGGCCTGAGAGTACGGTGTCCATTAGTCGCTGAAACGTTGCTGGCGCAGAACACAAACCGAAGGGGAGCGCCTGAAATTCATAAAGTCCGTCGGGCGTCACAAAAGCGGTCTTCTCACGGTCTCTCCCATCAACTCATATTTGCCAGTAGCCGCTTTTCAAGTCCATCGACGAAAAGTAACGTGCGTTTCGTAGCCTGTCCAGTGAAACGTCGATACGCGGCAGCGGATAAACGTCTTTCTTTGTGATCTGGTTGAGTTTTCGATAGTCGACGCAGAAGCGCAGGCTACCGTCCTTTTTCACCAACACGACAGGCGATGCCCAAGCACTCTTAGATGGCCGAATAACCCCGTCCTCAAGCATCGTCTTCACTTGCGTTTGTATCGCATCGCGCTCTTTCGGTGCCACACGATAAGGATTCTGCCGAATTGGTGCTGGGTAGCACCAATTGTGCTGCCCAGCACCAATTGTGCTTTGTGCTACCGAGCACCAAAGGTGCTGAGTAGCATTGCCTCATGCTCGGCACCCCTTGGCGGAGCCATACCTCGAAAACGGAATCACCTTCGTTCGTCGAAAGTCCTGTTCACCGGTACAGTCGCCGCCTGCTAGGCCTGACGCCCGAGTTCAACCCTTTGCAGGACCCTGCTGGAACGCGTCTACCTACTTCCGCCATGGCTACTGCAACTCCATCGCAGGTGACGCTGCAGAATCCTAAGATACCAGAAAGTTTCCATGGCGACGCTTTTGAAGATGTCCAAGATTGGCTTGACCAATTTGAGCGTGTCGCCAGCTATAATGACTGGGGCTCCCAGCAAAAGCTGTCTAATGTCTATTTCGCGCTTCAAGACAGTGCGCGGCCGTGGTTTGTGAACCGGGAGAGAAGTTTGACCACATGGGATACCTTCCGCACCCAGCTGCTAGACACGTTCACTAGTACCGACAGAAGAGGCACTGCGCAGCGCCTACTCGAATACCGTATTCAAAAACCAAACGAGAGCGTAGCCATGTATGCAGAAGATGTGACCCGCCTTTTCCGCAGAACAGACCCTGAGATGGCCGAAGAAAAGAAGTTACGCTATCTCTTGCGCGGAGTGAAGGAGGAACTGTTTGCCGGACTCGTGAGGAACCCACTGACGACAGTGGTCGAATTCACCAAGGAGGCTACCGCTATAGAACGGGCACTAAAGCAACGGTACCGCCGATATGATCGCGCGAACAACCGGTGAATGCTTCAATTCCACCTGAGAACTACGGCACGTCTCTGCGTGAAGTCATCCGGGAGATTGTGCGAGAGGAGATCCGGCAGCTCGGGATTTCTCCTATGACACCAGCGGTGGCTTCTGTCGCTGATATCGTTCGGGAGGAAGTTCGACAGGCCTTTTCGTCCCCCGACAGGCAGGCGGTGCCGCGACGACTAACCTACGCGGAAGCTGTCTGTCGTCCACCTCCCACGACTTCGATGCTGCTGACACCGTCGACCACTATGACGTACCCCGCACCTCCACCAGTGTCGCAGCCTAGTAGGAGACGGGAAAGCCGGCGTAGAGGACGTGTAAAAGCACTTTTATGAGAGCAGTCAACGCGACGTCGCTGTCGTCTCTGTTTTTCCACTCGCGCGCAACTTCAGCGTCGTTCTCATCGCCTGGCACATACCCGCGGCGACCATATAGGATGTGGCAATATTTTCTTGCACAACACTGGATACAGTAGCCAACCATTATTAAAACTCAGAAGAAATTAATAGCCCAATGCATATGATCAGGCACATAGCATACTATAATTGCACTTTCTTTATTCATGCCCCTTTTTTTTAATCGCACAAAACCTACTGCGTTGAAATAATATAGTAGTGCATACTTAAAAAGCACGATTTTATACTACGATAATAATCAATATGACAAATGATTATTATATTGCCCAGGAACTGCTAGAGAGCATTCATACTGGTGCACTTAACGAGCAATATGTGAGACAAGATGTACAGAAACATGAATCTGGTAGACAAAGAAATGCAAGATAGAGAAACAAATAGGGAAAAAGAAAAAGAGGAAGAGTAAAAGGGAGGTAATCATACATCATTATCTACAGATTCACTGAATAATCATAGAAGGTGTAATGCTGCAGAAAAGAAGAAGAATTTTCAATTAACAAAATTAAGTTTATCAGCAACGAGAGTTTGTTACATGCAGGGACTGTACTGATGAGCAGTACTCAACCCGTGGCATAATGATCGAAGTGTAGAGTGCTCAGAAAACTTCAGATCCACAGGGAAGGGAGACATGGGACATAAAACCGAGAATGCCACGATCGTTAGATACAGTGCTGGTGACAAATACAGAAAAGAGAAGAGAAGGGCTGAATGCTACACCCAGATTGCGGAGGGCCCAAATAGTCTTTATAGGGGTGCCTCCGAGGAAGTAGGTTGGACACGCATCAGTTTTGTTGTGGCTGATATCCATGGTAGGACTTATTGCAGTGCTTCTACAAAGTATCATACAGCAATCCCAGTCGTTCGCTTTTACGGAATGTAATTATTTCCAGCGCTTACGCTGTACACCGGCGTAATATTGCAGTGGATGTGTTAACTTGTTAAACACATTCAGCGAATATACATGAGGAACTTTGTTTTTAGTTGATATTTTTCCGGACTATACAGTTTACAGTATCGGAGCGATAAAGATTTTGGTGGAAGCTGTAGAGGTTTGGAGATTTTAAACATACCGACTGCACAAAGCACTGATCACACCTCTCCACGTCCCCTGCAATGCACTCACACCGTCTGCTTTCTCCATAAACAAAAAACATGAGCCTGCTTCGTTGCCCGCTTGAGAAGCAGGCATCGAAGCAATCCCAGTATACACGGCTGCATGCATAGGCCTTGGATGATGCAGGTCCTCTTATGCATTGCACACGGTGCACATATTAGTAGTAGATCCTTTCTATTTGAAGTTTTCAAGTATAAGAACACACTGACTCGAACATGACTGTGCTGTGTAATGGTTCCTTCTGTGCGTCAGCGTTCTTGAGTGCTGCACGAGCGATTTATCCCCAACTAGCCCAAAATACGGATGCACTTGAAAGAAGTGAGTGAAGGAGTACTGTGAACTTGTAGAACTGCAGGATTCACATGCCGAATAGAATAGCGCACTGTCAGCTGAAACGGCATGGCTGATGACGCACGTACTTCACATTGTTCGGCTACTGGTGTCTTTCGTTTTCGAAAGTTATCTTTGCCACTCGAAACAGGGCAGAGCTCACCCGTTAAACTTGAGTCACCTGAGGCCACATGAAACACGCCGCGATTCACCACCCGAAGTTCCACACAGTTCATTCACCACATCACACACCACACGAAGTCAGGAGCGCCATATTTTAAATCGCTGCAGTGCCAAAGGCAACAGAGTTTTCCAGCTCGGCTCACTCACCAGTTACGAACTCGATGGACCGGCTAGGCCTGCGCGTACCGTAAACAACATCGGCGGTAGGCGAGTGCTGATTATCCAGACTGCGGAGTTCGGAAGCGTGTTTCCATTCGTTTTGAGCACGACAAGATCCACATAGACCAAGCAGAGCCGTTGCGGCAGTCGTGATTCGATGGGCTGTTTTATCAGACTATCGCACTGAGGCCGGTGTAACTCAGTCCAGCCCAGTGCCATTGTCGGCCTACTATCACAACACTGTCTTTTAGGAACCCTGTCGCGATCCTTGGTGTCGGCGTCTTCGCATCAGCGGCCATCGTAGGCATAGCAGGCGGAGGCTTCGCTGCCCCCGATTGGTTAACGCCGGCGACGCGTCGCAGCCTCTTATTGGTGCACACGGGCGAAGCTTCGCCATGCGTCGGCGAACTTCTAGCATCGGCAGTCGACAAAATTGATACGCGTCGTCACACTTCGCCCTGTTTCCGACCGACGCTTCTCACGCTTTGGCACGTGCCGAAACTTGCCGACGCGTGAAAGTGGTTGGGCCTTTAGGCTCCCGTTCCTGCGTTGGTGTAAGCGAGCGAACGAGCACAGCGAAGGGTGAAAGAGCAAACACGGAGCGCAGCGGGGCAAGAAAGACTGCGATAGCGAAGAGAGCGCCGAGAGGAAAGCGGAGGAGGAGGCTATGGCGAAAACGCGAGAAGAAAAGTGTAGTGCCGCGCAAGACGGGCTCTGCGGCGACGACCGTTACGAGATGGCGCCTGAGTAGCGCGCAGTCGTACGTTCACCGGTGGCATGCGTTCATCCATTCATACCATATGTTTTATTTACGTATTTATTTCTTTATTTAATTTATTTCAAAGTACCTTACAGGCCCCAAGGGGAGCATTGAGCAAGGGGACTGTTGTTGAACAAATGACCACACAAAACCGTTACATGAGAGCAAAAAGTCTGAGAGCTAATGCTGTTTACAATGATAACGTGCTTGCAAAACAGTGTTACGAATAAAAACGCTAAAGAAATGCAAGGAGTCGTGTGGAAAGGAATGAAAAGTACAGTTCACGGTAACATAAAAAGTGGCGTATCACTCGCGCAAAATAACGGACTTAACGCGAGCACATAATACAAACAAAATTGAAATATCAAATTGAAACGAAAATAGAGAGAGAGACATGGAACATATACGACACGTATTATAATACATGACATATGTACAGATGAATATATTTGTTATGTTGAAAACAGCATGTTCAGTAGATGTCTGAAATTCAGTGACTGCGCTGTTGGGCTGCTGAGCACGAGGTCGCAGGATGCAATACCGGTCACGGCGGACGCATTTCGATGGAGGCGAAATGCGGAAACACCCGTGTACTTAGATTTAGGTGCCCGTTAAAGAACCCCAGGTGGTCGAAATTTCCGAAGTCCTCCACTACGGCGTGCCTCGTAATCAGAAAGTGGTTTTGGCACGTTAATCCTCATAATATAAATGTCTGAATTTATCACTGCTCATTTGGGCGAGGTGCTGTTAGGAAACAAAGCGCTGCATGAGCGGAGGTCTGTCTGTGGATTCTGCTGTGAATCGCGTCCACGCATCACTCAGGCGCCACCTCTCGCGATTTCCCGGTTTGTGAAGTAGTCGCGCCACACTTCGCTCCGTTTGCAATGTGAGCACGAGACAGATTGTCCACTACAGCCTATATATCCCGAAATGCAAACACGTATATATTTGACATTATGAAGTACCGTAATTATCGGTGAATGTTTAACTCCCGAAAGAAACGGTGCAACCTGGACCGAACTCGAATTCGGTACAATATCTCGCAGCGTTTTCGTAGCGTTCTGCTACGAGGAAATGACTTGGGAATGAATGCCGACCCCGAAGTGCGGGGGTGGAGTTTAACACAGCGTTCCAAAGCCTTATCTGCCACGAGATGAGATTGGAACAAACTGGCACGCTACCGCTGGAGTGGCAAGGAAGAAAGTAAATAAATATTGTGGCCGGATGGAAGCTAGTGCGCGCACAAGGGTTCTAGCTTGCAAGAAGAAGTGAATCTGTTCGGTTGCTGTTTTTATGTGGTGCTCTGAGTTTTCCGCTTTTTTGGACATTTACTATTACAGATCACTATTACATTGCGTGTCGCCTTATGAAAACAGACTCTATGCAGCACGCTAACTCTACCAGGTGTGTTGTGACCATTCTAGACCAAAAAAAGTTCGATAATCATGTCACTGAATATGATTGGGATTCATTTACTCATCATAACACTAACGACACTGCGTACGATAGCTTGGTCAGGATATTAGGCGAAATAAAGAAAGTTTGCAAAAAAACTTTGGTTGTGAAGAAACGTAAAATTGACTGCCAGTGGCTGACTGCGGAAATCCTGGCTGCTATCAAAGAAAAGGACACTTTCTGGTCTCGATGCCGCAGGGCGCCAAAAAATAACAAACTTCGAGCAGAATATCGTTGCATCAGAAATAAGGTAACTGCGCTTATCCGCTTATCAAAGAGGAAGTTCTTTGCATAGCAGTTTCACAACACTCGTCGCGACGTAATGAACACTTGGTCTCTGATAAACCAGTTACGTGGTAACATACGCTTTTCCGTCCAAGAAGCAGTGGAGCATAATTTCGGTGTAGTGACGCCTATTTTGGCTAATGAGTTCAATAACGTATTTTCGGCTGAGCAACGGGTCGCAGTCCAAACTTTGAGCTCGACAAAGATTAAAAACAGTGTATCGCCATCAGCCTTCCTTCCTCTTATGACAGAATCTGATCTTTTCAGCATTTTGTCTAGTCTGAAACATAATAAATCCGCCGGACTTGACAACATTTTCATAGCTGATCTGATAAGAAACATTACAGCTCTGAAACATGTTCTGCTATTTATTTTAAACGGCATAATTGCAACTGGTACATGGCCAGATTCACTGAAGAGTGCTCGCGTTGTTCCTCTGTACAAAAGTCGGAAAAAGAATGATGTTGCCAACTACCGCCCTATTTCTGTTCTTTCCTGCATATCCCAGATTTTAGAAAAACACGTACTTTCTGTGATGAATGCATTTGTTGCTAAACATGACCTAATGAGTGTGAGTCAGTACGGATTTGTTAGTGGGTCTGGAACACAGGTGCTATTAGAAAATCTCTCTGATTTACTGCACCAAAGCGTGGAAAACAATGAGGTGGCATTTGGGCTTTTTTTGGACGTAAAGAAAGCCTTCAACACAGTAAATCATCAAATTTTAATATCTAAACTGTATTCATATGGATTTAGGGGTCCTTTTTTGTCACTAATTAAAAACTATCTTCACAATCGCTCACAAGTAGTCATGTTTGGGCCTATCTGCAGTGACGCGGTAAGTCTGGCGTGCGGTGTCCCGCAAGGGTCTATCTTATCTCCTTTGTTGTTCAACTTGTATGTGAATGATATATGTGACCACGTGAAAGCATCCACCGTATTCCTTTATGCCGATGACACTTTACTAGTGTCAAGCAACCCTGAGTTTTCATGTGCCCTGGCTAACCTTCAAGAGGACGCTATTAAAGTTAGTGATTGGTTTTCCTCAAACTTAATACAAATAAATAGCACCAAATCCAGAGTTGTCTGTTTTCGTAACCCGCACAAAGATGTACCAAGAGTCGCTTCCATATATTTACACCCTTCATACTGCTCTTTGTGCTCTTGTCAACCTATACCTAGCGTCCAGTCGGTTAAGTATCTTGGTGTGCACATAGACAGTGATCTGACGTGGAATACTCATTTGACCCACATTTGTAAGAAACTTAGAAGTGTTGCATGTTTGTTGTTTAATTTAAAAACCATGATGCCTTTTTCTATCAGAAAACTAATCGCCCAGGCTCTGGGGTATAGTGTTTTAAGATACGGTATGTGTTGTTTTTTCAACTGCTCTTTCACATGGAAATGTCGAGTTAATAGGATTTTGAGAAACATCGCTACAAGCGTCCTCTACATGCCACAGGAGAATTTGCCCAGCAGTGTCTTTAGAACAGCCGGTTTGCCTTCTTTTCAGAATCTTTTTAAACAAATCGTAGTACTTAAATATTTTTGGAGCAGTGCATACAGGCACATAAATACGAAACCGGTACCGTTGAGACATGTTCCTCGTTATCTTAAACCGAGAGTGCGCACTCACTACGGTAAAGCAACAAGACGCTATTATGTTCCTGCTATCTTCAATGAACTACCGGACGATGTATTTTCTTTGTCCACCCGCAAAAGACTGAGAGTTGCTGTTCAAGCGTTAGAGAACCTTTAATATGTACTGATGTTATCAGTGCATCTTTGATAATGTGTGATGGTTGTGCCAAATGCACAACCAGCTTTGATGGAGTTCTGGTGTGGCGCGTAGATTGCCGCGGCTGCCGGTTGTCGCCGCACAAGCCCTCTTGTGGCTTCGGTGCTTCCGCCAACAAGCCATATGAATGATGCTACGGGCCGTAATGAAAAGCCTGGGGCATTGCAAGCGTTACAAAGCTTCATAAAGCCGGCACGTTTGGTTCTCCACAACTCGGAACCAACTTCAGCGAATTCCGGAATAATGGCTGACGGTGAAGCCGAGAACAAGAAACCTCGCCTAGATGACAGCAAGTACAATGATACAACATCGAATTATGAGCTAAGTGATTAAGAAGCCATGGGTGAGGATGAACCATTTACCTTGGTCACGTATAAGAAAAAGCGAGCCGAAGGCATTCCGGTTGTCTTTCGCCCAACAAGTGAAAGTACTACTTTTTGCCAAGTAAATCCAAACCGAGTGTCTGCCGAAATAGTTTCCGCTGTCAAAGAAAAAGTACAGTCTTTCAGGACAAACAGAGATGGAAGTTTCAGTGTCAGCGTTGCTTCCTTAGCGTCGGCAAACGCCTTTTGATGCTCTCAAGTGTAGGAGGCCTGGAAGTCAAGCCCTTCATCCCAGAGTCATACACGCGAAACGTTGGGGAAGTAAAACATGTATCTTTGCAGTATGCAGACGAACAACTCCTAGACTTCTTGAAAGACGCAGGAGTTATATCGGTACGCAGACAGATAAGGTATTCCCTCCAAGAAGATGGAGCAGTAAATTCACATCCACTTCACATTGTAATTCTGACTTTCAGAGACGATCGCCCTACTCCAGGAAGAATTTACTTGGGTTTCACCAGTCACCCTGTCGAGGAACACCTAGGACCAGCACTTCGCTGCTATAATTGCCAGAGGTTTGGGCACATGGCGAAAACCTGCCGCAGCACACGTCGATGCAAAATCTGCTCAGAAGATCATGACCACAAGGAGTGCAAGTCACTTCTTCAACTTAAATGTGCAAACTGTGCGGGGAACCATGCCGCCTCATTGTCAAGCTTCCCTCAGAAAAAAGCAGCGGCACAAATGCGTCAACATGAACTAATCCATGGAAGACAACCGCGACGCAATGAACCCGCACTAAACCTTGAGATTGTTCATCCAGTGCCAGATCACCCACCTCAGCGGGCGCCGGAACCACCACAGCCAAGAGCACCAACAAGCTATCCCTCCTCTAGAGAACAACCAACAGTGCAACCAAGAGACCAATCAAGAGGATCACAGTCAAGCGCCCTGTCTTATGCATCAGTGCTACGGAAACCCAGACGACAACAGGCCGAAAGTAATACACAAGAATGCTCCAGTGTTCTAACACATTCCTCTCAGCGACCTTACGCATCTACTGCAGAAGTAACACTAGCTAATAGCGAACATAACACAGCATCGGTGAGACAACTGATTTGGCCAATGCTTTTCGCAGCTCTTAAGGCAATCCTATCTGCTCTGCCGGAAGCAAACAACCTACCAGAAGTGAAAGCCTTGTTGCCTCTAGACGCACTATTGTTTCAACAATCCGGGCCGAAAGTGCGGTAGGCATTACACGAATAACCGCTACAAAAATGTCTCCATATTTCAATGGAATGCCAACAGTTTTCGAAGGAAGTGTGCTGACTTTCGTAAACTGCTTGTGCAATACAACTTCCCAATATTTTGCATTCAAGAAGCGGGAATCAATGACGACTTTCGCCTCTCGAATTATGTGATATACAAGAGTTCTCGTCAAGGTGCTGTTAGCAGAGTGCTCCTGTGCGTCAGAAAGGACCTACCATCTTATCAAACTCAGTCCAGTGATTCAGACTTCCCTGAATTCATCGCATGTAAAGTATCCTTTGGCAAGCTCTGTATAACAGTGCTTAATCTATATCTACAACCTTCAAACCAGATTTCAGTAGAAGCGCTAGTGGATATCTTCAAAATAGCTCATTCTAATGTATTTATATGTGGCGACTTCAATGCACACAACATCATCTGGGGCAGTGATCATTGTGATGCACGAGGTAACGTTATTGAGTGCGCCATAGATAAATGCAACTTGACTGTTTTAAACGATGGGTCGCCAACATTCCTTCGTGGATATAATTACTCAAACTGCATAGATGTTACCCTGTGTTCACATGATCTAGTAAATGGTGTGGGATGGACAACAGATCTGGAAACGCGCGGAAGCGATCATTTTCCCAGCCTTGTTAACCACCCTAGCATGCACTATCATATCAGGCATTACAGCAGACTAACCAACTGGCAAGCTTTTCGGTACCGCCTAATGGATCAAATTAATTGCATGATGCAACAGAGAAAAGATTTACAGAATTTTTGCAGGATAATATGAACATATGCACAAAGAAGGTCCCAATTCCAAAAGATCATGCTGGAGTTGACGGAGAATATGAACACCTAAGAGCCATCCGACGCCGATCCAAAAGTGCTTACCGACGGAGCGGAAGTTTAGAAGCATGCAGAAACGCTCAGAAAATACACAATGCGCAGACCAATGGAAAATTTAGGCAAACGGCACTGGCGCGATTTCTGCGGCACGCTGTCTCCTCACACGTCGGCCGCACGAATTTTTCTTGTAATTAGTTATTTAAGCGGACCTGTAACACTTAGCTTCTCATTTCGCGCTCTTGCTGTAGCTCGGGATACGTGTGAAATAATAATTGCAGATGAATTTTGTGAGCTTATTTCCAGACATGCTTTTCATCGCAATGTGCAGAATTTGATATTTCAGTAGTGTTGGCTTGGCGAAAAATTACTGCTTGCTACTGGGCCCAACATCCTCAATTAGATCGTACTTTCACATTAAGCGACTTCAATGTGCAATTGCATTATGCCGCCAAAAGTCCGCTGCTGAGCCGGACGGCATTACGTATAATATGCTAAGAAACCTCGGACCGACAGGTACAAATGCTCTCTTAGACATCTATAATAACTTATGGATAGAGGAAACTATACCTGACTCTTGGAAAGTCGCTTGAATCATACCAATTCTAAAACCTGGTAAGACGCCCTTGTGCCTTGAATCCTTCCGCCCTGTTAGTTTCACAAGTTGTTTATGCAATGTAATGGAGAAAATGATTGACGCGCGACTTCAATGGTGGTGTAATGAAACGAATGTGCTGTCCAACTACTTAGCAGGTTTTGGAAAACATAGATGCACAATGGATGCAATATTAGATATAGTAACCTGCGTGGAGCGCGAACGTGCACGTTGAAACGTGACTTTAGTAGTATTCCTATACATCAAGAGGGAATTTGATACTGTTAGTCACGTTCACGTTCTGCTGAGCATGTTGGAACTTGGTCTGTCTGGCAGGTCCTTGCGATGGATTTCTGAATTTCTATCAGGTCGCAAAATATTTGTTCAGACGGGTGAAGGAAAGAGTGCTGAACATGTTGTCAAACAGGAAGTACCACAGGGAAGCGTACTCAGCCCCTTCCTTTTTAACTGTGTCATGGCTGATTTAACAAGAAGGCTTTCATCACAGTTAAAGTTTTCACTGTATGGCAGACGATGTGTGTATTTGGACATCCGGGGTCTAATGCTCAACTACTTCAGATGGCATTGTAAGACGGCATAAATACCATCAACCAATTTTTGAGAGAGAGAGGAATGGTAGTATCACACGCAAAGACAGCTGTATTGCCCTTCACTCGGAGGCACTTAAAAAATTTCACTCTGAATCTGGAAGGACACCCTCTAATGATTGTCACACAGCATCGATTTCTTGGCAAAATAATTGATAAGCAGCTATCCTGGGCACCCGACATAAAAAAACTCGAAAACGAGGTCAATGCTATAGTGACTGTACTTCGTAGACTTGCAGGCACATCATGGGCCGGACCAGTATCGTCCATGGTGACTGTTTACAATGCATTAATACGACAAAAATTACGTATTCGGCGCCCATCTTACACGGACTTTCCCACACGTGAGAAGAGCGACTTCAAAGACTTTTAGCTAGAGGACTACGCCTATGCCTAGGAGTTCCAGGAGCGACTTCTAGTTCTCTTGTAATAGCTGAGGCTCGCCAATCACCATTTGTAGTTATGCGAACTACAGAAACATGCCGGCATTATTTCCGTCTTCAAACCCAGCGTAAGAACCACCCATTGGCTCTAGACATAATGAAACGAGATAGAAGTTATGTTCATATAGAAATTCAAGAAAATCTTCGCATATTGCCAAGAAATGAATTTTGGAACTCAGACATCGAATATCCTCCATGGCTGCTTACAGTTCCAAAAATCGAATTGTCAGTAGATGTGATATTCAGAAAAAGAGACATGTTCATTCAAGCTGCCCAACAACTAGCACTATACCGGATATATATGCGGTATTCAGGATACACACATGTCTATACAGACGGCTCCAGTACAGCAACCTCCTCAACTTCATCATTCATTACACCGAACCTCAACAAACAAGAATCATTTAAGTTATCTCTTGCGACTTCGTCCACAACGGCTGAACTGCTCGCAATTCCATGTGCGATAAAATTTATATTGCCAGTAAGAGATGCGCAAAAATGGGTAATTTTCAGCGACTCACAGGCGGCTGCAGAGTGATGTTAGAACATCACTCTGCAGCACAAAGGGGAAAACATTCAGTGACAGTTTAATATATGCAACACTTAAAAACCTCACAAAGGGAAGCGAAGCGAAACATGCAGTATCATTCCAGTGGATGCCATGGCATTGCAACTTTCCAGGCAACACAGCAGCCGACGAAGCAGCACGACAAGCTCCCAATGTCAACGAATGAATTAGGCTGCATTATATAAGGACAACGTCTTTCAATATGTCTAGAAACACTTGGTTTGACCCGAATTCTAAGAGCTCGGACTTATACCATATTGATCCATTTATTGAATTCAAATTTTCAGTGTCATTAGATAGAACTATGGAAACCCTTATTCACCGATTAAGGCTACGCACTGCCTACACAAAGCATTTCTTACACAGAATTGGCCGAGCGGAAACCCCCGAATGTGATTGTGGATTTGTAGACGAAGATATATATCACCTCCGTCTAGATTGCCCACATCACGACACACCAAGGTGCCGACTGCAATAAGCGCTAAATAAGTTAAACCGCAGACCTTTCAGTATAAGGAAACTTTTGGGCCCTTGGCCAACAACGGCTTTGCAGAAGAGCGCTTTAAAAGCACTAAAGACTTTCCTTGAAGACAGCGGCATTGTTGAATGTTATTAGCGCTTTCATTGTTCCCTTCACTTCAATGTCACTGTATACATACATCTGTTTCTGAATTATGTTATGTTGACTGTTCTGTTATGACTGTATCTGATAATACATTTACACAATGTACGTACCACGCGCTGACTAGACAATCTATTATTAGGCGACAATAGCGTTTGTAATTTTGAGGCTTTCACCTACATAAGTGTGGAGACATTTGCCTTGTATATTGTATGTACCATGTGTTCCTTACGTCATAGTCTTCCTGTGGAAATGTTCCGTGATAAGTCCTGGTGGTTGTGTGAAAAGATTATTTCATATGTAACCTTGAACCCTCTATGACGTAAGACGGAACCACCCAAGAGATAAGGAGTAGCTGGCGCCTTAAATTGTGCGCCAACATCTCCTTATATCACATAAAAAAAGGGTTCTAGCTCATGCCATGTGGGACGTGACGTATAATTAATTACCTGTCTGTCGTGTCAGAGAAGCGTAATACAGCCGACCGCTTTTATAACGAACTGCTTGGGGCTTCCGGAAACCTTCGTTATAGAAGTCACTTCGTTGTAAATGTCGCGCAGCGGACAGCTCACACAAGAACCTGGACAGAGTTATTCCTCCGTTATACAGGTCATTTCGTTTTAGAGGCGTTCGACTGCAGTTGGGCGTCGGCATGCCAGAAGCCTGCGTACGGTTAGAACATCGCGCTGCTGTGCCTGCGGCGTCAGAAATATGCATGCAAGTGGACGGATGTCATGGAGCACTTATAGAGAAATAAATTTCAACAAGAGCGGACACTCCCATAGAGCCCAGCGGCCGAATTGACTGTACCACACCGAGCGGATGGTATTAACACCTTCCGGTTTCGGTTTTGGGCGCGCGCGTTTTGAACACCTGTTGGTACACACCGCACTGGCTCCGCTGAACGGCGCGGCATTTTTTCTTTTCGCTTCTGCTGAACTCCGCGTGGCCTTGGAGTGGAATCATTTCATTATTTAGTAAAAATGATTGCGAACGACCTTTACAAGACTCCGCTGAATCGGTCAGGGGCAATTCCATAAAGAAAACGCACGGCGTCTTCTGAAATGATGAAATGTTTATTTTGCTCTATATAAATGCTCGTTGCGGGCTTCTTCTGCATTCATCCAAAGTTGTGGCACCAAATAAGCAGCAGTCGTTGCCGTACGAAGCTCCACCGGATGCCATCAGCTGAAAGAAAGTAAATTACAAGCATGTATCATTTTGGTATATTGACCTAACAGGAGTATTGCATGTAGAGGCGAAACATGCGTAAGTGGTGAATGAGCGGCCTTACAGATAAATTCACTTTTAAGTTTATTTCGCAGCAAGGACTGCTCCCAAACAATGCCATAAAATCTGAAGAAAACATCCAATTTTCAAGCATCCCTCCCTTCCAGGGCATTATTTCCTGCACTTTAAGAGCACAAATACACGGCTGACTGCGCGTTTCCAAAACAACTTGGCCTCAGTCGACGCGATGTTACGCCAAGTACACAGAGGTGGCTACAACACAGGGTCAGCCAGACGATGTTAAAAGCTCGCAGAATGCCTTCTAGTCGCACTCAAGACAGATTCGTGAGTGTAAAGCCTGTTTTCAGTCGTTCAGAATACATAAATGTCAAGTTCTTGAGCTCATCCGTGTTATCTTTTACGCGTCCTGCCGGCGCAAGCAACACTCCCATGTTATCACTCTCGGCTATCGCTCATCACGTTTTCGACAAGCGTGAGTACCGAAATAAGGTATCTGTTGTTGCAGGACTATAAAATGCGTCACGAACTTGTCCCACTAATATTCAGTACACGCAAAACTAACTCACTATGGCTGGCTTGCTTTTTTGCTAACAGCTTCACAACCCGAGGCGCGGCGAGCATGCCTCAGAATAACCGAAAAAGTGACCAAATGAATTACAATATTTTTTGGGGTCAGAGAATGCGTCACGAACTTCTACCACTGAGATTCAGTACACGCGAAACTAACTGCTGCACAGAGCCGAGCTGCTTTTCGCTAACTGCGCCACTATGCCGAGCGCGGCCACTGTGCTTGAAAAGTACCCTAAAAAGTACTCAAATTATTTACAATAATGTCTGGGGTCAGAGAAAGCGCCAAACTTACCCCGGTAAGATTCAGTACACGCGAAACTGCGTGACAAAGCCAGGTGCGGCGAGCGTGCCCAAAAACTACCGACATAAGTTTTAATTATGCTTGGGCTCATAGAAAGCGTCGCAAACATCTCCCACTACAAATAATTAACTCAAATTAGCTAGGCTTGGATGGCGGAGCTGTTTTTCGATAACTGCGTCACTATATAGGTTCAGTTTTCTGCAGTAAGCCTAAATGTGCTTGAAGGGCGTCGATGACTGTCAACCTCACCTTGCTGTAGTCCAGTAGTACAGCTGTGCCGTGTCGAAATGCAGACGGATCAAAAAAGAACGCCGGGAGCGCAAAAAACGGGCTACATCCAGAACAGACGGGTCGCCGGCACACGAGCTTGACATCCGCAACCGGCCTCGCTCACTCCTGCGGCTTCTCTGGCGCATGACGTATGTACGCGCGTCTGGCGTGCCGCTAGCTTGTTGCTAAGCAACCCAACAAAAATAAGTCACAAAGTATAAGTTCATTTGCACGCAAAACGTTTTCACTTTTAGTGGGAAAGAATAAGAAAATTAAACGTCGTCTGTAAGTTTATTTCACATTCTTCTTTTCTGATGCCCGCCTGAACTAACGGATGGAATTCTAACTAGGCGTGACGTGTTTCCTGTTGCCAGTTTTTGAAGAGTGTCCCCTCTTGTTGAATTTCTTTCTCTATGGTTATTCCTCTGTTATACAGGTCAATTTGTTTTAGAGGTGCTCGAAGGCAGTTAAGCGTGAAGCCCGCGTATGGTTTGAACATCGCGCTGGTGTGCGTGCGGCGCCAGAACTAGCTATTCAAACGAACCTGCACTGCTATTGGAGCCGAATGGTACGCGCACAAGCCTACGTGTTATCGCTCATAGCCACCGCAGCGCCTCTGGAATCAGTTGCAGTGTTCTGACAAATAGTACACAATTGTATGATTAACGACAAAATCAGAGCAGTGTTCGCCAACAACTTCGGTAGCAGCGAAAACCTCTTAGGCCAAGATCCCGAGCAAAGCCTTAAAGAGCACAAACGCGATGCTGAAGGTCATATTTGGCAAGGTCGCGCTTTTTGAGAGCCGAAAAAAACGACAACGTGGACGCCAATCCTGATTAGCAAGAAAAATCGCATCATGGTAATGTCACCGTTTAGGTGCGATGTTGGGATACTTGCAGAGCATGCCAAGAAGTTGACGACAAAAAAGGTTTATTGAACAGCGGCAGGTGCCCGTTGACCCCTGCGCGCGGAGCAAGAAACATTTAGGAGTGGAAACTCCGCTGTATGCGGCGACCAGAAAAGGTCACAAGCCCGCGGAGCCGTTATCGTGCTGGCGGCGCCTGGCGGCCTGGGAAGAAATTACCGCCGTTGAGAGCGCGCCGGAGCCGCCTGCCCGGGCGCTGCATTCTTTTTTTCGCTGCGGCTTCTACGACGTGCCGCATGGCGCCGCCACTGTATACGGCCCCCTCGGCGCATACAAAAATTGTGTCCTTCCTTTCCTTATCTCTACTTTTTTACCACTTTACCTCCCCCTCCCCTCTCTCCCCAGCGTAGGGTAGCCAACCGGATTTTCTTCTCTGGTTAACTTCCCTGCCTTTCCCCTTTCCTCTCTCTCTCTCTCTCTCTCTCTCTCTCTCTGTGACCTTATCTGGTCGCCCGCACTCGCTCACGCTGGCGGGAGTTTCACCTCCTAAATGTGTTACTCCGTGCCCCTGGGGCACATAGCACGTTGCACACACCCAACGTCCCAGTCGCTATATACATACTCAGTGGCATGCATTTTCTACATTGTCCATTCACCACCAGTGATGTTTTCTTTTTTGCTCTTCCTCTATTTAGATGATTAAATATGCGACAATATAAACGTGCACAGGATTAATCCCTGGAATATAAATGCTGGTGTTCGACGTCTTAGCTTAGCACAGTGAGCTCTGTTGGCGGGGTGTGCTAGCTTCGTAATTTGCACTAATTTTCTGCTTTATCTGTTACCTGGCGGCATAAATGTGACGTGCCTCGTACAAGCGGCGACCTTCCTTCAAAGCAGACACACGAAAATGCGTTTTGCGGTGCTTCAGGCCTTACAACCCCAGTGAAAATTTGCTGGAAGCGCCATGAACGCTCTCGTCGCGTCGTCTGTTTCCGATGTCAGTGCTCTGAGTTCTGCCGTTCGCGCGCTGTTCCCCAGCCCGTCAAATTGTTTATTATTTTTTTTATTATTGTTTAAATTAGGTGGGACATTAAGCAGTATAACAGCAAGAGTTCGGTGGCGCAACCCACCGCCCCGCTCCAAAGGGGACGCTGATAACATCCAACCATCCATACATCAATCGTAGAATTGCTGTATATGCTAGCAAAGGTAGAAGAGTTGCGCATAGGTCCGCCATCTTGCTTGGGAAGCAA
Source organism: Dermacentor andersoni (assembly GCF_023375885.2). Lineage (NCBI taxonomy): Eukaryota > Metazoa > Arthropoda > Arachnida > Ixodida > Ixodidae > Dermacentor > Dermacentor andersoni. The sequence goes on from NC_092822.1 coordinate 101,886,296, forward strand.
CCAAATCTATGCGGCGAAGCCGTACTTTGTTTTTGCAGGCGACATGCCTAACGTATCGTCGATCGACCGTGGGCGCTTTTGCAGCGCTTGTGGACCGCTTTTCCGCCTAATCGCAAACAAAGCGCATCGAAACTGCTGACGTTGATAAGATTGTTAAGAAAAAGAAGGTGCTCTTTTTTAGGGCGCGGCGTAAGAGGCTGCGCCAAATATTATCAGTTGTTTTTTAGACTTGCATTCACCTGTGCACCTTCGCTGAACATTTGACCTAATAACGTATGGGCACTTGCGTATATAGAATAGATTGCGTATTCTATATACGCCTAACAGATGTAGAATTCATGAACCTCTACGGTAACAATTAGATCGCACGGAACTGTCCTAGGGAATATGTTCATGATATTCTATGGATTACAAAAATCCTAAAGAATAGTTTCTTGAGAGAAAGCTACATAACAAGGCAGTATAACGTTCGAAATAATATAATGTATTAAAACCTGGATAAACGTTATCAGTAAAGGTAAACAATCAGATGCTTTAATATTTTTCCATTGCTTGAATATTGCTTGGCACTCAGATCTTGTTTCAACAGAGAGAAATACGCTACTAAGAGTAGTGCAGTGTTCTTGTAGCATGTAAACAAAACAGAAGTCACAGAAAAAAAAACAGAAAGCCGTAACTCCCTTTATTTTTGAAATAAAACCATAATGCAAATTTCAGAAAAAAATACAGTAGTGCATGTGCGTGCGAATATTTTGATATAATGAGCCTTATCAATTTGTGGTCTTTTACAAAGCGAACTGTACTAAACATAATGAGGCCCATACCTGCTTATATGCGAAAGCTGTCAACGTGTAGTCGTTTTAAAATATTACCGCTGAATGAATTACCAGCCATTCGTATTGCGACTCTGGTGCCCCATTATATTTGCTGTAGAAACGTACCCACCGACCTGGAGGCACTTGACATTAGCCACACCTGCAAGTGGCATTTTATTTTGTCCCTTTTCAATGCAGGGATCCCAAAAGTAACCTTCTGTGGGAGTGTAGTGAAAGTTTTTCTCTCACAGGATTGACATGGCTGGCTACATTATAGGTAACAGTGCAAAACACAGTTAGGCACTTACCATATGTTAAATGACGGCATTCATTCCTCTTGCCTCCTGCTACAGCAGTAGTAGACGAAATATCTTTACTTAGTAGCAACCTCTTTTTTGTTCAGAAACAACAACCCAAGTGGTTCATTATTATGTTAATTTGAGCTGGCCAGCTTTTTGATGACAGCTCTGTGAAAGCAGTGTGGTGCATTCAATGCACAAAACTGGTATCTCCAACTAAAGCTATTGTATAACTCTTGTGCTACCATTATTTAAAAAAATCCAGACTCTCAGTAGCCTTTTGTATTCCACCTGTGAATTCTTTAGCAGAGCCTACACAAGCACGCAGGCTTTAGTCAAGCAATTTCATCTGAACCGCTCATGACGTCATAAGCACTTGACTGAAAATATGTTTGTTCAGGTGTCTTTACCTGAAGACCCTTCAACAGTTTTACAAAGAAATGAATTATTGCAGTAAAGCGTCACGAGGCAGGTTTTAAATATTTTATTATACCCAAACACGTTGCTACGAACTAGCTACAGTTGTTTCTTCAATATTCAAAAAATTTTCTCGACCGCCCACAATGCAGATACGTTAACTATCCAGGACAAGAACGACAAAATACAACAGTGAAGTGCACATGGCCACTGCAGCAAGCATCAGCGCCTATGTGACAAGCTTTTACTATTTTCGCAAGAGAAGTGAGGGGAGCTTCCATTCACTCTGAAACGAAGATGTGATAAAAATAGTTTATTTATAAAATTTGTTTATTACAAGAATAACACACTGGCCACGTAGTGCATGAGAACATCAAAGCATTTCATTTTTATTGCAGACACAGGTAATTCATAAATAAGACAATTCAGAATTATTTAATACGGCGGCAGGCTACACAGAAAAGTGGAACCAGATTAGTACATACCGGTTCCAAAAGGTGAGCAATATATATTTTTAAATTGCCTTTTGCAGATACCACCACTGCGTATTTTTGGCTAGATTACCCTTCAAATCAGGCATTACGTGGCAAGCAAATCATAGACAAAATAAACAATTTAACAAAACTGTTACGAGTAGTACAGATTGGAATTTTAGGCAGCAAATAGTGAATTTTATCCACTTAGATAATCTGCACCAGAGGTGCAGTCTTTGGTACTAATGGAATGTTACGTCCACAATTGCAAAATGTGTACCTAAGGGGAATGACAACCAACTTTCATGCCACTAATTCTTTTTAATGCAATTGGGAAGCTTACCGGTCAGAGTGTCTTATCGTGAAGTGGTAGCGTGAGAAGCGCTGAGGAACATCTTTATTAGGAGAAGCTAGTCAGGGGTACTCACAATGCCAGGTGCATTTATAATTCGGTACGCAATTCGACACTAGCAAACATTTGTGTTCACTCATGAGGACTGGAGCGCAGCCTTCAGAATACAATAACACCTGCGCCTGGCCTGCGAAGTGTTGACCACGAGCATGTATTCTCGCACCTAAAGGCGCTGAAGCAGCCTTGAAGATGCCAGGGGCACCAGGGGTCTCTTGCGCCATTTCTTGTGTTCAGCCGTCTGTACGACAAAGAAGAATACACCAGGAAAAGTTAGAGAACAAGTGCATCTATAGACAGCTAGTTGCTAGTGCTGAGAATGCCTGGTTTGCGTCTGTAGTCTCACATGATCTTGATGTGGTGACTCCATGAGGTGTTTCTCCACGTGTGACTCGTAAGGGTGAATCTACAGGCACGGCAATTGAAACTTATTAGTGAATATTGGCTCAAGGTACGGCAGCCCCTTTTTAACAAGGATAGCTTTAGCATGCTCTGCTGTATACTTACGCGAACATATGCTAGGGACAGCATTTGCCTTCAATCATTTTTCCCATTCCGTCCTTCGGGAAGAAACTGACGAGGCATGAAATGATCCTGCATGCAAGCAAACAATCACGGTGAGCGAGCATACGTCATACGTGGCGCAAAATGTAAATGACTGGCACCACTACATACTAAGTTTTGTACTATAAATCTTTCTGTCAACCAGTGTTCGTTTAACAACTCTATGGTTTTCGGCATGCGTAACGTATGCAGCAAAGTAGCAGCTAAATATATCTCAATTTTCTATTTTCGAGATGTTAACCCGACACCCTGCGAGCCGCCGTGCTACAGCGCCGAGACTTTCGAGAAGACAGTGCTTTACAACAGTGGTACTGAGGGCTCGTTATCAGAAGCCCCTTAACAGAGTTGTGCCTTAACAGATGCCTCTCCACAGAACTATACTACCTCGTGTAGTGCAGTTGTCGTGTTACCACACGTTCGAAGAGCAAATTCACTGAGCTACTCAAGCATAATAAAGGCTTAGGAATAGTTGAAAGGGTAAGCGCCTTACTTTGACATACAATTCCCATGCTTCCATATCATTGCACACTTTGAGGTAATCCGCGCGTGCGCCCAGGTGCTACTCAAACACAAACAAAAGGAAGCGTATGCAGCAGGGCTGCTGCAGAATCAACCAGAGAGGAGGGCGGGGGGGGGGGGGGGGGTACACGGCATACGTGGGCCGGCGAGCCTAGGACTTCAAGTCACTACTCTATGAGCAACACTCGCCACGTTCTTCGTCGTAGCACACAATATTTTTGTCAAAACAAAACAACGCGAATTTTTAACGTATAACCACGTAACAATATCGGCATTTCTGAGGGTTCATTACATAAATAGAAACATCATCCATACGTCTAAAATATGGTGAAGCATTCTCCTAGGCTATTCAAAGGAAAAACTGATCTGAAAAACTGAAAGGAGAAACTGATTGATCCACCTTGACACAGCTTTCTTGCTTTGCATGCGAAGCAACCACTGAAGTCGCCATACAATAACCCATCTCCCACATGGGATCGAATAAAAAGCTTTTCCGCTTTCAGAGCGATTCGTGCAGTTGGCAGCAGAGCACCCGGTAATGATGTCTTTCCGATGGAACTGCGATGAAACTGCGATGAACCATCTGTGAGATGCGCTGCGCACGTTGTGCTGCTGCTCCGCAGCTAGCCCGCACATGAACAGCCATTGGAACAGCGAACGCCAAGATCGGCTGGATTGACTTTCAATTTGACTGCCGATAACTTGTGTCAATCCAGTTCGCTGCAGCAGCGGCGTCGGGAAATACAAAAATTGGCCCGAGCATCTGCTTCACAGCAGTGCACGGTTGCTTGACTACCACGTGTTAACGTTCTGCCAATAGAAGCGCTAGCAGCGTGATAAAAGAGACGCGCAACTGTGCTACCTTTGGTAGCGTATACAGTAACTCTAGCCCGTCGCTGACGCGCCGGGTGCCGATGTTACCGGTAGGCGCACTCGCCGCATGGCTTGTCGATGGCTCCATCGATGGACGGACGACGCGTGCACTGTGGCGCCACCTCGTAGCGATCGTCTCCGCAGAACGCGTCTTCTTCGCCACCACGGTTTTCTTCTCTTGTTTTCGCCGTACCCTCCTCTCCGCTTTCCACCTCATGGTTTCGCTGCGCTCTTTTCCTCCACTTTCCTCCTCGCATTCTCTTCACTGTGGCAGTCTTTCAACCCCGCTGCGCTGCGCAATCGCTCTTTCATCCTTCGCTGTGCTCGTTTGCTCGGTTACGCCCAAGGGACCCCGACGCGGACGCTCAACGCAGCAACAGGCGCCTAATGCGCCAACCACTGGCACGCGTCAGCAAGCTTCGGCACGCGCCGACAAGCGAACGCTTCGCTTCGCGTTGGTCGGAGGAGGAGGGCACGCAACCACTGGACAGAAGCTCTGGCGCGCGCCGAAGTTCGCTCCTCTGCTGCGGCGCACTGTTGCTGGACTATTTAGTCTTCAACCGTAAAGTCGGGCCTAAAACAGCCTGCTGTAAACTAAGCTTGAAACAACAAGCTAGTGATCTGTATGCTCTCGCAGATATGAAAAACACGTTTAAATAACGAGCGCACGCTTGCCGCAACGCTTTGCTTTTATTTTTGAAGTAACAATACTGCAGAAAATATCGAGATCAGCGCTCGCGCGTCTTGTGTGTCCACAAGAACCCTTCGCAAACACCTGGACGACGATGCCATACCATATCAGAAACCCTTGTACCATTTCATTTCTTCGTAGCTCAATGCACAACCAGCTATCTAAGAATTAGGCGTGCAAAGCATCATTGAAAAATATCTGTGTTGGAAAAATTGTCACGTCGTAGAGACGGTGAAAAATCATACAGACTCAATCGCAGCGATAGCGGCGAGCAATGTCGGCAATAGTCGAAAATCTCATCTCTGCGTCAAGCGCGTGAGTTTGGAGACATCAGTTGTCGAAAGTTCCAGCGCATTCGCTGGTTCCCGCGCGCCTTCCAGAAACTACTACACAATTCGTGTCCCGTATGCAATCAGATTATACAAGGTTTGGCGACAACAGGCTACCGACAGAACCATCGATAGCATTCGCGAAATTTTCGATACGTCCAGGCGCATCCTGCACGGAGCGATAACGTTTAACATTTCTTTTGCCAGTGAAATACGGCCATCGGATACAGATAAAGTATCCGTGTCAGTATAGTTATGCTTGTTGGCGCATGAGAGGAACGTGGAAAGTGGGTTCTGAGAATATCAGCGAAAAAGATTTGAAACACCTGTAGCAGTCCCCCTCCCCCCCAAAAGAAAGGAATCTAGAATAGCTAAAATTTACGTAATTCGTAGCTTGTCTCCTCCCGATTCTGCCAAATCTAGCCCATGTAGCACCTCATTTATTATTCTAGGTTGTTTTGATGCATCAACACCGCATCGGGAGGCCTTCACATTGACTGTATTTCTAGAAAACATTTTCACAGTGTAAAAGCCATGTTCTATTTTAACTGGATTCCACATGTCAAGTTTGTCTTTCTGCACATTAATGAAATGACATACCATGAGATAGTACAAGCTTGAGAATTGATGGGTTTTAATAGGGGTCTTTCGTTGCCCTTTGCCTAGTCGTACCATTGAAGTGGTTATTCGAATGTAATATAAGAAATATATATAAGAAATATAAGAAATATATATATAAACATGTTATTTTCGCAATTTATACACATTGATCACAAAATAATACCAGGTTATTTTTTTCAGCCTGCTATGATGTTTTGACTGAGAAAGATGTATTCAGTTTGTTCGGTGAGGCACGAAATAATTGCTGTGGCATATTATATTTTATTGCACAACACTGGATACAGTAGCCAACGATTATTAAAACTCAAAAGAAATTAATAGCAAAATGCATATGATCAGGCACATAGCATATTATTATTGCACTTTCTTTATTGATGCCCTCTTTTTTAATTGCCCAAAAAGGCACTGCACTGAAAAAATATACTAGTGCATTCTTAAAGAGCACGATTTTGTATTACGATAATAATCAGTAAGTGAAATGATTATTATTTTGCCCAGGCACAGCTAGAGAGCCTTCATAATGGTGCACTTTACGAGCAATATGTGAGACAAGATGTACAGAAACATGAATGTGCTAGACAAAAAAATGCAAGATAGAGAAACAAATAGGGAATAAAGGAAACGAGGAAGAGTAAAAGGGAGTCAATCATACATCATTATGTACAGATACGCAAAACACAGGAAATCAACTCTGAAGTATGTCAATACAGGGACAGCTCTTATTATGGGTTTGGAGTCAAATCTTATATAACACAATCTTGCAACAAGGCCAGGCAACGAATGTGGAATGCTGCTCGGTACACCGTTGCGGCAGGAACAAAGTCCTTAGTCTCACGTTTTCTACTAGAGCCTTCCCAGATAAATTAAAACTGGCCAAAGTAATTCCAATACACAAAGGAGGTAGAATAGACGATATTACGAATTACCGGCCAATCTCAGTGCTACCGGTGTTTTCAAAGATTTACGAATTGTCATTCAATAAAAGGCTGTCAAAATATCTAACCTAGTATTATATAATATCGTCTTCACAGTATGGTTTTCAGAAAAATAAGACAACTCAGGACGCTCTTCTTGCCGTCAAGCAGCAAATAATCAGAAATTTTGAAGATCAGGGCCGCTATTTTGTAGCGATGCCTTATGCCTTATTCTATGCTTTCCTTATCATCCACCACACACGGCCGCCTGATCCCGTTGATAATGTGGGTAGACCGTTGCTCTGACCACTGGCCAAGCGCGAAAAGCCTGAAAAAGCATAGAATCGAAAAAGGCATCGCTACAAAATACCGGCCCTGCTCTTCACCTTAGGAATAATTCTCGATCTGCGCATAGCTTTTGGTTCTGTTGACCACGTAATCTTAGCTATAAAATTAGATTGCTATGGAATTCGAGGCATCACAATGACCTTATCAAGAGCTACTTATCGTTTCGGCGTCAGTTTTTTTAAAATGGACTGTAGTTCGTCAAAATAGCTTACATTAAACTAGGTGTCCCGCGAGGTTTGATATTAGTCCCGTTACTTTTCCTCTTATATGTGAAAGGCATTACGGAACTACAAAGTACACCCACAATAACCATGTTTGCAGACGACAATAGTTTATTCTTTACAGGTAGAACACTGCATGAGATTGAACAATCGGTCAATCTGTATTTAAATGATTTATCCACATGGTTGCAACAAAACAAACTTCAGTTGAATGCAGTAAAAACAAAGTACATGATATTTAAGCCAATCACTAAGCGTAAAAATGATTAACTTTCAGTACAGACGACATAACTTAGAACAAGTGTGCAAAAGTTCCTTGGGGTACGTTTTAGTGAAGAGTTGTCTTGCACCCCTCGTGTCAATCATCTGCTTTCCGAATTCGCGAAGTCTGTTGGATATATTAGAAAAATAGCTCCTTTTCTACTTCTTTGGCTAATGCAATCACTATATTACTCCCTGTTCTATTCTAAAATTTTGCATGGCATTCTGGTCTGGGAGACAACGACAAAAGGGAACTATGATAGGCTACAACTGCTGCAAAACGTGTCCTCCGGATTTTTGTGAACCAAACCGGCCCTATTAGTTTGTTGCCGACGCAACCACTTTTCCCTGATTTGATGTTTTACCTGCAAACAAAGTCTATTTATGGATACTGGCACAGCGAATGTATGAAAAAGAACTCCACAGTATTTACACACCTGTCTTGGCGCAATATGATATCCATAACCCCAAACGCAGAAATAAAAAAATCAGAACAAATTATGGAAAACAAGATGTGGAATATCAGGTAAGAGACATGTTAAATAACTGTGTTTCAATTTTGGATTTCTGCCTACCAAGAAAAACGTTCAAACGTGAACTCCGGTCAATTTTGTTTTACGTTGATTTTGTTTTTTGTTGAAATTATTAAGTAACAATGATAAATGTAAATTTCCGTTTCAATTGTTGGCTTCCTTTCAAGTGTTTTTGTGATATGAGCGAATCTTCAATGTGATGTTTAAAAATTAACTGTCCATAGTGCTTCAATACAGCCATATTGTATAGGATGTATGATGTATATATTGACACGTATACTTATCTTTATCGGGCGACCACGTTTCGCCGCCTAACAAATATAATCGCACAGCGCGGGACGCGCTTGCATGTATCCGAAGTTTCTGGAAAGTTATCGGTGCTTCTATCCGCAGTCTGTTGTCGCCCAACCTTGTGTTATCTGATTTATTCGCCTAACGCGAATGCTGTAGAACTTTGTGGAAGGCACGCGGGTCCTAACGATTAGTCTGGAACATTCGACGATTCTGTATAAAAGCCGACGCGCTTGACCCGCTGATCAGATTTCCGACGATCGCCGACTGTGTTCGCCGCTTTCGTTGTGCTATAAGTGTAGCCTGTTTTGTGGGCACAAGTTCGCCCAATAAAAAGTTACTTTTCTCGTTCACAGTATTGCTACTGTGTTCTTCTACGTCACCACCACGTGACATCTGGTGGAGGTGCTGGGTTCAAGCACATCAACAAGGGCACGACGATCGCATACATCGAGGAAATTCAGGAAACCAGCGATGCCTTTGTCCTCTCGGATTCTCTTGCATCTACCCCGACGACCGTAGTTCCCGAGCCAGACTTCGACATAAATCCAAGTCTCCCCGTGATTAAGCAGCAACAGCTCAGAAGTCTGCTTCGACGATACAAAGACTGCTTTTCGACGTCATCGAGGATTCGACAAACACCAGTCGCAAAGCATCGCATAATAACCGAAGAGTGCGCTCGACCACTACGCCAGAGCCCTTACCGAGTTTCGACGCGAGAACGTGAAGCTATTAGGCAACAAGTCGACGAAATGCTGCGCGACGACATCATCCAGCCGTCAAAAAGCCCGTGGGCCTCACCTGTAGTCCTGGTAAAGAAAAAGGACGGAACCCTACGCTTCTGCGTCGATTATCGTCGACTGAACAAGATCACGAAGAAGGATGTGTACCCCCTTCCACGGATAGACGACGCATTGGATCGGCTCTGCAACGCTAAATACTTCTCGTCGATGGACCTCAAGTCTGGCTACTGGCAAATAGAAGTCGACGAGAGAGATCGCGAAAAGACTGCCTTCATCACGCCAGACGGCCTCTACGAGTTCAAGGTCATGCCATTCGGACTGTGCTCGGCGCCTGCAACGTTTCAGCGCGTCATGGACACGGTGTTAGCCGGACTGAAGTGGCAGACGTGCCTTGTTTACCTGGATGACGTCGTTGTCTTCGCCGGAAATTTCGACGATCACCTTAGGCGGCTTGCGACAGTGTTAGAAGCCATCAAGTCATCAGGGCTCACTCTGAAGCCGGAAAAGTGCCGTTTCGCTTACGATGAACTTTTGTTCCTAGGCCACGTGATCAGCAAATCAGGAGTACGCCCCGACCCACAGAAGACAGCTGCCATCGCAAAGTTCCCGCAGCCAACCGACAAGAAGGCAGTGCGCAGATTCCTTGGCATGTGTGCCTACTATAGGCGCTTTGTCAAGAACTTTTCACGCATCGCTGAGCCGCTGACAAAGCTAACTAAATGTGACGTCGAGTTCAAGTGGGAAACGCCGCAGGCCGGCGCATTTCAAGAACTCAAACGACGCATGCAGTCGCCGCCCGTACTTGCGCACTTCGACGAGCACGCCGATACCGAAATACACACTGACGCCAGTAGCCTAGGCCTCGGTGCCGTCCTAGTCCAGAGAAAAGATGGACATGAACACGTGATAGCTTACGCTAGCCGGTCGTTGTCAAAAGCGGAAGGCAATTATTCTACAACCGAAAAGGAATGCCTCGCCATCGTTTGGGCTACGGCGAAATTTCGCCCTTACCTCTACGGCAGGCCATTCAAAGTGGTCAGCGACCATCACGCGTTGTGTTGGCTAGCTAACTTAAAGGACCCTTCAGGACGGCTGGCGCGGTGGAGCCTCAGACTACAAGAATACGACATCACTGTAACATACAAGTCCGGAAGAAAACACTCAGATGCCGATTGCCTATCACGCGCCCCCATTGACCCACCGCCGCAAGATGACGAGGATGACGACGCCTTCCTTGGCATAATAAGCGCGGAAGACTTCGCCGAACAACAACGAGGAGACCCGGAGCTAAAAGGCCTCGTCGAGTATTTGGAAGGGCACACCGACGTTGTCCCTAGGGCATTTAAGCGTGGATTATCTTCGTTCACGCTTCAAAACAACCTACTCGTGAAGAAGAACTTCTCACCAGTCCGCGCCAGCTACCTTCTTGTTGTACCGTCAGCGCTGCGTCCAGAGATACTGCACGCCCTACACGACGATCCAACCGCTGGGCACCTCGGATTCTCCCGGACGCTGTCGAGAATACAGGAAAGGTATTACTGGCCGCGTCTGACCGCCGACGTTGCCCGTTACGTCAAGACATGCAGAGATTGTCAACGACGCAAGACACCACCGACAAGGCCAGCAGGATTACTACAGCCGATCGAACCTGCTCGCCGACCATTCCAGCAGATTGGGATGGATTTGTTGGGGCCGTTTCCGATGTCAACATCCGGGAATAAGTGGATCGTCGTGGCGACGGACTATCTCACCCGCTTTGCTGAAACTAAAGCTCTACCAAAAGGCAGCGCAGCCGAAGTGGCGAAATTTTTCGTCGAAAACATCCTGCTGCGACATGGTGCCCCAGAAGTCCTCATCACCGACAGAGGAACGGCTTTTACAGCAGAGCTCACCCAAGCCATTCTGCAGTACAGCCAGACAAGCCACAGGAGGACAACTGCCTACCATCCGCAGACGAATGGTCTCACGGAGCGCCTGAACAAGACCCTCGCCGACATGCTAGCAATGTACGTCGACGTCGAACACAAGACGTGGGACGCGGTCCTGCCGTACGTAACCTATGCGTACAACACGGCGGTACAAGAAACAACACAGATCACGCCGTTCAAGCTGGTCTACGGCAGGAACCCGACGACGACGCTCGACGCCATGCTGCCGCACGTCACTGACGAGGAAAATCTTGACGTCGCTAGCTATCTCCAGCGCGCCGAAGAAGCCCGACAGCTCGCCCGCCTGCGGATCAAGAACCAGCAGAGGACCGACAGCCGACGCTACAACCTCCGACGACGCTTTGTCGAGTACCAGCCCGGTGACCATGTTTGGGTTTGGACCCCTATACGCCGACGAGGACTGAGCGAGAAGCTCTTGCGTCGCTATTTCGGACCGTACAAGATCATCCGACGTATTGGCGCACTGGACTATGAGGTCGTGCCAGACGGCATTTCGCTGTCACAGCGGCGCCGCTCACGACCTGAAATTGTCCACGTTGTGCGACTCAAGCCGTACCACCAGCGTTGACGAACTTTGGGACTTCGCGTAACTGCCCTTTGGATTTGATTTCTTTTCGTTGTTTTGTTACTTATGTTTAATAAGTGTCCTTTTGTGTTTCGCTCTCGTACATTTGTAGCATCGGGACGATGCTTTTTAAGAGGGGGGTATTGACACGTATACTTATCTTTATCGGGCGACCACGTTTCGCCGCCTAACAAATATAATCGCACAGCGCGGGACGCGCTTGCATGTATCCGAAGTTTCTGGAAAGTTATCGGTGCTTCTATCCGCAGTCTGTTGTCGCCCAACCTTGTGTTATCTGATTTATTCGCCTAACGCGAATGCTGTAGAACTTTGTGGAAGGCACGCGGGTCCTAACGATTAGTCTGGAACATTCGACGATTCTGTATAAAAGCCGACGCGCTTGACCCGCTGATCAGATTTCCGACGATCGCCGACTGTGTTCGCCGCTTTCGTTGTGCTATAAGTGTAGCCTGTTTTGTGGGCACAAGTTCGCCCAATAAAAAGTTACTTTTCTCGTTCACAGTATTGCTACTGTGTTCTTCTACGTCACCACCACGTGACAATATGATGTAGGATGTATGCGTGTACTATTTGTAACTCCGCTTCTCTTTTTTTACCAGCTCTCTGCTGTACTGCTGTAGACTGCTCCTTTTGTTACGGGGGCAGAGACCTCGTCAGGCACTCATGCCTTTAGTCTCTGCCACCCGCAGGGGGATTGGATTCTGCTGCAAATAAAAACTGACCGACCGACCGACCGACCGACTGGGCCGAACGGACCGACCGACCGAACGGACCGACCGACCGCACGACCGACCGACCAACCGACCCAACGGACCGAACGGACCGACCGACCGACCGACCAACCGACCGAACGGACCGACCGACCGAACGGACCGACCGACCAAACGAACGAACGACCGACCGAACGTACCGACCGACCGACCAAACGAACGACCGACCGACCGACCGACCGACCGACCGACCGAACGTACCGACCGACAGACTGACTGACCGACTGACTGACTGACTGACTGACTGATTGACAAATACATATGATCAAGAAGCTTTAGGGAATGTCATGGACCACCCTACACAGGAACAAAAGGTGTGATTAATTAAGTCTTGTACCTAGACGTGTGAGTTGAGGTACATTTGAAAAGGCTCAGCTGTGGTCGCCTGAATGGCAAAAGTGGTGCTTGAAGGTAGGTATAAATTTATTCTGGAAGCGTTCAATGAGGTCGGAATTAGATTTGCATGTTGCAAACCCACCTGCAGAGGCATACTCTAGTAGTGGAGGGCACACAGAAAAATATAATTTCAGAAATATCACAGATGAGTGGAAATAATGCAATATACGACTTACAATACGAAGAGCGTCTAGGGCACGTTGTGTGATATCTGTGTGAAGAGAAGCTTAGTGTTTTGTTGAACTACACACCAAGATCTCTCATTTCATCAACCCTGGGCAGTGGAGCATCTCGAAGAGTGTCTGAAAATTGCACATGGTTTGTCTTCAGCATATAACTTCATGCCATAGTATTGGAAGCATTTAAGAGCACCTTATTATTTCTTCACCTGTTCGAGAGCCAAAAGATGTCTTTTTGGAGGTTGATGCAGTGGTGAACACTGTTGACACTCAAATAGTTTTGAGTCGTCGGCACACAAAACCATACTGTTTATTTATTAAAGTGTACTAAAGTATTAAAGCATTAACAGAAAGCAAGGAATGCAATAACGATTCAAATACTTTTGACGCACTGCAGAGGATAGATATAGGCCGGCAGTTAGTAACTGCATGTCTAGCACCCGATTTGTGCATGGGCAATGTCCATGCTACCTTCCGAGTGCTAGAAAACGTACCAGACTTCAGGGAACTATTGAAGATGCTTGCGAGAAGAGGAAACAAGTATGCTTCCATACTTCTTAACCCTTTCAGACACCACCTTATCCCGTTGATTGAAAACTTGCTTTCGCCACCTCTCTTGGATATTCAGAATCATAGAAAGTTTAATGCTGCAGGAAAGATGAAGACTTTTCATTGTTTAGTGAGTTTTGTCAAGTTCACATAATTTCGACTCAACGCATAAGCTCGCTGCAAGAACATAAAATATGAGAACATAAATTATTTCCTCTTTTCAAAACGTTGAGAAGCACTTATCAAGCCACTTGAAAATCATGCCTGGTGCATGACATTGTGCAAAACAATGAAAGAAGTGAACCCTCTACATACAACATACTGAGACAGTGTAAAAACACCCAACCGTCTACCTTCCCATTTATTTTGCAAAAGCATTCTGCGTGTTATTGAAAATTACAGCACAATTGCCATAATAAGTGTTTGAAGATGTATGCAACACACTTTAAATATCATTACTTTGGTCAGAGCTTTTGCTCTTGATGAACTATCTTGCTGTAGACAACTGTGTAGACAGCGTCTGAAAGGATTAAGCACTGCGGAAAGAATATCATCAGCACCAAAAGAAAGGGAAGGTTTGAGGCGCTTCATGCACTTGAAAACAAGGTCTTCATTGACTGATAGCGCACGCACCGTTCCCGACTAAGAAGGAAGGTTACTTGAAGAATCTTTTACACAGAACATAAATGTTCTGCAAAGCCATCAACAGTGTTCGATTCATTACCACGACTTTTATCAAGAAGGCATACATCATTGGCGCCCTCTGTAAAAGAGTGAGAGCGCACGAAGCTACAGAAATATTTTGTTTTACGTGTAATCCGGCTTCAACACATTCAGTGTGGTCGCCGTTATGATGATGATGACTATGATGATGATAGTAATAATATTGATAATAGTAATAATAATAATAATAATAACAATAATAATAATAATAATAATCTCAGTGGTAAAATGGCACTCCAGACAGCTCGCAAGACTAAAGAAAAGATGATGCCTGTATGCTACAGTGTCTGAAAGCCAATCATCTAAGCAGGAATTTGCAGTGCAGAAGACACCACTCTCCCACCCCCTCCACGTGCACACACACACACACGCATTTGCTCAATTGCAGAGCACTGAACACAAGCACACAGCGGACGGGTGCACAACACGGAGTTGCAATTCAGTCCGGTCGCAAGAAAGGGGAGTCCGAATGGCCGGGGGGGGGGTGGGGGTGGAGCGGGAGTTGCAGTCTCGGGGCGTACAGGCGTTGTGGGGATCAGGCAGTGCTGACCGTTGGTTCAGACGCACTGAAGAAGAAAGATGAGTGATGTCCAGAAAGCCGCCAAGCCCCCTGCAGCATAGACGGACTATTGCAATGTTGCGATGGTATTGCAGGGTGTACTACTTGATGGCTTTGAGGCAATCCTCGTAGGCTGGCATGAGCTTTCGACGACCGAAAACACGGGAGTAGAGGGGCCATTTTGCCCAGCGCCTAAGAAAAGGAAGTTTGTCAGCAACGAGAGTTTATTACATGCAAGGACTGTACTGATGAGCAGCACTCAACTCGTGGCAGAATGATAGAAGTATAGAGCGCTTGGAAAACCTCAGGACCACAGGGAAGGGAGACATGGGACACGAAACCAAGAATACGATGATCCTTAGATAGAGTACCGATGTCATATACAGAAAAGTCGACAAAATGTCTGAATGTTAAACCCTGAATGTCAAGGGCCCAAGTAGTCGTTATAGGGGTGCCTCCGACGAAGTAGGTTGTACACGCATCAGTTTTGTTGTGGCTGATACTCATGGTAGGACTTATTGCAGTGCTTCTACAAAGTATGTTGCAGTAGGCCCAGTTGTTCGCCTTTACGTAATGTGTTTATTTCAAGCGCGTACGCCATACACCGGCGTAATGTTGCAG
Source organism: Dermacentor andersoni (assembly GCF_023375885.2). Taxonomy (NCBI): domain Eukaryota; kingdom Metazoa; phylum Arthropoda; class Arachnida; order Ixodida; family Ixodidae; genus Dermacentor; species Dermacentor andersoni. The sequence continues at coordinate 101,901,949 of NC_092822.1, forward strand.
TGGAAGTGTTAAATTGTTAAGCACATTCGGCGAATATACATCAGGAACTTGGTTTTAAGTTGATCTTTTTCCGTATCTTTTTCGGGACTTTCCAGTTTGCAGTATCGGAGCGAGAAACATTTTGGTGGAAGCCGAAGAGGTTTTGAGAGTTTAAACATACCCACTGCACAAAGCACTGATGACACCTTTTCACTTCCCCGCAATGCACTCGCACCGTCTGCTCTCTCCATAAACAAAAAAAAATGAGCCTGCTTCGTTGCCTGCTAGAAGCAGGCATCGAAGCAATCCTGGTATACACGGCTGCATGCATAGGCCTTGGATGATGGAGGTCCTCTTATGCATTGCACACGGTGCACATATTGCAAGGAAATCATTTCTTTTTGCTGTGCTCAAGTGTAAGAACACACTGACTCGAACATGTCTGTGCTGTGTAATGTTTACTTCAGTGCGCCAGTGTGCTTGAGTGCTGCACGAGCGATTTCTCCCCAATTAGACTATGAACTTGAAAGAAGTTAGTGAAGGAGCACTGTGAACTTGTAGAACTGCAGGATACACATGCCGAATAGAATAGCGCACTGTCAGCTGAAACTTCATGGCTGATGGCGCACGTTTCTCCCATTGTTTGGCTACTGGTGTTTTTCGCTTTCGAATGTTATCTTTGCCATTGGAAACAGCGCAGAGCTCACCCGTTAAACTTGAGTCAACTGAGACCACACGAAACACGCCGCGGTTCACCACCCGAAGTTCCACAAGGTTCATTCACCAGATCACACACCACAAGAAGTAAGGAGTGCCATATTTTAAATCGCTGTAGCCCCGAACGGAACTGAAAATTCATTTCATTCGACAGAGTTTTCCAGCTGGGCTCGTTCACTCACCAGTTACAAACTCGACGGACCGGCTAGGCCTGCGCGTACCGTAAAGAGCATCGGTGGTAGGCGAGTGCAGATTATCCAGTCTGCGGAGTTCGGAAGCATGTTTCCATTCGTTTCGAGCCCGACAAAATCCACATACACCAAGCACAGCCGTTGCGGCACTCGTGATTCGAATGTATGTTTTAGCAGACTATCGCACTGAGGCCGGTGGAACCCAGTGGACAGGTTGAATTTGTCGGCGTCGTTCGAAGTCGGTTCGGATCCACGTCGCACTACAACCACCCACCGTCATCGGTCGTGCGACTGTCTTCCTACTATCACAACACTGCCTTTCAGTAACACTGTCACGCGTGTCGTGCGTCCAAAGGTACGATCGCTGGTGTCGGCGCCTTCGCATCAGCGGCTATCACAGGCATAGCAGCGGGAGGCTTCGCAGCATCCGATTGGTTAACGCCGGCGACGCGTCGCAGCCTCTCATTGGTACACACGGGCGAAGCCTCGTGCACCAATGAGAGGCTGTGCACCAACCTTATTTTCTAAGGTTAAGTGCGTAGGTTTTCATTTAGTGCACAAATTGCACTGAGAAGCGTTCTGAGTTCCATTAGCGCGTGTCCTGTACGGACACGATCTGGACCGACGAGACAGCGTCGAGACCGACGAGCACTGTGCCGATGCACAGCGTGAGCTGGGCAATGCAGTAGAGGGCAGTTCGCAAGAGTGCGAGTTGCATAGCTGGAGTAAAGACTGATACATTGTTCCAGAGTCGGTTGAGCTGTCCGCCATTCGACGCAGAGAGAGGGTTGAATTAAATGAAAATCCCTCAGACTGTGCGGGTAGGAGAGCGATCCGGGCCGACGAGATGTGTACCGGCCAGCACGAGGCGCGAGAAGGCGGCATAAAAGGGAATTCCAAGAGAAAGCGCCTCAAAAAGAAGCGCGGTAAAGATCGGGAAGCGATAGATAATGTAGCGCAACCAAAGACGGCGACAGACACAAGAAGCCTGGGCGCGAGGAAAAGAAAGGTGCGGTCGTCGTTGACGATGTTGGCGCATCAAACACGTTCGAGCCACCGGTCATAAAGAGACGGAGAAGCATGTTCAGCACGTACGCGGACAAAGGGCTCGGGGCAGTTGCGTTCCTCATCGTTCCGCCGTTCTTCTCGGAGTGCAGCACGTAGTGCGAAGGAGCGCAAGGTGGCAAGAGGAGACGAGGTGGTAGGGAGTCGCGACGCGGTCAGTCGAGTTCGTGATGAAAGCGTGGCGCCAGGATGCAAATTGGCAGGAGACTAACGTCTTGAAGGAGCTGATAGTGTGTCAGCCCTTTTGTTGTTCCTGGATAGCCAGCATAGCGTTCGAACCGGGACCACCTCGAGTACGGCTCAAAAGTATGAGTCAGGCGAAAACGTTTGGAACGGGAGGCCAAGAGAGCTTCCGCAGAAGGGAAACAAGTTCCTTTGTTTTAATTTTGAGCATTGGAAAATTTTCGCGATTCGAGGCTAAAATTTTTTTCAATACGTAAGCTATGAACTGTGTTTTCGCTCGAGAAGCTCCGAGATTTGAAAAATGCGTTTTATGTAAACCTGTAGTTTTGCGAGGTGTTCATTAATGAGTTGATAGGCTCTTTTGTGTGTGTGTGTGTGTGCGCGTGTGTGTGTGTGTGTGTGTGTGTGTGTGTTTTCGAATTTTCTAAGGTTAAGCGCGTAGGTTTTCAGTTAGTGCACAATTTTCACTGAGAAGCGTTCGTAGTTCCATTAGCGCGTGTCCTGTGCTGACGGATGTAAGCAGAAGGTTTATGACTGGGTTGCGCGTGTGTGTTTAGGTCGGCCGTGTTCTGACTTCTCTAGTGAGCGTGAATGGAACTAGTTGTTAGAAGACGCATTTTTAAAGGGTTCTGCGGAGTGCGTAAGTTACCCAAGTTTAGTAGTTCGTTTAAGTTACGTGTCCTGTATGGACTAGAGAAAGAAACGAGAGTAAGCGCGATAAAATGTTTGCGTACAATGCAAGTGCGCGTTATGAATAGGGACCACAAGGCTAGCGCGATTGTGATTAAGTACCTGTGGAGTTGACCAGACTGTTCAGTGGCAACAGCACGTGCGATGAGTACGCCGCTGCGGTTGGGTAAGAACAGGCTGTTCGTGAAATTAGGCTGCTTAAGTTATGTCTGGTTATTGGTGGTTGAGAGCCTTCGGTTTAGTTCTGCGTAAACCTTTGCTCTTGTGCAGAACGACAGTCAGATCTGGTTAAGCTCAGGCGGAACGTGAACTCTCGCTTTGACGACATAAAATTTTGGGGTCAAAATTTGGGGTTCCTAGTTGAGAGGCTTACATTGAAATTTGGATAGGAAGCCTGTTGGGTTAACAGCTGATTCCGGGTGTTTGCACACTGAGTGGTATTGTGTTGCCGGGATCGACTCTCCTGTGCCAGTTGTTGTGAGATGGTTGAAGGCATTCCAAGTGCGCAAGGGTTGCAGGGAGCAAAGCCACAGTCTTGCTCGCCAGCCCATCTCTTCCCGCGCAGCGGTTGTCAGCACTGGCCAGTCGAGATTTTCCGGGCCATGGAGGAGCTGTTAGGAATGGCCGGCCGAGGTGCCAACATGCAAGGTTTCTCAGCCAGCTGCAGCAGCAGGGTTGGAGTTTTCTAGGAACCGACCGTCTTTCTCCAGCCGGAAGGCACCACTAGGTGTACTATGTGAGGAGAACAATATGCTGCGTCAGCGACTTTCCATCGCGGGAAGGCCGAGATGAGTTCGACGAACCAGGCTTTGTTACTGAACTCGCCACCGCCGACGTGGTCTGCCGTGAGCGTGGGAGTTCCCGAGGTAAGTTATTTGGCGGCACCCTCCCACGCGCCTTTCAAGACGTAAGCCCCGAGTTCTGCGAAACCTGTCTCACCTCGGTGGGGCCAGTGAAACCAGTGCGTACGTGTGTGTGTGAGCCCTCCTCCTCCAAAAAGGCACGTCCACTACGTTGGCGTTGGACGCTACGAATTCGCGGTGAATTGCCTTTTCCCCTCACCTAGGGATCTAGGGAGGATGGAGTGTTTATAAGCAGCTGTTTGTCGGCTGCTAGAGTGTGCTCTGTGATCGCGAGCAGTGTGCTCGTGCTCGACAAGCAGTGTGTTTGGAGCTTCGTGCTCGCATGCTGTATGCTTCGTCTTGCATGCTGCATTTGGGAGCCACGCTAGACTGTCGAATGTATCCCCTGTTATAATGTAAATATCTGTAAATAAATCATGTACGCCTAGTTCCTCCCAAGTTCCTTCCTACGACCTCCAAATTCTATAACTGGATGCCAGCGGTGAGATCGTCCTCCAACCCCTACATCGGCAGTCGACAAAATCGCTACGCGTCGTCACGCTTCGCCATGTTCTCGACCGACGCTTTTGACGCTTTGGCACGTGCCAAAACTTGCCGACGCCTGCCAGTGGTTGGGGCTTTAGGCTCCCGTTCCTGCGTTGGTGTAACCGAGCAAACGAGCACAGCGAACGGTGAAGGAGAGAACACGGAGCGCAGCGGGGCGAGAAAAACGGCGATAGCGAACAGAGCGCCGAGAGGAAAGCGGAGGAGGAGGGTAGGGTAAACGCGTGAGAAGAAAAGCGTAGTGCCGCGCAAGACGGGCTCTGTGGCGAGGACTGTTACGAGATGGCGCCAGAGTAGCGCGCAGTCGTCCGTTCACCGATGGCATGCGAAGACCGCGTCCACCGATACCATACAGTTTATTTATTTATTTAAAAGTACTTTGCAGGCTCCAAAGGGGGCATTGAGTAAGGGGGCGCTGTTGAACAAATGACAAGAGAGAACCGTTACATGAGTGCTAAAATGTGAGAGCTAAAGATGTTTACAATGATAACGTGCTTGCAAAAACAATGTTAGAAATAAAAACGCTAAAGCAATACAAAGAGTCGTCAGGAAAGGAATGAAAAGTACAGTTCACTGTGACATTAAACGTGGCCTATCACTCGCGCAAAATAACGCGCTTAGCGCGAGCACATAAAACAAACAAAATTCAAACAAAGGAAGAGAGAGATACATGGCACATATGTGACACCTATTATAAGACATGACATATGTACAAATGAATATATTTGTTATGATGAAAATTGCTGGTTCAGTAGTTGTCTGCATTTATCATTGCTCATTTGTACGTCGTGCTGTTAGGAAGCAAAGCGCTGCATGAGTGGAGGTCTGTCTGCGGTGGCTGCTGTGAATCGCGTCCACGCATCACTCACACGCTGCCTCTCGCGATTTCCCGGTTAGCGAAGTAGTTGCGCCACACTTCGCTCCGTTTGCAATGTGAGCACGAGACAGATTGTCCCCGACAGCCAATATATCGCGAAATGAAAACACGTATATATTTGGCTTTAGCAAGTATCGTAATATTCGGGGAATGCTTTGCTCCTGAAAGAAACGGTACAACCTGGACCGAATCCGAAGGCGGTACAATATCTCGCAGCGTTTTCGTAGCGTTCTGCTAGGAGGAAATGACTGGCGAATGAAAGCCGACGCCGAACGCGGGGGTGGGGTTAAACACAGCGTTCCAAAGCCTTATCTGCCACGAGGCGGGAATGGGACAAACTGGCACGCTACCACTCGGGACGCAAGGAAGAAAGTAATTCATTCTTGCGGCCGGATGGAAGCTAGTGCGCGCACAAGGGCCCTAGCTCATCCCATGTGGGACGTGACGTATACCTACCTGTCCTTCGTGTCAAAGAAGTGCAATAAAGCCGACCGCTCTTATGACGAAGTACTTGGGGCTTCCGGAATCCTTCGTTATAGAAGTCACTTCATTGTAAATGTCGTGCAGCGGACAGCTCACACTAGAACATGGACAGAGTTATTCCTCTGTTGTTTCTTTCTAGAGGCCTTCGTTAGAGAGGGGCTCGACTGCAGTTGGGCGGCGGTATGCGAGAAGGCTGCGTACGGTCAGAACATCGCGCCATAGAGAAAGAAAAAGACTGTAAGAGCGGGCACTCCGAGAAGCCTTGCCTCAGGAACTACGTCACGGCTACGTAACGAACTAGTGCTCTCACCAAACGCCAGAGGACGCAGGCGCAAAAAAAGAAAATGTTGTAATGAATTCTGCTCAATCGCTTTACAAAATAATAATTATACGCCCAAATTTGGCGTGTTTCTTATGCATAAAAACAGCATTTATCCAAGACACCTACCGTGCTTTTCGTTCTTCATCCGTACTGCCATCAACACCCATCACCATTTGTCCATTGAGAAGAAATCAACGATTCGTGTACCAGCGGGAAGGTTTCGTGAACGTCGGCTGCGGCGGTGTTTTCATGTGTGAGACAGGTGAGTCCCGTTTTCAAGTAAAGCCTGGAGTAACTGACTTGTGAGAGCGATGAGGTTCGCTAAAAAAAAACCAGTTTGCGGCTCTATACGAGGCGGCTAGACGCGAACAATGCGAAAAGCACGCGCCCTCAAGAAACGCGTAGCGAGAGGGCTGTACCATGTACTTTCTTGCTACCCCCGCCGAGAACGGAATAATCTTTGTTGGTTACGTTGCGTGAAAATCATAACAACGCAAACCTGCCATTAACTTGCACCGGTTAACGGCTGTGCAATGCACTGAGACTCAGCTTGCCAGACGCCATCGAGACGCTGCGTCTCGGTTTGCGAGGGTAAACCGTTCTTGCCCAGCGCTGTTTGCGATAACCACGGTATCGGCGTTCCATTGAAATAGTTCGTGTAGGCGGATTAAAAACGATCTGCTGGACAACGCATAAGGTGAATATCATGAATTGCACATTTAAGGAAAATTCCGGTTTCGAGAAAATTGAATTCGTAACCCGCGTTTACATGATCGCCTGACGGTTGACGGTCCTTTCGTTGGCCCGTTCTAGAGGCTGCCGAACGCTGGAAAGAACATAAAAGACGCCACGGCGATTCAGACCGAAAACGGCGTTCCGGGGACGGGCGCTACCTAAATAAAGAAAAGCAGGACGTTAGGCACGTTGTATCCAAGCTTTGCTTGCTCGTTTCTCTTGCAGAGTAAGGGCTCCTGAACATTTTAATGATATTGCTTGCAAACAATGGCATGTGACATAAACAGCGAGCATATCTTATTGCGTTTTGTACTTCAGCGAGGTGTGTATCTACGGCGCACGGACGTACGCGAGTGTATACATGGAGTAAAGAAACTGAGGAGAGGAGCCCCTCCGCGCGCTAGGAGAAAAGTGTGGAGGAAATGACGTAGTGGGTTCTCCTTTGTTTTGCTGTTTTTTTATTTCTTTGCTGTAGTGGCCCCGCCTTTCGGGCCACAATGGCGGCTTTGTTATTGTTCTGTGCGCTCACACGTGTTACTCCGTAGATTTCGTACCGTGGCAGAGGCACCGTGCGGACAGGTTTGCGTTGGTCTCCGTGTTTTATTGCGCTGCGTTATCTGGACCGTGCTCTACCGGATGTTGCTGTGGCCAGGTGGGACAGGAGGAACTAAAGTTCGTGAAATGAACGCGCATGCAACGCTGTACGCAATGTACCGCGCCACGGCAATGGCTATGGACGAAGGAATATCCGAGGGAAATTTTGCTCTCTTTCGCGGAATCATGCTAACGTGCTAACGATTGCTTAGTATTGCTGCGGAGCGCGCGGGTCCGAGCAGCACGGTTGCGCGCAGCGCGACGTGGTTTCGCGAAAAATGTAAACAAGAGAGGAGAGCTGGCCCGATAGGCGGAGCAACGCCATGAGCAACGCCACCTTCCGGCTTCACTTTAGCTTCACAAAGAGTGACGTCAGGGCCTCTCCTTAGTTTCCTTCCTCCGTGGGTGTATACGTCCGTGCGGATTGTTTATACAGAGAAGTAGCGGTAGGGAAAAGTCACCAATGCCTACTGCATGTACTTATTGCGGCGGCCGTGTAGGGAAGTACTGCGCATTCTAGTAATTTTCGCTTCCTTTTCATTTTTTTTTCGTGGCGGAATACATTGCACAACGTATTGTCGCGTAGGCGTGGCCTGGCGCGCATTTGAACAAAGGCCTCGTATTTGGACGTTTCAAATGTATCTTTATCACACTTATGTGAACTGCTATTTTGCCTACCAATATACTCCTTATACTGAGTACGTACAGGGGTGGCCAAAAGTTCACAGGCCGCGATGCCATGGGATTACATAGGATGGCAGCCTGGGAACTTTTGAACACCTCTGTACGGGGTCTTAACATTTATCCTTGTAAGTCGATCCGAGTTATATGGGTCAGAGGTCAGGATGTGTCGGTGGTTTTATATTGTGCATCGGTTCGCTATTCATTCAAAGCGGTTTCCTGGTGCAGTTATGACGTGTACATATGTTTTTGGTAATTAACGAAGCGTGCACTTATTGACCTTTTCAGACCGTGCTGATGCCATGCCGTCCGGCGGTCCAAGCTACGGCAGCTACTGCTGTTTGTCGTGGTTCTTTGACAACGGCAGACCCCAGAAGAAGCCTATCTTGCCTTGGAATAAAAACATTGCGGAAACTCCGTCTCTTTGATACATATGAGCGATTGTGCCAAAACACAGAAGACAAGCGCGATGAATAAAGCCGTAGTGCATTATGATTATCTCTATTTCCATCTGTTATAACTTATTTGAAATAAAAATTGCGTCACGACCTCAATTCACACCAAATATTGAACAAGACAAAATAGTGAATCGCTAAATCAAAGCGACAAATAAAAGCGTTGCCATTTGGGTGACGAGAAGTGGTCTGAAATGACAAGCTTCCGCTACAGCCCAACGTCGGTTACGAGGAATAATCCAAATTTCGCGCCAGCGAAACCCAAACAGGAAGTGCAGGCCAGCTGCTCTCATCAACCGCCAGGCGCGCTAGGGTCGATTGGGTGTATGGGAGGCGCGCGTCTATTTGTCGTACAAAAATCCCTCACGTGACCTGATCCTAGGTGCCTAGGGACAGCATCGTTTAGGGATTTTTGAGAAGGCGCGATGCTGGCGCCGAGCGACGCCGTGGCGTGTTCGTCCTCGGCGTGATCAATCTCTGGACCGCGCATTGTTCAACATTGCTCACGTAATCGTGCGTGCGTTGCTTGTGTGTAGGTTCTGTGTTACTTGGCGGAAAGCCGTGAGTAGTGGCGGTGCGGCAATGCGGCTTTGGCCTCGATGAGCTCTGGCACTACAGAATCTGCGTTGTGTGACCCGTGCTTTCTTGAGAACCCGGCGGTGGTGACAATTGAAATATCGAAGTGGCCTAGCGCCTCGGCAGCGAAGTTCTGCGAATCGCGATGTGGCGTCGCCGTGTCCGACTTTGCTTAACGGACATCGAGGGATGTGCTGCTCGCTGCAAGGCATGTAAATGCAACTGCGTCGACCGCCCACTGTTCAGCGCTGAATGTGTGTTTGGGTTTGCGATGTGTGTGACTTAGGGTTTGCGCGTTCACAGACATGTGCTCCCGTCTTGGTCTCATTAGCGGCTGTCGCGGGATTGTGGTGTGCTAGCTCCTTGCCTAGTATGAAGTTTACTACGCTAACACACAGCATGTTCACGTTTTTCCGCGCTATATGTCATTTGCATGACGGCCGAGTTGAAAACGAGACATATAATGTTCTTTGCATTTGTGTGTTGTAAATTACTTTCTATTGTGGAAGTTCTGGGTGTCTTATTACGCAAGGAGTGCGAACGTAAACATAAACACATATGTGTGTCTGAAATTTTGAATTACCCATAATACCCTTTACGACTGATAAGTGGGCTACACGGCCTGTGTGAATGAGCTACCGTATGTTGCGACGCTCTTTCGTGTGGTAGAATGATGCATGGTGCGCGTTTATTTCTGTACTGTTGTAAAAACCATTTGTTTATTCACTCAATACAAATGTACGGCTTCTTCGCCGCAGTACAGCTTAGTTACGCGGTGAAGCATACTAGAAGTGGGAGGGGGCCGCTATCAGCCAGTATTAGTATGTCCTCTTAGTTGACCTGAGAGGCGGCGGGCGCGCGAGTGTATAATTTAAGAACTCTTATTATGTCCAGTGACAGTGGAGATCATTAACTGTAGCACCAAAGTAGTGGACCACTACCAGAACAAAGGCATGTAGTATGCCCATCTCAATTCTTGTGCTTATGCCAGTCTTATTTTTTACAGCAATAGCTGCTATGGGCTAACTCCCCTGGTTGTTCAGATGTCTACTGGTGTTGTCACTGGAATTCCTGAATTTCTTGCTAGAATATTGCAAATAAGGTTCTCATTGTGCTGCGAGAATTCAAACATACGATCAAAATAGTTGCAGTCCACAATTCTACATTTCAGCCACTCTGCTGAAGGTACAGTCGTGGTGAATACTGATCCCGGAGAGCGTGATCTAGCCAACAGGTGCCTAGATTGGATAACACCTGCTCAATGTCTGCATACTCTATATAGAGCTGGCATCCACACCTTCAAGCTCTTACACATCACCTTCCCACTTGTGAAGGCAGTCCTATGTTAAGTTTTCTTCTTGCATGTGATGACAATGATTGGGTGCATCTGCTTCATTAATCTTCTTCTAGTGCTTGGCTTCTCAGATTTACTGGATGGAGCTGTTGGTGTCTTGTTTTCCTCAAGCAAAGCGCGAGATATAGCAATGCGTAGCCCAAATATAGATTTGAGAAAACCAAAACGAATTCAGCAGTAAGAAGCTAAAGGGTTGTTTTGGTGTAGATCAGTGGCTAAGTCCGGATATGAAAGAGGAGGAAGAAAAGCCGAGTCTTTCCACTTCAACACTGAGGCACAACTCCCACAAATAAATAGGACTCTTACTTATTTTACTTTTTTAAGGAGATTACTGACTTTCATTGGCAAGTGTTCACTTCAGCAAACACTGCATGAAGTAAGCTTCCTGTGCATATTTCACCAGCTACTGCATCATTGTTTCACATTATGAGTGAAACTGCAATTTTCTTTATGCCACAACTTGCCCAATTTTGTGTTTTGCAGTGGGATGTTAGCAGTGCTAATAAGGCACCTAAATACTCAATAGTAATACAGAGAAAAAAAAGTAAGAAAGCAGTGGCTTTTTGTGCGTAGACTATGCATACACCTGGTGCTCTTATGGCCATTTTTTTCCCTATCCGCTCAGCCATTCTAAACAAGAAAAGTTTATACAAAGTTTATACACGATTAGTTTATACACAGACCACAACTAAACCACAGGTATCGTTGGTAAGCAAAGTATATTTATTCGGTGACATTTTCTGCAGCCCTGCTATTGAGCTTTCCTTCCTTCTTTTCAGCTGTGCAGGTTCATTAAGAAGTGATGATACAGTTTGACAATTTTAATCATTGAAAGACTTAGCGAAACCTTTTTCGGGTTGTTTTTTCTTGGTTTCAGACTCTGCACATTGCATTTTAAGGCGTGTTTCTTGTGTTTGTTGCTTTTTCTTTATGGGTAGGGCATGTCAACATTTTTTACACCATTTCAAGTATGTGGTGCCATAGACTGTTCTTAGATGAAGTCTTGTCCTTTCATTCTGTACAATATGATGTCGGTTTTTTGTGTCCAAGGCCGTTTTACAGCGTGATTGTAGCATTTTGCTAAGTTTTGCCTCTGTCACCCAAGCTTGAAAGATTGCTACCCACTGGTGGTGGCATGACACATGTCACGTTTCTTTTTCAATAAAAGGAAGTCTGTCACTTATCCTGTGCACTGGTTGCCTTTTGTCTCTTTGAATTGCAATTTGTTGCCTATGTTTGCTCTTTTGTTGCATTTCAGATTAGGAATGGCTATCATAATTGACATTTAACCATATTGCACACAATGTGGATGATATATAATTGCAATATATGGGCACCATAAATATAATAGAAGTTAATCATTCAAGAATAGCGCCTTTGCATGGTGGTGCAGCTATGAATTGTGGCTATAAGGTACCAGCACTGCAGATAGCACTGCTTGTGCAGAATATAGTGCAGCTCTACTACTTTCAAACATCATTGTTTTTATCTGCATTTGTATAGCTCCAGTTTCTGTGAACAACACACATCTGGTGGAAGGGTGGCTTGCACCTGCAGTTGGGTCCAATGAATAGCCAAATTTCTGCCCGTTTTCATGTTATTAGCATATTAGTAAAGGCAGTCGTTCTTATAGTAGCCTGTTTGCCCACTGTAGAAGCCGCTGCAGGGTGTCAGGATCTCATACACATCTTCAGCTTTGCAGGGGACACAGCATCTGGCACATAATTTGTCACAGGCCATGTATTCGGGGCAAGTTGAGTTCACTCACTAGCAAAGGGAGAACCAAGCTTGTCGGATATGAAGTAAACCGCCTGTATCCTCAGTGGCCTTCATTTCGTGTGACATATGTGGTTATAGCGACCCTTGTTTTAAGCACTTCTTGTCCAGCAGCGGTCGTTTGCTTTTGAAACACTCAGGATAGCTTTCAGCAAGCTGGACAGGAATAACATTGAAAAACCAGCAGATGTGAATTGTCACACTTATCATGCGAAGCTTCATACAGTATGATGAGGGCGTAAATAAATGAGGTTGTTCCTCAAGGCCTTGTAGCACATGTTACGAGTTTGGAGCAACATGATGTATAGCACTTTTTTGATCGCGTGCTATAGGTTTAGCAGGTGTGGCCATGGTTGAAGCGCAGTGCAAGGTCAAGAAAACAGATATCTATGAGCAGCACCCTGGTAAGGAGACTCTGGGAAAACTAGTGGGAAGCCTGTTGAACATCTGGTTGACTCACTTGCTGGCTCCACCAGGCAAAGTATTATAAAGAGAAGGAAGTCATCAACACATCAGAAGGTTTTTACATATAAACACTGTGCTAAGGTCATAACATGCCAACAAGTCTTAGTGCGCAGGCTATGCACGACCAACTACATATGCCTTCTGTTCGGACATTGCTCATTGTAACTAACAAGGATGGAGTGGACAAAAAAAGAACAGCAGCTCCATTAATTTAGTTTCACTGGTATCGACAATGTTTTGTGAGCGTACATTGCCATACTCCCCAATGCCTTCTTGGGTGACATCAGCAAAGACCAGCTTGAGGCAAGGGGTAATAGACGTCTTTACAAGCTAAAAATGCATGAATGCATGGAGAGCACATTGTGTCCAAAAAGTAGGCACTTCACAGGGGCACTGGAGAAGGAACAGGTTATTAACAGTGGGCAAAGACAAGCTACTAAACACCCAACACTGTTGCCATGTAACGACCTCTGAAACAATCCCTCTTAAAGAGGAAATCATCTTTGTGTATCCATAAAGAGGGCAGATGGGCAAAACCCCTTCAGTAATGTTGCCAGCTTCAAAAGCCTATTTTGCACATCCTGAATGCTTCCTTCTTAAGACTTTGCTGGGTGCAAGCATTCTACTGTCCAAAAGCTGTCATTGAGAGCCCTGTTGGTTTGGTGGCAATAAAGTTCAGAAGCAACTGCAACAAACCACCCGTCCTAGTTGGCCTGGATGCTCACGGTGCTTATGAAGCAGCACCATGAGGCAAGCAAGATGAATGGATGCCTCCAAGCCCTTGTTCGTTTATCACACTGTTCTGTTAGTAACAACCATGAGACTTGAAACCAACAAGCTCAAGCTCAGCACTCGCATGGTTACTGCGGAGGATGCACAAAAAGCACAAAAAGAGAAAACTCAAGGGAAAGGATAAAGCACCATTTAACACTTAGTATTGCTACAGCCCACCCCCTACTTTTATTTTGTCTGGTCGTGCTACATCTTTTTACTATACATAGGCATGAACTTAGGTGATGTTCCCAATCAGTGTCCAATATTTATATACGCTATGTGCTGGTTCAATGAGGTTCGAAACACTGCAATGGAAGCTTCAAGTAGAAAAGGTGCCTGGAAGAAAAAAAAAAGCTGTGCAGCAACCATTTTGGCAACATCTTGTCCCCTTAATACAAATTGTGCTTTCATATCAACTCGAGCCCTCCAGTTTAGAGTAAAGTACGAGTGCACTTATGAACAATGAATCAATTCTCAAAGAGCATGTGCAGTCCAGCCAAAAGCAAGGGCAAGAATCTGCATTGTGCTCCTGCATTGAAGGTGAATAACACGTACCATAATGGCGAATGTGCTTTAGTAAGCTTCATTGCAATATTAATTTGTAATGTACAAAGAATTGTCAATGAAGCTTACCACGAGCACAGATGCACTTGCAAATTATGTAACAATTGAAAGCAATGAGCACAGTGTAAACCTATGTGCCCTTTCCACTCTTACTATGCTTTAATGCACGATGCTTATTTACGCCCCTGTATTGCGGTGTAGCAAGCTACAAAAGAAACGTTGCATAATTAGGCTTTTTACGATTATCTTTCTCGCAATTCACTATTATTTCGCGGTGAAGCCTAAACAATGTACTGCGGTGAAGCATACTAAAAGTGAAAAGGGGCCACTGTCACTGGACATAATAAGACTTCTTTAATTATACACTCGCGCACCCGCCGCCTCTCAGGTCACATAAGTGGACATACTATGCTGGCTGATAGCGGCTCCCTCCCACTTTTAGTATGCTTCACCGCTTAACTAAAATGTACTGCGGCGAAGAAGCCGTACATTTGTATTGAGTGAGTAAACAAATGGTTTTTACAACAGTACAGAAATAAACGCGCACCATGCATCAGTCTACCACACGCAAGAGCGTCGCAACATACGGTAGCTGATTCACACAGGCCGTGTAGCCCACTTATCAGTCGTAAAGGGTATTATGGGTAATTCAAAATTTTACGCACATATGTGTTTATGTTTACGTTCGCACTCCTTGCGTAATAAGACTCCCAGAACTTCCACAATAGAAAGTAATTTACAACACACAAACGCGAAGAACACAGATATATGTCTGTTTTCAACTCGGCCGTCATGCAAATGACATATAGCGCGGAAAAACGTGAACATGCTGTGTGTTAGCGTCGTAAACTTCATACTAGGCAAGGAGCTAGCACACCACAGTCCCGCGACAGCCGCTAATGAGACCAAGACGGGAGCACATGTCTGTGAACGCGCAAACGGAGCCACTCTGCTCCTCCGCCACCCCCACTGCACGGTTGCACCACTCGTTTCAAGCACAGCACACCAAACACACATTCAGCGCTGAACAGTGGGCGGTCGACGCAGTTGCATTTACATGACTTGCAGCGAGCAGCACATGCCTCGATGTCCGTTAAGCAAAGTCGGACACGGCGACGCCACATCGCGGTTCGCAGAACTTCGCTGCCGAGGCGCTAGGCCACTTCGATATTTCAATTGTCACCACCGCCGGGTTCTCAAGAAAGCACGGGTCACACAACGCAGATTCTGTAGTGCCAGAACTCATCGAGGCCAAAGCCGCATTGCCGCACCGCCACTACTCACGGCTTTCCGCCAAGTAACACAGAACCTACACACAAGCAACGCACGCACGATTACGTGAGCAATGTTGAACAACGCGCGGTCCAGAGAACGATCACGCCGAGGACGAACACGCCACGGCGTCGCTCGGCGCCAGCATCGCGCCTTCTCAAAAATCCCTAAATGATGCTGTCCCTAGGCACCTAGGATCAGGTCACGTGAGGGATTTTTGTACGACAAATAGACGCACGCGTATGGGAGTGTCCACTCTTTACCTTTTTTTTTTCTTTCTCTATGATCGCGCTGCTGTGCGTGCGGCGTCAGAACTATGTGTGCAAGCCGAAAACAGGATCCACACACTGCTATTGGAGACGAATGGAATGGAATGGAAAAACTTTATTTCTCTATATCTCAGAGAGATTAGCGGTGGGCCGGTGTCTTCATGTTTTGAGTCCTGGCCGCTTCACAAGGTCGGCGCCCCTATTCCAGGGCACCGCTGAGTCTTGCTGCCTCGCAGGCGTGCTGCACAATTGCCCGTTGGGCTGTGAGCTCGCTGCTGGTGAGCAGACCCTCCCATTGTTCCGCACTTGGGTTATTTACTTTATGGAATGCGAAATTACGCTTGCATTCCCACGTGATGTGGTATAACGTGGGGGTTGTTCCGCACCACGGACATGTATCCCTGTACTGGGTAGGGAACATTTTGTGTAATGTGTGCAGGTTGAAGAAAGTACCTGCTTGCAGTCTTCGCCAGCTTACTGCCTCATGTTGTGTGAGCGATGTGTGGGGTGGGGGGTATTTAAGTCTCCTTCCTCTGTAGTAGTTAAGTATTTCTGCATACGTCGGCTCCACCGTTAAGGGGGCCTCTAGGGTTTCCGACTGCCCTGCTCGGTGCGTGAGTTCGCGAACTAGGCGGTCCACCCTTGAGTTGCCCTCTATCCCGGTGTGTGCCGGTATCGAGAAGATCCTATGTTTTATCTTTTTGTTAGGAGGCTCTGTTTTGAGGAGGATTCTCAGTGCTTCCTTACTAACTCTGCCTTGTGTGTAGTTCCTGCATGTTGCTTTGGAGTCCGTTAGAATTATCAGAGATTTGTTCCTGCGGTAACCATCAACCGCCGCTAGAGCTACGGCGACTTCCTCCCCCTCCGTTACCGTGCAGTTTCTCAGGGTCGCGCAGCTAATTGGTTCTCCCGTGTGGTTTACCACTGCTGCCGCGACTCTAAACATTCTAGTGTTGCGGTCCCATGGGTATACAGCCGCGTCTGTGTATACCGTGTTTTCTAGTGCGGCTAGGTTTCGTTCCACGAAATCTGCTCGTGCCTGCCTTCTGGCGGCGTGGAGATTCGGGTCCATGTTTCTCGGTAGGGGGCTAACCTCCAGTGTCTGGCGAACGCTGTCTGGGATGCTAGCAGCCCGATCCTCTATTCCGTCTGTGTTATGCCCTATTCTTTTTAGGAGCTTGCGGCCGGTGGCAGTCTGCTGGAGCCTGGCGATCTGTGCAATGAGCTGCGCTTCCGCGAGTTCTTCGAAAGTGTTGCTTAGGCCCATCTGTAACAGTTTATCGTTGGGCGTGTTTCTAGGCAGATGTAGCGCCGTCTTATACGCTTTCCTTAGTAGCGTTTCCGTCTGTTCTTTTTCGTGCTTGGTCATGTTGTGGTACGGGAGCGAGTGCGTGACTCTGCTGACCACTAGGCTTCTGACCAGCTTGATTGTGTC
This sequence comes from Dermacentor andersoni, assembly GCF_023375885.2. Lineage (NCBI taxonomy): Eukaryota > Metazoa > Arthropoda > Arachnida > Ixodida > Ixodidae > Dermacentor > Dermacentor andersoni. Next base: position 101,918,812 of record NC_092822.1, read on the forward strand.
TTCTTCTCTCATTCCGCTTCTTCTTTGAGATACCCTCGTTATCATTCGGCTTACTTGTTCTGTCGATTTTTTTAGTAAGCTGATTGTGTGGCTGCATTTCTTGCTTCCTTGAATCCACATGCCTAGGACGCGTATCATGCTCCTTTCAGGTATGTTTTGTCCGTCTAGTTTTACTATTAGTTCTTCCTTGGTGGGGTTTCTTCCCACTCTCAGGATTTCTGATTTTTCGGTGGAGCACGCCAGGCCCCTTGCTCTGACGTATTCTTCCACGCACTCGGCCGCTTCCTGCAATTTTTCTTGCTTATGCCCCAGGGAGCCTCGATTGACCCAGACCGTGATGTCGTCAGCATATATTGCATGCTGGATGCCATCAATCTTGCTGAGTCGTCGAGCCAGTCCGATCATTGCGATGTTGAAGAGTATTGGTGAGATCACGGAGCCCTGCGGCGTGCCTTTGCGTGGGGTGGTAAAGATGTCACTTCGCAGATCCCCCAATCCCACCGTTGCCGTGCGTTTTGTCAGAAAGGCCCTCACGTAGTCGTGGATTCTCTTGCCGCAGTTGGCGTTGTTCAGTCCTTCCATGATGGCTTCGTGGCTAACGTTGTCGAAGGCCCCTTTGATATCTAGGGCCATGATAACGTTTTCGCCTGCTCTGGGTGACGTGTTTATGACTTCTTCTTTTATCTGTAGCAGGACGTCCTGTGTTGACAGGTTCGCCCGGAAGCCAAACATGCTGTGCGGGTATAGCTCCTTGTCCTCCAGGTGGTGTTGGATTCTTCTGGTGACTATCCTTTCGTAGAGTTTACCGAGGCACGAGGTGAGGGAGATGGGCCTCAGGTTTTCAATCTGAAGCTTTTTGCCGGGTTTAGGTATCATCACCACGACAGCGTGCTTCCATTCCTTCGGTATCGTGCCCTCTGCCCACAGTGTGTTGAGGTATGCTGTGAGCTGATCTATCGCCTCGTCGCTAAGGTTGCGTATTAGGGAGTTTCTGATCTTGTCGGCGCCCGCGGCTGTGTTTTTGGTTGTCGCTCTAATTGCCGCGTAAACTTCCTCTCTTGTAATCGGTCTGTCCATGTGGGGGTTCTCTGTCCCCAGATACTCCCCGTCGTAGCCTTTGGGATTGTCTTTGCCGTAACATTTTACACGCACTGCCTCCAATAGTTCCTCGTCGGAGCCTTCGTGCTGATGGACCAGTTTCTGGATTGCTTTGCCGCTTTCTGTTTTCGTTTTGGTTGGGTTCATGAGGGCTTTTAGTATGCGCCACGTCTTGGCTGTGCTAAGCGTGCCGTTCAGTGAGCTGCAGAACTGCTGCCACCCTTGCCTGGCTAGCTGTGTTGCGTACTCTTCTGCCTTCTTAGTGATCTCTGCTATCTTCTTCTTGAGTTTCCTGTTTAGCTTTTGTCTTTTCCAGCGTTTTGTGAGCCCGCGTCTCGCCTCCCATAGCCCGAGTAGCCGCCGGTCTACCTCCGGTGCTTCTTCTGTTCTATGTATTTCGAATAATCCACCCACAAGCCTATTTGTTATCCCTCATAACCACAGCAGCGGCTCTGCAACACTTGCAGTATTCTGACAAATAACTCATCATTGTATGAGTAGCGACAAAATCAAAGCAGTCTTCGCAAATCACTTTGGTAGCAGCGAAAACCTCTTAACTAACCATCGTATGCAAAGCCCTTAAAGAGCACAAACGCGATGTTCAAGGCCATATTTGGCAAGAACGCGCTTTTTGAGAGCCGAAAAAACCACAACGTCGACGCCGACCCTCATTACAAGAACAAACGCATTACGGGAATGTCACCGTTTAGGTGTGATAGTGGGATACTTTCAGTGACCCAAATTGACGCCAAAGAAGGTTTATTGAACAACGGCAGATGCCCGTTGACCCTGGGCACGGAGCAAGAAACATTTAGGAGTGGAAACTCAACTGTTTGCGGCGACCAGAAAAGGTCACAAGCCCGCGGAGCCACTATCGTGCTGGCGGTACCTGGCGGCCGAGAAAGAAATTACCGCCGGTTCGGTTGCCAAGCCAACCAGTCGCGCGTATTGCTTGCATTCGGCCCCCGCGCGCCTTGAGCAAGGCAGTCACGCGCGCTTCTTCAGCGCTGCCAGCCTGGACAGCGATCGGTGCTACGCCTCAACCATTTGAACACAGTCAAAAATAAAACGCATTCTTTTCGGTGACCGCTAAAATTAGGTACCAGTAGTTTGCGGTTGTACGCGGCCCTGTTTTTTCACCCACGCGATGACATTGACTGGATTGCTGTAAGCGCTGCTGGCATTCGTTGCAGGCAAACATGCCTTCGATTTCTTTGAACATATGACCAGGCTGATTTTCGTCAAGCTCATGGGCCTGGTACACTCTGTGAACATCGCTGACGTTCACCGCCGTTGATGTTCCTGGCTTGTCGTATATGCTCATTCTTGATCATTTAATGGTAGCATGACTGATATTTGATGACGCTTCCCGGTGAGTCCGCTTCTTTTTCGGGGATGTCAAAGATGCTGGGGACGGAAGAAAGATGCATGGAAAAGCTTCTGGCCGCAGTCCAGGTTTTTTTTCGGGTGGTCCAGGATTACCTTGTCTCTAAACTCGCCGTAGTATTTATCCCGTCTCATCATGTTGCTCGTGAAGTGCTTCTCACAGACGTAATCTCTCCATGTGAGCTGGCGGCCGTCCCCAGCAATTGCCGCAGCCCTTGGTTGCAGACTTTCAAGGCTTTTCGGAACTTTGATTATGCTCACCTTTTCCCTCCAAGAGTTGTACTCGGTTTGGCCTTTTTCAACGAAACACTTGCGTCCCATCTTACGCTAGCGAATTCCGAAGAAGGGCATTTGCGCGCAGCAGCGCTGTTAGTATTACGGTCTTCTAAAAGACACCGACAAGAACTGTTGGTGTTTGACTTGTAAGGGCGCACAAACACAACGTTTCAGCGTGCCCGCTGAAGCAAACGTCCGTGTCGTCTGCTTGCCGCCTGGTCTGCGCGGAAGACGCGGGTTCCGCCGAAGAGAGCGCGCCCGAGCTGTTCGTCCGGGCGTCTGTTCTTTTTTTTTTTTTTCGCGACGGCTTGCATGACGCGCCGCAAGGCGCCGCTACTGCATGCGCCCCCGTCTGAGTATGCTATTTTTGTGACTTTATCTGGTGGCCCGCGCGCGCCCTCGCTGACGGGAGTTTCCACTCCTACATATTCTTCCTCCGTGACCCTGGGGCACATACCCAGTGGCACACACCCAATGTCCCAATGGATACACACATACTCAGTGGTATGTATGTTGTACATTTTCCGTTCATCGCCGGTGATCTTTTTTGCTCTTCCTCTATTTAGATGATTAAGTACGCGACAATCTTAACGTGCACAGGATATGATTCCTGGAATATAAATGCTGGTGTTCGGCGTCTTAGCTTACCGCGGCGAGCTCTGTTGGCGGGGCGCATTTGAATCGTAATTTGCATTAATTTTTTTTTACTTTATCTGTTACCTGGAGCCATAAATGTGACCTGCATGCCTCGTACGAATGGCGACCTTTTTCTCTCAAGCAGACACAAGAAAATGCGTTTTCCGGTACGTCAGGCCTTAGGACCCCAGTGCAATTTCGCTGGAAGCACCATGAGCGCCTTCGTCCCGTCCTCTGCTTCAGATGTCAATGCTCTGAGTTCTGCCGTTTGCGGCGCTGTTCGCCAGCCCGTCGCTTACGGGCCGCTGGTGCCTCACGACGGCCGCCGGGTGTAGATGTTATCGGTGGACGCGCTCACCGCATGCCTTATCGATGGCTCCATCGATGGACAGACGACGCGTGCTGCTCTGGTGCCACCTTGTCGCCATCGTCGCCGCAGAACACGTCTTGGGCAGCACTACGCTTTTCTTCTGACGTTTTCGCCATACCTCTCCTCCGCTTTCCGCCTCACGGTGCTGCTGCGCCCTTTCCCTCCGCTTTCCTCCTCGCGCTCTCTTCGGTGTCGCAGCCTTTCATCCCCCGCTGCGCTCTTTCGCTCTTTCATCCTTCGCTGTGCTCGTTTGCTCGGTTACGCCCAAGGGATGCCGACGCTGACGCTCAACGCACGAGTGGGTGCCTGAGTTGCGCTCTGAAAGGAGCGGGTGTGGCGAACGCATGCAGATGGTGAGACATCAGGTGGCGTAACGCACGCGCGGAAGGTGTCTTAATCACCGGTGACGTCAAGCCGTGCGCGCGGATGTGGAGCGAATGCGGCTCGGCGCTTCCCTTCTCTGCTCTTAGCGAAATCGGCATCAGTTCTTGGAAACTGAGGGAAGTAAGTAAAGAATGCTATGGCTTCAAAATATATTTCTGTGCCCTTTCTGGTTAAGCTGTGCACAACAGTATGGCGCCACCAACGCAGCTCCTCAAGCCTACTTCTCATGCAACACGACAACGCTCGTAGCGACATCTCATGACGTTTTGCCCAACCCCAACGCGTTAGAAATGATTTGCTTATGTCGATGTTCTCGTCGAAGTAAAATAAATAAGCGGACTTCATGCTAATCAGCGAGTGTGTTAGCGCGCATGTCACCGCGGACTCTGTGCACCAGAAGCTAACTACAATGTGGTTGACCACTGCAATAATAGCGTTGTGTCCTTTATGGTTAAACTCTGCGCCAGACGACGACGTCATCAGTGCGACCGTATACGCAAACATTTTTTGTAACATAGCATTTCGTAAACTACAGGAGGTTTACAATAAGGCTAAACATCTCGACTTCTGAAACTTCCTCATGAAATCATCATTCCGACGATGCAGCCTTGTACGGCGCAAGGCTGCGCTCCGCTCGACGGCTCCTCCGTTGCTGCGCCAGCTCATAGCTCCTCCGAGCTGCGAGCCGAGAACTTCTCCCTCAACGCAACGCGGCAACAACAAAAGGGAGGGCAAGGAGAAAGAGAAATAGAGTTGAGAAGGCGGCAGAAGAATAGGAGAGAGCGCACGCGGGTGTATGAAAAATGAGAGGGTGGAAATGAAAATCGAGAGACCAAAAAGAAGGAGCCGGCGGACGCGGCGGCTGCTTCGCGAGCCGGTGGTCCAGGCCGTCGTGGCGCTGCCAAAGGCCGCGGCGAGGAGGAAAGAGACGACGCTAGCCGCCGCGTCGGCAGGCGTTGTTGGGGGCAGGTGTGGAGAGAGGGAGGGGGGCAAGGAGGCGAATAAAGGCGCCGCGCTGTTTCGGCGCGCACACGGGCCGCGCTTCGCGGTGTTGATTTCTCTCCACCTCTGCTCACTTGGCGCGCATCATGCTTCGTTGCCGGATTGAAGAAGAAGCGCTTGTGCGCGCTTTCCTCTGCCTTGCGAGGGCGGACAGGCGCCCTTTATGTCAGCTGGCAGACTAGGAGGAGGGAAGCTTCCCTTGCTCTGCTTTCTTGGGTTTTATCAACTTCTCTGCTTTCTTCTTTTTTTTTATTCTTCTGCCTACGGCGATATCTTGCCCGGGAGGCCGAGAATGCGTTCATCTTTCTTGCCGAGCTCAGTTGTCTCATTGGTGGACACACTTTTTGCGTGAACAATACCGCGTTTACGCGTTTCTAGTTCGATTCCCGCACACACTGACCCTTCCACTTAACATTCCATTTCTTTCTTTGTTCGACAATACATGAATGTCGCGATGCAAGAAACTACTGCAGTTTCAACACTACCGGAAAAAATTCACTACACACCACCCCCGCTGAGAACTAGAATAAGCATAAGCGGGGGTGACTGGTAATGTTCGAAATTTCGTATACGGATCGATCCACTGCTTCTGTGCGAAATCGAAGTAGTTAACTGGGATAATCGGTTTTCAAATTCGCTGTACTTGACCAGGGTCGCATATATGGCATTAGTAAAGCGAGCCCAATAAGGGGGGGGGGAGAAAAAAAATCAGGATGCTGGGCTGCGCAGTGAGCACTTCGAACCCAACGAGAGAAAGGTGTTTGCTGTGCCGTGTTTCTTTCGCAAATGAAGAGTAATCTGCTGGAGAAGGCGCTCTTGAGGCAAAGATGGGGGCACCTTGTTGGACCTGCGACAAAGGTGGACTGTTGGAGGAGTCCGTTAACACACATTCGGATTACAGCGCAAGAAAGAACGCGAAGACAAAGAGGAATGGAACACAGGACACGAAAAAATTATTGCAATGTTTAACGTAACAAAAAAAAAAAAACTTTCTTGCCCAACAAAGTACCCAGTAATCAGCCAGCTCTGTTATACACTGCTAGTTTTGACAGTTTTGTTGTCCGTAGATTTGTCAGCAAACTTATTTACGTTTGTGGATTACGGGGTTACCGGGGCTGTCGACGGCAATAAGAAAGGTAGCAGCAACATCTTGCGGCGTGTTATCGACCTACAATGTGTTTGACAATTTTGTTGGGTAGCGTCAGTCTTCTCGTCGATAAAAAAATCATAAGAGTGATGCACGTTAACAATTATGTCGCTACCAACGCTTTACGCAAGCAGTGAAGTAGAATATTTAGGTCGCTGCAGCAATTGGCGGGAGTATGACGCATAATTGCGGAAAGGGACCCTCCATTCCATTCCAGATCGTGAAGATCCACAGAATTCCACTTCTTTCAAGCCATCGAAATGACGAGTCTTACCATTCCTACGCCTGGAGTGACTCAGCTGACCCATTCCACTCTAGCGATTCCAGTAAATGAAACGATTTTTCCGATATTTGTTTACTGCTACCGCACCCCCTCCCCCCCCCCCTCCTTGTGTGCCTTAGAACTTAGTAGATATTTTTAAAATAATAAATACGATACCAATAAAGGGAGTTTTAGCTTCTCCGTAAACTTGTTGCCGTTTACGGATTACCGGAGCCGTGCGTGGCAGATGATGATGATGATTTACTGACATCCCCTTTGAAACGAGGTGGCGACAAATAGTCACCTAGCCTGCTTCAGTCAATCAGGTATGGTATGCATGCTTTTCATTCAAGCATTCTTCTAATTCATGTCACTAATACTTTCTCTCTTACTCAAAACTTCTCTATCTACCTTGTACCGGTACCTATGCCGGTACATGATCCGGCGGTATCAATTTATTATTTGCCTTTTTTTTTGCACCAATACTCTAAACGTCTCTTGCTTATCTCGACTGCTGACCGGTTGATGCTCGCGTCTACTTTAAGTCTAAGCGCTTCTGCAAGGTTTACGTTGCGTACTGGTCTCGCTAGGTGGATCCCTTCGCATTCCATTAGGATGCGCCCAGGGGTCTGTGGATTTTTTCTGCAGCATACACATGCCTCATATAATTGCGAGTATTTGCTGTGTTACGTTTTTGCCCCTAGACAACCGGCTCGAGCCTCAAATAGCAAGGTACTGCCCTTTGTGTTATCGTACGTATTTTGCATTCTAATTTCTTTCTTCTCATTCGTGTAAACGCCCACGGTCCTGTTTGTTTCCATTCTGTGCATCCAATTAACCGTCAGTGTTTCTCTCGCTTTCTTCCTGATGCATGCTGGTTGCCTATTTACACTTTCAATTACCCCGTGCTTGGTTGCCAACGTTCTTGACTTCCTCCATTTTGTGTACACGCTTTTCAAGTACAGATACTTGTGCACTTTGGCTGCCAATTTATTTTCATCCGCGCTCCTGACTCTCCCTTCAAAACTTATTTCGCTCTGTTCCTCTCTGGCTTCAAAAGAGGCCCAACCCATGTCACCCTGCACTTCCTCATTACTGCTTTCACCGTGGGCCCGCAAAGCACACCGGCCTACTGAACTGTGGTTAACTTCCAACTCTGACAAGATATCCGAATTTACGCACAGAATGGCTTTTGCGAACGTTAGTGCCTGTCCACCGTGACTCCTGTCCAGATTCCACGGGCCACTTCATATTTATTGTGGCCCCAACATGCCCTATGTTTCGTTTTTGCTGCATTCCGCTTCCCTTTTATTTTCAGGTTATCTCGGTGGGTGCTTGAGTATAAGTCTTTCCTTCGTTTATGTATACGCCGAGGTATTTATATTGCTTCACTATGGATATGGCTTGCTGTTAAATCGACACCACGTATATAGTTACTCGTCTCTTCATTAAAGGTTATAATTCCGGATTTCTCATTGCTAATTTAGAGCATAGATTTGTCGCTGCGTCGCCACACATTTTGGCCAGTGTCTGTAAACCTCTTGCATTGTCCGCTATTACCAATATGTCATCCTCATAGATCAGTGCGGGGACCTCCTGTTGCACCATTTGTCCATTACGCGTGTATGATGAATCAAATCCTAATTGAGCGTTTTCCAGTTGACTTTCTATGCGCTTCACATAAAGCGTGAACAACAGTGGTGACGGAGGGCATACTTGCTTCGGTCTTTGGTGAATTTACACCACTTCATTACTATTTCAGTCTTCCGATAAAATTTTTACTCGGTTGTCTCTATATATCTCCCTCAGCAGCTGCCCGAAATTGTTATGTATGCCTTCGTGCTTGAGAATATACCATAACTCCCTGGCTACGTTGTCGTAGGGCAACTCCAGCAATTTTGCGATGTGCGCTGATAATAATAAAATTTTGATTATACCTTATCTTTAGCACTCTGATTGTATGTACCAAACGATATAGCTGCAAGTCAAAAATGAATTTTAAAGATTGGTTGTGTTCCCGACTCATAACTTTTTACTGGTCACCCTGTGCTTGTGACGTCAGAGACTACACCACCACTGTCGCTGAAACCGTCGCCTAAATCGCCGCTGTCTAGTTCGGAAACTCTGTGAAATCTCCTTGTGTCGTCAGGAGACATCATCAGCTTCGCTTCTTTGGTTCGATTTTCTTAGAAGTTCATCAATAATTTTGAATAACCAGTAAACGAGATACCGCAACCGAAACGGGAGTAGTTGCTTCGCGTGACGTCAGATCCTACACTACCATAATGTAAGCACGCAGAACGCGTGCTAAACACGCGAAGCAATTGGCATTCGCGGTCCTGCTCTTTCGCTACTAAAGAGCTACTTATATAACCGGGTTCAAGTTGTTTCTGTTTCCTGTGCTTATTCTCGACAGCGAAATACTAACATCGGTGTGCCTCAGGGCTCCATCCTGGGGCCACTCCTGTTTTTAGTTTATATTTATGATTTACCTAATTGTCTTTCTTCGACAAAATGCATTCTGTACGCTGATGATACCACAATATTCACTTTTCATAAAGATATCTCATCTCTCGTTAATAAACTAAACGCTGACTTAGAAAACATTCTAAGGTGGTGTAATGTTAACATGTTATCTGTTAATGGAACTAACACTAAATTTGTTGTATTCTCTTCACATAAGCGAAACATAGCTTCCATTCCACCTGTCAGTCTTGGTCCTCACTGCCTTCATCCAAGTTCATGTTCATCTTTCCTTGGCGTTCTACTAGATTGTAATCTGAAATATCACAATCATATTGCTCACATAAAAAATAAAATAGCTTATGGTATACGCATCTTAATTAAAGCACGCCCTTACTTCACACGTACCACATTGCTCTCACTTTACCACTCTTTCGTCCACTCTCGCATTACTTATGATAGCATATGTTGGGGAAATACCTATAATACTCATATTACGTCTTTACAAGCAATTCAGAACCGAGCCATCAGAATAATTACCTATAGTTCACGCTTTTCTAATGCCACTTCCTTACTAAACGAGAATAACATCCTTGCTATTTCTGGGCTCACTAAATACAGCCTAGGTATTTTTTTTCTACAGATTTCTAAATAATGACCTACCATCGATCACATTTTCACCATCTAACCTGACAACTAATAGTAACACCAGATCCGCGTTGAATAACAATTTTCTTTTACCACAAATCCGCACTTAACTACGGTAAAAAAGAACCGTGGAATTCACTTCCATATCAGTATGGAACACTCTTCCTCTCATTATGAAAAATAGAACATCTTTACACCAATTCAAAAGGGAACTCAAATTGCATTTACTATTGACAAACTAATGAGAAAATTTACTGTAACCGTTTTCTTTCGTTCTTTATTGCTTTTTTGCTTTTTCGTTTATTTTTGTTCTTGTAAATGAACTACTGGTATTTTCTTCACATGTAATTATTTATGTTACCGTGAGATAAGCTAAACCTTGTTATTATTTGTAATGAATTCTGTATTTTGCTCTGTTAACGTTCATTTACTGTTGCTTGTATAATACCTTATTATATGCTACTGTTGCTTCGAGATGTCAATTATCATAACTATTCTTGTACAGGAGGTCCCGATATTGTCTTTGACTATGGGACCTCCTCCTGCATACTAAATGCTTGTAATTTGACCCAACTTCTAACAATAAATTCTGATTCTGATTCTGATTCCTTACACTCAAGCTCATCGATTCAGGCGAATATGCTCAAAGATCGTGCGCAAATTGCTATCATTCTGCGAACGTCTGCGCAACCGCTTTGCCCGTCAAAATTACCCGCCGTCAGCCAATAGAGAAGAGATGCAATAGAGAAGGCCAAGAGAGGATGCCTATAAAAAACACAGCACTTGCTCACCCGATGTACAGACTAACCTCGTTTACTAATTCGTCTTCGACACCCAACATAAACGCAATCCTCCGAAAACAGCCCAATATGTTACGGCAGAGTGACAAAATGCGGAAAATTCTCCCAGAACCTCCTCTACATTCCATATTCTGGATTTTAAAACCACTACGACAGAGAAGCTTGCGAGTGATACGTAATCCATAAATTCAACATGTGTTCGGGGGGCATCAATGGAAACAATGGAAGCCTCGAATTTATCTGTGGATAATGTAGCCATCATCCAGCCACATATGTTCACATATAGGCTACACGCATAGCATAAACGCATATTCAGATCACCAAAAAAATTCTGTTTTTATTTTTCTAAAATGCTTTTAATATATTAGTTTAATACTATGGTATATTATATAGGTATGTTAAGGTTAACATTCGGCCCTGGATTTCCTTCCTGAAGCAGGAAGCCACACACACACAACACACACACACACACACACACACAACACACAACACACAACACACACACACACACACACACACACACACACACACACACACACACACACGCACGCACGCGCACACACGCACACACGCACGCACGCACGCACGCACTGAGAGTCCCACGTAACTTGTGCCAAAATCTAAAAATATGCGAGTGCCGAGTAGCTAGACAGAACACCGGTAATATCGCTTGCCATCGGTTGAAGTAAGTCAGACTAATTTTGTATTTTGCCTAATTACGTAATTAGTTAATATTAATGAATCAACTTCTGAAATATGATCAGAGAAATACCAATCAGAGAAGTGTAGGCCATCATGAAAAAATTCCCCGATCAATATTTCTCTTCCTCTATACGTGCAATATAAAAGTTTTTTCCAACCCTGAAAGAAGCCCACCAAATCCCACGAAATTTTTTATGTTTTGCGGACTTTCCTTAATGCAGGTTTAACGGAGCTTCCTTTTAAGGGGCACTGAAGATAAAAACTGAATCAGTTGCGACTGATAAAACATTCTTTGAATACTATATTGTTATTTTCGAAATATTCCGTTGATTATAACAAGAGAAAGATAAATATCAAAGTCTCAGTTTTTCAATTTCGCGCCTAAACGACAACGCCTGGACGGCAATGTGATGTCAATGATTTCAAAGCATTTTTTTTTCGCATTTGGCTTGCGTTGGCTTAGTAAAGGTTCCCAAAAGCAGCACTGCTTAATTTTTGGCTCCTTCAGAACACAAAATATTTGATGCTTACAGCTAAAGAATTAACTGGGCCCTTGAACACGCCGTCAAAATCAATGACGTCAGGCCAAGCTGGTGCAGAAACTTCAAGGAGGCGTCGCCACCTGTCTTTAGTTCTGGCGTTTTTTTCTTCTGGGTCACCAAGTGTCCTCTCGTGTTATAGGAGTGGTGTTCCTGGTATTTTGTAAGGGTAAGGTACTGACACAGAAAAAATTATTTTGCTACTTATTGTCCCTTTACCGCAGCTTTCCTTAACGCCGCTTTAACGCAATCGGATTTACCCTGATGCTTATATCCGACAAAAAAAATCGTTTCAGGGATTCTTCCTTTATAAAAGGGGTGGGCCCATGTGCGGGAAAGTGCGGTACGCATCTGCGAATTCTCACTCGTGTCGTCGCTTGACGAGAAAAAGAGAGCCCGCGTTCTTTTCCGCGAGAGCAGCGCGAAAACCGAAACCGCGAGCTCAGCGCCCCCTTTTAGAGCGGCGCGCCTTTCTGTTGCAGACGAAAACGAGTAAATCTCGCGCGCAGAAGTCACTTTCGTGGCGGCAGCAGACGACACGCGCACAAAGGCCAGTCGTAAATAATGTCCCGCGGTGTCCTTAGTTATTCCTCCTTTCCTTTAGCTTCTTTTTCTTTCTTGGGCGCCTCATTCTGCCTGCTAAGAAGAGAAATCAAGAGGGTTGAGAAAGATATGGAGGCATCTTTACATTCTGCGCGTATAACTCTTCCTTCTCCCTTTCTTCCGAGTGCGTGCCACTCGAAAAACCACGCTGGCCGCAGCAAAAGAACAGTGTCGTTCATTGCTGAAGAAGGAGGAGGAGGAGAAGAGAAAGCCAGCTTTGTCAGGTTGCTTGCTTTTGACACTGCGAAAGACTCATCGCCGATTGGGAGCCCGCGCCGCTCCTCAGACAGATAGTTCCCGACTGTATTTGTTGAACGTGCGCTTTCTTTTTTTAAATGGTAACTCATGATGTCAAAGGATAATGTAACAAGCGCAGCGACGATAAATGTGGCAATTTTGCATACCTCCTTCTGTTTTCATAAGACGTCGGAAATATTTATTTATTTATTTATTTTGTGGGTTATAAGTGGATTATACGTTTTTTACCAGAACTTATAAAAAATTGCGGCAACGTATACGACTAAAACAGGTGACAGAAAGATCATATATACGACAGATTGTTATCAAACGGCAAGATATATAGAACGAGTAAAAGTGCGCAACCAATCACGAAACGTAAAAAAAAAAGAAGAGGGAGAGAAACGGAGAGTAAAAAACAGAGACGCAGTCAAGCAGCACAGTTAACTTAACATAAAGAAACGTGGCCAAAGGTGGGCTGAATGCCAATTCCCTACCATTTTTTCTACCTTCATGTTGTTTGTCACATTTTCCCGTAGTTTGTGTTGTTTTTGGTTCTTGCGTGGTGCGGACGAGTCCTACTTGCAATGCATAGTGGTGAATTGCCACACGGCTAACGTTATATATTTGCTTTAGCAGCACCTATTGAACCCGCTCGTTAGTTATTGCAGCGATAATCTAACTGGTAGCCTTTTCATTTTGATGTAATTTTTGGGGGGCTTTGTAATTTACCAATGTTGTGCGTCCCGAACTTAGCTGTCCAAAAGTGATATCGGCCATCTACGACACCGAAAGCTTCCACACATTTAACTTAAGTATGCTTTCAGAGGTGAAAAAAAAATCAAGAATGAAAAAGTACGTAAAGCTTGCGCCGTTAAATCTGTCTGGACGACTTGAAACCTTGTACATATAGCTTTAGCTTAAGCCTAACACAAATTCTAGCATCTTCAGTTGGACGTCGAACAAAATAACGCCTTTAGCGTGACATAGCAGGTTTTAGTGCAAGTGCGATAAAGTACATTGCGCAAGAAGTCTTCCGTCCTTGCAAGGGGAACTGCGATGTACTTTATATCACTGTTTGTCGTCTTCACCTTGCAGCAGGGACTTCTAGGCTTAAAGGGAGCCTAAATGAGAACATTGAGATCAGCTTAAAATGATACAGTAGTATTTCTGAAATCTTTTTTCGTTAATTTGACGGTAAGAAGTTGTTTAGAAGAAGGTAAAGCGAAAATGAAAGTTTAATGCTTTGAATTTCTCATTCAAACTCCGGCGCTGTTACGTCAATGAGAGGTAATGGTTTTTGAAGTATTATTCACATTTGGGCTATTTGAGCCGTTGCGGCCGAGTAAAAGTTTGTGAAACTTATTAAACGAACTCTTTGGTTCCTTTAGAATACGATGGAATCAATTTTTATCCACAAATTAGAAATAACTAGGCCCAAGCAGACGCTGTCGAAATTCATGACGGTGATCACGGCAAGAGGGTGCGGTAAAATTAAGGCGGCGTCACCACCTGTTCCCTTGCTTTTGCACCTGTTCTGAATTGCCAAGCGTCTTCTCTCGGTAAGAATGTCTTTCTTTCTTTTGGTACTGTGGAAGCGAAATTTACTAATGCAGAATAATTTATTTTCGTCTTAACTGTTCGTCCAATGTTTCCACACACAAAAAAGCATTGATACGTAAATCGAAAATGCAGACAGTATACAGTCGTGACTGTTTTCAGTTGCAAATAAGCAGAACAACGTAACTTTGTGCGCAAGGTATACGTGCAAGTGTGCGGTTGACACTCACTCACTCACTCACTCACTCACTCACTCACTCACTCACTCACTCACTCACTCACTCACTCACTCACTCACTCACTCACTCACTCACTCACTCACTCACTCACTCACTCACTCACTCACTCACTCACTCACTCACTCACTCACTCACTCACTCACTCAGAGATGGTGATTGTTGTTGTTTTCCTCGTTTCCCTTTCCCTGCACTTGTATTCGTGAGATGCCTAGCTACATTTCTTGCCCCTTTAGAAGCACGGCTGCTGTTTTAATTTCACCATTATTCTTTTTTGCTGTTGTCGCTTTATTCGTGACAAGGCCACCGCGGCAGACCCGCGCACTGCTCCTGACGCGTTTGTTCCGCAGACGGCACAATCTCCCGGCGTCGTCTGCTCCGCGCCGCGAACGCAACAGGGCGTCGGCGGCAACGCCCGACGTGACGAACGGAACGAGGACCGGTCGCAGAATCCCCCACAGCCCTCGTTGGCGGACATTCGCTACTCGTGGACTCAACGCAGGCGCGGGCGCACGGGCAAACAACACGAGTCCTAATCATCAGCTGCTTATCCGGAAGCAAATGCATGGCCCAGGAAGTCATGTCCTGTGTTGCATGATCCGTGGCGCATCAACTGTTTCTCGAGTGGGCGAGGGGGGTGGGGTGCAAGCCGCAAACCATCTGACCTCTCTCTCTCTCTCTCTCTCTCTCTCTCTCTCTCTCTCTATATATATATATATATATATATATATATATATATATATATCTATACATTATATATATATATATATATATATATATATATATATATATATATATATATATATATATATATATATATATATATATATATATAATGTGACGCTCTTAGGTGCATAGTGGGTTAGTGGGTTCACGAATGTGACGCGCTTAGGTGCATAGTGGGTTCACGCCTCAACAAACAGTATGCGGGGGCACCGAAGGGTAGTGAACGAGGACGACGACGTGTGGCTGGCTGGCTGAATCTCGACAGGCGCTCAGTTGGACCTTTGCGGCACTACATGGAACCACGCTCGTTCGCGGGAAAAGTGGGCGAAGACGTCGACGAGTGGCTGATGCACTACGCAAGGGTGAGCCGCTACAACCGTTGGGATTCTGTCACTCAGCTTGAATATCTTGCACTCTTTCTGAGTGAGACAGCGCTGATGTGGTATGAAAACCACGAAGACTCCCTAACAACGTGGGAGCACTTTGTCGAGGAAATTAAGAAGTGTTTTCGCGACACCCACGCCAAACAGAAACGCGCCGAGAGAACACTTGCTCAAAGAGCTCAAGCTCCTGGAGAAACATGCACTATATACATAGAGGAAATCCTCAAGCTGTGCAAAATCGTAAATCCGCAGATGTCCGAGGAAGACCGAGTCGGACATCTCCTCAAAGGAATTGCAGAAGATGTGTACAATTTCCTCATAAGTCGGGAACACGTTGATTCCGTCTCAGATGTCGTGCGTCATTGCCGTACGTTTGAGACGTTGAAAACACGTCGCATTGTGCCAAAGTTTGGACGCCTGGCGAATGTGACAACCATTGCCAGCGTCGATGAGAGCCCGTCTGCCGATCTTTCGTCTACTATACGACAGATCGTGCGTGAAGAACTGCTGCGGCACCAGGAACTTGCGCGCGACGTCATACGACAACCTGACGCTTATTACCCGCAACACATGGCGCCTGCCGCACCCTGCGCTTCCTGGCAACCGGCGGTATGTGTCACAGACGTCAACCACAAAAGGCGTTACTTTGAAGCCGGGTAGAGTTAGAAGGTAGAGTTAGAAGAAACAATATATATTATTACGGGCCAGAGCCTGGAAAACGCGTCTGTTGGTTAACATAATTAAGAGACACAGATACGATTATTACTCCCACATGGTGAACCACGGGGGACCGAAAAATTCCCAGAACTTGAATTTATTTCTCGAAATTACATAAACCCTGAAGATGGTGTAGAGAGACAAGGAGTGCCTGACGGAGGACCGTGGCTCCGCACCGTAGCCGCAGTAAAGGTCATGCAAAAATACACATTTGCTACAAACAATTTTATTAATTAAATAAGGAATGGTATTTGGAGGTGAAGTCAATAACCATACAAACTTGTCGCTATTCAGGGCAGTAGTATCGATGTTTACGCAACGAAATACTATAAACATAAACGACTTGCAATATTGACAAGAAAAAAAAAAGAACGGCAGATGCGTGCGATCTAGCGGAATTACAACGCATTTTCCCAACGGAGCTGTGTCTTTAGAGGAGTTGCAATAAGCTAAGCTTGCGGTTTCTTGTAATTATATCACACACATTAAAAAGTGGCGTCTATGTTACTCTATCGTTCGAGACTTTGCCCGTATGTAACGCTTTCGAACATGCATGCTTAGAAATTTTAAAAAAGCCAGTAAATCGTCAACACACATTTTACTTCACCAGAACATTAACCGCAGTGTCCCGTGAAAACCATACTGGCACGAAAATATAGGGAAACAGAAGGGTTCAGTAATTATTTGCAACACTTCTATTGAAAGCAAAAACGTGAAAGTTTCGCAGTAAGTTACACGTAAGATTCTCCCTATTTTCACAGAATGTGACGTTCGCATCCAGTGCAGTTATCTTACGAGTCTGGGAAGCATTTCAAAATGTGCCAGTATGACACTCTGAAGCACTTGAACAAGTAACTTTCTACAAAGGCTATAATGAACCTACAGAGATTAAACGCACATCGCCCGTCACTCAGAACATGCTTCCTCTTCAACGAAATATAAACACCGCGACACCCACTTAGCTTACCAAGGAAACTGGGCAAAAGCCACTGAATGCCTCGTATGACGCAGAAGCATTGGGAGAAGTCTAGGTTTGAGTAATCATTTTCAAAGCACATAGGTAGCCAAACTTTTTGCATACTTCAGCCAAAATGTTGCCCCGTTTCCTGAAAATATGAAATTTCTGCTGAGCTTGCCCCTGCCAGGTGACATGTTCTAGTACAATTAACTCTTATGTAGAAACAACCTAAAATTGAAATGGACAACACCACCACAAGTGACACATGCCCACAGAAAGAAATGTTCAACGTTGTAATGGTATTGTAGCAGTTCTGCACATTAGACATATGGTGGTTTTCATTACATAGAGTAATCGTAGTTGCACAAATAAATTTGACCGTCAGAACTGTAAGGGATTTTATTTGCTTTTTGATGGTTATTAGAGACTAAGACGGCCTGAAAAAATTATAGGTATAATTATATAAGTATAATCAGCCGCTGCTTGCAGTGGATTACTCTGTTCTATCTGGACATCTTTTCTATCAGTACTATCTGGACATGAAGGTACATGTCCAAATAGTACTCCATGTCCCGGTACTTCATGTCCAGTGTTTTCATGAAGTACTTCGAAAAATTTAATACCTTTTGACACCGCATCAATTAAGTTCCCACGCAAATTTTTCCACAGAACTTGCATTAATAGAATTCACTGACCACATTAAAAACCTCATTGACAACGGGTGCTGGGCCGCGGCGTTATTTATTGATTTTACTAAGGCATTTGATACAATTAACCACACTATACTTTTTTTCTAAGTTAGAATCACTGGGTATCACTGGACCTGTTCTAACCTTTTTACAGTTATCTATTTCACCGTACCCAGGTTGTCCAGTTCTCTGATGCCAGATCGCAGCCGATAACTACTAATCAAGGTGTTCCGCAAGGATCCATTTTAGGCCCTCTTCTTTTTCTTTTGTACCTTAATGACTTGCCTAATCGCCTTAACAATTCAGAATGCATAGTTTACGCGGATGATACCACTGCATTTGCTGGAGGTAAAGACCTTAATAACTCAAAACACGACCAAAGCAAAGGCCTTAGAAAAATCGCGTCTTGGTGTCTTGAGAGTGCGCTGCAAATAAACGCCACAAAAACATGCTTCATGATTGTTCATACTAATTGTAAGTAAACCTCCTTAGTTCCGAGTCTTAATTTAGATACCCGCATAATTTACCAATCTCATACGACCACATTTGGTGGCGTCGTTCTTGACTCGCGCCTGAAACTTAACAAAGATACCATATCACTTGTTAAAAAACTTGGTTTTGGTTTACGTGCGTTAATCAAATCTCGACATTACTTTCAGTACCACCATCTGACGGCCACTGCATTACGCATTCAAACATAATCACCTGATATGTTGCCTCACTTCATGGGGAAACACGTATGAAACACACATGTCATGCCTTCATCACTCACAAAACCAAGTAGTACGCCCGATTACATTTAGTCCTCACCTGGCATCTGCCCTCCCACTTTGCCAAATTCTAAAAATCCTTCCGCTCACTTACTCGTTACAGCTAAAACTTGGTCTTTTAATTTATCGCATCCGAAATCAAGGCACTGTCATTATGAATACTTCTGCCCCCCCAACTACTCAACCGTAATAATACAAGATTCTCGGAACAAAATAATGTGTTATTGCCTAAAGTATCCACAAATTACGGCAAGCAGACAGCGCTCTTTTCGCGAATAATGTTTTGGAATCCATTGCCCATGAACATCAAGTGCGTTCATTTAGAACACTCATTTTATAAAGCATTGAAAATTCACTTGTGGTCAACAGCCTGTTAGTAATCATCATGAGCCTGGTTACGCCCACTGCAGGGCAAAGGCCTCTCCGATACTTCTCCAACTACCCCGGTAATGTACTATTTGTGGCCACGTTGTACCTGCAAATTTAATCTTATCCGCCCACCTAACTTTCTGCCGTCCCCTGCTACGCTTCCCTTCCCTTGGAATCCAGTCCGTAACCCTTAATAACCATCGGTTATCTTCCCTCCTCATTACATGTCCTGCCCATGCCCATTTCTTTTTCTTGATTTCAACTAAGATGTCATTACCTCGCGTTTGTTCCCTCACCCAATCAGCGCTTTTCTTATCCCTTAACGTTACATCTATCATACTTCTTTCCATAGCTCGTTGCGTCGTCCCCAATTTAAGTAGAACCCTTTTCGTAAGCCTCCAGGTTTCTGCCCCGTACGTGAGTACTGGTAAGACCCAGCTGTTATACACTTTTCTCTTGAGGGGTAATGGCAACCTGCTGTTCATGATCTGAGAATGCCTGCCAAACGCACCCCTGCCCATTCTTATTCTTCTGATTATTTCAGTCTCATGATTCGGATCCGGGGTCACTACCTGTCCTAAGTAGATGTATTCCCTTACCACTGCCAGGGCCTCGCTACCTATCGTAAACTGCTGTTCTCTTCCGAGACCGTTAAACGTTACTTTAGTTTTCTGCAGATTAATTTTTAGACCTAGCCATCTACTTTGCCTCTCCAGGTCAGTGAGCATGCATTGCAGTCAGTCATCCGAGTTACTAAGCAAGGCAATATCATCAGCGAATTGCAAGTTACGAACGTATTCTCCTTTACCTCTTATCCCTAATTCTTCCCAAACTTGGTCTGCAAATACCTCCTGTAAACACGTTGTGAATAGCATTGAAGATATGGTATTTTCCTTCTTTATTGGGATTTTGTTGCTTTGCTTATGGAGGAAAAAGGTGGCTGTGGAGCCGCTGCAGATGTCTTTCAGTATTTTTGCATACGGCTGGTCTACACCCTGATTTCCTAATGCCTGCATGACTGCTAAGGTTTCGACTGAATCAAACACTTTCTCGTAATCAATGAAAGCTATATATAAGGGTTGGTTATATTCCGCACATTTCTCTATCACCTGATTCATAGTGTGAATATGGTCTATTGTTGAGTAGCCTTTACGGAATTCTGCCTGGTCCTTGGGTTGACAGAGTCTAAGGTGTTCCTGACTCTATTTGCGATTGCCTTAGTAAATACTTTGTAGACAACGGACAGTAAGCTGATCGGTCTGTAATTTTTTCAAGTCTTTGGCGTCCCCTTTCTTATGGATTAGGATTACGTTAGCGTTAGTAATGAATGACCTTTATTGACAACGAACCGTGTTTTGCTTTTTACACTTTAAAATATGCATCACCGTCTAGTACATAATTCGTTTTATGTATATTTCTTTGTATAATGATGTTCTAATGAAGTTATGTACTCTCGTTGCTAATATTTGTTAATATTTATCTTTGCTAATACTGTTTCACTGATCTGCAACACCACTGCTTGTCTGTATTTGAATATTTTTTGTACTTAGCACAGGAGGTGCCCTCGGCAGTTTAAACTCTGGGACCTCCTCCTGCACTAATATTTACCATATACCTTCCTGTATCCAGATATTTTTCAATGAGACCTTCAAACCTTCAAACCTGTCCCATCGCCCTTAGGGTAAATGCAGCAAGCCCACTGTGTTTTCAAATGCGATTAGGCGGTCCCAAAAAAGCTGGGCATCATGCAAGAAGCGCAAGCTGAAACTTATGTCTGGCAACTGCCAACGCCAGGCTTCTCCGCAAGGCGTATGGCGTTTCCCGCGCGTCGTCGGCTACTACGCGTCGCGGCGAGGCACGAAAGATAATCCTCGCTACCCAAGCAGGGGATACGTTATAAAGAAAAATGTTATACTTACGTGGCCACTTTATTCAGAAAGGAAATTTGGCCTCGGCTCGTGTGTTGTTGAGTTTTTCCGTGTTCACGCGAATATTCCCGCATTCCAGAGAGAGAGAGAGAAGGGTGGCGTGAAATAGCATACTTTGCCCCTCTACTCTCAGAAGTGGAGGGGAATATACCCCCCTCCCCTTCTGGTCCCCGGCAAGTACGCCTATGTGAATGGTGACGTCGTTCCACTAAATATAGCCATTTTCAGTCTTACAATACAATTTTGAAGCCTTGTTTTGGCAGGTCCTCACTATAAGCGTATACCCGGCACCTGACAAACTTTGTGTTCAGCAATTTAGAGAACTATTCTTGGAGAGGCTTTTTTTTTTTTCAGTTGAAGAGGAGGGTTGAATTATAATGCCTGTTTTGAGCAGAAGTCCCTGCAGATAACGTTTTGGCAATGTGACTCATCTTCGTTCGTGGCCTCCGCGATGAATGCACCGTTGCGAACTCTGAGGCTACGCTTCGGCGGCGTTGTCTTCCTATGCGGAAACACTGGCTCCAGCGACAGACCACTTCAAGCCTCCATCTTGCTGCGAACTTGGGTCTTGTTTTGAGTGCCTTAGACAGACCTATTCACTTCGGCTATCATTATTGTCAGCTAATTACTGAATTAGTTAGTTCGTCAATTTACTTATCGTTATATATTTATTTTGAGCTGACGCTACACGGCCGTTACGAAACCTTTGGTTTCAACTTTACCGTGCGCATGTCACGACATACTCTGCGATTAGAAATAAGCAACACTTTAGTAGGTGCTACCAAAAGTTGGCGGATATCTGCTCCTCTAGTCCTCATATGAGCTCGTCGCTCCCTTCAAGGGAAACAAAAAATTCTGTGCATCAATGCAGTTCCCTTTCTGAGCCTCGACTAATTGTTAGGATGGAAAATCAGCGTGCGGTTCGTCTACGTATTTGTTTGCCAGGTGCCTTGTTTGGCACATGTGCACGGCGGAGTGGTACGTTGTCTCCTACTGTACCGTCATCGAAAGTTTGTGATCATCAAACAAAGTTCGCGACAAAATGATCAGTGTACGGATCTCTGTCGCTTGAAGTCGCCAGAGGTGGGCACGTTGAAAGACATGTAAGCGAATGATGGCTTCACGGCGCTGCCACCAAGTGGCGCCAGCACTGATGTACGTAATTCTTCCGCATCCATGTGCTCGTGCTTTTGATTTTCTCGCAAAGGCGTACGTCGCAAAGCAAAGCTTGGTGGCCAGTCCCTTCGGCCTCGAAGGCACGTGAATCGCACGTGGCCTGTTTGTCAGTTACGTCAGTCGGCATTGAACTTGCGCTTTTTTCCCCCGAGATAATTGGCACCACAATACTAAGCATGATCAGATGCATGAATATGACCTATGGTATGCTACCAATTCGATCGAAACGCTCCAGTGCCCACAGCCTCTTGTTGTTTAATAACGGCTAAGGAACAGTAAGACATATAGTTACACTCGCTGTAGTATTGTACACGGTGGACAACAAGTTTTTTTTTTGTGACCTTTTCTATGCATGTGTATTCAGCTATTGTGTTGATGCATCGTAACAGTTGTTTTCTATGTACATAACCAATGTATATTCTGTTATTTTATATCAAGTTGTGTACTCGATGTGCACGCGTATTTTGTTATTAGATATGCATTGGATGTGCGGGCTGCTGTCTGTAACAGGGCGCCAAGGCACAATCAGGCCTACCGCCTCTTGCCCTGGCTTCTCCTTTCGTTTGAAATAAATAAATATCAATCCAAATCAAGTCAATGAGAATAGCCTAGATCACAGTCGGATATTCTCAACGCCACAGTTAAGAAATTGAAGTTTCCACAGTATAGGGCAATATAGAATGTATATATAAAAGGTGGTGCCACAATATGCATGCTATAGGCAGCGTAGAACTACATATACTCTGCCTATTGAACTTTGTAGGACAGTGCAGGAGATTTCAGGTAGATGGTTCACGTGGCTTCAAGAGACTGTGCGTGCGTGTGTGAGTAAGCATCGCCGCGGCCTTCTTCTCTCGGAATACACCAAGACGGTCGGTATTTCAGCCGACGCCCATATCTCTCCTTCTTCCGCATAACCCACGCTCTCGCTCTTTTTTTTTTTCTTTTGCCATCTTCGCGAGGGCTCGCAGCGTCCGGGAGCTCGTTCCAGGTATTGCGCGCTCCCGAAGCGGTCGTTGGAGCGGGAAAAACCCCTGGAACCGCTCGGGCGGTGAACGCCGGAGGAGAACGAGACGGTTACACGAGAGCGATAGGCTTGCAAAGCCAAACAGCGCGTGGAAAAAGAAAAATGAAGGAACCGGGCCCAGAGACAAAAGCCGCGCCGCCCTCACAAGTATAGCGGCGCGGGAAAAAAAATAATTTCGCCTCGAAGGTACATACCGCGCTCCGACGCCCACTTATTGAAAAACGCGCACCCTCCCTGCGTACTGGCGTCGCTTGTTGGTTGATGTGTTCGTACTTGTACGTTGCCTTAGCAAAAAACAAGAAAGAGAGCAAGTGAGAAAGAGAGAGAGAGAGAAAGAAGGATGCGAGAGCCGAAGCCTCTTCGCAGATAGAGACGACACCAGGTACGCACACCGTAAGAGGAGCCGCGCTGGTTCCACCCAGGTGAAGGAGGCTCGCTTTGCGGGGGCGTTGCCAGGCTGGCATGCGCACAGTTGTTATTAGCCCATCGGTCGACAGCTTTCTGGATCGCCTTCCACTCCGCGGAGGGGGCGCCAGGCCTTACACCAAGAAGGGAGGGCTGGCCATTGTCCGGATAATTGAGAGAGAGAGAAAGAGAGAGAGATCAAAGGCCGTGAGGTTAACCAGGCGTTCGTATACGATTTGCTCTAGTGGAAAGGGCGAAGCGGAAACTTGGTTAGGAAGATTTAATCTGCGACCCCTTATTCTTGGCGTCTACATACGTGTATACGGGGTTATGGTTTCTGAATTTCACAGTATTTTCAAAAATCGCGTGTGGTAGATAGCTTAATTCTAGTCCTTGAACTGGACTGTTCAAAGTGGCGGACATTTATTGCACGCTAAATTAAATTAAATGCTAGTAACTGATCAACATTTCACTAATTAACTTATTAATTATTTACTTTACGGTACTTGTTGTAATTTACAAATTGTAGCCGGTGACTTTCCGAGGCGCATACACTTGGAACGCATTCGGAGGATCGCATGGATTTCGAGATGTACATGCGCCGTCAAACCGTGGCAGCGGTAAAAAGGCGCTGTTCTTACTTAATAAGGGTAGCGCTCTTTTATGCATCGAAGCCTGAATGTATCTGGAACCCAACACGCGATTAGCTATAAGCTTTTGTGCCTTCCACCACAGCCCTCGCGCGTACCAACGAAGACCAACGTGCCGCAATAAAGGCCCGAGCGAACCAACCACATGGGGAGAAAAGGTGTTCAGGGCCTGCGTTGTTTCCTTCCCCCGTGCTAGCGCTATTCTCCGACTGGACACGCTTGCACTTTTGTCTTTCTTGAGGGCGAGTGGCCTGCGTGAACGTCATTGACTCGCTCAGGCCCTCCGTGTGCCCGCGCGAGCTCACCGCGGCTTTCCCTCCCCCTCCCCTCCCTCTATCTCATCTTTCTATTCCCCTTTTCCCGCCTCCCACAGCAGGGTAGCCAACCAGGCGCATTTCTGGTTAACATCCTTGCCTTCTCTCCTTATTCCCCCTCCTCCTCCACCTCCTCGTCCTCCTCCCCCCATGTGTCTGCTCCACGCCCCGCCACCTATCCCGGGTGTGTGAAGATTGTCTTCGAGGGCCCTGGGTGGCGTGGCCAGGACACGTGCCGTACCCTGCGCGTCTGCAAGTGAGAATCCTACGGCGCGTCCTAATTTCCCGGCATGCACCTGTGTCCACGGCGGCCAGTCGTCCCTTCTTGCCGCTGCGTCTCAGTACTCAGGTTATATTAGGCTCGAGATGGTCAAGGAGGTCAAACAACGCCGAACATTGACTTTACCCGTCGGATAATTAAAGGACAACAAATGCGCAAACTCATTGTCGCTGTAGCTGCATCACACATGGCTGCATGAGCTTGCTGTAGTGCCCCTTTGTTCATTTCTTAGTACACACGCCTTGAGGTACATCCGCCGAATAATAAAATACAAATCCATACGCGGGCTTTAGGAGTGTCCTGTAGCTATAGTGCACGCTTTCGCGGACGCACTTGATCAACCCACTGCACTTAGTTGGAAAGAGTGCTCCAGTTTGCACGTCGCTTGGTGATGAGTGCACCCAGCAGACGGTGTATACAGGAACAGGTGGTGTTTAGATCCATGCCCCAATAACGACTGACTCTGAGTAACAGAAATAGGCCTCGAAGTCTATGCGTTTGCAAGTTCCATGCGCCGGAAGTGATTGCGGAGCCGGAGACACGTTCCACACGTGTACAATGAAGTTATATGCAGCAGTTGTATTCGTGCATTCTTATTGCCAGCATGAACGTGTGGAGGTTGCCGTTGGAGGAAGGCCGTGGGTCTTGTCTCGGACGTGTGCCGCGTTGGAGGACTCCGGTCGTGGGCGTCACTTAGCATTTTGGACGCAGCTAAGCCTTTCTGCTTTTGGGTGCTCGTGCCAGCGTCACCGGCCTGCGGGGGCTGGCGCGCGCCCGAGCCGGGAGGGCCCGTGGCCTTTTCGCTCCTGCGGTGGTCTACACTATATTGCTTATTGGAAGCGTAGACCGTTGCGCCAGTTGGTGCACCTTGTGTCGTTGAGCGCAAATACGGGTGGGAAGAAACGGAGTCGAAGGGACGGACGCTCACTTACAACTGAGGTTTGGTGAAAGGTTTTCCACGGAGCGGGGGGCCGCACATGCGCATTGAAAAGGCTGATACAAAGCTCATGCACATTCGCGTGCAATAATTGTAGGAAATGCTAACACCCAAGGAGATACCTAATTTCTTTGTCAAGGCAACTGACGGGACACTGACACACGTGTCAGGTTGTGCGTAAATAGGGACAACCCCAATAATTTCTGTCGCCAGTCTCTCATTAGTCTTGTTTATTATGATTGCATTTCTAAATCGCGGAGTGCAACCGCAATCTTTGATGTGTGCAGGTAGGGGCATGCCACCCATTTTTCACAATTTTTGCATGTGATCATGCTTGAGCTTTGCATCAGCCTTTTCAATGCGCATGCGCGGCCCTCCGCTCCCTGAAAAATACCGGTCATTAAACATCAGTTTTAAGCGAGCGTCTGTGCTATCCACTCCTTTTCTTCCCGCCCGTATTTGCGCTCAACGACACTGCATATTATTTGTTGGTTTTTGTTTGGTTGCTTTTCTTTCCCTTTTCTTTCTTTTTCCCACAAGCTCTGACTTATTGTGCGCCATAAAAATGATTGGGCCCGTATCTGAATCGTTTATTTTCTTTATGTAACTTACATGGATAACTTTGTGTAGCTATGCATGGATCCATAACTAGCTCGTGGTTAGAGGCATTGTCGCATAACAGCAAGTCCTGTATATTGATCTATATAAACTTATTATTATTATTATTATTATTATTATTATTATTATTATTATTATTATTATTATTATTATTACTAGCCCTATCACAGTCTTCCAATGCTCTGGCACTATGTTGTAGGTACCACCTATTCGAAACGCTGATGCCCCGATGAGTCAAGAACTGCTGGAACGAGCGATGCTCATTTATTACGTGTCGAGAGCGCGTCTGAAGTCCTTTTTCGCACTGGGGATTATGTGCTTCTCATTGTGCGAGCCTGCGCGGCTCTGCCAGATTATAATGCGCTATTCAACACGCCTGCTCTCTCAACTAGAAGGTCATTAATTTCGTGAATGATCTGCTTTTACTCCTTTGCGCTTTTCATGTATTTCGGAGATTTCACTGCCCGCCGCTAACGGTTTCACTTTTACAAGCCTCCTTTCAGCAGCTCAACTACTTATTTTAGTTATAAAAAGAGCTTTGGAGTCTTATTCAGAAGGCCTGTGTGTGTGCGCGCCCGTGTGCGCGCTTTCGTAAGTGCTAATACATACTCACGTGCGTGTGCGTGCGTGCGTGCGTATGCACGCGTGCCTGTGTGAATTATTTGCCGAAGTTATTGCCCACCTATCATGACCTCGGTAAGAACCCTTAAAAGAAAAGTAATGTACCCTCACTTCCTTTCCTTCAAGATTATCGTACTCAAGCGTGAATTTTCTCATTTAGTGGAACTCATAGTGTAAGAGTTGGGGTCGGGCATGTCAAAACGGGTAGCTGGTCCATGCCGCCGTCCAACTCATCTACGCTAAGGACGTTGTTGAAGGGAGGAACATCTTCTCATGGAGAGTGAGGAGTTCCGGGTTTATTTACAACATCGACATGATGAGCGGAGAGCATTACGTCTCATCAGTCTAGCAAGACTGAAGTGAAACAGTCCGAGGAGCCCAAAAATTTCGCTTAAACCCCCTTTGTGCTCCCTAGAACCCTAGGCAAGGGAAAATCTGCCTTCCCACCTTCGTCCTATAGGAGCGTCCGAAGTCGTCGAAGGACCCGCGTTGAAGGCGAAGGTTTACACACTCACTCCCGCACCTTTGTTTCACTGAACACAAAGAAAGGACGGGAGCTTCGCAGACAGGGATAGTCACGCTTAACTGAAGCTGGCGCGTCTTGGTTGCTGGGATGAACCAGCAGTTAGCTGGAGCGTCTGTCAAACGACCGTGGCCGTTACCGGATTCCGTGAGGAAGGGCATTAGAACACCCTTTCCCAGGAGTGTTTTGCTCCCACGTTTGGTCCGGGACGGCGACAGTGAACCAACAAGCAACACTCGATCCGCCAAACGTGTCTCGTCTTGCTGTCGCCGCAAGTCTGTCAGAGGGGGACGCATTGTTAGCTTCAAGAAACGATTCGTCGCAGAGGTCCAGGAGAGGCTAGAAGGTCACTGCCCCCGCTGGCCGGTCGTAATAATAGTTGTGCTTGAGCAGGCTCAAACAAAGCTACAGCGTCATGACGAACTTTTCAGTTGAAATGAGCCCTTGCTGTGGTGGTGATACATATGGTGATGATGATGACATTGACATCAAAGTATGAAACAAGCTAACTACGGAGTAATATTGCCTCTTGTCCAAAAGAAACGTTATACTTGCGGCTATTATCTCTTCAACCAATGACTGCACTATGAAGGACTGCTGCAGGAATCGGATGGACAAAGATTTTTGCAAATCAAATTGCGAAAGCGAAATTCTAGCACAAGCATCAACATTGCTTCCTTTCGAAAATAAATTTTGTTTTAGTCGTATATATTACACAGGTTGTATGAAAAAAAAATTACGAAAACGCAAGTGACTTTCACACGCTCGACAATGCACCGTGCTAAGATCACCCTTTCACGTCCCTATGGGAGAGAAAACTGAGGCAAATACAATTCTTTTTCACTGGTACACTCGACGCAAGAAAAAAAGGAATAAGCGAATGATAAAATAGGCGGCGAATTTGTTCTTGGCGCCTCTTTTTAAGATCCCATGTGGGAGTAGCACAGTGCCCTACAGGAAGCCAGGAACAAACAAAATCGCCATGGCGTGCAATCGCTGCCCCACGCAATGAAGGCCCTCTCGCACAGGAGCGAATGAAACCGTCCGCGTTTTTTCCCGCCGTTTTCGCGGCGGCAGCAACGGGATGGTCGCTCATGCGCGGCACGCGAAGGCTGAGCGAGATGCAATCCTATTCTTCGTCCGGCCGTGCCGTGCCCCGTTGTAAGACGGCGCCAAATTGCAGCCTGCGGCCCCCGCCGACTAAACTGCGCGGCGGCGACGACGGCGTTTTAGCCGTGCGCTAGCGACCGCGTACAACGTCGCGAGCGTCAATTATCTCTCGCGCCGGAGCCAGAAGAACAAAAAGGCGTGTCCCTGACCTTGTTTCGCCTTTCCGAGCCGGGCCCGCGGATGAGCCGGCGTCTCGGACACGCAAGTATACTCCACAGAAGCGACGAGCGGCTGCGACGACAAGAACTCGTTGAAGTACCTGCTCAACTAAACGCGAGTAGTTTCTTTCGGTATGCAGTGCGCCGATTGCTAAACGACTGCACTATACTAGTATACTTTAGGCGCCCCCACCAATTCCCCGACAGAGGTTCGAAAGCCACCTAGCGTCATGATACTAAAAGAGCGCCTGCGCACCTTTCGGTGTGAAAGGACACTGAAAGAATTGTGCAGACAGCGCGGGCAATGATCTTCGATATAAAACTAATATGTCGTTCCGGAGCTGAACCGGAACCTCAATCGAACCGAACAGCGTGAACCCCGCCACCCCCTCCCCAAAAGACATCCCAGTTCGACACCTTCCCTACAACAGAATCTTTCCTATATATTTATATATTCTAACACTTTCCCCTTACATTTGTCGCCAACCCGCCACCGAAATTTTTTGGATCGTATTTATTACATATATAAAACATGCGTGCATAAAGTATATACATAGCGGCAAGAACAGCCATGTATACGCATGTCTGCAACAACAAATGGAACACTTCACCGTATAATTAACCAGAGCATCTGTTCTCTAAAGGGGGGGGGGGGGGGGAGGGTGGTGCAAAAACAGATGCACTTCACCAGCAGAGGTTAACAGTAGGGTGAAGAGTCAGTAAAAAAAAAAAAATATGCGGTTTTACGTGCCAAAACCACTTTCTGATTATGAGTCACGCCGTAGTGGAGGAGTCCGGAAATTTCGACCACCTGGGGTTATTTAACGTGCACCTCAATCTAACTACACGGGTGTTTTCGCATTTCGTCCCCATCGAAATGCGGCCGCCTTGGCCGGGATACTATCCCGCGACCTCGTGTTTATCAGCCCAACACCATAGCCACTAAGCAATCACGAAGGGTGGTGAGGAGTCACTTTCATCATAAAACTACTTCAATTGTAAAATAGCTTGGATGAAATGTCACTGCGAAAGTATAATTGGTTCTGTATTCCGATCTAACATGCAAGTTTTCTAAATACTGCGCTGCCCCGTAGGTACATCAGCATGTCAAAAGGCATAATATCTCTCTTACGTGGCATATAATTTCGTATGGTTAGACCACTCACATCAAGAGACGAACAAGCTTGAATGATATGCTTGAGATGTTAGCCTGGCTGTACACCTGACATGCTACTCCAATTGCTGGGTGATGATTATGATATATGCAGTGAAATATACACATCAAGATCTTTCTTAAAGGTCCCTCTGGAGAATATCCTAAAATAAAAAAATGGTGTTCTTGCAGCTAATAAACCTGCGTTCTGTAGTTTCCGGCACATCGCTGAGACGGCAATTAATCGCAGGTACGAATTCGTCTCTCCTAATTCACAATGATTTAACAGGCAGCGTTTTAGTGTGCACTTTATAAAAAAATGTCTTGAAGTGTGGATAAATAGACATCTTACGGCCTAGTGCAAGCACGTCATGTCCCAATAAGCCGGTGTAAAGGGAGCGGTTTGAGGGAGGCAGAAAAAGCCCAGCTATTATAATTCTGCACATATTTGTTCGTGAGACCGAGAATACATATTAATTTGAGACACTAACTGCCAGAAGACGCACTGAGAAATAGTCTTCGTGCAATTTATCCCTGCAAATAAGGACAGTAAAAAAATTTGTCGAGACCACTAAAATTGGTAGCCCGCTGACGATATTAGCCTAAAAGAACATCCGGCGATTTTGTGCGAGAACAGTCACGAAAACAAAAATAATCGATACACTGTTTGTATAACATAAAGCCTAACCAGAGCTAATCTAACCAGTCCTTAGAGTCGGGGGGGGGGGGGGGGGGGGGCAGGGCTTGGAGGCTCGACCACTCTCTCCACTTTTTTCTAAGGAGGGGCTCGGCCCGCTCCTTGGCAGGTCAACTGTAGTACTGCGGCACACATACGACAAGCGCTGCAGGTGATTTTATTACCAGTAGTGCTTGGTGCGCGGCAGTTCTAACTCTCCATTTTTTTTATTATTAGTTATTTTATCCCGATTATTCGGTTGATGTGGCATGGGAAAAATGGGAAAGCAGGTATTGTACAGCTGCATGCATTTCCCTCGAGGCACTGCGCATGACAGTCACCACCTTTGTTCGACTAAGGCTTTTGGCACAGCATACTGTTTCATACCCGAGCGCGAAGCTACCTGCTAGTCAATTAATGAAGGTTCACCTTGGTTTCTTTACGCTACCAGTTAATTTTGACTCGTTTTGTTATGCATTACGAGTGCTCTGTTATACCAAAACCCGATGTATTGTGCCCCTTTTGCACGTAAGTACGTGTGAAATCATAAAATATATTGTTGCCGTGCCTGGGGTTGTCAATACAGCAAGGCAACTAATGTTCTGCGTTGCAGCTAAACTTATTTGGTTTGAGCTCACATACCTTAACGCCTTTACCTCCAGAGCGATTTTCGAAAAAAAAAAATGTTTCTGAAAGCGCCATTTTAAAGTGTTCATTGAATTGGCACATTAAATAAGTTGGAAAAACACACCCGGGATGATATATTTGTTTGAATAATATTAATAAAAAATTGCTTAATTCTAGAGAAAGTTGTTTTCATTGCAATACTTGAAGTTGGCTTTTTCAGCGCCAATAAACGGAACAAAGTGCGTGTGTGTGTAATATATACAATGCAATAAAACAGACTTGTGTTCACGTGCCACACTCAGAAGACAGGAATGCGTCGTTCTTAATCACACCTGAATAAAAAGGCTGGATTCTGCAGAAACCGGTACCCTACCCTGCGGCACTACAGTGTTCAAGCCTCGCACACGCGGGCGAGCTCCATGAAGATCGATGGTGTCTCGCTCGAATGCTGCAATGCGAGCCCAAGAGAAAAAAGCTAGAGTAATTGCAAGGAAGACTTTTGCAAAGGAATCACTGGTAAATAATATTGAAGTCTGTGTCACTCATGTATTTTAGTCTTGATAGTTTACAACTAAGCACTTGAATGCTGTTTCCTGAAAACGCTGTATTTCCTCACAAAAGAAAAAGTATTTCCGCGACTAACAGTTCTTTTGGTGCAAGATTTTGCAAAATTGTTTAATTTGTCTATTACTACTAATGAACTAATGCAATGATTTTACTTCAAGTACAGTTTCTGAAATAACAAGAATTTCTTGACAAATTCTCCTAATTTTGCGATTTCGATGATGAAAATTGAACTTGAAGTAAATTTTATTTGGAATGTTGTTATTTTGGTTCAGTCAACACCCTACTTTGTGAGCAATATTTGACAGAAGTTTCAACGCTGTAACTGCATTAGTTTTTTAATGTTCCTTGGCTAAAGTAAAGCGTTGTAGGAGCTTACGGTTTCAACATTTCTTAATACTTTTAGATAAAACACCTTACGAATAATGAGGAAAACCATTGCGAAGCATACGCGTATTTCAATAAGTTTTCAATAACAGGGAGTTGACCACATTAACAGTTAAAGCTAAGTTCTCCTTACTGCTGAAAGCAGAGATCACTTTTTGGCCGCATACTTTTTACAAAAATTGCAGCAAATCGGTAAGTTGAAGCAAGAAATTGATGAAGTTTACAAATCCATAAAAACGACAAGTTCATTATAGTTCTGTAAAATGTATCTAATAGACAATCTTAAGCAGACGCAGATGATGGATCAACTTCCTGCTTACGCGAAATTATTACGATGTTCACGTGGACTTGATAAAAGTCCCACAAACAAAGTGCAGTCGACTCCCGCCAATTAGACCCTTGGGGCACCTCAATATTTGGTGGAATTGAAAATGACCCGAAAATGAACAAATTCAAATTTTTTTTTTTTCATTGCGTGAAGTAGTTTGTAATGCGTAACCTGCTGGTCGAAAAAATAAAGTAGGGGACGTGGAGCTTCATAGCGAGCACCTCTGCGTTTTCGCTGAGGACTGGCCCGCCAGAGGTAAGGTTACGGCTCCTCACATAACAAATCCATTGTGGCAAAGCCCCTTCGACCAGGTGCTCCGATGTGCACATAAGTTTTCGTCTGCTGTCACCCTGATCCTGGCTGTAGGCTTCAAAAATTTGCTCCGTGCTGACTATGAGCGTTTCCGGCATGCTTTTGGTGGCACGGTATTCCTCGCCGATTTGTGCCCTGCGGAGAACACCATTTTCAACATCCCGAGGGATCCCTTTCTTGGCCTCATTAGACAGCGCCGTGTAATTGCCACGGGACGCCATGGCGAACAGACGAAATAAACTGCTGAATTCGGGAGTGAAACACTACACTAAACAAGCGGGAATAGATGGCTTCATGCGCGGAAGTAGCAACTAAATATAGAACAATTTAAAGCCTAGGGAAAGGGTAGCGTCATCTGCCGAATTTCTTGTGTTTTCGGGCTCTTATGAGCCACTGCACAGATGAAGTGGCACCGGTGGCGACCGGTGGGGGTCTAACTAGCTCAAGTGGCATGATTTGGTGTAGAACTTTGCGTGTTTTTCTTGCGTAGCAATGTACGGCTTGTATGCGATGCTATAGAGTGCGTTCAAATTAAGCGAAAACTCGAATAATCGACAGAGGTCGTATTAACGGGAGCCGACTGTAGGCTCCTATTTCAGAGTGGTGTATAAGTAGACATGTCCTGTCCCCTTAGATGCACCTCAGTAGGTGCCGTTTACAGAACAGTGGTACTGAGTTGCGGAGGTGTAAACTTGACGTGTCTTTGTTCTTTTGCGACTTTTAACATCTTTTGTAAAAAAATATTTGATAGCCTTAACAAAAAACTCCTCACAACAGTCGTTAGATTCCAAAATTTGCTTTTAAATGCAACAAACTTCAAAGCGAAAGACACCTTGGGACGCGCCCTGTAGTAGCGGTGAGCAAAACTGCAGTTACGCCACGATCTTGCGCTGCGGAGGCGGCACAACTCTGCAGACGACTGCCGCCAAATACCGGAAGTACACAACCGAATTCTTATGCGAGCACTCTGAACGCAGTGGCATTTCGTAATTTTCATACGTAAAGCATCATTGACATTGTAACCGTAGCAGACACTGCTGTGGGCGATGATAAAGTTAATATTGCTCGTGACGTCTTTTTTTTTTATTGAAGTGAATATTAGGAGAGGTTGGCGCCTTTATGGTGGCACCGGCTACTCCTTGTCATTTGGCAAAGGAAACAAATTTGCGTAAAAAGTGAGAATAGCGACACAAAATATAACACTCAGTAGAACACCGGATCAATAAAATATATACAGTCCAACAGTACATGAGTCGCAAAGTTCTGTGCATTAGTTCAGTCCACGTACGCATATATAAAGTCAGATATTTTGTACAGCCGAAACACACAACACATGTAATGCACTGCAAGTACAGAACAGAATTATACATATTGCGTAAAAGTTGCGATCACCACATAAACCAATTATGAACCACAGACAACGCTTGTGTTACTCATTTAGCGTATTCGGATCATCTGATACCTAATATTTTCCCAAAATGCTGGTGTCCTCTAAAAACTTTATGACACGAACCATCTGTATAAACATGGATGTACTGGGGATATAAGGAGTAAATTTGGAAGAGTGCCAGTTGTTGTGCGGCTACTATGAACATGTCTCTCTTAAATATAATCCCTTCAACCGATAATTATATTTCATACATCTAGCCAATAGTCGTATGAGGGCGCAATAGTGTCATCAGACTCAGTTTAGATGGCGGGGATTTGGTAGAGCCGTAGGAAAGCATGAGTAATACTTGTAGATGGCTATTGTACGTTCCCCGCTGCATGGAATTGAGTAATATGTTTGCAAGGAAGTATTCTACCGCGTTTAGCCCGATTTACTTACTATGCTCAAAGCGGCGTTGCGGGGCCCTTTAAAAAGTGAATATGCGTATTTCTGCTCCTGCAATTCTCAAAACAGTAGCTCAGAATACATTCTAGCTTTTCAGATGCTGTAGTTTCTTTGCTGGTGGAAGCAATACCAGACAGAGGCTCGAACATGCGAGAATGTTAGACGTTAAACAGTGCTTGATAAATGCGCAGGCTCGTTTACCCTTGGGTGAACACGCAAGCACCCGGCTCCGCTCCACGGAGAGTCAATGCAGCCAGCGTGGCGGCGCATCGAACGAACGCTGCGCAAGAGCAGCGATGCCTGCAGCTGGGCGTGGCTTCGTGTGATCCGCTACCCTCTTTGGGTGCGCCAAGCCGGCGCTGCCGTGAAGCTTCGCTTTCGGTATCAAATCGTCGTCGCGTGTGAGCCAGCCTTGTACCGTACGTGTACCGTACGTAAAAGGCTGGAGGTTTCGCCGCCTTCAGCTCGGGAAGCTGCATCGGCGCCAGTCAACATTTACGACAGGCACACACAGTCTGGCCCCTCGATATCTCACGCAGTAACGAAGGAAGACAAGTTTTCTCCCCTCAAGGGTGAACAATTTGCTGGTGCCGATGCAGTTAATTTGGGAGGAGAATCCACCAGCCTCCTACGCGCGATGGCTGACTTCACAGACATGACCATGTGTTCGTGCGAGCGAAGTTTGCCACCCCTGCACTCAGGCCTGACACGCCCGAACAGTGTACGAGGGCATCCGCAGAACTTTATACAGTGGGGAGCATCCGTTGGCCGGACGACGGGGTGGGGGGGGGGAGGTGGGGGGGGGGGGGACGATAGTTTTGAACCAACATATCACTATTTGGAGTCCAAACAAAGCACATTAGAAAGAAGTTAGAAACACCAAATTAGTGCCGGGCTTGGAAAAGATACGTTGGATTTTATTAATGAACAAACATTTAAACTAAATAAGCAAAATGCAAGAAGCTACAATCACTTCGTGAAAAAGAGTTATGAGTCTCGCTGTCTGCAGGTGCTCGACTCATGCGTATCGATCACCGGTACACAGCACAATATGTTGACCAACATGTAACTGCAGCCTGTTCTTCCTTGAATAGCAGCTGCAGACGCCTCGGGTTTTTCTGGGCAAATTGCGTGATGACACAGGTGATAAAGTCACTATTGGGTTTCATTACACGCCATCGGTGCATGCAAAGGGCGCCTAGTCTGTCATTTGTCATCGTTCAGCATAGCCAGGTTTTCACTCTCCTCATTGCACTGAAGCACCGTTCGAGAGCACAGGTTGTAACTGGAAAGGCCACATCAACCTCAATGGCTTTTGCGACAGCGGTGAAGCAGAAGTTCAGAGTAAGTTATTTCTAAGGAGTCCCCAGCCTTGTTGCGCCACATCTCGTACCATGTTTTTTGAAGTTTTCGATGCAGTAAAAGCCTTTGAGTTCTTCAACGAGGACACCAAACTCAACACGGTTCAAATACTTCATTTTTGCTGGACGCAGCTGGAGAAGGTTAAAGCTCTTCGCATTGCTTTCAAATAAGCTGCGTGTTAAAGAAGCAGTGAGAGATTCCAAGCAGGGCACATATATTTCGACGCAGTAGCATTCTTCCGGCGATTGAATCCCATAGTTGTTTCGGTGGGCCTGAGTCGACTTGTCTTTGTAGAGGTATCAACACGTTTAAGCGATACGCTGCCTCAGTTGCTGTTTTCTTAATATCAGGGAACTGCTCTCCAGCGTTAGTCCGGTGACCATGAAAAATATTCTGTAACTCAGATATGTTGTTGTGTACAGGATGGAAGCCCATGGATACACTTTCCAGAACATTCGTAACTGGTTTCAGCCGTGCGCTGTACTACGCTACAATGTGCGAGCAAACGATGAAAGGTGAGCTTGTTGCAAAGTAGATGATGTGAGCTCCTTGCCTGCAGTCGAATCATTCGAGGTTGATTCCATTGACACGAGCTCCTCGAGTGCTTCGCCTATGGCGATGTAATGCGGAGAGAAGATCCGGATTGACTTGTATTCTGCAGATCGTCTTGTTTCACACAGCATCGGAATGTTGGGCACCAATTTCCTTCGGGCCACGCTCCCACGGAAGAAGTTTTTGGTTTGTTTGATTTTCCCTATTGTACTTCAAATTTCAGAGACGTCGTTCACATCATTGATAATGATATTCAGTTTGTGACTTGCGCAGTGGAACAATAGTGCTTTGGAAGCTATTTCATTATTATTCTGTTCACTCCAGCTCCTATTCCAGCCATTGTAGAGCATCAATCGTACCCCTGTCCAACGAGGTTCGAACGAATCAGCCCACCATCCGTTAAAAGCTTTAAAAATTTTGGATTTTTACGTTCCAAAACTATGATCTGATTATGAGGCACCGTTAAGAACTTCAAGGTCGCAGCGATGATGCAAGAGGAGTTAAGCTGCTCCAGCTCTACAAATCTTATAGAGTGCTCCCGAACGCTGAAATCGGCCCCCGCCTTGTCAATGAATCGAATGCCTATAGATATCTGCTCTGTTCCGGCAATATCTGCAGTTTCATCCGCAAGGACGAAAGAAGCAAACGCTGTGTTAGCTTCGGTTGCCATTTGCTCTCTCAGGATGTCACCACAGATTGCGATGATCTTGTTGTGGACTGACTGAAGTGTACTTAGCACTGCCAGCAGAGGCAGCAAAGTGTTGCTGAAGTCGAATATCTCCCGCTTCTTAATGAAAGTCAGAGACCCCTGAGGACTCCACTGTCACACTGCCTCCCGCGATTTGCAAGTCATGCGTTGCGCAAAAGATAATAGTGGCAGCTGTTGGAAGTAGTTTCTTGCGGTTCCTTTCAACTTGCTCGTGCAGTGCTTTGTTCAAGTGTTGTACAACGGGTAACTGATTGCATGTCATCACAGCTATGAGGTTCTGTCATGCCGTCATTGCCGCCTGGTGTCATTGGAAATTTGCGTGATTCCCACACGCCTCGTGCATTTTCTTTCGTAGTTACGGAAAGCACGTCCGATAAAACTACCTGCAGTGTCCCGGTTAATATTCGGAGGAAAAGTAACGCCGAAACGACAAAGGGCGCCTTTTGCCGTCGCTCAGTACGCAAGCCAAGGGGCACAATCTGCGCCATCCAATGGTAGCGAAAAAATCCTCTTGTACATCTTCCTTAAAGTCTTATGCAATATTTGGCGACCATGGGTTAGTAAGAAGGCGTAACTTGGAACAGTCTGGGATGACGTGTGTTTCGCTTTGCCTAGAAACTCTCCCCTCATATTATGGAGACAAATCATTCGCTTTCTTGCTATTGGCCCCGCGATTTTATCCTAAGCAAGAAGAAAGGGAATCATCATCGCTTACTACGTGAAAGAACGTCACTATTGGTGGATTCCCGCCCATGGAGTCGACGACCTCAGCTACTGTTCACTGATGAAAGCTTGCATCACTCTGCTCAAATACTGCAACTTTGTCATATTTCACGCTAGAATATTCGGCCGCGGACAGCTGGATCAAACACCCGCTGACGCTTGAAGAAGCGTCGGATGTTCATCATTTGGGATCGTGCAAGGCAAAGCTGGCTAGGGAGTTCATCGTGGTTGACAGCGTTAAAAAGTATAGGCACACTGATTTGAACAACAATTAAAGGCGCACGTCGAAAGCGCAAAAGGGCTATACTTACAAGGGCTAAAACACACGCGCAAAAATTCATACATCTCGCTCGATCTCACTCGCGCACCCGCGCTGTTGAGTAACCACACACGCATTGCTTGCCGCTAGCCTCTCTCTGATCCGCTGTCCTGCAGTTGTTCTGAGCTCCATTGACAGCCAGGCCCTTAAAAAAACCACGTAATCGCACGCACGCACGCACGCACGCACACACACGTGCAGGAGCTTACTTTTGAATAAACGTGTGCTACGATTCTACTTTGCGCGGCCGGCCAAAAAGAGACGTGGGTGTACATAAGAGGAATGTGCAGACCAGCCATGCGTACGCGTTTGATGGATGGAGCTTCTGACAGCGCGTCTTTTTTGTAAATGGTGCACAAATGGGATTCTCTGAAGCAGGGGACTTTTGAGTCACAGAACTTCTTCACTGACTTCAAAGTGCGGTGTTGACAACTGACTTAGCCGATCATCGTCTCTCCACGCGAGATGTACAGCGACTCAAACGACCGGTTCCACTCCGATCTGCTGGCCACACGGAACTGCAGCCTTGTTGGAGACGGCACGGCTTTGCGGGTGTTCACATTGTTTACTTCGTCCGAAGCGCTTGACTCTCCTTCTCGCACACAGAAAACGAAGCAAGGTATACAGTGTTATGCATTGAACTCGTACAGTAATAAAAAAAAGCTGGTTTAATTAACTAGCCTATTTAGATTGATAACTATGCACCAAACTTGGTTTCAGAATAATTTACCTGGGAACAAAATAACTATCCCGTTGAAATAGCTCACATAATAAGGATACTAATGGCCTCTCTGACTTTCGATGCAGTACGAGCTTTTTTTTTAAGGGGCGGATTTATAGGTTTGGTTTGGGGGCTTGGGTGGTTGACATTTCGGTAAAGAGGGTCTACAAGGAGATGGGACGTCACGGAAGGATGTTACACTTTCCCTATCAAGTGCTGCGTTCAAGATTTTTTCCTAAATGTAGCCGGCAATTTATGTTAAAACTGAAGTTCTCGCATAAAACTGCATAAGTCTCGTTGAGATGAGAAAAAGAACGTCAAACTTTTCTCTCAGAATTGTTCGCCATCTTCAATAGCCAGCACTGGTAGTCTTTCTTTCACTGCCGTGACATGACCGGCAAGATTACTCAGGGTGTGTAATGTTCAAAGTTGGCTCGCAGTCCTGAAGGGTATATGCGCGGCCTGAGTGTGCTAATCAAGCTGTGTAGTCTTTCGCTAGTGCATAAAAATATCAAAA
This sequence comes from Dermacentor andersoni, assembly GCF_023375885.2. Taxonomy (NCBI): domain Eukaryota; kingdom Metazoa; phylum Arthropoda; class Arachnida; order Ixodida; family Ixodidae; genus Dermacentor; species Dermacentor andersoni. The sequence continues at coordinate 101,958,364 of NC_092822.1, forward strand.
ATTAAAGGGGTCGGCAACTGAGTACCGTTGCCACCTGCATTGCCATGTATTTTTGGCGCGTGCCGCTAAACTTAGACCAAAAAGGTCGCGAAATTTGCACTAAATCTTGCTTCAATGTCGAAAAATGTTCGCTAGAACTGTTGTGTCAAATTAAATGACGTTGTCGGTTTTCAACACTAACTTAAGCGAACATGGCGTAAATCCCCTACCGAAGCGTTTCACGTTTTTCCAGTGTCTGCGAAAGTGATTAAGCAGCAAGGTCACAGGGAGGGTGTATAGGGCTTTTAATTTACCAATATAAAAGAAAAGCGGTGACCCATACTTGCTTGCTTCTGCTACCGTGCACAAGAGTTTTCTGTGAAACCGCTTCCGAGTGTTTTTCTATGGAGTTTCTTTTGTTGTGCTCGGGGACCTTGAATTGAACCCTGGCCCTAACAGCCGCTTTGAATCTCTGCTTGACATAGAGTCCTTGCCAGATAACCCCTCTGAGCAAATGAGCCTAATCTTCAAGCTCATAAAAACCATGCATACGAGTTCTTTACAAACGTCAAAGTTCCAAGTGGAGATTACTGTTGATGTTAAGACCATAAGAAGTGGACAAAAATCACTTAAATCGAAAATTTCTGGCATTATGAAAAGGCTAGATGCCCTCGAGGAAAAGTAGCAAAACGTTGATAATGTCATCCTGAAAGTTTCCAGCATAACGAAACCAATTGAGGAAGTTAACAGTCAGAATAACCTTCTTGAATCTTGTTCACATGAATTGGAAGATCGGTCTCCCAGCGACAATTTAAATTTCCATGGTCTCCCTGATAATAATGAGACATGGCAACAAACAGAATCGAATATAATCACACTAATTGGTAGCATTACCGACACACTTCCTGAAGACACAATCCAACTTGCGCACCGTCAAGGTTCGTATTTGTCTAGCAAGTCCCGTCTTGTTATTGCGAAGTTTGCAAGCTTCAAAACCGAAGGAGAACTACTGTCTCTGCGCAGCCAATTCAAGCATAAAAACATCAATCTAAGTGAGGATGTTTCAGTTGCTACATGGAGCGCGCGAAGAAAACTGATAGCATTCTTTAAGAGCCAAGCCTATTCGGAACCTTTCATATTGCGTTAGAATAAGTTAACCCTGAACGAAAAATCATATGTGTACAACGCCAATTCTGATGAAATAGAAGAATTAAGCAACGTAGTGATAACGTAGCACGTGCATGTCCTGTTCCGCCACATCCTCCCGTGTAGCAAAGCGCGAGTGGCAGTGGTTCATTTTCTTCATTTCCTCGAGTTTCAGTTTTATGTTCGAACGTCAGAAGTGCCTCCAACGAATACGATTCTTTATCGGTGCAACTGACACATGTTCTGCAAGAATCATTGCGCCTACTGAAACATAGTTCCCAGCGCATGTCGCCGACACTGAAGTTGTTCACGGTGCTTTGAAAATGTGTGCTTATCGCGGCGACCGCACTGCGCATAGAGGTATTGGCGTCCTTTTGGCAATTTCAAATGACATTCCATCTTTGATCTGCACCAGCGACGATATGGTGGCTGTGTGGGACTCCGCAGCTCTTGGTCAGAAAAAAAATTGTCATAGGCGTGTGCTATCGCTCACCCTCTGCACAGCTTACATTTTTCCATGACCTGCACGACATTATCAACCTTGTTCGCACGCGATTTCCTTCACCTCAACTCCTACTTCTGGGCGATTTTAATCTCCCAAACATAACCTGGAACGATTAACCTTCCTCCCTCTCTTTTTGTAAGGCACAGGCTAAGGAGGTTTTTAGACTCGTGCTCAGTTTTTTCATTCTCACAGCTAGTAACTCAACCTACACGTGTAGCTTCTAACTCCGCAAGCATCCTTGACCTGGTTTTGACATCCCACCCTGATACAATCTCGGAGACTACACACCTACCTGGTATAAGCGATCACTGCCTACTTGCATTTTTAATGAATATTTTAACCCCCAAAGAAAATAAGATCAGAAAAACTATACATGTTCACAAAAAACGCTAACTTTACGGCCACAAATAAATAATTAACTCCATTTATCGACCCTTTCCTATACAGGATTTCGAAAATCGTTCGCTTCAGCACAGTTGAGAAATGTTCACAGCTAAAGTTCAGCAACTAGCTGAAAAGTGCATTCCATCTCGGACCATTACCTCCAATTCTGATGCTCCTTGGTACAATGCCTATATGAAGCGCCCATGTAATCGAGAAGGAAAAAAAAAAAACCACGCCTATATCGCTCCGGAAAGCACTCGCCAACTGACACACGCTGGCCTGCGTATAAGTCCGCATTCGACACGTACGTAACAGCACTAAAGGAGCTAAATCTTTCTATCTAATGTACTTCCATCTATGTTAAAGACTAACCTTAAGAAGTTTTTGGGTGTAATCAAACCCTTGCGTGACGAACACATAACCGTGGAAGACCCATTGGGCATCCTTATAACCTAAGGAACAGTGCGCTGTCGCCCTAATGACACATTTGAGGAAATTTTTCCTGTCTCCTGCAACGACCGCCTACTTCCTACTCGCCAATGCGATTATGTATTTATACCTCCAGTCATCGTCGATACGGCCGGCGTTGCAAAACAGATTCGCTGAAGCAACACTCATCACCTGGTTCCGGCTCTATTAACTCAAAATTTCCTAATACCAACGCCGTTTTGTTATCCTAACAAAACTTTTTCAGCAATGACTGGATACATCTACTCGACCTTGCCAATTAAAAATCTGGAAGGTGGTTCCACTGCAGAAATCGGGTAACAAAATTTTAAGAGCTAATTATCGCCCCATCTCACTCTCAAGTATTTGCTGTAAATTGCTCGAAGATATAATTTTCAAACATCTTGTTAACTTCCGGAAATCCATAGCATTTTTCACACCAGCTGGATTTAGAAAAACATTGTCATGTTAAACTGAGCTTGCATCTGTACGCACAAATTGCATCGTATTCTCCATCGTTCATCCTTTCCGGACTGCATTTTTTTTCACTTCGCTGAAGCATTTGATAAGGTCTGGCATAAACATTTACTTTACAAACTAAGTCAGCTGAACCTGGACACTTAGATCCTGAAATGGATTAAATGCTGCCAATCTAATCGCACTCAGTTTGTAAGCGGAAACGGCCATAACTCCCAACTTCGAAGAGTAACTTCCGGTGTACCACAAGGTTCAGTGCGCGGGCCTCTTTTCTTTCTCGTTTATATTAACGACTTCCCTTCGCCACTATAATCTAATATTCATTTACTTGCTGATGATTGTGTTATATTTCGTGAAATAACTAATGCAGAGGATCCTAACCACCTTCAGGCTGATAAAATCAGTGCGTCTAGCTGGTGCAAACATTACCTAAACGTTGGTAAATGTGTAGTGGTGTGTATCCGAAATAACTAATAGCATACATACATATTAGCTAACTAATTTTCCCTTGGAATTCGTTCACTCTTATAAATACCTAGGTGTGGATATCTCTGCTAACTTATCTTCGAATATTCATACCGACAACGTAATCCGTAATGGTAACCGCATGCTTGGCTACCTATATGCCGAAACTTTTCAACCACCCCTTCATCTCTAAAATTGCTTCTTTATATTGCCCTTATACGTCCGAAACTAGAATATGCATGCGCTCTTTGGAATCCTATCATTGAGAAACTAATTAATTCATTAGAACTCACGCAACATAATTCAGTTCGTTTCATCTTACGTAATTACAATAGAACTCCAAGTGTGTGCCATATAAACCAACCTTGCACTTAAGTTCGAAGTCATTAAAATATCGCCAATAGTTCTGTCACATGGCTAAAAAGAGTCGCCGGTCACTAAAAAGACAGAAAGGTCTAAATCTAGCAACACAATCGCTAAAACGTTAACAGTGGACTGTTCGCCTAGAGTCTTCATTGACCCAAAGTCTCAGAAATGTTTTTGCGCTGTTGCATTTGGTGGTACTGCTCCACTGATAGCATTTGGCGAAAAACGCCTATAACTTTACCACCCTAGTTTAACCACCTCCTTAATCCCGAAATGCTGTTGGCTAAATTCACTGACGGATGGCCACCTGACGGTGACACTGATCATGCAGTGGTCGTAGTGATCATACATGAGCAGCAGCTGACCAGCTTACGTGAGCGAGGCGCACCATTGTTTTGTTAGTCGCCACTTACGCTGTAATCAGAGTGAGGAATGAAATGAACGATGGATAACAAATGTAAATCCTATGCTCCTTTCTCCCGTTACGCTTATGATTCATACGCAGCTCGCAAAAGGCGTATGCATGTTAGCCTCACGGATGCAGGCTCTGTGCTTGTTGCGCCATCTCGTGACGGCATGACGAAGTGCACCGGCAAAAAGGCGTCGCGGGAATTTTCGTATGTGATTTATTCTTACACAACGAAAAGCGGGTGACATCTGCCAGAGGCTTGTGAATTGAATGAATTTACCTAAAGCTTAGGATTACATTTCGATTTTATCTGGAAGTGAGCACTGTAGAATAAGCATACGCGTGCTACATGTTGATTCATGAAAGTAGGCTATAAGAGTGCGTGCGTGCAATAAAATGCATAAATATTTCGTAGTTCGAAACAATAAAGTGTTTCAACAACATGCGCGCAGAAGCGAATTTGTAGAGAGAGATTATCGATACACCCTTTCAAGTGATTGCGAACAGTTATGCGGAAAGAAGGTGTTTCCGAATTTCGGCGCATCAAATTTTCTTACGTTCCAGTAACACATCTTGCGGGTATGTTTTCAGGTCCAATTACCAAAGTTCGTCTGTTGGTTAGTTTCGAACCTTGCTCCTTCAGAATAGCCCAACGCTGTGCCCCTTAAAAAATGATCTACCCGAGGACACATATTGGCTGGAGAGAGAGAGAGAGAGATAGATAGATAGATAGATAGATAGATAGAGAGAGAGAGAGAGAGAGAGAGAGAGAGAGAGAGAGAACCTTCATTAAGATAAAGTGAAACCACAGGGTCCTACGACGGGCTCTGCGTGAAAGACGGGGAAACGGTTTGACAGAACAGCAGATATTCCCCTGAAAGTGCATTAAGTGCCCCCCAAAATTTAATCGCATGATAAGCTCACTTGATGTATGACGAAAGGAGAGGTTATTCGCTAAAAGTGACGAAACTGTAGTATCTATGGGTGCTGCTGTGCGACGTATTGTTGTGGTTTTGCACCTAGCCCATCCTGGAATTCCAGGAGGGAAAGGGATGAAACGTGGCTTCCACTGACATTGCCCGCGACGCCAACGAGGACAACTTTGGTACTTGGCAACACTGTGCGCCTAGTCTTCGAATCCTCAGTTTGACCGCCTACCATCTCAACAAAGATGCATTGTACGCCCGTGAGCAAAAATATGCAGACCACAGGGTCGCCAAAAGAATGAATTTCTTCGTAATTAACAGGCATAAAGGGAAACTGACGAGTGCACTAGAAAATCCTCAACGCCATGTTTGGAGTGCAGTCTTTAATTTCAAGTTACACTCACCGACCAAGGAGAAAATCAGTTTTATCGCGCAATTCCTGGCACGTATACTTTTGCTCACAGGTGTACTAGCACTTTGAAGAGCTCCCATTGATGTGTTGCTTACATGACGTATAGAGGTGAGCTATATGTATACTGAGCGAGATGAAGGATACGTTGGAATATGTGTGGTGTGCTGAGCTGTGTGATAATGCCCAGTGACCCAACTTGGCGTGAAATAGATTCATTGAAGAGCAGCACATACCCAGTGACCGATGTTAGTCCAATGATTAGTTCCGAAGTTGCGAGCCTAGTTTCGTCAGCACATCAGCAATTCTCAGTCTGGACCTCCACGGAGCCTTCAATAACGTTTCACATTCCGCCATCCTCCGACAGCTTAATCTCATTGGGGTTGGCGGAAAGACATATGACTACATATGTACCTTTTTATCCAACCGTACCGCAACGATACACATAGGCACAGAGCAATCCCTTTGATACGCTTTAGGTAGCTACGGCACGCCCCAAGGCTCAGTGCTGTCCCCTTTTCTTTTTAATCTTTCTATGATGCCGATGGCGCAAGCATTGCGGTCTATTCCCGATCTCAAGTTTTCACTCTACGCCGATGACATCACTCTTTGGACGACTGGCGGCTCCGACGGAGAGATTCAAGACACTCTACAGGCCGCAACAGACGCTGTCGTGGCTCATGCCGGGGCTATGAATCTCACATGCTCCCCTCAAAAATCCGAGCTGCTACTTCTGCCATCCCACCGGGGGGCCGGAAAACACATGTCTAGCATAGAGGTAATCCTAAACCACATCCCCGTTACTAGAGTGGACAGGCTCCGGGTGCTCGGTTTACACATTCAAAGCAACCGGCTCAACACATATACCCTACATACACTCCAGACCACAGTCGATCACACCCTGCGTCTTCTAGGGCGAGTCTCCAATAAACATGGCGGACTAAAGGAGGCCGAACTTCTCTGCTTGATTCAGGCCTTCGTTATCAGTAAAATTACATTCGCAACACCATATCTACATTTCCTTAAATCAGAATCAGATAAGATCGACACTCTTTTACGCAAAATATATAAATTCGCCCTCGGGGTCCCCATACGTACCTCCACTGAAAGGCTAATGCTTACTGGAACTTTCAACACACTTTCTGAACTCACAGAAGCCCACCTCACATCCCAATATAGCAGACTGTCTAACACCGCAACAGGTCGACACATTCTACAAACTCTTTCTATCACTCCGGCACCCATCATCAAGACTAAATACACCATTCCACATCACATACACGAGAACCTCTGCATCCCCCCACTTCCTAAAAACATGCACCCTGTGCATCACAAACAGCGCAGGAGGCAGCGAGCAAAGGCTCTCCAAAAACAATTCTCCACCTCTAAAGACGTGCTCTATGTTGATGCCGCCGAATATGCGAACAGAAATCATTACGCAATATCAGTCATTAACTCTCACGGGCAGGTCGCTGCGGCCGCCTCCATTCCTGGCTCTTCCTCGGAGGAGGCGGAGGAAGCGGCCATAGCCCTGGCCCTCACAATTCCAAATTCATCAGTTATCGTTAGTGACTCCAAAGCAGCCATACATAACTTCGGAGCGGGTAGGGTCTCTAAGCCAGCTTTCTCTCTTCTCTTGGCTCATCATTTCAATCAAACTGTGGCATTAACCTGGACTCCCGCGCATGCGGGCCTTGCCGGAAACGAGGCGGCTCATGCCAGTGCCCGAGGATTTACAGTCCGGGCTCAGGCATCAGATGCGTCGGACCTCGCCACGGAGGAGGCGCCGTTTACAGCGCGGGATCGACTTATTACTTACCACGAAATCTGCACACACTAGCGATTAGACCGCTTAACCTTTCCGCCACTCATGGGCAAATCCCCGCGTAGGTGTGAAGTTCTGTGGCGACAGCTGCAGACTCGCACCTTTCCATCCCCTTACCTCCTCCACCGCATTCATCCCGCCATTTACCTTTCTCCCTCTTGTAAATTCTGTGTCTCTCCCAGAGCAGACTTAAATCACATCATGTGGGGATGCCCTAAGCACCCCCTTCCCCCTTTCCTCAAGCAATTCATATCTAGTGAGGAGCAGTGGGAGGCTGCCTTGCGCAGCTCCAGGCCCGAACTTCAGGAGGCCATCCTGGAGTGGGCTGAGAGGATAAAGGAGGCCTACTTCAAGTAGTTCCTCCCCCCACCCTCTATTAGATTGCCCCTTCCCTTTAAAGAGGGATAAATAAAGTTTTTTCATCATCATCAACCTGATAGCGTGCCCGTCAAAGCATGGACTACCCAGTATACCTAAAGTTTGCGGTAACACCGTTAAATGGTTAAATAGTCCCCTGAAAGTGCGGGAAGTTCGTCAAAAGATCTAATCAGATTAACAAAATTACTTGCTGTACTGCGAAAAGAAAAAAGTTCAAGAGGCACTTTATTATCCCTGCGTAGATGAATGCGAAAGCAATTGCGACCCCCGCGCGATGTCTATGCCCTTTCAGACGTCTTAATTTAACGTCGCCTTAATTGACACCAAAGGTCGCGGGTCTGACTCCCAGCAAAGGTCAAGGGTTCGAGTGCCTTACTAAAATATATCTTAAATAACTGTTCTTAATTAACTTCGCCTTAACACCAAAGGTAGTGGGTTAACATGGATGCGTTTTTTTTTGCCAACTTAAAGCTTGGAAAAGCTTGTGCCGTGATTTAGCAGGAAGGTACGTTCACTGCTCATTTCTCTATAAAACATAGAAACCCTTCTGTCTCTTGCGTCGGTGGCATCATTTACGAGATTCCACCATCTTGTGGAAAAGCCTACATTGGGCCGACTGGCAAATGCGCGATCGAGCGCCTTCATCGGCACAAAGATACTTTGAAGGGAACGTCTTTCTCGGATCTTTCTGCACACTGCAAAGCACGTGGTCGTAGGCCTCTCTTCGATAGAACAAAGGCTACTGTCAAGAACGAAATAGCTCGTGAACCTGCAAAAGCCTTTCGCACACGAAAGATGTGCGATGATTGTAATTGGGAGCCGTCCATCTCTGTCAGATTCTGCTTTGCAGATGCTTGGCGATTTATTCCATGTGGCCTATATAATGTCATGCGCACGCAGATGGCCTCTTCCTTGTTGCTTTTTTTTTCCTTTTCCTAATAAACTTCAGTTGCTAGACAACTCTCGTCCTATGTTCGCTTTCTGTTTTGCCGTGGATTTCCGCGCTGATCCAAAGAATGCATCGATTTAAACTCGCCCAGCTTTCCACCTTACTGCAATAAACATAATGCAGTGGTATCTTTATATATACACGGTCTACTGGACATCGAGATATCAGGCAATCACTAATTGAGTAGTGACCTAAACTGTGTGATGAGATATTTAACAGCGTTAGGGGACACACTGAAATGGTTAAATTCCAATTTGCTCATTTTTAGGAGACTGCTAGTTTCGCCAAAAACAGACCAGCACTAGTTTCATGAAATAATGTGACCAATATTTCCAGAAAAAGTACATCGGTAACCGCATCAGTCCTTCCGACTGGCCCTTACTAACTTTTTAACATCAATTAACCAACGCACACGAGCACGGCGCTAAGTTAGTAGCGTCTACTACCTCGTCGGGCGATGATGTGACGCTGCGATTGTGAGTCATATAAAAAATTTAGACAAACTAGTTTCTTTCATTACGTTGGATCAACGGTCATGTGCTACGTCGTCCCACACACTTGCAGACTGTACCCTACAGGAATTTCGGTCTGTAACTTATTCATTATCAAAATATATGCTCACCGGTACAATTATTCCTCGTCGATTTGCGGCTATAAATGGTCTCGAAATTGTCCATAAAGTAAATGTTGCAGAGCTACTTTGATGCCCTTGTGTGTTCTCGTTTACCATTCGTTCATCTCTTTGCATACATAGTTGCCCGAAGTCGCTGTGCCATAATGTCACCGGTAAGGACTACCTCTCGATAAATGATGCCTAATGAAAATTTAACTAAGGATGCGGTTCACCTTTTATGCCGAATTTTTTTTTAAATTTTACCCTGCGCTGTTGCAATAGCATAAACTTAATGTGACTATGAAAGTGGCACTTGTAAACCACATAGATCCCACTGCGTTCAGGCTATATTAAATTCATTTGCGTTAGTAGCTTATGTCCACGTCACACGGGCAAACTAAAGCGCACTCTGAGCAAGTAAACTTCAGCGCGCTGAGTCATTTTCGCGGCGCGCTGCTACACTATAAAGAAAAGGGTTCTTGCAAGTTCATGGCGATGGCGATAGGGAGTCAGAAGGCAAAGCATATATTTGTAGCGAGGGTAGCTTTTTGCTGCTTTGTTTTTCAATGTGACACATTTTATTACTTTGTAACGTTATCAATTAAAACAAAAACAATGTTAAACATTGCTCCTCACTCTGCTTTCAATATTACTTTACGTATTTTTTACTCATTGCTAACGCGGCTGAACAGTTCGCCGCCTCGAAGTGTGTTCGCCGAACACTCTCCGACGAGTGCGCTCTGCAGTGAGTGTCACCAAGCGTTCCCGTGTGGCAGCCTGCGAATGCCCCTGTGGCAAGGGTATTAGTAAATGTACGGCAAAGATGCCAACCGACCGTGTTGTAGCGTATGTAGCTCAGCGTTGCATTTATAAACTCGTATGTCTTCCTCACTGGAATAGCCAACGGTTCCACGTGCGGCATATGCAGCTGTGGCGAAACACGCATTCAGTGTCTACCCCTGCTACAAAGCCGAGAGGCAAGTGCTATGCACAATGATAGAGAAACAGGACAGTCGCCCACTATAAGAACAGAGCGCCCTAGGCCCGCGCTCAAAAAAGAAAAAAAAAAACTGAGAAACTCAGCGCAGAAGGTTTTATTCGCACTACTCAGGCTCTTGAGGTCTACGGGCTTTCATGTCAGACTACGAGTGCCTCCTGCTACAGCTCTACAGTGTTGGATACGCGGTTATGTTGTGCTTTTCGCGTTATCGCTGTCTTCTCCCGGTATTTGAGTTTGAGCTTATTTAACCTTTCTTTTTTTTTATCCCTTCGCCCCTTCCCTGCACGCAGGATAGCCAACCGGAACTGCACCTGCTTAACCTTCCTGCCTTTCTCGAATAATTTCTCTCTCTCCCTCTCTCTCTCTCTCTCTACTACCAAGGTAGCCGATATCGTGACAAAACGTCGCTAGGATATTGTCACGACGGAGTGGCGGTGAAAAATCAGCTAGCACCAAAGCAGGGTCACGAACTTAACTCTCTATTGGGTGAACTTGTGCCCAGAAAACACTCGAAGAGCAATAGCGGCAAGCAGAATCGTTGGTCGTTGAAATCCAAAAAATGGGTGAGAGGCGCCGGCTATGTATACGTGACACATCGAACATTCCAGCGTAATCGCCAGGGCTCACACATTCCGGAACATAATGTACTAAGGTCCGCTACGTGTAGGGACGCCTTGCGCCGAGCGGTATATACTTGTAACAATGGTTAGCCGGGGCAAAACGGCCACCCAAAAAGGTAAACAATATACGCGTAATTCTTTTTAGTACATAAAATGAAGTTACAAAGAGTGCGAGTCTAAGTTAGGGCCATTTAGAATCTTCAGCAGGTAGTTAAATAGCTTTGGAATAGGGGCCCCGAGCGTTTGGGGCCCCAAATAAATAGCGTGGAAGCCACTGCGCATGCGCGAGACGCGAATTGCGCTTGGGTTTTGCGCCGGGACCACTATTTCACTGACTTAACGGCAGTCACAAAAGCTGCCACAATAGCTTTGCGTGAACAAACATGGCGGCACCCGTCGAAATGGCGGCTCTCACCTAGCACCAAACTGGGTTCAATTCGTGGTAACGCGAGAAGTTCGCAAGCTAGGAGAAGTGATTGCGGTTATAGCTTTCTCTCATCCAGCGTGTGTTATGAAGATTGATTCATTAGACGCCGCTGATACCGAATTCGATTGTCGATTTCAGGACTCGTAGGCCTAACGCGGCTTAACTTTGGTGGTGAAGGCACGTAACGATGGCTACTCAAAAGAAAGTGCAACTAATTAATTGCCGCTAATAGAATAACCTCTAAATTATAATTAAACGCGGAAACACGAATGCAAAAATTATTCTTACAACAGAATGGCGTTTTATTTATTTATAATAGCTTTTCTTTGACGCCGTATAGTGGTGCTGCAAGCGCAAGACGCTATCCGCAAACGGAAAGCCCTATTCTAAAACTTAAATCCTGCGTGCCCAACGCTAATATCCGTAAAGCTCTTTAGGAACCCCAAAAGTTACCGGCCCCTATTCTAAAACTATCTAATATTAGTAAGTAAAGGTAGTAAAGACAGTTACTAAGAAGGCTGTACTTTTTGTCACATGTAACCTGTTAGTATTTAGTTAGTGTTGCTATATGCAGATACCTTTTTTATTTATGAGTGTACATGCGAATAATAGTACTTCATCTGCGCCGAGTTCAACTTCCAGCCTGAAGCGTGGAGCTCCATGAGTTCGAGCAGCGTGCTACGCGTGCGAGGCGACACCCCCGACTGCAGAAAGGCGTCGCGCATGCGGTCAATCAGCATCTCCATAAGCCGTGGCGTGGCACACTGCACGGCTTGGCCGGCGACGGTCAGCGTCCACCACAGGCACTCCATCTGCAAAGGGATTGAAGTGCGCTTCCTGTAGTGAAACAAGGTGTTGTGCTAGCTTCAGCGCAAAAGCTTCGACTGAGATGTACACCGTTTTATGCATAACGGGCAACACTGTGCACTCTAAGCGAGTAGCGCGTCCATATAAGTCTCAGTCCGCGCGCTTCGCAGTGCAGCAGCGGTAGACGATTGGTGCGTTCAATCGTGCGCATGCGTTTCGCATGGGATCCCGAGTTTCTGGTCTTTTCCGAGTGACTATCTGCACCAGAAGACCCGGACTTGCTCCCAAAAGGTCAGAGAGAGCAATCGCGAACTCCGCCGCTGTTTTTCTGTGCCCGTAAGACCCCATTGTGCTTCTTTAGGGTACTTCCTTCCCCCGGCCGCACGTAGTCGAGCTGGGCCTACTTTAGGCCTAGCGCGACAAGGCGCGCTTCGGCGTCGCCACCGGCCGCCCGAGGCCGTCACCGACGTTACTGTGATGCGCTACGCCGTAGACGGAGAAGAAATATTTCCGGAAGAATATGAGGACTGAAGCCTATGGGAACAGGCTGCAATCAAAGCCCATGATCGGGCTCGTCCGAAGAATAGGGACGCCAAGGCCCCCACAGGAGACGGCTACGACACCGACGGGCGTCACCGGCAAGGCCACCCAGACAAATGGGGCGAGCCCATCGATAAGACGCCCCCCCCCCCCCCCCCTATCAAAAGAAACCGCTCCCGTGCTTGCCAGAGAGCGACTAGATTATCGTACACCGACCGAGAGACTGACTTCGGCTCCGAGACTACAGGGACACTACGCTCCTGTGCGCCCTCTGCCAGGACGTCGGAGTGAACTTTGGCGAAATCAAACACGACCATGTAAGGATCAGCCCTTTTAAGAACCCCTTCGATGGAGCGCTCCAGAAAATACGCGGTAGTACAAAACATCAAAATATTAGACCAAATCTATTCAACATGTGCCTACGTGACGGCACCGGACCACAGCATCAAGGGGATAGCATATCACGTTCTGGAAGACCAAAGCTACGCCGAGATCATGGACGAAATCATTATGGTCAACCCGCAGCTAGAGATTGTGGACGCAAGAAGGATGGGAAAATAATCAAAAACCCTTCTCATAACCTTCGGCAACACCAAGAGAATCTCAGACTCCATTCGATTCGGCGGAGGAATCCACAACTGCTACCTCTTCCGACCCAAAGTGGAAGCATTCTGCAACTGCAGAAGACCGGGACATCGCTCGGACGTGTGTCCGGAAGAACGAAGAAACCTATGATACAGGTGCAGCGAACAGCACCCGATGCAAGGTGCATCCCGTGCAATGGACAGCGCTTCACGGGATCCAACCAATGTAAGGTCAGGCACGAGAAGCCGCCCTCGAAGGGAAACAAGAAACGGAGTGGCAAGCCTCAACTGCAATTTCAGCGACCGGAAGAACAGCGAGCTCAACCTGGCCACGCGCAACAGCAACAGCGAGACAGAAGCAGATAGAGAAACCCAGCCCAGGGCAACGACCGAGGAAAACGAGACCGCTCAGAGTCCCACCTGGAGCTCCCGAACGCGTGACGGGAAGGAGCGCCACAACAGGTGAGCGGAACAGCACAATCATTCAACGAGAGTAATGTAATTAAAGAACTTGAAGCAATGATATCAACGCAGGAAGATCTCATTCAGGAACTACTGAAGGCAATAACATAACAGCAGCAAGATAGCAAAGCAGATATTGCTCGACAACCAGCGATCCTAACACAGGAACCGCGGAGAGCCTCCCTGCCCCCGTCAAACGCATCGACGAGGTCACCTTCACCTGCAAGATGCCCACCGGCAAAAAGGAGGTTGATAGAAGACACAGAATGAAAAAAAAAATGGCTGTGGCTTAGCTAAGGTTAAGCCCAGGATGCGAAGCATACTAGCCTTTATTTTAGTTGTTGAACCACTGTTTAGCCTGGTGAACTGCTGTTGCTTGGCTATATTTGGTTCGGCTAGACGAAGAAACAACTAATGCGTTACTCTGCTTCGCCTTCAAGAGTGGAACGCGACAGCGTTCCCGTCGACCCGCCAAGGGGTGTAAGACAATGGGCTACGGCGCAGCGACTACGCGCCCCGCGTTGGACGCGGTGAGCGTCGAGCAACGCAGCGTTCGGCGCGGCAACGAAATGTGCGCCTGAGCAAGCAACGCACGCCTGAGCCTTAGAAACAGCTCGTTTCTAAGGCAACACCACATTCACTAGAGGCGCTTTTGTACCGCTTCGAAGCATCGTACTCGTGGCTCAGTGGTGGCGTCTCCGTCTCACACTCCGGAGACCCTGGTTCGATTCCCACCCAGCCCATCTTGCAAGAGTTGAGCCAAAGCCACCTAGAAAAAGCGCAGCTGCTTATATACCGCCGCGACGCCGCGAGCGACGGCGCGAGTTGGAGCCCCGTTTCTCCTCTGTCGTGACGTCACGGTGTCACGTGGTATTGAAGGCGACACCGCCGCGCCTGAGGAGCTGGGTTGAGCTCTAGTAATATGCTTCGCATAAAACAGAATCAAGATTAAGTAATGAGCCGATTACGAACAGTGGAAGCCAGATTCGACAAAACTGAGGAAAGCCAAACACTATAGAAGAAATCATAGAAGCGCGCTTGACAACTATCAGAAACGAGACCAGGAAACAATATATAACACCTTAGCCGGTCAAGTAATAGTCCTTACAAACACAGCAAAGGCAACAAACCAGCTAGGACGGAAACATGGCAAGCAACATGTTAAAGCGATGGGCCAACTCTTCTCGACCCACCACAGCGAGATCCCTCCCCCTCCCTAAAGCCAGTCATGGCGGAAAGGCCAGACGGAGAGAAGAGTATCAGGGTGTTTACCAAGATGACATATTTAATTTCCCTGAGTTTTCCAGGTTTTCCCTAAGTGCCTTTGCAAAATTCCCTCAGTGACACAGAACTTTCTTTCATGTGAAGACGGGCTGACACCATGTCGCCCAATGCTGTCACTATCTAGTAAGCATGTTAAGAAGTAAAACAAACGACTTAATCCAGTTTGTATAGTAAGGAGTAGCGTTTATTTTATTCAATATAGAAAAATCAAGGGAAGGGTTGGTAAAATGTGCAGCGAATAAAATATATTCAAGAAAAAAAAAACATGGTGAAGCTCATTGCAAATCGAGTCGAACGTCTTCAAATACGAATAACGAGAGTTGCATACAGAAGGAAATATTTTCGAAAATGAGCGATTTCTATCAATTGATAGCAAGCTCATTGGTATTAGGTCCGAACTTTGTGACAAGTGAGATTCTCTCAGCAGCTGGAAAGTCAACCTCCACTGTCCTAACCTACGCTGGGCCTGTGCACAACGCCTCAGTGCTTCATTTCACTGCTTTAAAGAGCTTGGCTTGGATGAGGGACACCTGCACTTGGCGTCAGACAATACTTCGTTTTTCGAGCTCAAGCTACTTCAAAGAAGCAGCGGCACACTTCGTTTGCCTCTCAATGCGTCGGTATTTTCTGTTCTTGTACTCCTTCCGCCGCACGTTCGCCCCACGTACTATTTTAAGCATCCTCTTGGTCAGTCGTACAGCCAACGTCCGATTTTTCGGACTCTCCAGGGGCCGCGAGAACATCCGAGAAAAAAATAAAAGCAATGCATGTCCATAAGGGCTCAAATTGCCATAGGCACATCCGAAAAAGCTCTGAAGGCCTGCCAGTATGCTTATTAGGCCTATCCGTGATCGTACTATGACAAGAGACGGCGGGTGCACGCATGTGTAATTACGGAATACTTACTGTGTCCCGAGGCAATTGCCCCTTCTCACGTTTGTTAAGCTTTGCCGTAATACTTTACGTACGCTTCACCGTGTGACATTATTATCTGCAGGTGAAGCTGGCCTTCAGAAACCAGGATTATGCAACGCTCTGTGCTTTCCAAGCTTCAAAGCCAATCGCGAGGAATACAGAGGCGGAGTCGCCACCATTGCTGGCATTGGCGAATTCGTTCAATAAAAAACACGGCACCGAACGGCAAGAATCTTGATATCGAACGTCGAAGGAGCTAGGCTTCGCGTTGCCGCGGTGGTGGCTACGGCTGCCAGCGGATCTGCATGCGAAGGCGCCGGTTTGAGGCGGCGAGAAAATTAAAACGGCGGTGTTGGCTTTGATTAATGCCCCTTTGGACCTTCGGTCACCGCAATAAGTCCAGCAAGTCGGACGACGAAGGGCCCTTGCGTCCGAAATTTCAGACGTTCTTATACATTGACTCCATGGGGTACGTGGTGGTGCCGCTAAGCCTCCCGGATTATCGGGCATGTCCCAAAGATCGGGCATACGGAAAATCGGCCGTTGACCGTAGACTGGCAACTACAGCCGACGATATGGCATCAATGACAATTAGTTACGATTCCTCTCTTTTACTCAAGCCAGCATCAGGGCGACTGTCGTTCCCTTTCAATAAAATGACAGCTAATTATCCCTGACAGAAGCACAAATTCCCTGAGTTTTCCTTGAATATTTCCTGACTATTCAGAATTCCTGAGAATTTCCGGCTTTCCCGTTAGGTAGACACCGTGGAATACGGCGATGGAACTGTACGAGCTTCCGCGGAAAGCGGCAGAACCTAGAACTCCTCATTAAACCTCGAAAAAGAAACAAAAAACAGATGTCAGAGACCTAAAAGAAACAAGGAAAAGTAAAAGTTCGGGATTATAAAACACACGAGAACGCCAAGGAAGAAAAACCACTCACGGCCTTCTTGGGCCACAGGAATCTAACGGCAATAGACAAAAATAAATGGAATGGCGCAGACTGCCTCCTCATAAAGGTCATACCGCTAAAATGAAGCAAGGACTCGCTCTTCGTCGTAACACATATACCATCCCCAAAGCGGAGAACTCCCCTTTAATAAAAGCGATGAACGAAGCCAGAAAAATCAGTAGAACGAGTCCTTTACTAGTAGTCGGAGATATGAACGCACAACATATGGCATGGCGTTATAGAACAAATTGAAAGAAAGGAACTAACCTCTGGGAGCATATTCAGGACGAAGTATGCGCGCCTCTGACGAATCCGGTGCCGCCAACTAGGACAGAAAACAGCGTGCAAGGCAAAATCATGCCCTGACTTCACCCCATGCAATGCACAATGGCACAAGTAAATGCACAATGGCGCAACACAAACGAAAACCTAGGGAACGACCATTACATTATAGAGTCCACTATACCGAGCAGCACGCTGAAGAAGAAAAGAAGGGTGACACGAGTAGTACACTGGGATAAATTCAGAGAAAGGTGACTGGTTCACGCACATGGCAAAAAGATTGAAAACCTAAATGAATGTATTCAGAAATTCTTGAAGGACGCGGAGCACACCACCAAGAGGATAGAGATGAAAGCCGAAAACAAAGCCGCTGACAGTACATTATTACACACGTGACAGGCAATAATAGCTTACAAAAAAGATGGATGAAGCAGAAACAGAGCAGAAAACTAAGGATTAGAATCGCCAAACTAAATAGAGAAATCGAAAGCCATTCTCAAAACTTAGTAAAACAACAGTGGGTAAAAACATGTGATCAAATGCGCGGAAAATCGCGGCTCAAAGACATGACATTATCAAAGACTGCTTTTAGACCCAGAAAACAGCTCAGACCCGGTCGTCCAGCCCAGAGCCGTGGAGTGGGCCACCCAGGTCGCCCTCAGCCATGAGCTGATGGCCACCTAGCACGTAATCGTCCGCACATTCGTTCTGACAAAAATAAAGTTTTTCCATCCATCCATCCATGAAAATACTATTCCATAGCGATGCGACGAAGAAATGATAACGGAAATCCAAATCAGATACCTATGCACTACGAAAAACCAGACGCTTCCCAACTACATCGGCAACCCCAACCTTGAACTCGGTGAAGACATAACGGCAGCAGAGGTAAAGGTAGCCATGCAGAAAATTAGATCGTCCTCTGCTCCAGGAGCGGATGGGGACACCAACAAAATACTAAGAAATCTAAACGAAGAACCTATTCAAGAGATCACGCAGTACTTTAATAAGTGCTAGAAGGATGGATAGCCAGAGATGTGGAAACACGCCAAGGTAACTTTGATACCCAAGCCAGGCAAGAACCTTGAACTAAGCAACCTCAGATCCATATTCCTAACATCATGCTTAGGGAAGCTTTGGAGCACGTGGTGCTATCTAGGTTACATGACCACATGGACAAGCACAATTTCTTTCTGCACATGGTAATAAGCTTCCGCCCCAACCTATCTACGCAAGATATAATTCTCAAGCTTTAGGAAGAGGTAATAAATACACCGAATAACACCAACAATAAAGCAATAATGGCACTAGACCTCCCCAAATCCTTCGATACTGTCGCCCACATTGCCACCATGAATTCCCTCTCCGACGTAAACATTGGAGAGAGAATATATTCATACAAAAATGCTTCTCGAACAGACATAACGGCGGAAATCACTTTCGGAAGCATCAAGTCGGATGCACTACAATTAGGGGAAGGTACACACCAGGAGCCGGTGCTGTCGTCCTTTCTTTTCAACTAACCCTCATACCCATGGCTAAACTTGTTGCCACCGTACCAAACCTATCCTCGGCACTCTACGCAGACGACATCACCCTCTGACAGTGAGGGGAAACGAAGGTGATATCGAGAGCACGCTACAGATGGGAGCGGATATAGTGACCGGATACGCCAGGAGAGTCGGGCTCGCATGCTCCCCGCAAATATCCGAACTCCTAATAGCCAGACACAGACCAATGAAAAGCAATCCACCGGTACAACTGGATATTAAGGTTGGTTGTACAGAAGCTCCAGAAGAACAAACCTTGCGAATCCTGGGAATGTACGTTCAAAACAACAGGGAAAACACAAGGACGCTAAACAAACTGGGAATGTACATTCAAAACAACAGGGAAAACACAAGGACGCTAAACAAACGAATTGCGTGCGTTGTACTTACCAACAGGTTCACAGGACGTATAGCTAACAAACACCAGGGAATTAAAGGAACAGATTTGAGGAGGCTAGTACAGGCGTTCGTACGTTGCCGAATAGTATACACCCTCCCGTATCTCAAACTTCAGGCAGCAGAAAAGAACAAGGTTGAATGCTTCATAAGACAACCGTACAAAGTTGCCCTTCACCTCTCCAAGAATACATCAAGAGACAGGCTGCTAATGTTAGGCATACACAACACGCCTCCCGAGCTGGTCGAGGCGCCCAGAACCTCACAGTACGACAGACTAAGAAAAACACCCACAGGAAGACACATTCTGAGGTCCTTGGATATCAGGTCGCGAGCTAAATGCGGCATTCGTTCGCAAGCACTCAGCAATATATATATATATACGCACATATACAAACGCGCACGTATATATAAGGAGCAGCACCGCCCTCGATCCCTCGAAATGAAATCCTGACTACGCCTGCGGCTCGAACAGCTCAAAGGTTCGCGTGCAAACTCGCATTACCTTGCAACAAAAAGCAGTGCAATGTTTTTCAGCATGCATATTAAGTTTTCTCACGGAGGCCGGAAGGCAAGAAATGTTTTAAAGGGTGTTTAAAGAAAGCTTCACAGCAGAGCAGAGCTGGAACATAACAGTGAACCTATAATTAACTCTGCTCCCTGCGGGAGCATATACAGGGACACTAATCTAAATTAATATCAGAACATTACAGGAGAGTATGACAACGTAGACCGCAATATTTTGTGGGATATTCTGAAAGGGGAAGGCTTAGGCGACGATTGTCTACAACTTTTGGTAGGGATGTACCTATTCACAGCACTTGGATTCCGACTGCCTCTCAAGGTCACCGATTGAACCGCCGAGCGCCGACGAGGATGAATACGCAAGTTTTTTAGGAGTTGTTGATCGGGCCGCCATCTCTGGGCAACAGGAAGACGACCGGGGGCTCAGCTGACTCAGAGTTCTTGAAATGGCAAGCTACGACTCTCTCTCGAGATTATTTTCAAGGAGCCTGCCTTCGTTCTGTTTGCATAATGGAATTCTCTACAGGAAAACTTCTCTTCCACCGGGAAGAGCTATCTGCTAGTAGTTCCCGAAAATCTCCGCCACGAAATCTTGCAAGCCTGTCATGACGAAACCACCTTGGCTCACCTCGGTTACATGTGAGCATTGGTACGAATCAAAGAAATATATTACTCGCCAAGGTTCCCAGCAGAGGTGAAACATTAGGTTAGAATTTGCCTTGAGTGCCAGCGACGCAAAGTACCATCGACTAAACCCGCTCGGCTATAGCAACCCGTTGGACTATTGGAAACGCCGTTTGCTCAAATTGGAATGCACTTTCTTAGCCCCTTTCCAATATCTCACATCGGCAACAGATGCGTCATATTCGCGACGGGCTATCTCATCCGATAAGCGGAAACTAAGGCGATCACGAGCGGCACTGCAGGTGAAGCGAGACGATTCTTTATCGAGAGCATTGTCCTTAGACACGGTGCTCCTGCGGTCGTCATTACCGACAAAGGAACCGCATTCACAGCTGAGCTTTTGCGCATTGTGCTCACGCTCAGTGGCACAGCGCATAGGAAGACGACAGCCTATCATCCACAAACGAATGGGCTTATAGAACGCCTCAACAAGACTATCGCAGGCATGCCTTGCACGTACGTCGATGTGGAGCACAAGTGGGACAACATATTGCCGTACGTCGCATTCGCATATACTACGGCACGCCAGGAAACAACCAAAATGACGTCGTTTGGTTTGATCCATGGTCCTGAAGTCACTACGATGCTTGACGCTATGCTGCCTCATGACTGCAATGATTGACACGAAGATGCCGCAGAATTCACTGAGCTCACCGAGGAAGCATGACAGCTCGCGCGCGTAAGGACAACCACACAGCAAGAACGTGACGCCCGACGATACAATTCGTCGCTTATACACCCGGGGAAAGAGCCTGGGTTTGGTATCCGGTACGACGCCGAGGCCTCTCTGAGAAACTTCTACGACGATACCTCGGACCATACAAGGCTCTGCGCCGTATTAGCGACGTGAATTACGATGTCGTGGGTGACGGTTCATGCAGCTCCAAACGCCGTCAACAGGTGCCTCAGATAGTGCACGTGGTGCGCATGAAGGCGTATCTTTCTGAATGATGTGGACACCGACAAGCTGTTTATTGAGTCTGACGACTACCATTTGGTGAGCATCAGGACGATCTTCGCTCTGGAGGGAGGGTGATGCCGCGTCACTATTTGTGCCCACTACACCCTGGCGGTGACAAAGACGACGACCGGAGCCGCTCGAGAGTACGAGCACGACAAACAAAAGACAAAGACGTTCTTTTGTGCTGGCCTGCACCTTGCACGCTCTTTTCGAGTACAACGCGGTACTGATATTTGCCGCAATAAAGCCCCTGTGCTTTGTGACCTGCGACAATATGTACATTTACAGATCAAATATTTATCCGCGTTGAGCGCCTCTAGCCGAAAAATATAAATTAAAGTATGCGATTGAATTACACTACTTGCGAGCTTCATATTGGAGCACGCCGCGGTTCATTTTTCGCCTTCTGTGGCGATCGCTGGAACTTGAGTGTGCGGGGCTGGATACGGGTTCTTCCTGGAATTTTTCCAGCTCCATTGCGTCACTTAGTGGCTATGACAAGTGCTTGCTTAATGACTATGGAGTTGGGCTGCTAAGCACGGGGTCGCGTGATCGAATCCCGGCCACGGTGGCTGCACATATCGACGGGGGCGAAATGCGAAAACACCCCTGTACTTATATTTAGGTGCACGTTAAAGAACCCCAGGTGGTCCAAGTTTCCGGAGTCCCCCACTACGGCCAGTCTCATAATCAGAAAGTGGTTATGGCACGTAACACCACATAATTTAATTGAAAGTTATCTTAAACATTGAGGAAGCTAAAAAAAAAAGAAAGGAGCTGCATAAGGTAGTGTCAGAATTGGGGGCTCAGTCCCATCTCTCGAGATCCGTTGCCAAGATTGGAGTCCGGCATGAATTCGAAGGTAGCTGGCCCATGCCGTCGTCCAACTTAAACACGCTGAGGACGTTGATGAAGGGAAGAACTGCTTCTCATCGAGAACGAGGAAAATGGGTTTATTTACAGAATTTAAATCAGTCTAACATGACTGCTTAAGAAAAAGAGTGTCAGTCCAACATGACTGCTCAAGAGAAAAGTGTGTCAGTCCAACTTGACTGCACGAGAGAAGTGTGTCGAGCCTCCGCCCAACAGCCGTTTTTAAACACTCGGTCCTCCGGCGATGCAAGGCAGCGAATGTTCGTTTCGTCATGGCAAAACTAGCCGCCTCCCGCGACAAGGTGACGCGAGCGTTCGTTTACTCATTGTAAATTCGCCGCTGCCCCGCAGACCGGTTTACGCACACACACACGCAAACACACAGGTGCGAAGGACTGGAGCCGACGACAGAGGGGAGTCGTTCCGGGAAGCTCGGAGACATTCTGGGTAGCTCGTTGTCCCGCCGCGGCTTGCTCATGCGTAGCAAAATCAGGTTCGCGCTGGGGACCTCGGGCACAATAGTGCGTCAGTCGAACACGTTTCGTCACAACGGAGATGGGGCTCGTAGATGGAGGCGGTTTTCAGCACAAAGCCCGCTTCTTCGAACGCAGTCTAGCTGCAGCGACGGAGAGTGGGGGATGCGCGCCTTGTCCCCCAGTCGTAAATGGGTGGCAATTTTTCCTTGCAGCTCGCCATTCTTAGGGCCGATTTACGCTCAAACCGCCCATGGCCGCACGCCGCACCGCAAGCCAGCGGTCTGCCAGTAATGGCCGACGTGACGTCACGAGGGGCGGTCGTGAACTTTTGCCTCCGTGCGGCGCCCGCATAAACATGGCGCTGGTTCGTAGCGAAGCGGAGTGCGAGGCCTAGGCCCCTAGGCTGCAGCGGCAGTTTGTTTTTTATGTGGTTTATTGTGATCATTGCAAGAGCTATTCAGCACCTGCAAAGCTATTTGTCTAACGCAACAAGCAGCTGCACCCTTCCTGACCTCTTCAGTACGTGCGATCACCAAAGGAAACAGACGAATGTGTGTTGCGTTTACGCGATGGTCGGAAGTTATGGAGCCGCCGATTTCGTGTATTTTGCCGTTTTTTGCATGTGCATTACAAACGCGAAGGCCATCGCATACACCTGAATTCTAATCATGACACTAATTCGGTACACGCTAAAATGAAAAGATTGCGATCGCCCTCCTCGGCATATGGTGTTCGTAGGTGTTGTGCGTGCGCGCTTCATCGATACGAAGATTGCAAGTTTGTGCAGTACTGGTTTGTGTTTCAGAAGTGATGGCACGATGTGTAGCGATGAGGTTCATTATCGCCTCATCGCAGTCATTCGTAATGTGCTGTTTGTGTCTAGCTTCGTGTGAGCTGTTTTGCGGGCTGCGATGCGCATTGGTGACCGCGAACACGTACAGAACGTTCGAGCGCTAGGGTTCTTACTTTTACGAAGCGTAAGTGTACTGTGATATGTAGTACGTGCAATGCGTCGCAGTGGTGCTAGGTGTATAAGTGTTCGTTTTATGCAATATGCACATGTTCTGAAGTGAACAGTGCATAAGCGTTGCGGGCGAGTTTTGGTTCCGGCCCTTTCTGCCTCGTTCACGTATCTTGTGTGTTTTTCAGGAGTTATTTCTGTGCTATGACGGTGTTTGTAATCTGTGAGGGCAATATAAGGAACAGCTTAAAAGTTACATGAGTACATGCGCGCTGTCGTGAAATGTGGACGCGCGTGTGCACTGTTCTCATGAACGCAAATTTCGGGCACTCTTCATTTTTGTCATGTGGACATTGGTGTAAACAGCAGAAATCCTGAGGCGTATTTCTAGATTAAGCAAAGTATACATTCTTATACTGAGAGATGTGAGCGCCTTGCATGTGCAAGAAATTCAGCTGCTTGTTTCTTGTTAGTGTCTGAGTACACACTGTTAGTGCCAACACCAGTGGCACAGCATGATAGGCATATAATGTGTGAAAACTAGATACTTCATTTTGATTCTTGACAATTTGCATTTTTCGATAAAAAGCCATATGCATGTAACAAAGCATGAAGATGACAACACAACTGGTATGGTCAATATATGATTCGAGGATTGTAGCAGAAGAAACAGAGGACACAGAAGGAACGACTATAGTCGGATACAACTTTAGAAAAAAGGGAGGCCCCGCCCAGATGACCACAGCGTGATGTCCAATTGCCTCCGTGACTAAAATAATTCCACTCGAAAAATTGTGCTTCTGAAACATGCAATTCTAGGTATAAATAAAGACTTTTGTATTTTGATAACTGGTTTAGTAGAGCTCTCATGTGCTACAGCATATGCCAGATCGCGACCGCAAAATAACCCCTTGTCTTCCACAACGCTGCCCGTCGTCTGCTCTTTAGCTTCATTGCAAGTGACAAAAGTAGAAAGAGCAGCTCTGGCTTTTGCACTTGTTTACATGTACACGGCACATTTACTACTCCTGTTCCGAGCTTCAAATGAATCGATTTCTATTGAAGAAGTACTTTAATAAAACAATGCATTTATCGCAACCATTACAAACTCAAGATGCTCGGTGTCAGCGAAAGCACAGTGTTCAAGGTGAGGAGGGAGGTTAAAGCTTCGCATATATCGGGTGGCGAACTGTTGACGCCCTCACAAAAGCGCCCACGAAATGCGGAGAAAAGACGCAGCACGAAGTATGACACGTGCACACCAAGGTCGTGTGCACGATTTCTTTCGCCGCAACGAGATACCGACGGTCGAGAAGATCACTAACGAGTTCTCGAAGCATATATGGTGTTATGTTTGTGCCCTGGGATTTGTCTGACGGAAGGCCAGTGCTATGGTGTGTCGACCGTGGAGGCAGCATGCATCCCCGCATGGTCCCTGCTTCGGGCACACGACTACGTGCACGGCTTGGGTTTCCCTGCGGCTGCATGGCGTCCACGACGGAAGCGGCCACCGAATCACAGTCTGCTATTCGGCCCCTCCCCGTGCTGGCAGCAACGCAACCCCCCCTCCTTTGACCGGCAGCGCCCGCACCACGAACGACTCCCACTGTGTTTGGGACGGTTTCCAAAGGAGGGCTGTGTTTCGACCCTGTGCCTTATCCCCTTTGTCCTATGCGGGCCATAAAACTTCCCTGGTGCACCATTCTGACCGACCACTAGATCGTCCCAACGCCACAGCACGGTTTGAGGAAGTGCCGGCCACCGAGAGCGGTGTTAGGACCACGGAGGCTGCCCAGACCCTCTCTCTCTCTACCTTGTTTCGTCCTTAGGGACTGTCTGGGGAATCTGTGGACTGAGGGGTGTTATTTAAGCAGCTTGCAGCTGCTCCGTTGGTCTCTCTCCTGCTAACGACGACATGTAAACATTGTATAAAGAATTCTTCACCGAGAAAGCTCTCCTCGTCTCTGACTCTGCGGGAAGTGGGGTCCAGACCTCCTGCCAGCCACACATACCTCGACACACGCAACAATGGATCTCCCGTCACTGAAGCGGTGTACTGTGCGTCACCTGCTTGTCGAAATCTGATGCAAGCACAAGAAGAGGAGCCGCAATTCGCTGCTGATCGACCGGTATGACATCGCTGAATGGCGGAATCGCTACCTCCTTGACGTGGAGCGCTATGGGCAGAAGGCCGAAAGATCTTTTTCCTGGACGAGACATGGGTGACGGCGGTACGCACTGGGTCGATCGTGTGGACAGACATCGTGGTGCAGACGCGCGGACACCTATACACTCAAGCAAATGGCCTGTCGACGGGTCTGAAACAACCTTCTGGAAAAGGCCAGCGCCTGACTGTGACGCACATTGGCAGCGAGGATGGCTTCGTCGACAGCTGCTTAGATATATGCCGAGGCCAAAAAAGAAGCGGCTACCACGAAGAAATGGACGGCAATCACTTCGAGCGATGGTTTAATGATGTTCTGCAGAAGTTGCCTGCTGGCAGTGTCATTGTTTTGGGCAATGCACCTTACCATTCCCGGCGAGAAGAGAAATTGCCGACAACAGCTTGGAAGAAGGAAAAAATACAGAAGTGACTCAAAAGCAAGAACATCACCAACAGCGAAAGGTTGGTTAAAAAGCAGCTGCTTGAGTTGGTAGCATCTGTAAAGCCACGCTTTCTGAGCTACTTCGGAGACAATGCAGCTGAAAGGGCTGGTTGCATTGTACTCAGGCTCCTACCGTACCACTGCGAATTTAATCCTATCGAGCTCGTGTGGGCAAAGGTAAAAAATGGCATAGCTGAGGACAACAGAGGCATCAAACTGTCCATGGTCAAATACGTCTTGAGGGGGAAAATCAAGCACGTAACGGCGGAAGACTGGAGGAAGAAACTTCACCATGTGATGGACCTGGAGGCAACGTTCAGGCTTGATACGTCTGGAAGTGACCGCATCCAATCCATCATCATCCAACTGGGTGAAGATGACAGTGAAGAAAACGACTCCGACTGCGAGCTGTCCGGCATTGAGCCACTCGATGAAGCATAACAGCTTCTTATTAATGAAAGAACAGCCCTTATTAGGGCTACCAAAATATTGCTGGTGGGTTCGCAGCAGCCAAGCATTCTGTCGTGACCTCTCAAATAAATAAGCATTTCATTTGGTGACATATTCCTTCTAATGGAAGCCCAATTTTGAAAAAGCAACGTCCTGCACAGATCGTGCTCAATATAAGTATTGGCATGGAAACATGCTGAAATGCTGGAAAATTTGAATGCAAATACAGTTGTTAACCCTGAATAACTATGTGGGGCCCAAAATGCTCATTCGGGCAGCTACTGTCCAACTTCACACGAAAAAGCAGTAGTCACTGTGAAAGTGACAGCCACATCAATGTGCACGCCAAAGCACATTGTGCTTTGCATGCAGTTGTGCTGCCCCTACTGTTATTTCCAGCCCGTTGAGATGAATAATGCCAATGTCAGAAGCCCCAAAATACTCTATTGGGCAGCCACCTACGAGCATGACGGGTCCTGTGATGAGATAACAGTCGTCAGGGCACGCTTGAAAGGAACCTTTAGCATCTGCACTTCAAAGCGCAGCCACGTCGTAGACATTGTAGGTGAAACAGCAGCAGTCAACGTGAAATTGACCGCTACTTTTGGCAGTTTGCATGCAAAAGCACATTCATGTGGTCGCATTCTTTATTTTGGTTATATGGCTCAGGCAAGTAATATGGACAAGAGAACACTTATCAAACATCATTAGCTTAGTGAGGACCAAAATACTCATTCGGATAACTATTAATAGCAGTAGTCGAGGGCACGCTTGAAAGGCATCATTAGCAGTCTACACATCAAAGCACAGTCAAGCTGCCGCCACTGTTGGTGAAACGGCAGCAATCAACGCGAAAATGACGGCCACTGTTGGCAGCTTGCATGCAAACACACATTAATGTTGTGCCATTATTTATTTTGGTTATCTGGCCCAGGCAAGTAACGCAAATAAGAGAACAATTATCAAACATCATTAGCTTAGTTAGGCCCAAAATACTCAGTCAGGTAGCTATCAATAGCAGTAGTCGAGGGCGCGCTTGAAAGGCACCATTTGCAGTCTGCACTTCAAATCACAGTCATGCCGCAGCCATTGTTGTATTTGTTTATCTGACCGGGCAAGTAACACTAATGTTAGTACAATTATTCACTCTATATAGCTCTCCTAGCATTGTTTGTACTAAAAAATGCTGAGTGAAGTTGAATGTGTTTTATTGAGGCAATTATTTAATTCACAAGCCATCGGCGTAGCGATTGACGGCCAGGTTCAGACAATGACATTTGTGAAGTAATAAATGGTGAAAGTTGCAAAAGCTCTCAGTGCACTGCTTTGCCGGGCTCCATTCACTGAAAAATGTCTTTGCAACGACGAAAGCATCAGACAGGAAATGATACCCCACTGCACAATGTTATTCATGTTGAATATTTTTGCCATCATATGTGGTGGGCAGCAAAACCGTCTGTTTACTAAGACTGAATGCATGAAAAAGGCAACAGCATAGCAAGGTGTTGTTTTGCAATATGCAGCCTTTCATGTGCACTTCTGGCGAGCTGCCACATGCACTGATGCATAAACATGAACAGAGGTAAGAGGCAAAGTTACTGTGCAACCCACATGACGCTTTTAAGAAAATGTATCTCTAAACCTTTCTGTTTTCATAGGCGATCAAAATTCGTTTTGAACAAGTTGGTTAATCACATTGCAGCAACAACACAAGAAGCAAGGACAGAAAACACAGCGAGTAGGCAGATTGAGAAGACGAGGTAGACCAGTGAGACAGGTTTTAATGAGATGGAAGAGGCCAGCCCTGCACTGTACAGATGATGATGATATGTAGTGTTTATTGGCGCAAGGGCCAAGTGTGGCCAAAGAGCGCCAAGGCAGTGGTGATGAGCACTGAATAGACTAATGGCTGATGTGACGTGGCTGTAGAGAGGCCTAAAACTCAGAGCTATAAATTGCTTAAAATACATAAGGAATAAAAATATGAGAATCACTGAAGTAGGGCATGATGTAAGTATGGGATGTACAACAATGGTGTTATAACGTTACATGAATATAAATCGACAGGTGATTGTTGACGAGTAGCACAAGAGCCTCAGCGGATACCTTGAGCACAAGGGCCCGGAGGCATGTGCTATACCAAAGGTTGACATTGCAACCGTGGCCTCTCGCAAGAGGCCGTGTTACGAATTTCTCGGACAGAAAACGTGGAGCGTGTCAACGTCGCTTAAGAAGGCCAAGGTAGATTGCATGTCAAATAGCGGTTCTCTGCCTAGAAACAGTGCCAGGTGAAGTGGTATACACTGACTGTATGCTAAAGGGAAGTGTTTTTTCCTCTCGACTTGTGTTTCGCGGCATTCTAGGCAGACATGCTGGACACTGAGTGTCTCCCCACATCTACTACACATTGGACGTTCACCGCCACTCAACAAAAAGCTATGTGTACCGTAAGTGTGCCCTATTCTGAGACGACAGAATAGGACATCACTTCGTCTGGACTTGGTCAGTGATGGCCAGTATCCTAAATGTGGCTTAACTATGTGGAGTTTATTAAGGGTTTCAGCGTCCCATTTATGCTGCCAGTAGGTTCTGAGTTTTTTCCGTAAGTATGGCCTTAGGTCTGAGACCGGGACGGCTACGGACATGTTGCAAGCTTTTGTGTCTACGGACGTAGCAATTCGGTCTGCCAGGACGTTACCTTCAATACCTCGGTGTCCAGGCACCCAGCATATCGTCACATGTTGGCCAGAGACATACATAGTACAGAGGAGAGAGAAAAGATCTGCAATTACTGGATTTGTGTGGTTGAAGCATGACATCAATGTTTTCACAACGCTTAATGAGTCTTTGTATATGACCGCCTTATGTAGTTTTAACTGTTTGATGTGTTTCGCAGCCGACCACAGTGCATACGCCTCTGCTGTAAAGATGCTTGTTAGTGCTTTGAATGAGATTGGTTAATGAAAATGTGTAATGACTTCACTAAAAAAGGACTAGCTAAAACAAATGCTAATATAAAATAAAAGGACAGAAATAAGAGTAACCGCAAACCCGCATGGTGGCAGGCACGTATTCACACACAAACGCGAAAACTAAGAAAAACTCAAATATAAAGAAATGTGGGAAATAAAAAAAAATTGACAAATGCAAGACAACACACACATTTACGAACAGACGCGGGTAGAGATATTATAGGAGTGGGTTCACAAGCTGCTGTGCCTACCTTCTCGTATGTTTTTTTTTTTACCCCTCTCTTAACACTGTCTTGGGAATTTTTAATTGCAACATATCACGAGAATCAAAAAGCAGCGCGAAGCTATGTTGGGGGAAACCATATCGAGCGCTGGCAACACAACTTATGCGTGACTGTGCCACAGCACGCATTCTGCAGCTTGCGCGCGCGGTGAGCACTGGTAGAAAGCAATCAATCGACGGTGCTACACAATGCTCGAACACCAGCGTTAGACTATCTCACTGCTGACAATGGTCGTTCACGCTAAGTTGATGGTGAGACATCTTTGCGTTGGAGGCTTCTTTTGCAAATATTTTCTGTTGAGACGCTCGTAAGTTTGTTTCATGCGCGCACGCTTTTCTCATTTCTCCTGAGAATAGTTTTGCTCCATCGCTTCACCCCGTCCGACGAGAAACGCAGAGACACTACACGAACACACACGCCGCTGACAGTAGGCACCAGACTTTGGCAAACTTTTCTCGTCATAACTATGAAGTACAAGTCCTGAAAAGGAACGACAATAGGTTAACTCAGGAGATCCTTGAGGCATTCGAGATAAGTAAAACAGGAGCGTAATGTGTAAGCACACTGTCAGTGTCCTTGACAAGAAAGGAAGTCACCTTTTTGAGACAGCCTCAGATGTATAAGAGAAAAGATATGGCGATGAAATCAATAATAGTGGGAATTTCAATCAAGAAATCAGTTGACAGTGCAGCTGCGTACTCGTCTAGTCGTTCCTTCTGTGTCCATGTTCCTTAACTTCTGCTGCTACAATCCTCGAAGAATAACCAAGTAGCCCAGTTAAACACCCTTTTGTCAATATATGATATTCTGTTGGCTGCTGGAGCATGTAGTGTGTATGTAAGTGTTGAAACGATTATTTTAAGCTGTTGATATTGCATAAGGATGTGTGAATATTTGCAACTTTGTAATTATGCATTGAATAGTGCCCTATTCGATTCGGTGGTCACTTTTTGTAAATGTGAATATTTTTTTCATACGTTTCGGGTATTTCAAAATGCCAACTGCACCCACATAAACACTAAATTGCAGAAAAGTATGGTAAATTTTCACCATGACAGGCGTGCTATAGCCATAAAACATGAGAACTTGCGTAGAGGAGCAGGCTAGGTCACTCAGGCAGCCACACTTTACAGGCTCTACAGTGATCATTTGCATCCTCTGAAGAGCCCTGTGCATGCGAATAAAGTACTTGTTTGCTCGCATGCTCAGTTTGTGTTTTTCAAGTACAATACTTAGTAAGGTACTATACTATTACAGAAACTTGCTAACTTCAAAAATACAGGGATATAAACATCAGTTTATGTTAATAGTGATAATGGCAATTCATGTTTAGAAAAGTATTCGATTCAATTTGCTTCTGGTACTATACTATTCGGCCCTGAAAATCCTTATTTGCTCACCTCTAATGTTGCATCTTTTTTGTGCTGTCTTTGACATGTGCATTGCAAACAAGACTCACATAAATGTGCACTCAGAGCATATTACATATAATTAACGAAAATTTCCCAGTGGGCTAGTTGGTTCGACATAACACTGTTGCGCAAAGTGACGAAGGGACAGGACTTAAGAGAGAAAAACAATGCACGACACCCGAGTGCAAACTAACAACTGTCTTATTTTTCGGAAAATAAGACAGTTGGCGCCAGACAGAGTCTGGTGCCTACTGTCAGCGGCGTGTGTGTTCGTGTAGTGTGTCTGCGTTTCTCGTCGGACGGGGTGAAGCGATGGAGCAAAACCATTCTCAGGAGAACTGAGAAAAGCGTGCGCGCATGAAACAAACTTACGAGCGTCTCAACAGAAAATATTTGCAAAAGAAGCCTCCAACGCAAAGATGTCTCACCATCAACATAGCGTGAACGACCATTGTCAGCAGTGAGATAGCCAAGCGTCTAACGCTGGTGTTCGAGCAGTGTGTAGCACCGTCGATTGATTGCTTTCTACCAGTGCTCACCGCGCGCGCAAGCTGCAGAATGCGTGCTGTGGCACAGTCACGCATAAGTTGTGTTGCCAACGCTCGATATGGTTTCCCCCAACATAGCTTCGCGCTGCTTTTCGATTCTCGTGATATAACCTTCGTATAGCCTACTCGCATGTTCAGGGATGTTCTTCCCAGTCTAACCACACCATCTATTGTCATTCATTAAGCTAATCTCCTTGTTAGGTGATATAGATGGCACATGGGGTCATCTTACTACATTTCAGCAAGATCCCCATCCTGTGGAAGATACGGCATGAAGCGCCATGTATGGCAAGGTCTCAGGGTGCTTGTCACAGACTGCAGTTGTATAGATGGTCGCACAGTCAATCATTTACGCACATGCCTGTTTGGCGCATGTAATCAGCCCAACGTGTCAAAGGTATCTTGTAGACGATGTCTATCGTGCATTTAGTCAATCCTTTAACGTGGTTTATAGTGCATGCATTCAGGGTATTCCTTTCGCTGGTCATTCCATTTACTTTTGAGCACATTTCCTTTAGCTTTTGTCGTGCTGTGAGGACCACTCGTTCGCTCGGTTAAACTGAGCGAACGAGTTCAGCGAAAGATGAGAGCAAAGGCAGCATGCAGTGGGAGATTAAAAAATCGGCAAGTGAGAAGAGGCATGAGGAGGAAAGTGGATAGGAAGGTGCAACAGAACCATGAGGCAGTAAGCAGAGGAGTGTATGTCGAAAGCATGCGAATAAAAGTGAAGTGCAGTGACGGTAGCTATGAGATGGTGCCAGAGTAGCACGCAATGTCTGGGAGGATTGTTGGCGATGGCTTCTGTGAACCATGCCTACGCGTCACCCATGCGCTGGCTCACGCAATCTCCAGATTGGCAAGGCAGTGGCGCCACACTTCGCTCCGTTTGCAACATGCCACACGAGACCGATTGTCCTTGCCCGCGAAATGACAACACATGTAGAGCTGCACTAAAATTTCGTATTAGGGAGTATCGTAATTGTCTGCGATTTTTTTTCTGTCAATTGCATGTGCTCTGCAGTAATAAACATTGCAGAAGCATCGCTGGTCGCTTATGCTCTTATGCCTCTCAATATAGGTATTGTATCAAAGAAGATTCCTTGCTTTGCACACGTTTGTTTCCAGAGCTGTCTGCACATTTTACACTTTATGAAGAGGGGAGGCTAGGGAACAGCTTAGAAGTTATATCACTGCTCCACGTATTGCAATTATTCATTTTGTGCTAGGTGTCATGTGCTGTAATGTAAGCTATGCAAATGCTCCTTATGAAATCTTTTGCACATGGGGCGACACAGCAAAACACCTTCTCTGCCATTACCCAACTGTCACATATCTGTACACGTGTACATGTGTGATAGCGTTTCCCTTTCTGTCATGCGGGCCATATTGCGATCACATCACCCTCGCTCACTATGTGTATATAATCGTTGGCCGCCAAGCTGTGGTGTACTTTTTTGTCCTTATATTCCTTGGCTGTCATTCTGCCACGTTAAGTTACTGCCATGCAATAAAACATGTTCCAAGTTCAGTCTGCCTCTTCGTTCATGGAAGCCCTGGAACATGACACCAACTTTTCACGCTAACAATTTGTTCTGTGAGCTGTACTCCATCTCAGTAGTTCCTTGCCACACTGGGGAAGCTGCAGGGCTCCTTAGTTAATAGGAAGGCTGAATGACCCTCAAGGTGTTTTCATCGCACCGCACCGTCTGCTCGGTGTCTGCTTTCCATCCTGTCAGCACATGCTCCATTCTTGGAGGATTGATGAAAAAAATGTTTTCACTCCATAACCAGAAGCTTTGTTTACGTGCATGCGACAACGGAGCTTCGCTTCACCTGCACACTTTCCCTCCATTTACCTTGCAGCCACCTTAATAAACAGAAAGTATGAACGCCCTCATAAATGTTCACTTGCGGCGCAGCGTCTGCTCGGCGTCTACTTGCTGGAATGAAAGAAGTTTAGGAAATAATCTAAAGCTCTATTTTACTGACTGCAGCATTTATAATGGGTGCGAAGAGGGTGTTGCGACAGAAAGCCTGTGGTGCAAATTCAAGGAAATGTACTAGGATGCTGATCGAAAGTTTTATAGGTGTATAGTGCAAAACCACATTTACATACAGGAATGACATGACACTGGCCATAACTTAAAGCAACGGTTCATGGGGCCCACATATATGGGCACATAAACATGATTCTCAATACAAGTTTGACTTGATATGATAGTCACTTTTCAGATAGAAGTGACATGATGACATACTGGTAATCAGTAAATAATGATCAGTTGTATAATACTTGTGCTCAGATACAATAACGCATCTCTGAATCACAGATATCACGTCCCATCTGCCCTATGCAACTTTGCCTCATGAAATGGGAAACTCATTGATATAATCAGTTACGGATTATGCCAAAGTGTTATGCTGTTTCTTGCAGTTTTGTCTTTCATGAGTATTTGCGTAATGTGAAAAACAGTAGCCTGATGTTCTAAATGTTATGTATACTATATGACAATACTATTCTTTTTCCGTTATCAGAGGAGGCTTTTGTGTCAATATATAAATTGGAAGTTTTTTAACAACGAATATGTGACAAGTACTTGCATGTGAACAAGCGTATGCAGCCTTCCAAAGGCAAGCACGGTAACGAACGTATCTTTTAGCCGTATTGACACAACTTTCCCATAGGCTTTTTTTTGCCTAAAGCCAACCACCCATCTCGATCTAGCAGATTTATCTTTTATGTGACAAGTCTGTGCTGTTTTCCTTGCAACAAGTCCTTTTACATGTGTCCACAAAACATTGGCCCTTCATTATGTTTATTTTTTCTAAAACTTTCATGTTTTTTTGGAAACAATTTATTTTGCATTTTTGGAAGCTCTTCATACAGCAGCCATTATTTCTTGGAAAGCTTCTTTGCAACGAGACCCTAAAGTTGTTGATGCACTATTCAAGTATTTTTTTTATATATAACATTAGTAGCCTTGCATTTAAAACTTATCCTTTGTGCCCAGTAGTTAGCTCTATTTTGCACTAGTTGGTTAAAATGTAGTACCTAAATATACCGAAATAAATATTGCTACTACAAGTACTCACGTCGTCGTGTCACTATTCAATATTTGACACTTACTATTTTTGTTCAATTTCTGTTTGAAAAAAATTAACATTCGCCCACCTCACAATGCACGAAGATGCGCCCAAGCCATATTTGTGATGTAAAAAAGAGGTGAGGCGTGCAGACAGGACACGAAGAGTAGAGAAGTGGACTTCTCTACTCTTGCTACCTGTCTGCACACCTCACCTCTTTTTTGCACAATGAACCCTTACCAACTAGCTCAACTTTCTGTCATTCTAAGCCATATTTGTGCTTTCTGAAGTCTTACTTTGCTGCAAATAATAGTGGCAAAAAGCAGCTTTTCAGAGAGAACTTAATTTTGTTGTTCTGTGTATCCTGTTGTTCTGCCATAAGTATAGTGAACTGATAACTATATCGCATACACACAGCCTCTCAATGGAACAGACATTTATTTGATACACATGAATTTGCACCCTGTTCATCTAGATTTCAAAATTATGCTGATTGTGGCTAGCCTCTAGTATGTACAGAAGCATGTCTACGATGTGGTCTGAGGGTACACGTGCAGTGCTACTGTGAAGCTAGTTATAGTTCTCACAGCAATGCACCAAGTAAGGTTGTTGCTTCATTGTTATAAAGAAAGACAGCATCAGCTAGGCTGTAAGGGCGACAAAAATGATTTGTGCAATTCTCCAAACATACAAACAGAATATAATATGACTATAATGCCATGTGCTGGTTAGTATATCAAGTGATTAAGAGATGATGTAAGGGCTGTTTGGTTAATCTGGTTTATTTGTCGTGTTAAAACATAGGCTGTGAAGGTAACTTCAACATGTCGAGGTTGTCAACATGTCTAATTATTTACGAAATTGGGGAGGTGGCAGTGAGACTCCCTGGGAAAGCAATACCTCAGTTGTACTAATGGTATGGCTTGATTATATAATTTCATCATTGCTTGTTTAGAAATATGACGGTGGGTTAGAACCTATGAAATGCCACAACAGCAAGGCTGAACATCCATCCTTACTTCTCAGAGGCTTAAAGAATGATAAACAGTTATGCTTTAGAGCATATTTTGGTAACAAATATATGCCATCTTCATTTCAGTGGAATGGAAAGAGGTGATTGAGCACAGCCATGCTATTGTAGCATGCATGAAGGAATGCAGGAGAGCCTGCGGGCTAATATATGTTAATAGAGTGAACAAGTAGCTGTGACTGGCAAGATTAGTTTACTCCACAGAGGATGCTGCAGTAAGGTTTGTGCAACTGTAAGAAATACGAGAACGAGTGAAAGATTACTTGTAATATATAGCAGATGTAATATGGCAGATGAGAATGTGCACCCAATTTGCCACTACGCATTTTTTCTATTTTATGTTCAGCACAGAGTGTGAGTCACTATGTCTTCTTAACTGGAAATTTCTGCGTTCCGTTTCACAGTGTTTATGGGGCTACCTGCATTCATTTGACTACTTATGAAGTGATTGGATAATAGAACATGCCCACATTACAGATTTACACAGAACATAATATGAATTCATCATAGAGCTCCACCCAAGAAACTGTCTGTCGGTTATGAAAACAAAAAATGGCAACAAACATCCCCTTACTTTCTTGTGCTGCCCTGCACATGCTGCTAATTAACTAATGCCTACGATGCAGACATTCTGTTCTTTCATTAGGGGTAGGTGCAAGTTGCCCTGACAATGAACCTGCATTCATTGCCTATAAGCTACTGCATGTTGGAATTGGTGTTACAGCAGGCATGGCAAATGTTCTCCCCTACTTGTGTCTTGTGCACCATATGAGCCAGAATTTCATTTCATTGTCGTGTACCTGTTTCAGCTGTTACTGATTCAGAAAGGCAAAAATAAAACCACTTACTACGTCAACCATTTCGCATGCAAGATCACTGCACTCATTGCAAAGCTTACTAGAGAGTTTTAGATCAGGGGGATGCAATCGTTGAGGCTCGAAGTACTAGGGGGCCTCAATGCTTGCATCCCCTTAATCTAGATCTCTATAGTCGCTTGATGATCTTGCTTTGCTTTGAGATGAAGTACATGTACTGTGCACCTGTCTGTTAGCCTATGCACTTCTCTTTCTTTTTAATGTGGCTGTGCATTAGCTGGCTAGGTTGTCACTACATGAATGAGATTAGGGCCATGCCCAACGCTATCAAATAACATTACTTTGCTATAGCTCACTGACTGTGCACGCTTCTTTTTTATCAAAGGAAAAGAATAAAAAAGAGAATGCATGCATAAATGATGTTGACCGCAGCAAACGGTCTCAAGGCAATCATTCTTGATTGTCGCCATTGCTGAGAGAGCAAGCATGCCTGTATTCACTTTGACCACAGCCTGTACATTGTTTAAATGCTGATAGAGGTATGGATAAATAGTGAAAGGGCAGCAGATTGGTGACCCAGGCCTTTATGCATGGGCATTGCTGCCTTGTGTGCCCTGTAAACCTCTGTCATCTCTTAAGGCATGAATGACATAACACTACTTCTATTGGCAGGGACATTTTTAGCACCAACAAGAAATGTAAACATTAGGTGAATTCACGCCTATATGGGGTGTCTTTTCAGCTATATGAATTAATATTTGTTTTCATGCAAACATTCTTCTCTTGAAAACATATCTGACAAGCATCTCTGCCTGAAGAAGTAACCGTGATATGTACATATCACTTTTATGTATGTCATAATTGCAATCAATTGCTCAAGACGTACTGATGGCTAGTTGTTTAGTCATGACTTAACATGGCAGTGCACTTTGAAATAATGACGTAAAATAGAATGAACAAATGCTAGCTCTGTGCGCTCCTGTATGTTCATTTGGTGTTACATCATTGTTCAGAAGTGCGATGCCATATTATATCATGTAAGCAATTGTAGGCTCACTATTAACTTGACAGCTACTAAAGAGACCTCAGCAGCAAAGTGCAACTAAATCAACAAGCCACTGTTGATGATTCACATGCGTGCTCGGTGACGAAGTGACTTGTCAATCAACACAGCTGTATTCTGTGATAATAGAACCATCTGTATAGGAGTATGTTAATAGATAATGCTGCGGCGCTTCAGCAGGCTACGCTGTTGCTGTGAGAGATCCCTTGCTCATTGGCTTAGATACACCTGTGTGTTCATGTATGCGCGTTCTTCCAAGCTGTTACGTACAGGGTCTGGCCCCATCCGTGAAAGGAATGCGCATTGGTTGGTGGCAGACAACAAACAGAGTTTATTTTCTACAAGAGATCCAGATGAGAGCCGCATGTGTTCGAGGGGGCAAACTCTCGGTCCCTGTCTAGTGGCCGAGACGCTGGGGGTGATGGAGAATTCTTGGAACTCGACTCGGGGCAGGGTCGCTTCCTGTTTCGTCTGCACTGGTGCCTTGTCCAGCCGAGGAGTGGTGGTGCATCGCTTGTACACAACATTTTCCTCCCTTCTCAGATGGAGTCGCCGTAGTGATCCGGAGGGTGTCGTTCCCGCAGCGGGCACGACTCTGCAGTTGTGTTTGGCACGGTCTCAGGGGCAGTGCCAATCTCTGGTTTGGTCACCGATGATTGCGAAGGCTTCAGCATTCCTGAGAGAGTGGCCTCTGACGACGTGGAGTTATCTGCTTTTATCCCAAGCATAAATGGGAGCGGGACACTGCTCGCGGTTAGCGTACAGCCCTTATCCTGTGTCGCCGAATCTTCTGTGGGGTGTCTCAAAACACTGGGCTTGATGTGGTCACATTGTCATCACACTAACCTGTTGGGGCCTTTAATGAGCCACGATCTGTGGCCTAGCTTTTCCAAAACCGTTCTTTCTGTCCAGATCGGATTCCCTCCAAAGTTTCGAAAGAAAACTGCTTGTCCGACAGCGAGTACTCTCGACTTTGTGTCCCTGTTGCAGTTGGTATGGATTTCGTTCGCTTTTGCTTGGGGCTGAATGCACGTGAGAGCTGTATCAAGCTCACGCCCGAACCCAAGTGCAGCTGGCATTTCACCTGTTGATGTGCAGGTGGTGTGTCGCTCTAGAAAAAGTTGGCCAGCCTACACGCGAATGTTCCGTCCTTGTTTTTGGCTAATGCTCATTTTGTTTCAAAAGCCATCCTTTCTGCTTGGCCATTTGTTGTAGGATGGTACAGTGTGCTTGTTACATGGGTCACTCCATTCTTCTTTAGGAAGCTCTCAACTTCTGCTGAAACGAAGGATGGCCCGTTATCAGTCACAAGCTTTTTGGGGAGCCCAAAAGCTGCGAAAAGGTTCCGGAGTTCCTCAATCAATGTGGCAGACCGTGTATTATGTATGGAGCACACTCCCAACAATTTGCTGTATGTGTCCACAACAATAAGCCAGCATTCTGCCTTCTATGGGACCAACGAAGTCTGCGTGAACTGTGTCCCAAGGCCTTCTGGTGCGTTCTCATTTGGGCACTGGTGCACTGGCTGGTGCCCTTTGGTGTTGACAACGAGTTGCGCAGCTTCTAGTGAGCCGTTTGATATCTGTGTCAATGCCTGCCCAACAAAAGTACCTGCGTGCACATGCCTTCATGACCACAATTATATGGTGGTTTGCAGATGCGAGTTTAAGAAGGTAGTTTCTCGCTTTTGTGTTAGAGTTACCATCCGGGAACCTCTAACAAGGCACCCTTCCTGCGCTGAAAGCTCAGTCTCCAGTTTCCGGCAGGATGAAAACTGTTCTTTTGGCAGTTTATGAACTTCGCCATTTGAAACAGCCTCCAGCACTTGGGACAGAACTGAGTCCTCTCGAGTCATTCGTGCTAGTTGACACAGTGAAAGCTCGAAGCTGAGCATGGTAGCCAACATGAGCACGTCTCTTGGGGGATAAGTTCAACTTGTGCCGGTAGTGGAAGTCAGCTTAGAGTGCCCGCATTTTGGTGCAGTAGGCCAGGCTTGTACAGCAACTTGTAATCGTACGTTGCTAGTTTAAGGCACCATCGCGTAATTCTTGATGAAAAGACCCGGGGTACTTGCTTTGTTTCACTCATGATTCCAATCAATGCCTGGCGATCTGTTATGGTCACATGCCGGCCAGCTATGTACTTATGAAAATGACTGATGCTGTAGATTACTGCTGCACTTTCTTTGTTGAGCTGGAAGTAGCTCTTTTCGGCACTTCCCAGTGTTCATGAACTGAATGCAATGGGCGCCTCTCGGCAAATAGCATCTTCCCGAGCGAGGACGGCATCAACGCTGTACGGCGATGCGTCCACAGACAAAAGAAGGGGCTTCGTCCCGTCGTAGTGAGCGAGCACTGTAGATGCACGAATCATCTCCTTAAGTGCCTCGATCGAAATTGGCTTGATGCTTGCTCTTCCACTTCCAGGGCATGTTTTTCTCTAGGAGCCTATACAATTCCACCACGACCATTGCTCTGTTCTC
Source organism: Dermacentor andersoni (assembly GCF_023375885.2). Taxonomy (NCBI): domain Eukaryota; kingdom Metazoa; phylum Arthropoda; class Arachnida; order Ixodida; family Ixodidae; genus Dermacentor; species Dermacentor andersoni. The sequence continues at coordinate 101,998,686 of NC_092822.1, forward strand.
CAAAATGCAGTCGTCAAATGAAATAAGGCCCAGAAAAGCCCTTAGGGATGTCTTGTCAGATGGTTTGGGTGCTTGAAGTATAGCCTCAACCTTTTTCTCGGTGTTGCAAATACCACTGCCATCAATTCGATGTCCCAGAAACTAAACTGACGTAATTCCGAACCTGCACTTTTCTTTCTTGAGGCGTAAGCCTTTCTCAGTTAGTCTCGACAGAACCTGATTCAGACGCTGTGCGTGCTCATTTGCACTATTCCTGTTGACAATGATGTCATCAAGGTGAACACTCACCCCTGGAATTCCAGGTATCTTTGTCTTCCTCAGGCACTGGAAGATAGCTGGTGCAGCGTAAATTCAGAACGGGAGGCATTCCACCCTGAATAGTCGTTTTGTGGTGTTCACTGTGAGCAGTGCTGCTGTTTCTTCATCAACTTTCACTTGCTGATATGCTTGATAAAAATCCAACACTGAGAAGAGGGTTCCACCATGTAGGTTTGCAAACACTTCATCTGTAGTTGGTAGCGGGTAAGATGCCTTCTTCGCTGCTGCATTAACAGTAACAGTATTAACAGTACTCCTGTAGTCACCACAGACATTGAGTGTACCATCGGTCTTCTGAACAAGTGCCAATGGGGCTGCCCATTTGCTATGCTGCGTTGGTTTTAGGATGCCTTGGCGCTGTAGATGGTCAAGCTTATGTTTCATAAGCGCCTGCAGCACCACTGAAATCGGACAAGCCTTGCAAAACATTGCTGTCGCACCGTCTTCGAGTTCCAGGTGAACTAAAGGACCTGTGTAGCTTCCAATGTCTTCCTTGAAGACATCTGGGTGTCATCCCACGACCTCTGTAATTTCTAGTGCTGGCTCTCCAACGTGGTTGATCCCCTTCATCTGAATTTGAAGTGCCAAAAACCAATCTCTTCCTAGGAGGTTGCACCCAGTGCCCTTCATAACCAACAATGGCAGCAGATAGTCCTTTGATCTCAACATCACATGAACTTGTGCGGAGCGAAGGACGTGTAATTGCTTACCTGACCATGTGCACAAATCGAGCGGCTCGCATGAAAGCCACAGAGTGTTTTTCTTCCACCTTCTGTAGTCCGTGTCCTCGCTTATCAGGGAGCATGCCGTACCTGTGTCCACCTCAAACTGGACTGGCTTTCCCTCCACTATCAAGTCCACGAGGAACTTGGGGCAGTGTGTACGTACACTATCTGTGTGCAGCTTGCAGCAGGATTTGCTGACGGGTGGTGGTTTGACACTGTGTGCCCGTAGCTGCTAGTTGTCGGAGCGTGGTTCCGTGTTTTTCTTTTTCTTTGAGATGCAGGCATGCTCGACGTGACCTTCCTTGGAGCAGAAACGGCACTCGGCTGTCTTGAATTTGCATGTTTCAGGGTCGTGCAAGCCGTCGCATCGATAGCAATGTCGCGCTGACGTATGCTTGCCTCCTGGCTTGATTTGCGACGTCCTGTTAATTTCCCCGAGTTTGCCACTCCTTTGATATCTCGCTGATGCCTTGACGCACTTTCCGCTGACAAAACTTAAGTCCACAGCGCATTGAAATGTCAGGCTTTTTCTGCGAACAGTCTCTGCGGAAGATGTTCGTCCCAGACGCCGCGGACGAACCTGTCCGGCAGCATCACATCTTGGGACGGCATAGTTCAGTTCGCCGCTGAAGCGGTCGTTTGGGTGTCAGGTGACGCCGTCGATATTGTAGCCGAAGGCAGCGCTCCGAAGTGGCAGTCGGCTGTCAAGGTTCCGAGGGCCGCAGCGTAGCTGCTGATCGACTCGGCTGGCCGTTGGTCGGGTCTTTGAAACACGTACCGGCTCTAAAGCTCGGATGTCCTGTTGTCGAAGTGCCGCCTAAGAAGTGTCACTAAATCATTTAAGTTGACTTCTGCCGCGATCTTCGGCGCTATATCAGCGCGCGCACACGGTGTTCGAAAGTGTCGGCTCCACAAAGCGTGAAGAGAAGTGCCCGCTTCTTCGCTGACGTCGCTCGCCACGAAGTAAAACTCGAGGCGCTGGATCCACGATTCCCATGATTTGCCCGAGAAAGGCTCGACAGCGCCGTGCATTCGTCCTGTAGCCATGGCCTTAACTTCGAAAACTTGTAGATACAGCTTCGCAACTCCTGCCTCATCGCCAGTGTTACGTACGGGGTCTGGCCCCATCCGTGAAAGGAGTGCGCATCGGTTGGTGGCAGAAAACAGACTGCGTTTATTTTCTACAAAAGACGCAGGCGAGAGCTGCATGTGTTCGAGGGGGCAAACTCTCGGTCCCTGTCCGGTAGCCGAGACGCTGAGGGCGACGGAGGATTCTCATAACTCGACTCGGGATGGGGTCGCATCCCGTTTCTCCGCGCTGGTGCTTCGTCCAGCCGAGGAGCGATGGTGCGTCGCTTGTCCACAACTCAAGCTTTCGCTAGCACAGCTATAAAAAGTGCGCCAGCGCGCCGTACACAACCGAGAACATAGTGACGTATGTTGTCGCAACATTATGCGGTAGCAATAAACAAATAACAAAAAAGCGGCACAGGTAAGACGACTGCACAGTGTTCCAAAGGTGGGTCACCACGTCAATGCCACACATGCAGCGCAGAAAGTGAAAGTGCAGGAGTCGCGTTTTCACCATGATGCCGAAGCTTCAACCTACATCGACAAAAATATGCTAGTGTCGTCTGCTGCTGTTGGCGATAGTTGCCGACTTCGAACAGTGTTGCTCTGCGCACTGCCGAATGTTTGCCGGCTTTCAACAGACGTCGCGTCCCCAAAACGAAGTGCGTATGCAGGCGCATTCGAACCGCTCGAGCTAACTAATAAAAAAATAACTAATAATACAGCAAACGTTATAACAAAATCCTGGCATGGTGCGAAATAATGCTGGTCGCCAGCACTCGAGGCTGCCAACTCGCTGATGCATGTTGCCAGTTGCTGGTTACCTATTTGGACAACCAGAGGGCGCATGCGAACCGCGCCGCATCATGCGGTTTCAGCGTAAATGCAATTTTGTGACCGATCGCGACGACCGCCCGTTTTTCACGAACCGCATGCATGCGGTGCGGCGTGCGGCGATGGGCGGTTTGAGCGTAAATCGGCCCTTAACAGCGCCTCCATGGCCCGAAAAATCTCGACTGTCTAGCGCTGACAACCGCTAGGCAGGAAGAGAACGGCAGGTGGTCAGGGGGGGATTGATGTCTTGGCTCGCAGCGACCACTTGTGTATTGATGTCACCGCCCCAAAACATCCAACAAGGACAGGCAACTGCAAAATGAACCCCACAACTCGGCTCTGCGCCGAGATGACGTGCATTGGCTCTCACCTTAGACTCGCTAGGCTTCAAAAAAAAAAAACAACAACAGAAGTGCAGAAACAAAAAATGCTGCATTTCGCTATGCCAATTTCTGAAGCAAATTCCTGCTGACGAATTCAGCACTCATGGATGGAATCCTGCTAAATGAGAGGGGATCTTCTTCGCTTAATAAAATTAGCACTAGCAACCCTAAAATTTAGGCGGGACCCTCAAACGCAGAATTCAAATTAGCCTGCTCAAACCATCCGCATTGCTATGCAACTTTCCCTTCTTATATCTAACGGAGAAGTTGTACTCTTGGAGAGTGAGGCTCCATCGGAGCAAGCGGCCATTTTTGTGTGACATTTGATTGAGCCACGTCAGAGGACAGTGGTCGGTCTCGAAGATGAACTTCGCTCCGTACATGTAACACGACAACTTCTGTGCGGCCGAAACTAAACAAGCACATTCCTTCTCTGAAGCGCTGTAGGCTTCCTCTCTTATATTTAGTTTACGGCTGGCATAGAGGATAGGATGCTCCTCGTTATCGTCGCCGACCTGACTAAGTACCACGCCCATAACTCTGTCGCTTGCGTCGCATTGAACTATGAATTACTTTGTGTAGTCTGGCGCGCGAAGTACAGGGCGGGAAACCAATAGCGTTTTCAAACTTTGGAAAATGTTCTCTTTGTCCTTATCCCAGTGTACCTTACTCGGTGCTCCCTTTCGGAGGGCGTCTGTTAATGGACTTGCCATTTGCGAGTAATTCGGAATGTACCGTTGATAGTACCCCACAAGTCCCAAAAATGAACGAAGGTCCGTTTTCGTGCGCGGCTGAGAAAATCCTCCAATCGTAGCTATTTTCAGCTCCGCCGGCCGTCTCATGCCCTGACCGACAACATGGCCCAGATAAGTAACCTGCGAACAACCCAACCTACACTTTTCCGCTTTCATCGTCAAGCCGGCTTCCCTCAACCGCGAGAACACCTGTTTGAGGTGCGATACGTGTTGCTCCCAGCTGTCCGAAAAAATTGCCACATCATCAAGATAGGGCAAGGCGAACTCCTGCAAGTCTTTTAGGACAATATCCATTAACTTAGAGAAGCTAAACGGCGCGTTCTTCAGCCCGAAGCTGAGTGCGAGAGGGCGAAAAGTGCCTACAGGCGAGATGAATGCTGCATAGCGGCTGGCACTTTCTGAAAGGGGAACTTGCCAGTACCCCCGCACGAGATCTATAGTTGAAATGTATTTAGCAGCGCTAACTCTTTCAATTCGTTCCTCAATGTTGGGTATCGGGTACAGCTGATCCCTAGTGATGGCATTTAACTTCCTGTAGTCAACACACGGACGAGGGTCCTTGTTAGAGGTTTCTACCAGTATTAGCGGTGACGTGTAGTCACTCTCAGCGGGCTCAATAACTCCCAACTCTAGCATGCGCTGTATCTCTGCCTCCATAATCTCTCTCTGTCTTGGAGACACCCTGATCTTACGCGGCTTTGATCTTACTGGTTCGGTTGATGTCAGCTCAATTTCATGCGTTATCAGTTCGGTTCTACCCGGCCGATCGCTGAATCTGTCGAGATATTCCCCTAACACCTCTTTTAGCTCATCTAGTTGCTCGGGTCTTAGAGCGTGCGAGCTTACCGAGTGCTCGAATACTTCTTCTAGACGGATTTCAGAGTTGGAGGTCGCCCTATACTCCTTAAACTTGGTACTAATGCCATCCGGCTCTTTGATGGTATAGTTAACGACTCCGCTCCGCTCTACATACGGCTTCATCAAATTACAGTGATATAGCCTCACTTCCTTCCTGCGACGGGGCATTCTCAAAGCATAGTTAGTGTCTGAAAGTTTGTGCAACACTTTAACGGGCCCGTCCCAGTGAACTTCAAGCTTGTTCTTTCTTGAAGATTTGAGGATCATTACCTGGTCTCCGGCGTTAAACGTGCGAAGCCTTGCATTCTTGCCGTAATAGAATTTGGCGTTCTTTTGAGCTACTCCCATGTTCTTTCCGACTAGTTCATGGGTTGCGCTTAGCCGTTCCAGTAAATTTAGCACGTATTCAACCACTGTTGGACTCTCCCCTCTTTCCTCCCACATCTCTCTTAACATTCTCAGTGGAGAACGGAGTGTCCTCCCATACACTAGTTCTGCTGGTGAGAAGCCTGTCGCTTCATGTGGAACCGTTCGCAAAGCAAACAAAGTTGCCGGCAGACAGTTCTCCCAGTCCTCCTTATGCTCGTAACAGAGCGCACAAAAAACTCGCTTAAGCACCGAATGCCACCTCTCTACACTGTTTGACTGAGGGTGATAGAAAGAACTGTGTATTAACTTTACTCCGCACTTTTGCAAGAATGTGGAAGTCAGTGCGCTCGTGAATACTGACCCTTGATCTGCCTGAATTTCGGCTGGAAACCCAACTCGTGCAAACACTTAAAAGCGCGTCTACTACTTCGGTGGAACTGAGCTCTTTCGAAGGGATTGCTTCTGGAAACTTGGTAGCCGGACACAGCATGGTAAACAAGTACCTGTAGCCCGATTTTGTTTTTAGAAGAGGCCCTACCGTGTCTATTACAAGTCGTCTGAAAGGCTCTGTTATTAAGGGCACTACCTTCAGTGGAGCTTTCCATGTCTCTCCTGGTTTACCCGAACGCTGGCAGGCGTCGCATGATCTTACAAAGTTTTCTACGTCTTTGAAACAGCCAGGCCAGTAGTATTCCATAAGCAATATTTCCTTTGATTTGTTTATGCCTAGGTGGCCGGACCCCCCATTTCCATGACAGAGGCTCAAAAGCTCTTCTCTGTACTTGGTAGGTACGACTAATTGATCTAGAATCCTACCCCTTCGATCTCTGTAGTGCCGATACAACAATCCTCGTCTCTCATGTATCGTCACGTTACGCCTAGCAATGCCTTCTTTAGCTGTGTGGTGTAATTTAGCTAAGCTCTCATCATTCTTTTGCTCCGCTGCCAGTGACTCTCTGTCCACACGTAAGAGCTGATCAAAGTTCTTTGAGGCCGGTGATAATAGCGACCCTGTCTCGCTTGTGAGTGCGTCAGCTTGCTCTTCCTGCAGGCTAGAACTTTGACACTCAAGTGCTACGCTGTCATTGAGCTGGTCAGCTGGCAGGCTCTCCTCAACTGTTCTTTTGTCCCTCGGGCATAGCTCGGATTCGGGCATTGAAGTTATCCCCTTTTCTGCTTCCGCTGGAGGAGCGTGTGCATTTTCCACCGAAAGCGCCGCGATCTTACGAGCTTGGCCTCGGGTCAATGCTTGTACTATGCCCTCTCCCAGTTTGAGCCCTTTGTCACACAGTAACTGATTCGAACGATTCGAAAAGATGTAAGGGTACTGAAGTGACAAAGATTTGGAAACTGCAGCCTCAGTCTCTAGCCCCCCGAATGGTCCATTGATTTTGACTTTGGCCATGGGCAGACACAGGCTGTGTTCTTCTACACACCTGTTTTATCCATGCTACTTCCCCGGTGAAGTCATCTTCCGTCACGTAAGACGGAAGGACAATGTCCATCGTGGCGGCACTGTCTCTTAGCATTCGGCATGGTTTTCCATTAACTTGCAGGTCGTGAAGATATGGACTTAAAAGTTCCATATTCTCATTTTTTTCCTCCACGTAGGAGAAAACTACGCTAAGGTTCTCGCAGTTTACAGCTATATGTCCCAGTTTGTGGCATTTGTAACAGCGAATTGGTCTAAAAGATCCGAATTTTCTTTTCTGTTCCTTTTTTGCGGTTTCTCCGTTAAGTTTCTCCTCGCTCTTTTCTGCGGGCTTTTTCGTCATGTCTACAGGCTCCGATCGTCTAGTCTGCGCACCCTTTTTGAACGGAAATGGTTTCCGCGGTCCATTTCGACCGTCCCAGTTTCCCTTCTCGGCGTTCAACTTTCTACGGGTTGCGTACTCTTCGGCTAATTCAGCCGCCCTTTCAACAGTGTTTACATTACCTCTGTCTTGCACCCACAGTTTCACAGCTTGGGGGATGGTTTTGTAAAACTGTTCTAGACACATGCACTCAATGATCAAGTCTCTGCTGTCGTACGCTTCCGTGCTTTCAAGCCACTCGACTAGGTTGGCCTTTAAGCTATATGCAAACTCCGGATATCCCTCGCTATCTTTCTTGCCTGTGCTCCTAAACCTTTGCCGAAAAGCTTCGGCTGAAAGGCGGTATTTCTTCAGGAGACTAGCCTTAACTTTTGCATAATCATATGCATCCTGTGCACTCAGTCTGGCGATTACTTCCGCCGCCTCACACGGCAACATAGACAGCAACCGCTGTGGCCATGTATTCGGGCCGAAGTTCATCTTTTCGCAAGTCCTTTCAAAATTGCTTAGGAAGAAGCCTATGTCGGTCCCGACCTCAAATGGCTTTAATAGCCTGTCCATGCGGTACGATTCTGCCTCACTTGATCGTCCCAGAGCGCCTTCACTTCCTTGAGACAACTCGAAACGTTTGCTTTCAAGTTCAAGTTGCATTTTTCTTAACTCGCGTTCTTCTCTTTCTTTTTCCCGTTCTTCTCTTTCTTTTTCCCGTTCTTCTCTTTTTTTGAGAAGTTCCAATCTCATTTCAATATCTTCCTCACTGGCCTGTTCGGAAATATGCAATAATTCTGATCTTAGCATTTCCTCGCGTACATCTAGGCCCAGTTCCTCACCAACAATCAACAACTCGTCTCTCAGCAGTGTTCTTAACCCCATGACTGCTGCTTTACTGCCTTGATTCTGCTCTCTAAATCTAGCTAGGAAAACACAACCTAGCTAACACACAACAATCTAGCTTCCCTACAGTTCTAAACAGAACAACCACAAAATGAAGCCTAGAGAGTCAAAGCAAGAATCAAGCACTCACCGCAGATACAGCACCATGTCGCAAAGTCCATCTCACCGCTGTCAGCCAGTTGTCAGGATTGGGGGCTCAATCCCATCGCTCGAGATCCGTTGTCAAGATTGGAGTCCGGCATGAATTCGAAGGTAGCTGGCCCATGCCGTCGTCCAACTTAAACACGCTGAGGACGTTGATGAAGGGAAGAACTGCTTCTCATCGAGAACGAGGAAAATGGGTTTATTTACAGAATTTAAATCAGTCTAACATGACTGCTTAAGAAAAAGAGTGTCAGTCCAACATGACTGCTCAAGAGAAAAGTGTGTCAGTCCAACCTGACTGCACGAGAGAAGTGTGTCGAGCCTCCGCCCAACAGCCGTTTTTAAACACTCGGTCCTCCGGCGATGCAAGGCAGCGAATGTTCGTTTCGTCATCGCAAAACTAGCCGCCTCCCGCGACAAGGTGACGCGAGCGTTCGTTTACTCATTGTAAATTCGCCGCTGCCCCGCAGACCGGTTTACGCACACACACACGCAAACACACAGGTGCGAAGGACTGGAGCCGACGACAGAGGGGAGTCGTTCCGGGAAGCTCGGAGACATTCTGGGTAGCTCGTTGTCCCGCCGCGGCTTGCTCATGCGTAGCAAAATCAGGTTCGCGCTGGGGACCTCGGGCACAATAGTTCGTCCGTCGAACCCGTTTCGTCACAACGGAGATGGGGCTCGTGGATGGAGGCGGTTTTCAGCACAAAGCCCGCTTCTTCGAACGCAGTCTAGCTGCAGCGACGGAGAGTGGGGGATGCGCGCCTTGTCCCCCAGTCGTAAATGGGTGGCAATTTTTTCTTGCAGCTCGCCATTCTTAACAGTAGGCAAGAAGAAAGCTTGCCAAAGGAAAGAGCAAGTTGTATACACTAAAAGATAAGCGTGACAATGCTTCGGCTATTTCATCATAATTGTCATCGGTTATTTCAGTGATGTAGCAAAGGCAGTAAACGGGGCGAATAACTGTACCAGTTCGAAGTTTAGTAGGCAACATTCGGTCAAATAAAGAAACCAGAGTGTTGTAGGACGATCTTCTACTTATCACAATTGCTGAATGGTACAGCCGTGGTCACAGCGCTGTGCCGATGACAAGCGGACACACCAGCACCACATTTCCCGCCATGGTGACATGAAACTCCATACGTGCGCCGCGGTCTACGAGATCGCTCATGCGTGCACGATTTCGGGGGCCCCACCTGCACGGTAATGCACGACATAAACTCACCTCAGTGTTGCCGCCAACCGTTGGCCACAGAATGACGAGGGAGCACTCGCAGACGAGCGCCGCCAAGTACACGCTGTCACTGGTTGCCTTGATGCGCCTCAGTCCCAGGAATAGCTCCGTCACCAGGACAACGTAGGTCGTCCAACGACGCGGGCATCCTTCGGGCGCATCCAGCAGCTCCCCGCGCCGATGGAACCATTTACGGACGGTGTTGATGAGAGTCCACGAGAAAGCCGTCGTCTTGGCCCTCTGAGGAGGGGATGGAAAGGAACACACAAATAGAAAGCAGACTCAACTCTCAGTTTTAGCCCGTGCGAGACATGCACGGTTTAGTCGACATTAGTTGTTACGAAACACATAAATGTTCTTCGGGGAACGGCTACTGCTCTTGCTAGGTCTGTATACTAAATGTCTGATGTATATACACATATACATATAGGCACATATCCAGTGGCACTGAGTATGAGCGTCCCTAAAGATCTACGTGCTTCTGGAAATGAATTTCTTTAACGCAGGCTGTATATCGCGGAATAGACTACAGGATAAAGCGAGCGCAATGAATGTCTCCGGAGTGCTCCGGTATCAACCCCCGCAGAGAGGGATTGCGCTGAAGCAAAGCGATCCTGCCATTACATTTCTAGCAGAATTTTTTTGGACGTAAACCAGTGATGTATATTAAATGTAACACCTACTTCAGCCGACTGACACAAGAGGTTCGTGTGCACTGGTCCTTTATTAAAATGAAAATGCGAGTGCGTAGATGTCGTTAAAAAAATTTACGCAGAAGCACCTCTGGGAGTTGCCTAAGTATGCGTAAGTATTGTGCCGCTTGCTCACCTCCACAGCAGTCCGGTGTCATTATCAATGTTATCAAAATCAAAAGAGGAAGGATCCTTTTCGTGCTTCAGAATGGGAATTATTATAGCCTCCTTCCAAGCAGAGGGGATCTCTCCGGAAAACCATATAACATTGTAAAGGGAAAGGAGGGTTTTCTGTGTTTCGGATGGTAGTTGTTTTAACATCTCATATATTACGCGGTCTGAACCTGGGGCGGATGTATTACAGCAGTTCAAAGCTGCCTGCAGTTCTGCTATGCAGAATGGTTCGTTGTACGCCGCACTTTTTGCACATTTTCTTTCTAATTTTTGCTTCTCTATTCGTGTTTTGTAATTTAGGAATGTTTCGGAGTAGTGGGACGAGCTGGATATGTGTTCAAAGTGTGTACCAAGAAAGTTGGCTTGATCTTCCAGGCTTTCTCCGTGGCTATTTACTAAAGGCAGGGAATATGTTTGTTGCCCATTGACTTTTTTCACTCTATTCCATACTTTCCTCTCATCTGTGTACGAGTTGATGCTTGATATATACTTCGCCCAACTCTCTCGTCTTGCTTGTCGGCGCGTTCTCCTCGCCTGGGATTTGACGTGCTTAATGTTTTCCAGGTTTTCTGCTGTTGGAGAAACGCGAAGCATCGCCCACGCTTTGTACTGGTTCCTGCGTGCTTGCCTACATGCATCGTTCCACCAGGGAACACGCCGTTTGGAACCAATGCCGCTCGCTTCAGTAATACATTCACATGTGGCATCAAGTATAAAAGCTGTAAAATATGCAACAGCATCATCTATGGTTATACCGGACATCTCAGACCAGGTCATGTGTGTAAGAGTTCGGTACTGTTCCCAATCGGCTGAGTCAACCTTCCACCGAGGGACCTGCGGGGGAAGTTTATCTTGTTTCGGCGTAGTTAGGATTATTGGGAAGTGGTCACTCCCATACGGGTTGTTAAGCACATTCCATTTAAAATACGGTAAAAGTGTCGGCGATAAAAAGCTAAGATCTATGGCAGAGTATGACTTGTTGGCCAGGTTAAAATATGTTGGCTCCTTCGTGTTTAAGAGACATGTTCCAGAGGAAAAAAGCACCTGTTCAATGACGCGACCTCGCGCATCACAGCGTGAATCACCCCACAAACTACTGTGTGCATTGAAATCACCGAGAATCATATAGGGCTCTGGGAGCTCATCTATTAATGATTCTAAGTCGCGTCTGTGAAGCTGATAATGTGGTGGTATGTACAAAGAGCAGATGGTAATGAGTTTATTTAAAAGTACGGCTCGAACGGCCACGGCCTCAAGGGCCGTTTGGAGCTTCAGATGCTGACACGCTACACTTCTATCAGCAATGATGGCTACACCGCCAGATGATGCGACAGCATCCTCTCGGTCTTTCCTGAAAGTCATGTATTGTCGGAGGAAGTTAGTGTGTTTGGAAGTTAGGTGGGTTTCTTGAACACACAGTACTTTAGGTTTAAACTTACAGAGCATTTCTTGGACATCATCTAGGTTTCTTAATAGTCCTCTAACATTCCACTGTATGACGTCATCCATGTTTAAAAAGAAATAGTGCTGTGTGTCTCAAAAGTGACATTACTTTACAGAGCCTTTGTTAGGCCCTGTAATTGGTGTTTTGTCTTTTTTGGAGCGGTCAAGAGAACCTCGCCGCTCCTGCGCCGCTACTTGCGCCGTTTGGCTTGGACCGGTGTCTATAGCCTCTTGCGAGGCACGGGACACCCGCTCCAGAGAGCGATGTGTGCGTCGCGTAGACTTCATCTCAAGCGATGAAGTCTTCGTCCCTACCGGGGCAGAGGTCGACAAGACCTCTGTGGCCTCTGCGGTGCCCTGGCTTCTGCCGGAGCTTGAAGAGGCCACTGGCGTGGACAGTTTGAGAGCTGGCAGGGCAGCGCTGGCTGCTCCCACCGTAGGGGCGGGTGGCGCTAGCCTCTGCACGCTAGGCGTGGTCCGGGCTGCCGCCAGAGGCTGTTGTAGTGCCGCCCCCCGTTGCACCACTTCAGCGAAAGTTGTTTTTAGTGAAAATAACGAGGAAACCCTTTGTCGTGCTTCACGGAATGTTATGTTCTCCTTAAATTTTACAGCAATTATTTCCTTTTCTTTCTTCCAGGCTGGACAAGCTCTGGAGTATGCAGGGTGACTGCCGTCGTAGTTCGCATAATGTACCTCGTTATTGCAGTCGTCAGCAGAGTGACCGGTTGTGGCGCACTTTGCACACATAAGTTGTCCTCGGCAGCTCTGGGATGCGTGACCAAATCTCTGACATTTGAAGCAACGTCGCGGGTTCGGAATGTAGGGTCGAACATGAAGTTTTACATAGCCGGTTTCAAGTGTTTCGGGTAGAGTAGTTGAGCTGAAAGTGAGTATAAAATGCTTTGTTGGAATTTCATTGTCATTTCGTCTGATTTTGATGCGCTGCACATGGATTACGCCTTGGTCCTTCCATCCATCCAGGAGTTCTTCTTCATTCAATGTCATTAGGTCTTCATCTGATACTACGCCTTTTACTGTATTCATGGTTCGATGTGCGCTCACAGAAACAGGGATGTTACCAAAGGCTACGAGGTGTGCGAGTTTGTTGTACTGTTCCTTGTCTTTTAGCTCGAGGAGCAAATCCCCACTTGCCATCTTTGTTACCTTATAGCCAGCTCCATTGGTCTCTTTTAGGCACTTGGCCACAAGAAATGGTGAAATTGTTCTTGCTTTTGTAGATAATTGTTCGCAGGGAAGTACGTGGAATTTCGGGCAAGTTTCTTTGCTTTGGAATGAATAGAGAGGTTGCATCGGTGCGTACCCTTTCCGAGGCACGATCGGGGGTAAACGGGTTCGAGGATCCCATAAAAAAAGTGATTTGTTCGGCAACGGCGTCTGCCACCCACCACGGAGCCCAACAAGGGGACGTGGCAGAACATGTAAACAAGTCTGCACAGCGCCAGCAGTATGCCGTTACTATAACCCAATATGGTATACCCAAGGTAGGACAGCCACACCAGGTTAACCCTTGCCGCCAGGAAAAATTTGAATTGAATGGAAAAGATGAAAGGACAGGAAAGATTAAAAGTAGAAGAGAAAGACGAAGATGAGGGTAGAGAGAGACAGGAAAAGGCGACTGCCGATTTCCCCCGGGTGGGTCAGCCCGGGGGTGCCGTCTACGTGAAGCAGAGGCCAAAGAGGCGTGTTGCCTCCGCCGGGGGGCCTTAAAGGTCCGAACACCCGGCATCGGCTCAACCCCCAGGATCCCCCTTTCCCCGGACACGGCTAAGCCGCGCACGGCTACACGCGGGAGGGTCCAACCCTCGTGTGCTCGGGTCCGTGGTGTCGCAACACACCAAACGCCTGCTAACGCAAGCGCCCCTGCGGGGGATTTACCATACTGCGTTTCCTCATCCGTTCATTTGTTTGCCGATGATTGCGTAATTTTCCGAGAAATAACAAGTTCAAATGACGCCGCTCTTCTTCAAGCAGACATTAACGCAGTCTTTGAGTGGTGTAATATATGGCTTATGAAACTAAACATTAAAAAATGCAAATTCATGCGAGTGTCTAGAAAGAATACTAGTTTACCCACTTAACACTTAAATAATTCACTACTCGACAGCGTATCTTCATATAAGTACCTCGGAGTTCACATCAGTAGCAGTCTAACATGGGATACTCACATCTCTCATGTTGTCTGCAACGCTAATCACACGATCGGATATGTTCGTCGTAACATTGCAAAATCACCTTCGACTTTTAATCTAATGCTATATAAAACACTCATTCGCCTAAGTTAGAATATGCCGCTTCGGTTTGGGATCCGCATTATAATACTTTGGTACATACGCTTGAAATGGTGCAAAATAATTCGGTCCGTTTTATACTCTCTAACTACAGTCGAATCGCGAGCATCACGGTAATGAAAACTAACCTTAATCTACCTACACTTGCTTCTCGACGTGCGATGCTTCGCTTAAGCCTTTTTCACAGACTGTATAATCATCCCTACCTGCGTGATTTACTAATACTTTCTCCCCATTACGTTTCGCACCGTTTGGATCATGCTCATAAAGTTGGCATTCCGTTGTGTAAAACAGAATCATTCCTACATTCCTACATACCACGTACATCAAATGATTATAGTTGCCTTCCCAAATTGGTTTGAGATCATGAAAAATTTGTGACTTCATTAACCAATGCTCTGTAACATCTTGTTTTTGTCTGCCTCTTTATAGCTATTATTGTATAATTACAAAAACTGGACTGCTTCTTTGTATACATATAGTATTTTTTGTAAGATGTATTTTGCCTCTTCATAACTACTATCGCATAATTAGAAACATTGTGCTGCTTTTTGTAGTTAAAATATTGTTGTTTTTCTGTGTTTTGTGCCACTCCCCTCTGTAATGCCTCTTGACCCTGAGGGTATAATAAATAAATAAATAAATAAATAAATAAATAAATAAATAAAGTGTAAAGGCCAAACGCTTGCAAGCAGATAACACAGTCCGTTGATGAATTGGCCAACTTACTCCAATAAAGAAGACGCAGAGGCAGGCCACCGTTCCCGCGTTCTCATCGCCTCGTATGACGCTTTCGCAGAAGGCTTCCGCAAGTGCCACCCACTGAACGGCCTTTACCACAGCCGGGTCTGTATCACAGTGAAGCCAAGAAGCTCACGTCAGCACACTGAATGCACCGAAAATTCCACGAGTTTCTCCTTCAAAGCTGCAAGCACATAATTATAAAAGCATCATAATCTACTGGACATTACAAACTCCACTAGACTTCGGATATGTTTTTTTTTTCTAGTGGCGCAATATTCTGACAATAAGCGAGATCAAGTTGCTGTAGGATCGAGAGGTGGCAAAGGACATCGCTTAGCACGTAAACGTAATAGCACGGGCATGTTGGTGCAACAAAGAAAACATGTTCCTTACTTGCATACGCATTATATATTTCCTACACAGGCCGGCGAACTAGGCCACAGTACTCACGAACTTGTTCGTGAGTACACGCTAGCAGTAACGGAAAGCTATCGTTCCTGAGAGGGAAATTACCTGCTACACCGCTACATATCAAGCAACATGCTTACTAGACACTTCTGTATACTTGTGTAAGCATGTATATCTACTTATGAAATAAATAATCTGAAACTGAAATCAGGTCATGCTTATAGTACAACAATTTGATCTGGAGTCCACATAAAAGATATCTCATTAATAGAATAGAACGTATGCAAAAACTAGCAGTCAGATTTATACATTCGGGTTACTCAAGGCAGTCTAGTGCTTCAGGTTTAATCGCAAGCGCGAACTTTAAACCACTTTCACAGAGATTTGCATGACTAAAATTCATTTACCAATTACACCAAAGCCATTTGAACACAACGCATTCTAATTACATGCGAGACACGAGCACTGATCGAGACGGACTCATTCCAAAATAATCCGCCAACCATAAGGTCATGTTAACGCTCACTAATACTGCCTTTTTCAGTCGGCTATCTTCCATTGGAACAATTTGTCTAGTGATATTGTGTGTTACGATATCATTGATTCTTTTACAAACCTAATACAGTATTGAAATTTCCCCGCAAATAATTACCAATTTTTGTACCTTCTACTACTGACCCATTTATGTACCCACTCCTACACGGGCCGTGATGGGCCTGCAGTATATCAAAAGAAAAAAAATAGAAACCAGCGAGGCTATCGAGTGTTGCGACATCTGCCCAACACAGCTTCGCTGTCCTGTAGATAAGTTGTTACCGTGTATGGCTTTCTCGACGATGTCCCGAAAGTCGACCGGCTGTCTTTGGCTCCACGAAATGGCTTCGAGGCAAAAGGAGCAACTTTCCGCGTCCGTCTCCTGGCCATTTGTAGAGGCCGGCAGCGGTGAGACAGGTGCAGCCTCGAGGTCAGAAGACTAGGACAAAGTAGGCACCGAGCAAATGTCACGTTCAGTGCAACTTTTGTATTTTACGACAATGGTGACTAATGCGGGGGAAAGATGTGTAGATTATAGGCGAATTAAATATAAATATTTCAGAGGAATCAATAACAAACATGGGAAGCGAAACGATATTAAACGCACTTCTATCGTTGCAGTGAGCACAGCCAGCATAGTGACCACAGAGTGCAAAGCTCCAATAGCTTTTTTGACACTAGGGTTCGTGAGCGAACGCCAACATATTGATTAGACAAATTTGACACAAATGACATTACAATGATAGACTCATTAGAGCTTTAATAAAGGATAAATGCTTCGAAGGTCAAGGTAATCCTACTTCGACCTAAAGAGATTAGCAATTTCGCCCGAACGGCAAAGCACTGATAGTGCATGGCTGCACACAAAAGCAGCAAGCAGCACACTCCCTTCCCACCGACCACGCGACCGAGCCTTTCGATTTCGCCGCCTGACTTCTGCCGTTAGTGGCCCCCAGACAAAAGTTCAGTTTACAGGCAACCGTTGTATACCAAGGAGCAGCTTGAGCTTCGCTAGACAAGGAAATCGCGGATGACGAGCTATTAGTTGTGCGAGTAAGTTCTGAGCGGGAAAAAGACGAAGGAGTTCTATACAAATAGGCTAGGATGAAAAAAATGTGTAGCATACCTAATTAGATTAAGCAGCCTAGGTGACTATTGGTCACCGGCCAGTTTCAAAGGAGATGCCAATAAATCATCATAGTCACCCAGCGCGCGGACAAACACAACGTCTTTTCATCGGATTGGAAGCCTTAGTGCTATAGCGCACTAAAACATGCTTCGCCTTGCCACGACAGGCAAAACGTAGAACACGGATCTGCGAGCGCATGTCGAACTGCATTCTTGCTCCCTTTACCGAAGCAAGAACCTTCTATCGAGACATAGCACACTGCGCATGCGCGTCCTTCCATGCTTGTGCACCTGCCAGTGCTGCCGAACTACAAAGCAGGTTTTTCCCTTACTCGGAGGAATGATTTAAATAGATTAATTCCTAGATATCTCCAAAATGTGGTTCAGTTATGATTTATGTAATGATAAATATTCGTGCTACGCAAAATACTGCAAATTATATACTTTAAGTTTACTTTTAAGCTCGTATTGAAATATTACAAGTGTGAAGTCACTGGTGAAACATAGGGTTTTATTTTATGGCGCAAAGGCCAAGCATGGCCAAACAGCGTCAGGCTAGTGTTAATAAGTTGGCAATTTAATAGTGAATTATGAGAGGTACATATGATATGGCTCTAAAATGACCTTAAAAACAGTCGCTGTAAAGTGCGTAAACTGTATATGTAATAAGATTATGGCAATGACTAATGATGTCTACTATGAACATGAAATATACATTATAAAAGGACAATTACGAAATATACCAAACATGTTTACGAAATATATCAGCGGTAACAAGCACTACTGCCTTGAGTGGATTGCACACGATAGCTGCGCATCACTGCTATAACCCAATGCGCCATACTCAAGGTTGGATATACTGCAACAGGCTAACCCAAGCCGCCTGGGAGAGAGAGAAAATTGGGGGGAAATGTGATTAAAGAAAAAGTGAAAAGGAAAGTTGATCGGAAAACAATAGATTGAGGAGAAGGACAGGAAAGGACGACCACCGATTTCCCCCGGAGCCCATCCCAGAGCTTTGGCGCACCAAACTCTGGGTGTCCCCCCTCCCCCCCTCCCTCGTAATATGACGAAGGAAACACATGAAGGAAGAAGACAGGCGTGTGCCAAAGCGCAAGAAAGACGGCTTGGCTCCCGTTCTGGGGTTTACTATGTTGATGTAGCTGGACCATCTCCCAGGGGATATTACACGGCGGCGGTTATACATAGGGGAACTCAGGTGGATGGACTGTCACTTAGAGCCGCGAATCCAAACCAAGCCGAGCAGGCCGCTATCGCCTTGGTGGTTGGATACCCGAAATCGCAATGCATACTCACACACTCTTGAAGGGCTTGTGAAAGCTACTTGGCAAAAGAAATCTCTCCGCTAGTCAACAAAATTCTTAGACTCTGCATCAGGGACCGAGATCCCGCGCCAAAACGAATGATCTGGACTCCAGGCCATCAGGGCCTCCGAGCTAATGAAGCTTCACATGCAGCGGCCCGCGCACTCATTTCCCGGGAACCTCCTTATTGCCCTAAACAGCCTGAATGTCCTACTCCTCTACTACGGTTCAGTGCAATCCGAGATTACCTCTGCGAGCAGCGCCGGGTGCATCCCCCTCCGGCGAAAGGCCTATCCAAAACAGAAGAACGCGTCCTACGGCGCCTCCAAACTAATACGTTGCTCTGCCCAGCTATAGTTAAATATTTCGATCCAAATATCAATGGGCAATGCCAGCACTGTGGTAATTTGGCAGATATCACATGGTCTGGGCCTGCCAACAGGATCCCAAGCTATCCCCTATTTCCCACCCCACTCGAGAGGTCGGGGAGGCGGTCCTGCTCAGTAGCTCTGGACTAGAGGAACAACGAGGTCTGGTCCAACGGGCTCGAGCGGCGGCTTCGACCAATGATGTCCCGGACTAAGGACGACACCTAGTTTAGTGGAGCTCACGAGCTTCACCCTCTCTGTTGAATAAAAGATCTCACCACCACCACCACCCCGGATGGGTCAATCCGGGGTTGCTGTCTACGTGAAGCCGGGGCCAAAGTGGTGTGTTGCCTCCGCCTAGGGGCCATAAAAGTCCAAATATCCGGCATCAGCTCAACCGCCCTGGAACCCCTGTTCCCCGGACATGGCTAAGCCGCGCGCAGTTAAGCGCGGGAGGGTCCAAGCCCCGTGTGCTCAGGTGCATGGTGTCGCAACACACCAACGTCTGCTGACGCAGACGCCCCAGCGGGGAAGAAGTCACTGAACCCAAGCTTAAATGATAAAGCAGCGCATGTTATTCTAACAACATTGCTTCGCGCTTCACGCCCTACTCACAGGAGACTTCAGCATGTGTAACCCTTGTAGTTTTCCTATGGCATTTCGCACCTAGAGCAAAGTGCCAAGGTTACACGAAACCATATTCAAACTGTGAATATGGGCTCTGGAACTCCCTTGCAGAACGCAAAGTCGTCCAAACAATGCGCCACTCCACAAAACGTATGTAAAAGCTGCTAATCATATTTTGGCTTGCCGTGTACTCGCGTAGCACCCCCACACTTACGCTCTTCAACGCATTTGTAGCTGGAGAACAGAAATACGAGGGTATTATTTACATTTTCTTTAAACGCAAAACTCGCCCAAACGCGTGCACTGGCACTTTGGACAAGGTTGATCTTCCTGTAGCTGGTTCCTTGTAAATTTTTGTACAAGTTTGCGCAGTCGGCTAGTTTAGCGCCACGACCGCATTGCCGTGCTCGGCGCTAGGTACAGGGGCGCGCTTACGCCCAGATGTGCCTGTGGTGCTTTGTTTGATGTACCAGCATACGTTTTCTTTACTGTTCAGAGATAAATATTTCACTCATAGTGCACAGACATCGACAGTACACGTAGAAGTACGATACGGAGATTGTAGTAGCACTACGTTCGGAGGGATCAAGGCGTCGAAAGCCCGTTCTTTGCTTAGCGAGGGGCGCTCAATGCGCTGCTGTATGGTCAAAACTCAAACTTTGTATGCTAATGCGAAAGTAACTTGCGGTGACTGAAATCAAAGCACGCTGTCACGTAAGCAATTTCACCGTTTCTATGTCCTAGCTCAAAATTTTCCTAGATTTGAACAAATCTAGACATAGGAAAATTTTCCTAGCGCATATTATAGACAGCACTGCTGCCCACTCAGGCATCAGTATTTTACTAGCCTGCTGTCGGAATCGCTATGATTGCAGAAAATAACGCTTCGAGAGCGGTGTCTGTTAATGCCATTGTGGCAATGCACTTCACCCTCCACTGACCGAAAAAGATAGCAGTAATTTGCAATCATCGCGATTGCGGCCGCACGTCGATAAAAAACGGGCATATAAACAGGCACACGACCATGAAATGACGCGCATGCGTATTTCCGTCTCTCGGTATAAGGCACTTACTTTGCTAAAGGGCAGAAGAATGCAGCTCGGCACGCGGTCTCCGATCCTATTTTATTTGGCCCCGACCTGTACGTTACTCTTGGCCGCGATGACGTTCTGCTGAGGGTTGGTTGAGGTTAGGTTTGAGACAAAAAGCAGCGCTCATGTGCAGGTCATTTGGTTGAAAGCCGCTACGACATGCGCGCATGTAAATCGCGCCATCACAATTGGTTGCAGGCGCTGCTTTTGCCACTGCTCAAAGCTCAGAGCGCTGTGCGGTACAACCGTTATTGGCCTGGGTGGTCGTTACGCATACCCAAAGGCTCTGGGGGATCGGCCATAAAATGGGTGGCTCATTTTTCGAACGCTCGTTTCGAAAAAGTATAAGTGCGAAGAAAATTAACAACTTGGAAGTAGAAACGAGAGAAGCGCGGAGCACCCACAAAGAGGAAAAGAATAGCTTTCTCACCGAGGACCCTGGCCGCTGCGTGCCGTAGGACGAAGACGAGCAAAGCATCCCGAGCAGGCACGGTTCGATCCAAGCAAGGCCGCACCGCCAGAACAAGAAGAAAAATCCAAGAAACGATTTGCGCAGTAGAAATGCCACAAACAAATGTCACTCTTTTCCGTAGTTTAGCAGGTTCAGGGGGCGTCTTTCATAAGTATAGTCACTGGGCGGACTCTTGGCTAGTTTCGTTTCTATCGCTATGCCACCTGCCGCATATAGCAGACGCCGAAAAAAAGGTTTCCAGGAATATCTTCGACATATTACTACTGCAGCTTTTTTTTACGCGTATCATTCCACTGAGAGAGTAAACAAAGGAACTTAAACAATTTTTCTTTCCTTTGAGTTGTCACCCTCAGTCATCGTGCCAATCGAACGCGATTGCACTTGCGCCTGCCCCAGCGGCGCGTCGTGGTGTTATCAATATATATATTTTTTTCTTGTGTCACTGACTTTATCGGCTTCGCTAACTCTACGCTCAGCTCGTGTGTTGCCGATTTCACCTCTGGACGCCTGCACAGCGTTGGTGCTTTCTTCAGGACGCTTTTTGAGGCAGCTGTAGTGGTTGCAGGGTTTCAGCGATCAGGAAATTTTGCTCGATCTCGTAGAAGACACGATGCCGGCTAACAATCAGACCTAATCCCCGAACAATTCTGTTTGCTATGTGCTGCGGTGCAAGAACTCCAGCAGAAAGGCGAGCAGTTTCTTGTCTCTCTTTTTTTTTTTGCTGTCGCTTTTCGGCAGTCGTAAAGTGAGATGACGTTTTACTTTCTTGATCTGAACCATCGTGTTAGCTTAGCTAAAACGCGAATAGAATGCGCGTCACCCTTGTGCAGGGCGCAGGAATGGCGCCCACCGGAGCGCCAGCTAGCGACATCTAACGGTAGCTGCTCGGCTCGAGACAAGTGTCTGCGCACGCAGCGTCTGACGCATCTATTCTCGACCCCAGCCACTACCATTAGACGTCGCTGGTTGCCTGTAGAGCGCCCCGGCGGCGGCCGCAATTCGCGTGCTCTAAACAAGGGTGACGCGCACTGTACAAGTGCCTAGTAAACAAACAAGCACGCCTTTTCAGCGTTCGCGGTTAAAAATTCTGCTTGGCAGCTAATAAACTAAAGCATAAATTTCGTTGCAAAAACCGGTTTGCTTTTTACTGGCGCAGTTTAACAAGAACGTGGCAAACTTGGGTTCGGCGACGCATATAGAAAGCACTCCGGACCAAGTGGTTGTCCTGTCTGGTTCATTTTCTCTTTGTCGCCGTGAACTTTACACTGCCGTCATATTCACCGTGAACCAATTAGTCCATTTGAACGTCCCATTTGAAATAGAAATTTCTATGTCCCTCACATAATACATCATCTGCCGTGTGGCCAGTTTGCTTGTGTGTGCAAACAGGACCGTACGCCTGTTCCTATCACTCGTCGTTCTCAGTGTTTGCGCGCACCGGCAAGCCACACATCTCGGAGGCTATGAGCGGTCTTCTTGGGACTGCCGCAAGGAAACGTGCCTACAGGGAAACACGTAGGGTAAGCGGGAGAGAAGAGCCCGAATCCAGTACCTGGCTCACACGCGCCGACGTGCCACCGGTGCAATCTCAGAGGTCACACGTTCTCGGAGGGCACGCAAAGTAATTCGCGGCGGAGCCGTTAGATGGCGCAGCTGCTCATAGGGAACAGCTGCCGGAGGGAAAACAGGACAAAAACGATACCGAAGCAAATGTGCGCCGTCGGATTAGGCGTTTGTTTCCTGAATAAAAAAAAGCCCGAAAATGACTCTGCATATCCTAATGGAATGTCAACTTATTCACTCAGCGAGATCCGTAGAGAGTGTCCAACTTCAAGAAGCGTTGGGTTCAAGAAAGATGGAAGGAATAAGTGGTCAGCAGTCAAGAGAAGATGCGATTATAGTACTGGGGGCGGGGGAGAATTCAGGGAAGAGATTGATAGGACCGCAGTCATTCCAAAGGTGGGTAATGATGCACTACAGTGGTCTGGGTGCCGAACCGAATCAAGACTAAACCAAAAACTGCCGCTGAACCATCATTTTCAGCTGAACCGGAATTATAGTGCACTAGAGTTGGGGTAGTGGGCCGAGGGTGAGGCACGGGCAGTAGGCGCGCGTGAAGCTGAAAACCCGGAAAATCATTGCGGCCGCGAGGCGGCACTGCGGGGCCTTTCACCTGGGACCCGCCATGCCACCGCCGCGCTCGCGCGTTGTCCTGTCGCCTGCCCTCGTCCACGTATTTGTGTTATACTGTGTTTTGTGCGCGCATTTGTTATTTCGTGTGCAGTTTTTTCTCTGACCGATGAGGTGAGATGACGAAGCCTCGTCGGAAGAACTACTGCTTCGCTCCCGATTGCAGAAGTGTGTATAGCGGCCTGAAGAACGCGCCAAAGTTGTTTGGTGTCCCCGAGGATGACGAAAGGTGCTGTGTTTGGAATCGGAACAATCGCCGTGCTTATAGGCCCCTGGAGCTGACTGACTCTGTGTGTGACATATCCCACTTTTCCGGACACGTACCAATTAACTAGCGCCACAAGCGGCCCCGGCACGAAGCTAGTTCGTTTTCAATGGAACAAACGGGTTTTTCGCGAATAACAAAAGCTGTAGGTCGATTATTGAAAAAGGCAGCTGACAGACATGTTCTGGAAGACAATCCACACGAGCCAAATGCAGTGGTCACTCTCCGGCAAGCAAGAATTTTGTTCCCAGAGTGGTTAAAGATTCAGCAATGGAAGCCTATGGAAACGACGAAAATTTGTACTGTATTTTCGAGACAAAACGGTAGCTGCAGTAAAACTACGGCGTCTATCGCTAAAGTCGCTGCAGCGCATGTAGTCATGAGACACAGCTTTCGATTGATGCCTATCTTGACTCTCGACACATACCGCAACATTGTCCCTAAAAGCGATTTTTGACACACAGTCGTGCAAGTTCACGTGGTGTCGATAAAAACCCGAGCGTATCCGATGCGGGAACATCGGAAGCCGTGGCCGAGTCGTTTAATCGCTCGCACCTATCATTCCGCGCCATGCTGGCAGCGGTTCAATGCCCTGCTGCGTGATTGCTTTTCTTTTACGCCCCGAAAGACTGAGTAAGGCAGTCTTCCACCAGATGACGGAAACACAAAACTCAAGATTTGGTTTCAGTTTTGGTTTTTTTCAGGAGGGGTCTTCGAATATTAAATTTTCGATTTTTACTTCCTAAAACGTAGGAATGGGTTAGTTATTTGTTAAGTCATCGCTTTTATTATCAGCTTTTATTCCTTGGACAGCATAACAACAAGCATGCGCATATCCTAGTGTTGCGTTAAAGAAAATACTATCGTGCCTCGTAGCAAGGACATACTCAGGAATTCCGGACATTGCACCTTCACCGTGCTGTGGACTTGAGTTGTTGTTGCTGAGTGGTTGTAGGCTACTGGTGGGATTAGCCTTGCAGTTGCTGCCGGAAATTGCTCCACCGTAGCGACACTTAAAATACATAAATCATATAAATCAGACACAGACCTCACAACTACACATAGTCACTCCTAAGGTCACCATGTGGAGGCCAAATCCATGTCCTGCAGGTAATTTAAAAGAAGGCGAGAAACCTCCTTCCTATCTAACTGGTTCCCGCGCGGGGAAAACAATGTCCTGAAGAGAATTGTGAGGAATTCCTGTCTTCTTGAGGGACTCGAATAACAGACTCCTTTTCGCATTATACAGAGTACTGCACATAAGGTAATGTTCTATGTCCCCACACACACCACACGTTGAACATAATGGAGACAACGCCAGGCCAGTCTTATACATCCACGACGGGGTACGGGCAGAGCCCGTGCGAATGCGGAGCAGTAAAGTGGCTTGGTTTCTATTGAGACCCTTGGTCACACATGGCTTGTGAGGTGAGCTCCACAAAGACGTGAAGTGGCACGACACCACTTCTCTGAAGAGTGTCTTGTCCTCTTGAGGCACTTTTCTCAATGGCTTCCCAGATAGCGCTCTATAGGCGAGGCTGTCCGCCATCTCGTTGCCTATGATACCTATGTGCGAGGGCACCCATTGGAATCGTATGGAGAAGCCTTTGATATGGAGATTGTGCACGGAGCGTAGGGAGCTTGGACATAAGGCATCAGTAGGGAACCCGTGGTCTAACATTTGAAGGGCGGATTTCGAACCTGTAAGAATGACAATAGGTTGAGGCGTACAAAACCGCAGCTTCTTTAGGGCTGCCTCATTGGCAACGTTTTCGGCCGTTGTGGAGGACACGACTGCAGTAAAGCGAACCGACCACTCGTACTTCAAAGAGGGAATGTGAAAAGCCGCTGCACTAGATCCTCTGACCTGATCCACAGAACCATCAGTAAAAATTTGAAGATGACGTGCATATTCAGTCTCAAGATGTTCCAGTACGAGCGAACGCGTTGCCGCCAAAGGAGTACTCCGCTTAGCACGAACACGAGGAATTGTCAACGAACAATCGAGGCTCGCGAAAGACCAAGGTGGTTTCAACCTCTTAGTTCGACCTCTAGCGTCAAGACCCAGGTAACCAAGAGTATTAAGGGCCAAGAACGCTCGGCACTCAGATCTCTTTCGAAGGCTCTGTAGAAGGGCTCGCCCGGCTATCGTCTCTTTGAGGCGGCCAATTTGCATCAATAACCTTTGTGAAGCGACTAGGCTAAGAGATTTCGATAGAGACTCATAAAGTACTGCATTGTTAGGAGCAGTCTGCGGAACGCCAAGAGCCCTCCTTAGGCCCTTTCTGTGCAAAACCTCAAGCCGTTCCAGCTGTGAGCCACCGAAACTCGCTGGATGGTCACCCCCACAATTAGCGCAAGCAAAATCTGCCTTGCCGGCTTTGTAATCGCGGGCGCCACAACATCGTTTGCAACGTTGATCTTTGATGCAAACTTTGGCTGCATGCCCAAAGCGTTGGCACTTAAAGCATCGGGGAGGAGTTTCAATGAATTCTTTGTCTGCATGCTTGGTAAAACCGAGGTCGATTTGTTCTGGGCGCTCGGTGTTGGGAGCAAACGTTAGCAAAACAGAGTTAGTAGGCTTCGCTGCCCATTCTTTTTCTTGAGTCTCCACCCGGAGCATCATACGTTTGATGTGCCAAACATCTTGCGGTTTCAAGTAGTCAAGAAGGTCGCTTTCCCAATACCACACTGGTACTCCCCTAATAACACATGTGTTACCCATGTAGGAGTGGGGCAACCGGGCTTTAACTGTTATGTCACCAATCTGAGCGCACCGGAGAAGAATGTCAACTTGCTCTTCCGTTGCGATATCTAGATGACGAGCACCTTGCGTTGTGAAGCGACTGCGAATTGGAGCAGATCCCCGCAATACTTTAATGGCTTCGAAGAGCCTAATAGGGTTCCGCTCTCTCAAATCAACACCATTCTGTTTGCAAAACTACCACTTGGATTCCGACCGTTCTTTGCTTCCGATGACTCACCACCTTAAAGCCGTCTCTGTCCAGTTTCGCCATATCAGCCACTTCCTCGTCAGGGTCGACGATAGTTGAGTCGTCCCCACTGAGCGATGATTACGCATTGGACTGCTGATCGTCCCTGATGACTGGCAGCTCCACGCCTTGCGAGGCCATGGCCACGTCCGCCACGCTGGCTTCCTTCGGATGGCGCTGTCCCTTTTAGAGATGCCGGCGCCAGAGCAGCCATAGGGACAGTACCGCCTTAAAGATGCGGCCGTCTTCCAAGGATATAAATAACTCACTCAATGAATAGCAAAACTTATGGAAAAATTACAGAGATGAGGTGACAACAGATCGAACAACGTCGTCTTCGTGCTGTGGAATTTCACGGCAATGCAACTTTTTGATAATTGGCTATTATACAGAAATAAAATTGTTTAAACTTTTGCCCATTCAGGTACGCTTGTGCTGTGCAATTTCACGGCAATGCACACGCGTACCTGAATGCGCAAAACTTTAAACAATTTTATTTCTGTATAATAGCCGATTATCAAAAAGTTTCATCTGTCTGCGCCAAGAGAGTAGCCTTTTGTAACAACATAGGCGTTTATGGCACTTAGTCGGAACTTTGGTGGTGCGTTAAAGCAGTGCTTTGGTCGGGAATTGGTGATCATGTCACACGACAGGAGCAAATGGTCTTCCACCCTCCTAGAAGGGGCATATTGACTTGAAGAAGCGCGAAATTTAAACCTTAAAGCGATTTATTACAACTGGAGTTTTGAACGGTAATTGGAGAACGTTTCCACGCGCATGTTTTTATGAGGCAGCAGGGAAGGAGAGGGAGTGTATATCGGTGTGCACGCCTTGAGCGTGGGTGCGTGTGCACTTGTACTTGCGTGTGCGCGCGTGTTTGTCTCGGTATTTCAATATGCGTCCGCATAAGTGCGTGTATGCGTGTGGGAGCATACGCGTGTTTATGCGTCTGCAGTTCCGTGTGCGTGCGTGTGCACACTTTTGTGCGTGTTCATGCGGGGGTGTGTGTAAATGTGAATGCGGGTGAGCATGTGTCGTATCTCTCACTGTGTGCGTTTGCGTGTATGTGAACGTGCGTTCGTGCGTGCATTTTTCGTGCGTGTGTACATGCGTGGGCGCGTGTAAATGTTAATGCGGGCGAGCATGTGTCGTATCTCTTTGTGTGCGTTTGTGTGAGTGTGCGAACGTGCGTGCGTGCGTACATTTTTTGTGCGTGTGTGCATGCGTGGGCCCGTTTAAATGTGAATGCGGGCAAGCATGTGTCGTATCTCTTTATGTGCGCGTTTGTCTGAGTGTGTGCCAAAGTGCGTGCGTGTGCACATTTTTTCTGCGTGTTTGCACTCGTGGGCGCGTATAAATGTGAATGCAGGGGAGCATGTGTCGTATCTCTTTGTGTGTGCGTTTGTGTGAGTGTGTGCGAACGTGCATCTGTGCGTACATTTTTTGTGCGTGTGTACATGCGTGGGCGCGTGTAAATGTGAATGCGGGCGAGCATGTGTCGTATCTCTTAAGTGCGCGTTTGTGTGAGTGTGTGCCAAAGTGCGTGCGTGTGCACATTTTTTCTGCGTGTTTGCACTCGTGGGCGCGTGTAAATGTGAATGCGGGGAGCATGTGTCGTATCTCTTTGTGTGTGCGTTTGTGTGAGTGTGTGCGAACGTGCATCTGTGCGTACACTTTTTGTGCGTGTGTACATGCGTGGGCGCGTGTAAATGTGAATGCGGGCGAGCATGTGTCGTATCTCTTTATGTGCGCGTTTCTGTGAGTGTCTGCAAAAGTGCGCGCGTGTGCACATTTTTTCTGCGTGTTTGCACTCGTGGGCGCGTGTAAATGTGAATGCGGGGAGCATGTGTCGTATCTCTTTGTGTGTGCGTTTGTGTGAGTGTGTGCGAACGTGCATCTGTGCGTACACTTTTTGTGCGTGTGTACATGCGTGGGCGCGTGTAAATGTGAATGCGGGCGAGCATGTGTCGTATCTCTTTATGTGCGCGTTTGTGTGAGTGTCTGCCAAAGTGCGCGCGTGTGCACATTTTTTCTGCGTGTTTGCACTCGTGGGCGCGTGTAAATGTGAATGCGGGCGAGCATGTGTCGTATCTGTTTATGTGCGCGTTTGTGTGAGTGTGTGCCAAAGTGCGTGCGTGTGCACATTTTTTCTGCGTGTTTGCACTCGTGGGCGCGTGTAAATGTGAATGCGGGAGAGCATGTGTCGTATCTCTTTGTGTGTGCGTTTGTGTGAGTGTGTGCGAACGTGCATCTGTGCGTACATTTTTTGTGCGTGTGTACATGCGTGGACGCGTGTAAATGTGAATGCGGGCGAGCATGTGTCATATCTCTTTATGTGCGTGTTTGTGTGAGTGTGTGACAACATGCGTGCGTGTGCACATTTTTTCTGCGTGTTTGCATGCGTGGACGCGTGTAAATGTGAATGCGGGCGTGCATGTGTCGTATCTTTTTATGCGCGGGTTTGTGTGAGTGGGTGCCAACGTGCGTGCGTGTGCACATTTTGCTGCGTGTTTGCATGCGTGGGCGCGTGTAAATGTGAATGCGGGCGAGCATGTGTCATATCTCTTTATGTGCGTGTTTGTGTGAGTGTGTGCCAACATGCGTGCGTGTGCACATTTTTTCTGCGTGTTTGCATGCGTGGACGCGTGTAAATGTGAATGCGGGCGTGCATGTGTCGTATCTCTTTATGCGCGGGTTTGTGTGAGTGGGTGCCAACGTGCGTGCGTGTGCACATTTTGCTGCGTGTTTGCATGCGTGGGCGCGTGTAAATGTGAATGCGAGCTTGCATGTGTCGTATCTCTTTGTGTGCGCGTTTGTGTGCGTGTGTGCCAACGTGCGTGCGTGCGTGTGCACATGTTTTCTGCGTGTTTGCATGCGTGGGCGCGTGTTAATGTGAATGCGGAGGAGCATGTGTCGTATCTCTTTGTGTGTACGTTTCTGCGAGTGTGTGCCAGCGTGTGTGCATGCGTGGGCGCGTGTAAATGTGAATGCGGGGGAGCATGTGTCGCATCTCTTTATGTGCGCGTTTGTGTGAGTGTGTGCGAACGGGCATGTGTGCGTACATTTTTTGTGCGTGTGTACATGCGTGGACGCGTGTAAATGTGAATGCGGGCGAGCATGTGTCGTATTTCTTTGTGTGTGCGTTTGTGGGAGTGTGTGCCAACGTGCGTGCGTGTGCACATTTTTTCTGCGTGTTTGCATGCGTGGGCGCGTGTAAATGTGAATGCGGAGGAGCATGTGTCGTATCTCTTTGTGTGTACGTTTGTGCGAGTATGTGCCAGCGTGTGTGCATGCGTGGGCGCGTGTAAATGTGAATGCGGGGGAGCATGTGTCGCATCTCTTTATGTGCGCGTTTGTGTGAGTGTGTGCCAACACGCGTGCGTGTGCACATGTTTTCTGCGTGTTTGCATGCGTGGGCGCGTGTAAATGTGAATGCGGGCGTGCATGTGTCGTATCTCTTTATGCGCGGGTTTGTGTGAGTGTGTGCCAACGTGCGTGCGTGTGCACATTTTGCTGCGTGTTTGCATGCGTGGGCGCGTGTAAATGTGAATGCGAGCTTGCATGTGTCGTATCTCTTTGTGTGCGCGTTTGTGTGTGTGTGCGCCAACGTGCGTGCGTGTGCACATTTTTTGTGCGTGTGTACATGCGTGGACGCGTGTAACTGTGAATGCGGGCGAGCATGTGTCGTATCTCTTTTTGTGCGCGTTTGTGTGAGTGTGTGCCAGCGTGTGTGCATGCGTGGCGCGTGTAAATGTGAATGCGGGCGTGCATGTGTGGTATCTCTTTATTCGCGGGTTTGTATGAGTGTGTGCGAACGTGCGTGCGTGTGTACATGCGTGGACGCGTGTAAATGTGAATGCGGGATGCATGTGTCGTATCTCTTTATGTGCGCGTTTGTGTGAGTGTGTGTCAACATGCGTGCGTGTGCACATTTTTTCTTCGTGTGTGCATGCGTGGGCGCGTGTAAATGTGAATGCGGGCGTGCATGTGTCGTATCTCTTTGTGTGTGCGTTTGTGTGAGTGTGTGCGAACGTGCGTGCGTGTGCACATGTTTTCTGCGTGTGCGCATGCGTGGGCGCGTGTAAATGTGAATGTGGGGGAGCATGTGTCGTATCTCATTGTGTGTGCGTTTGTGTGAGTGTGTGCCAGCGTGTGTGCATACGTGGGCGCGTGTAAATGTGAATGCAGGCGTGCATGTGTCGTATCTCTTTATGCGCGAGTTTGTGTGAGTGTGTGCGAATGTGCGTGCGTGTGCACATGTTTTCTGCGTGTTTGCATGCGTGGGCGCGTGTAAATGTGAATGCGGGGGAGCATGTGTCGTATCTCTTTGTGTGTGCGTTTGTGTGAGTGTGTGCCAGCATGTGTGCATACGTGGGCGCGTGTAAATGTGAATGCGGGCGAGCATGTGTCGTATCTCTTTATGTGCGCGTTTGTGTGAGTGTGTGCCAACTTTCGTGCGTGTGCACATTTTTTCTGCGTGTGCGCATGCGTGGGCGCGTGTAAATGTGAATGCGGGGGAGCATGTGTCGTATCTCTTTGTGTGTGTGTTTGTGTGAGTGTGTGCGAACGTGCATGTGTGCGTACATTTTTTGTGCGTGTGTACATGCGTGGCGCGTGTAAATGTGAATGCGGGCGAGCATGTGTCGTATCTCTTTGTGTGTGCGTTTGTGTGAGTGTGTGCCAACGTGCGTGCGTGTGCGCATTTTTTCTGCGTGTTTGCATGCGTGGGCGCGTGTAAATGTGAATGCGGAGGAGCATGTGTCGTATCTCTTTGTGTGCGCGTTTGTGTGAGTTTGTGCCAGCGTGTGTGCATGCGTGGGCGCATGTAAATGTGAATGCGGGGGAGCATGTGTCGTATCTCTTTGTGTGTGTGTTTGTGTGAGTGTGTGCGAACGTGCATGTGTGTGAACGTGCATGTGTACGTACATTTTTTGTGCGTGTGTACATGCGTGGCGCGTGTAAATGTGAATACGGGCGAGCATGTGTCGTATCTCTTTTTTTGTGCGTTTGTGTGAGTGTGTGCCAACGTGCGTGCGTGTGCGCATTTCTTCTGCGCGTTTGCATGCGTGGGCGCGTGTAAATGTGAATGCGGAGGAGCATGTGTCGTATCTCTTTGTGTGTACGTTTGTGCGAGTCTGTGCCAGCGTGTGTGCATGCGTGGGCGCGTGTAAATGTGAATGCGGGGGAGCATGTGTCGTATCTCTTTGTGTGTGCGTTTGTGTGAGTTTGTGCCAGCGGGTGTGCATGTGTAGGTGCATGTAAATGTGAATGCGGGCGTGCATGTGTCGTATCTCTTTATGCGCGGATTTGTGTGAGTGTGTGCGAACGTGCGTGTGCGTGCACATTTTTTCTGCGTGTTTGCATGCGTGGGCGCGTGTAAATGTGAATGCGGGGGAGCATGTGTCGTATCTCTTTGTGTGTGCGTTTGTGTGAGTGTGTGCCAGCGTGTGTGCATGCGTGGGCGCGTGTAAATGTGAATGCGGGCGTACATGTGTCGTATCTCTTTATGTGCGCATTTGTGTGAGTGTGTGCGAGCGTGCGTGCGTGTGCACATTTTTTCTGCGTGTTTGTATGCGTGGGTGCGTGTAAATGTGAATGCAGGGGAGCATGTGTCGTATCTCTTTGTGTGTGCGTTTGTGTGAGTGTGTGCGAACGTGCATGTGTGCGTTCATTTTTTCTGCGTGTGTACATGCGTAGGCGCGTGTAAATGTAAATGCGGGGGGGGGGGGGGGCATGTATCGTATCTCTTTGTGTGTGCGTTTGTGTGAGTGTGCGCGAAAGCGCATGTGATTGTTCATTTTTTCTGCGTGTGTACATGCGTAGGCGCGTGTAAATGTGAATGCGGGCGTGCATGTGTCGTATCTACGTGTGTGCGCGTTTGTGTGAGTTTGTGCGAACGTGCGTGTGCGCATGAGTGGGCGTGTGTAAATGTTAATGCGGGTGAGCATGTGCCGTATCTCTTTTTGTGCGCGTTTGTGTGATTGTGTGCGAGCGTGCGTGCGTGTGCACATTTTTTCTGCGTGTTTGTATGCGTGGGTGCGTGTAAATGTGAATGCAGGGGAGCATGTGTCGTATCTCTTTGTGTGTGCGTTTGTGTGAGTGTGTGCGAACGTGCATGTGTGCGTTCATTTTTTCTGCGTGTGTACATGCGTAGGCGCGTGTAAATGTAAACGCGGTTGAGCATGTGTCGTATCTCTTTGTGTGCGAGTTTGTGTGAGTGTGCGAACGTGCGTGCGTGTGTACATGCGTGGGGCCGTGTAAATGTTAATGCGGGCGAGCATGTGTCGTATCTGTGTGCGTGTGCGCGTTTGTGTGAGTGTGTGCGAACGTGCGTGTGTACATGAGTGGGCGCGTGTAAATGTTAATGCGGGCGAGCATGTGTCGTATCTCTTTATGTGCGCGTTTGTGTGAGTGTGTGCGAATGTGCGTGCGTGCGTACATTTTTTGTGCGTGTGTACATGCGTAGGCGCGTCTAAATGTGAATGCGGGCGAGCACGTGTCGTATCCCTGTGTGCGTGTGTTTTTGTGAGTGGGTGCGAACGTGCTTGTGTGCGTACATTATTGTGCATGTGTACATGCGCGGGCGCGTGTAAATGGTAATGCGGGCGAGCATGTGTCGTATCTATGCGTGTGTGCGCGTTTGTGTGAGTTTGTGCGAACGTGCGTCCGTGTGTACATTCTTTGTGCGTGTGTACATGCGTGGGCACGTGTAAATGATAACGCGGGCGAGCACGTGGCGTATCCCTGTGTGTGCGCGTTTGTGTGAGTGTGTGCGAAAATGCGTGTGTGCGTACATTTTTGTGCGCTTGTACATGCGTGGGCGCGTGTAAATGTTAATGCGGGCGAGCATGTATCGTAGCTCTGTGTGCGCGTTTGTGTGAGTGTGTGCGAACGTGCGTCCGTGCGTACATTCTTTGTGCGTGTGTACATGCATGGGCGCGTGTAAATGCTAATGCGGGCGAGCATGTGTCGTATCTCTTTATGTGTGCGTTTGTGTGAGTGTGTGCGAATGTGCGTGCGTGCGTACATTTTTTGTGCGTGTGTACATGCGTAGGCGCGTCTAAATGTGAATGCGGGCGAGCACGTGTCGTATCCCTGTGTGCGTGTGTTTTGTGAGTGGGTGCGAACGTGCTTGTGTGCGTACATTATTGTGCATGTGTACATGCGCGGGCGCGTGTAAATGGTAATGCGGGCGAGCATGTGTCGTATCTATGCGTGTGTGCGCGTTTGTGTGAGTTTGTGCGAACGTGCGTCCGTGTGTACATTCTTTGTGCGTGTGTACATGCGTGGGCACGTGTAAATGATAACGCGGGCGAGCACGTGGCGTATCCCTGTGTGTGCGCGTTTGTGTGAGTGTGTGCGAAAATGCGTGTGTGCGTACATTTTTGTGCGCTTGTACATGCGTGGGCGCGTGTAAATGTTAATGCGGGCGAGCATGTGTCGTAGCTCTGTGTGCGCGTTTGTGTGAGTGTGTGCGAACGTGCGTCCGTCCGTACATTCTTTGTGCGTGTGTACATGCATGGGCGCGTGTAAATGCTAATGCGGGCGAGCATGTGTCGTATCTCTTGATGTGCGCGTTTGTGTGAGTGTGTGCGAACGTGCGTGCGTGCGTACATTTTTTGTGCGTGTGTACATGCGTGGGCGCGTGTAAATGTGAATGTGGGCGAGCACGTCTCGTATCCCTGTGTGTGTGCGTTTGTGTGAGTGTGTGCGAACGTGCGTGTGTGCATGAGCGGACGTGTGTGAATGTTAATGCGGGCGGGCATGTGTCGTATCTATGTGTGTGTGCGCGTTTGTGCGAATGTGTGCGAACGTGCGTGCGTACATTTTTCCTGTCGGTGTGCGTGCGTGGGCGCGTGAAAATGTGAATGGGGATGAGCACGTGTTTTCTCTGTGTGTGTGTGCGTTAGTGTGAGTGTGTGCGAACCTGTGTGTGTGCATGAGTGGGCGTGTGTAAATGTTAATGCGGGCGAGCATGTGTCGTATCTCAGTTTGTGTGCGTTTGTTTGAGTGTGCGCGAATGTGCGTGCGTGAGTAAATTTTTTCTGCCTTTGTGCATGAGTGGGCGTGTGTAAACGTGAATGCGGGCGAGCATGAGTCGTATCTCTGTGTGTGTGCGTTTGTGTGAGTGTGCGCGAACGTGCGGGCGCCTGAGCACGCGCGTGTGTGTAAGCGAGCTATCGAGCATATACCTACTTACGCCTACTCTTGCGGATAAATGGCACGTAGAGTTCATCTAAACTCATAGTTAAATCCACGAAACAAGAACGAATGACAATATATGGATAGCATTATCTCTTTATAAAAATGAAATCTTCGCAAGAAGAAGAAAACGCAGTTCCCTTCGACTCTGTGAAGTATGTCCTGCGAAACTGTGTATTTGTGCCCCTTAATGGCGAACTGCTCCTTCGCCGCGGGTAGGCCCGGCATAGGACTATGTTCGGGATTTTTTTCTACACGCGGACATGATAGTGGGGAAAGTAGCCCTTAAGAGGAAGCTTTAGCTCGAGTACTCGTATGTAAATACATGCAAAAGGAGAATTCGTTTTTCTCGGCAACCAGTGCACGAAATTTGACGAGGTTTGTTGTACTTTAAAGAAAAGCTAAAATCTAATGACCGTTTGTTTCTAATATTTGATTTAGGTCATCATTTGTTCAGTAAAAATTGACAAAAATTGAAAATTTTCAGGAACATAAACCGTCAGACTTACAACTTTGTCTTTCGGCAACGAAAAATGATATCGTAATTCTGTGCATTGCATCTAACAGTACATCTGAATCGGACAAAATTTATATATTGCGCATCAATCTAAAAAAAATTTTAGCAATATGGAAATACAGCTTTTGCAGAGCCCTTGTACACAGCGTAAAGAATTCAGGTAAGATATAAATCGGTATATCGAATTTGTCATCTTTGAATTATCTAATGAATGCTGTTGACAGAACCGCGATATCGGTTTTTGATGCGGAGTTATTAATTTGTAAACTTTCTGCTACTATTCTTATCGCACTTTCGGATTTTAGAAAATTCGTTTACCAATATTGAGGCCCTAAATGGAAATTCCGCTTGCAATAGTCACTAAAATTTACCACTCTCTCTCGAATCCAGCAAATTTCATTAAAATCGGTCAAGGGGTTACCTCAGAAAAACGTTTCTGCGTTTTACATTTGTTTGAATAGGCCTCGTGGAAGTTGGGCCCGAGCTAAAGCTTCTTCTTAACGGCTTCGTTGTATAAAAAAAGAATTAAAAAGAACAGTAGAAGGATCGACATTTGGGCGAGTTGGTACTGGTACTGGTATTTTCCGAACTTTCGAAATCGTGTTTTCGCAAGACGTCTGAGAGTTTCTTAAAACAACTGGAGCGTTTGAGAGCGGCAAGTTTTCGAGAGGATGCTATCCGCATGACAGTACAGAAGCTTGTTAAGCGTGCAAAATTAGGAACACCCACAAGAATGAACAATCCATAGCCTGCCGACAAGAAGGAAAACTGGTTGTAATTCTATATGTGCATATACTATCACACATTCTCAGGAATGTAGCAGGCAGATTTGATATAAAGGTTGTTTTTTCGGCCCCTAACAAGTTGATCAAGATTTTTGGTAACATTGATAGGCAATTGGCCCAGGCTGCCTCCACTCATGCTGGGAAAGGCTGTACTGTTACGTATACTTCCCCGTTTGGGGACTGTAGCATGGGAGTTGTTTACGAGCTCCATTTTCCTGTGGTCACGTATACATCGGTCAAACAGGTCGTTGCCTGAATATTAGATTGTCTGAGCATAGGCGCTCACTAGCGAGTAATGCCTGCTCGCATGTCGCGCGGCATTGAGCTGAGCATGGCCGCACTCCAATATATAAAAACACCACAATACTTTCCGCGCACAAAAATCAGACCGCGAGAGAGATTATTGAGGCCTTCTATATCAGGAAAAAAGGGTCGCGTTGTGTAAGCATGCCATCGTTAAATTTGCATGACAGTGAATTTGAAGGTTTAAGCCGCGTCATAGCGTAGCATTAGATTAACTGGTCTTGCGTGTTTTCTGTCTGCGCACTGATAATGACGCCATGGATGGGAGAGCACGTGGCTTTGGGTTGTGTACATAAGTGTGTGTATGCCCTGTTGGAATCGCACCGCTGGCACGAGTTGTTGGGGTCTCGGTGCTGACGCCCGTTATTGCCAATGGGTCGCAAGCCCCAAGGGTAGCGTTGGCCTGGCGGCCTGGGGCACTGGAAGCATCCGAAGGTCCCGGCAAAGCATGAGAAGACTGGTAACAGAACAACTTGTTTATTCTAACATAGCAAAAGAGCGGCCGGTCAGGTCGACCGGAGTGGAGAGACGGGAGAGCACGTAACTCAATAGTACAAATCGGAGCCTCTCTCTTGGCGTCCGGGGGCAGCTGCTCTTATACTCCCGGCGTCGCGGTCCAAAAGGGAAGGAGGGAAGGTCACGGGATGAAGGTCACGGGACGGCGCAGCAGGAGCCCACGACGGCGCGAACTGTCGGGCCGAGAGACCTGCTGAACCGAGTGTAGTGACGCATCGCCAACCTTCACCCACACGACGGCGTGAACAGTTGAGCCGAGAGACGTCCAGGCTCCTCATTCGGGGAACTCCGCTCCCCGGCTGCCGCGCTTTGACAAGCGAGGGCACACACACACACACGCACACACGAAGACACGCGGCACTGAAACACGCCTGGACACGCTTGGCGGGTAGGCGTTGCGGCGGCGTCGAACAGGCCAAAATGTCCGCCGTTTTGAACAAAGCCCCGGCGTCCGTTGCATCCGCGCCGGCATTACCGCGCGTTGTAGGCGAAACGTAACAGACCGCCCCGCCGGGGGAAGGAGATCCCGATGGTCAGGGGACTGCATCCGCTGTCCGGAGGGATGTCGCTCGATGATGCTCATAACCGAAGTTGGGCGTCCTTGGCGTTTCTTGAGCGCAGCGCACAGAGAAGGCCTCGTTCTCACGTTCAGGTGCACACAGGACACTGCAAAGTGACTTCGGGAGAGTTGACATTTTTGTTCTCGTTTCCGGCAAGCGTTAGAACCACGCCTGAAAGTCAACCGCTCAGTCAGCAAGCACGGCACAACCCTCACTAAGCCCTGCCAGGCTCTTTCCCCTTTTATACTGCTGCCTAGTTCCTTACAGTAGTTTAGCAGCACTCAGAACGCGTCCATAAATCGGAAAAATTGCACTAAAAAGCACATCATCACTTTGAAACACTACACAAAAGCAATAAGTTAAAAAAAAATCCTGCCTCAGGAAGAAAAACATCAGTAACAAGCAATTTTGAGGCTGATTCCCACGTTAGGGGCTTCGACTTAAGCCATCGGCGTTACCGTTGAGACTCCCCTTTTAGTAACGCACCTCAAAGGAATATTGTTGCAAAGCGAGGCTCCAGCGCAGGAGGCGGCCATTTTTGGGAGAGATGGTCTGCAGCCATTGGAGAGGGCAGTGATCCGTCTCAATGATAAACCTCGAGCCAGCTAGGTAACATGACAATTTCTGAACGGCCCACACGATACACGCACACTCTTTCTCGGTGGCGCTATACGCCTGCTCACGACTCGTCAGCTTACGACTAGCATACAGGACGGGGTGTTCTACTTCTCCATTTTCCCGTTGGCACAGTACAACGCCCATGCCTCGCTCACTAGCATCACACTGAACAACGAACCCTTTTGTGTAGTCGGGCGATCGTAGCACAGGTTGGCTTGTTAGGGCGCTCTTTAGGGCGCTAAAAGCTCTTTCCTTCGTCTCATCCCAGACGACTGTTTGCGGCTCTGTCTTTCTTAGAGCATCCGTCAAGGGAGCCGCGATATCAGAGTACCTGGGGATGTACCTCTGATAGTAGCCGGCGACACCTAAGAACGACCGAATATCGGTCTTCGTGCGCGGTTGCGGGAAGTCTCGCACAGCGGCCACCTTTATTTCAGAGGGGCGGCGTCGACCCCGACCAATCACGTGTCCGAGGTAGACAACCTCGGCCTGTGCTAACTGGCACTTGGGAGCCTTGACTGTCAAGCCCGCATCGCGCAGGCGGGTTAGCACTGCCCGCAAGTGCGCCATATGCTCAGGCCAGGATGCGGAGAATATCGCTACGTCGTCTAGATACGGTAAAGCGAATTCTTGCTGTCCCCGCAACACTTTATCCATGAGGCTTGAAAAGCAGTATGGCGCGTTCTTCAAACCAAAACTCAAAACTTTAGGACGGAATGTCCCCATTGGTGAAATGAACGCCGCCTACCTACTAGCCTCTTCTGTAAGTGGAACCTGCCAATAACCCCTGACAAGATCTAGGGTGGAAATAAACTGAGCGCTACTCACTCTCTCAAGGCGCTCCTCGATGTTAGGGATCGGATAAATTTGATCCTTAGTGATGGAATTAAGCCTGCGGTAGTCGACGCAAGGACGAGGTTCCTTGCCCGGTACCTCAACTAAAATCAAAGGGGAGGTATAATCACTCTCACCCGCTTCAATAACACCGAGCTGTAGCATTTTCTTTACCTCAGCCTCCATAATATCGCTCTGGCGGGGTGACACCCGGTACGCCTTGGATCGTACTGGCTCTGGGGAGGTAAGTTCTATGTCATGAGTAAGGACAGAAGTCCTACCAGGCCTCTCAGAGAACAGACCTTGAAACTCTTGTAAGAGCTGGTGTAGTTCGGTTTTCTGCTCAGGCGACAGCGATGCTTTACTTATTAAGTCACTAATGACTTGATCGGTGTCTTTCCTGTTCGTCACTGAGCCTAGTCCCGGAAGCTCGACCGGAAGCTCTTCTAACTTTCCCGCATCGGGAATTTCCTCTCCAGTATCTGGTGCCTTTAACGCTACAGGCTCAATTTTATCCCGTTCGGGCGTGCTCTGAATACTAGCTTGCTGCGCCTCTGACCCTTTCTCATCGTTCAACAACGTCGGCCCCGCAACTACCGCCTTTGCAGCGAGCTCCCGAACCTTCGATCTGGTTAAGGCCTGAACGCTAGCCTCACCAAACAAAAGCCCCTTCTCGCGCAGGAGGTGATCGGACCTGTTCGAAAATAAGTACGGGTACTGGGGGGGCAGCATAGATGACACTGCGGCCTCCGTCTCAAGTGCTCCGAAAGGTCCTTCAATAAGCACTTTTGCTACCGGCAGACACACGCTATGAGTTTCCACTGCTTGCTTGATCCATGCGCACTCGCCC
Source organism: Dermacentor andersoni (assembly GCF_023375885.2). NCBI lineage: Eukaryota > Metazoa > Arthropoda > Arachnida > Ixodida > Ixodidae > Dermacentor > Dermacentor andersoni. Next base: position 102,038,033 of record NC_092822.1, read on the forward strand.
GTGAACATATCGGTTTCTACGTAAGAGGGATGAACTACATCCATCGTAGCTGCGGTATCGCGAAGCACTCGGCACTCTTTCCCGTTCACGAGGAGGTCTCGCATGTAAGGCTCGAGAAGCTTGATGTTCTCGCCAGTGCTGCCTAATGAAAAAAACACGACTTTTGGTTTTGTTTCTGGGCACTGCGCCGAAAAGTGACCCGGCTTCTGGCACGTATAACAAACGCGCGCTTGCCTCATCTCGAACCGCTTTCTGCGTTCGGCTTCGGTTGCCGCCGTCTCCTTACGTTCGGTCGGACTGCTTTCACTCGCATCCGAACTACGTGTGTCCCCCTTTGCTCTCATGGGCGTGAACTTTGGCCTCTCAAACTTGGAGCCAAACTCACCCTTTTGACCGTCCTTAGCTCCACGAGCCCGACGCGTCACAAACTCCTCGGCTAGCTCAGCGGCTCTAGCCACCGTACTAACGTCTGGCCTATCCAAGACCCAGTACCGCACGTTCTCAGGTAACCGACTATAAAACTGTTCTAGCCCGAAACACTGCAGAACTTTCTCGTGGTCACCAAACGCTTTCTCTTCTTTGAGCCACTCCTGCATGTTTGACATAAGCCTGTACGCAAACTCAGTATATGACTCACTTTTGCCTTTCTCATTTTCCCGAAACTTCCGACGGAACGCCTCCGCTGACAGCCGGTACTGTTTTAGCAGACTCGATTTCACTTTGTCGAAATCCTCTGCCTCCTCTCTCTCCAAGCGAGCGACTACGTCGGCCGCCTCGCCGGGTAGCAAAGTGAGCAAGCGCTGTGGCCACGTTTCCCGAGAGAACCCCTGCTTCTCGCACGTTCGCTCAAAGTTAACCAGGAACAAACCAATGTCCTCTCCAAGCTTAAACGGCCGCATCAGGTCAGTCATTTTGAACAATACTCGTTCTCCTGCACCGTGTGCCTGACTTCCATTACGAGCGCGTTCCATCTCTAACTCGAGACGCTTCATTTCCAACGCGTGTTGACGGTCGCACTCTTCTTTTTCTTTCTCTTTTTGTTCTTTAAGTTCACGCTCATCTTTCTCTTTCTGTTCTTTACGTTCGCGCTCATCTTTCTCTTTCTGTTCTTTAAGTTCGCGCTCCTGTTTCTCTTTTTGTTCTTTACGTTCGCGCTCCTGTTTCTCTTTTTGCTCCTCCCTCTCCTCAATGGTCTCAAGGCATTCCGACAGCTCGTCATCCTCAGCTTCTAACTCAAGAATAGCCCTTAGCAGTTCTGGTTTTCTGAGTTTGTCTGAGACATCCAGACCCAACTCTCTCGCAAGCTCCAACAATTTCGGTTTGCGCAACGACTTCAAATCCATGGCTGCTCTGAATGCTGCTTTCTCTACTGCCTACTATTGTCTTGCCGCAAACTAACCCGGTAGCAACGACAACCACAATTACCAGCTCTGTTTCTAACACTAACAAAAGCCTGGCAAAACTCAGAAGAAAGTCCCGCACTCACCAAACCTCGCAGCCAAGAATTCAGCGCAGTCGTTCCGCTGCAGGCAACCAGTCATCACACAGGGCTCGTTGCGCTGCTCCCGGATGGTCGTTGTGCTGCACAGCATACAGTCAACCGCATCTCTTCGCTGCTGGCCTCCGTTGTCGCGATCCCACCGCTGGCAACCAGATGTTGGAATCGCACCGCTGGCACGAGTTGTTGGGGTCTCGGTGCTGACGCCCGTTATTGCCAATGGATCGCAAGCCCCAAGGGTAGCGTTGGCCTGGCGGCCTGGGGCACTGGAAGCATCCGAAGGTCCCGGCAAAGCATGAGAAGACTGGTAACAGAACAACTTGTTTATTCTAACATAGCAAAAGAGCGGCCGGTCAGGTCGACCGGAGTGGAGAGACGGGAGAGCACGTAACTCAATAGTACAAATCGGAGCCTCTCTCTTGGCGTCCGGGGGCAGCTGCTCTTATACTCCCGGCGTCGCGGTCCAAAAGGGAAGGAGGGAAGGTCACGGGATGAAGGTCACGGGACGGCGCAGCAGGAGCCCACGACGGCGCGAACTGTCGGGCCGAGAGACCTGCTGAACCGAGTGTAGTGACGCATCGCCAACCTTCACCCACACGACGGCGTGAACAGTTGAGCCGAGAGACGTCCAGGCTCCTCATTCGGGGAACTCCGCTCCCCGGCTGCCGCGCTTTGACAAGCGAGGGCACACACACACACACGCACACACGAAGACACGCGGCACTGAAACACGCCTGGACACGCTTGGCGGGTAGGCGTTGCGGCGGCGTCGAACAGGCCAAAATGTCCGCCGTTTTGAACAAAGCCCCGGCGTCCGTTGCATCCGCGCCGGCATTACCGCGCGTTGTAGGCGAAACGTAACAGCCCTCGAATAAAGTTAGTTGTGAGTTCAGCGCTGTCCTGTGTGTTTCCTGCCTTCTGTCATCGTCTTATTGCGCTTAGCATCTTAATATGCTTTGTGCAGTTTTCAACAAAAATCCTTTCATGACAATTTCAGTGCTATCTTAGGGTGGTGCTTTCTTTTCTGCTAAAATAGCTATTAACCTGATTATAATAGCGTATTATTATGCAAGCTTTGCCACCGTAACTAGAAAATTGTCATTACTGTTGGCATACGTATTTTTGTCATAGAGGCCCTCGTCATATGAATGCACTGATAATACAATATCCTGTCTTGTGGAAAGCTAACATGTTTAGTAAGAGGCTTACTTTGACAATGTCTGCCTGCACAGCAAAGAAAGTTTATAATCTGGCTGTAGAACGTCCACAATGCCTGTTCAACTGGTTACATGTTGCTTGTGTCACTTCTTGGTTCTTAAGTGCCACACATAATCAACTTGTCTATGTGCCTGTGCCCAAGTAAAGCTGCAGCACAGTTTGGACTGCCACCTTGCCTTTCCTAAGATAATTCACACATGAAACTTTCATGTACTGTTCACGATACGAATATCCAAGTTCATTAAACTGAAGTTGATTTACAGCTTTTGTTTGTAGATGACAATTGGTATGATAGAGCTTATGTGTCGTGCATCTGTTGGTGTTACGCACATCCATCACGCTCCCAGCTCTAATGCACTAATTGAGCCATTTCATGCATTTTAGGACTTTGCACAAAACAGGTGATGTTTAGAGCTCACAGGGTTGAAAACTTGTGTATTGTGCACTTCCTTTTTAAGAAACAGATGCATGGTGTCTTGCAATATCACAGTAGCAAAACCAATATATTGCAGCATTGTCATTTGTTGGGCGTGTTGGTAAACTGAAAGCATATTTAGCGCCAGCAAACAAGGACGGAAGAGAGACGACACCACAATGCGCTCACTTCAACAACTTAATTTTCAGGAAATACACCTATATAACTCATGCACAGTGGCGCCACCTCATCCAAATCTTAACCATCCAAAAAAGCCGTCTCTCTATCTAACAAGTCGACCGTATTCCGTATGGATCCTGCCGGGTTCTCGCGAAGCAAAAAGATAAGGATGTGCGAGATATTATTGAGGCTCAGGCTATCTGGCGGAATAGTGATACGTGTTTCAGTGCCCCTTCGGTCTACTTGTTAGGTAAGGAGACGGCTTTTTTGGATGGTTCAGATTTGGATGAGGTGGCGCCACTTTTCATGGGTTAAATAGGTGTATTTCCTGAAAATCAAGTTGTTGAAGTTAGCGCACTGTGGTGTCGTCTCCCATCCGTTTTTGTTTGCTATCGCTAAATAGGCTTCCAATATATTGAATTTTTTATTCTCTTTTCTAGACTACACAACGCTACATTTCAGCGTACTTCCAGGGCAGCTGAAAAACTAGTCCTCATTATTAGCCCGGGGATATTAAATGGATGTGTTCAAGCACACATGTAAACCTGTCTTCTTCTCTTGCATGCCACACCTAGCCACTTGGCAACCACTATTCGCCACAGACAGATAGTTGACAGGATGTTACTAGCAAGTTATTATTATGTGTTAAGCTGGCTAATAAATAGTCGCTTCACAGTTGACAAATTCTACCGACATAAGCTAATAAGCAGTCACTAAGAATTCTATCGACATTTTATATCTATATTTTCATTTGAATATCGGTGGCCAATAGTCGGTAGGAGGTTACTAGGAAGTTGTTACGGCGTCTAAAGACGGTTTATTGAATGTCGAAGGGTTCTAGTAACATTTGTCTAAAGACAGTTCATTCAATGTTGCTAAACTTTTTGTAAGGGTACACGCCTGTTTTTCTTTCATTATTTTTATTTCGGGCACTCTTGACAAACGCGAGTGCTGAATTCGAAGTGCGTTGAGTTCCTCGACTTCACGACGCGACGGGGGAGCATGAAAGCGTCTGCTGAAAACAAAAAGAATAAAACAAGATAAACGTAGGCTCTGTGGGTGGGTAATGTGCGATAGGGCTCAATGCCCAAATTAACAGCGCGGTACACACACACACAGTTGCACGTACCCGTCGACCCAAAGTGACATCGAAGAGGCTCTTGGAAATGTCGCAGGTGCCGAGTTTCAACTTTGACCACCTGGGGTAATTGTACTCGGCTTCGACTCCCACCAAGGGACATGGCCTATAAGAGTGCCTTAATTCCCTCTACCTTAATTACCTGTGCCTTAATTAACTTCGCCTTATTTAACACCAAAGGTTGCGGGTTCAACCCCCACCAATGATCTTGGGTGCCAGTGCTTTAACTAACTCGACTTGAATTAACTCTGCCTTAATTAAGACCAAAGATCGTGGGTTCGCCTTCCACCAAAAGGAAGGTTCGTAGCCTTTTTGGACTATAGTGTACTCACGCTAACGCTGGGTTATCCGCCTCATGAGCAACGTAATGATCTAGCATTAAAAAAATGCGGCAGAACGCATCCTGCGATGGCGGTGGATTGTATGCGTTAAGAATGAGATACTATAATAACAAAGCGCATTGCCATCGTCGGAACGAGTTATGTATTAGGCGCGTAGTGTAGCGGGACTAGTCTATCGCGTTTCCCTATGACAGTAGTTGGCATCTAGCACAAAGGCTGCCGCCGCAAAACCGGCGCGTGGCCTCCCAAGTGCACAGAACAAACAAAGTAACAAGCTGTAAACTACATGAAGCACCCTAAGAATGCTACCGGCATTAAAACAAAAGGGTGCAGTTCTTCATTTGCTGAACCACCACAACAGGCTGCGTTTGGGAAGTTTGTGTACAACCTTGGCCTGTGTGTCGCTGGCGGGGGCTTGGGAGAGCCAGCGAGCCAAATTATTTTGTTATTGCGTGTTTTTTTTTTCTCAACAGAGACGTTTGTCGTTTGCGCGGCACCAAACCCTTAACACCTTTTCCCACCCCAAGTCTCTCCTGCCCATATCAATGCCACGCACGTTGTTCTGCCGAGATTCGACTCCGCAGCCGGAATCAAAGTGACACCGTGTCCAACAGCCTGCACTATTATCAACTACCGCCAGGCCTAATTCGCCGTGCGGCTAATTACGCGCTTCACGTAGAGACGCCAAGTGCAGCTGCACGTAATCACGGTTTCACCGGTAGTGGGTCCACAATATACGCCGCAAGGTGTTTGAACCCACCACCTCCCATATTCGAAGGAAGAAGCGTTCATCGCATCTTGTCACGAAGCTGGTTATTACATTATAGTCCGTGGCGGCATATATGCCTGTCGGTGGCGTCATTGCGTCGTTGATTGCGACAACGCGAATGCAGTAGTAGAAATGATGTGTCATTTTTGCAGGACAACCTGTACAACTGCGCCTGTACAGTGATTGGAGACGTGGGAGGGCCAACCACAACGTGTCCCTGTTTGAATGCGATTATAATTTTATTGTGATTAGCATATTGACGCGTGTACTTATCTTTATCGGGCGACCACGTTTCGCCGCCTAACAAGTCTTATCGCACAGCGCGGGACGCGCCTGCATGTATCCAAAGTTTCTGGAAAGTTATCGATGCTTCTATTTGCTGTCTGTTGTCGCCGAACCTTATGTTATCTGATTTCATCGCCTGCCGCGAATGGTGTAGAACTTTGTGGAAGGCACGCGGGTCCCAATGATTAGTCTGGAACATTCGACGACTGTTGTATAAAAGCCGACGCGCTTGACCCGCTGATCAGATTTTCGACGATCGCCGACTGTGTTCGCCGCTCTCGTTGTGCTTTAAGTGTAGCCTGTTTTGTGGGCACAGGTTCGCCCAATAAAAGCTAGTTTTGCCTTTCACAGTATTGCTACGGCGTTCTTTGACGTCACGACCACGTGACAATATTTAGGGCACTTCAAGCACTCTCCACGTGCTGTCGGTATGTATGGCTGTCTGTTTTCCTGTCTGTGTCTCTACCGTTTTCCCGCCAACTTGGATCATTGGATAGTCTGTCTAGTGGTTCACAGCATCACGCTGCTGTGTGACATCAGGGAAAAGGATTCGAATGCTACCGTTGGGCCAACTTGGATCACACTTATCTGGCATCGCATAAGTGCCATCTTCCCGCCGACATGGATCACTGGGTAGTCTATGGTCTAGTGTTTCACCGCATCCCGCTGCTCTGTGACATGAGGGAGCTGGATTCGAAGGCGATCGTCAGGCCAACTTGGATCACGGGAATCTGACATTGCATATGTGCCGTATTTCCGCCAACTTATGTTACTGAGCGCGTGCTAGAACTTACGTGCCACCCCTGGCAGGGGCTTCTGCGTCAGTAGGCGTTTGGTGTGTTGCGACACCACGTACCCGAGCACACGAGGGTCGGACCCTTCCGCGTGTAGCCGTGCGAGGCTTAGCCGTGTCTGTGGAAAGGGGGATCGTGGGGGTTGAGGCGATGCTTGGTGTTTGGACCGTAAGGCTCCCCGGCGGAGGCAACACAGCTCTTTGGCCTCTGCTTCAGACAGACGGCACCTCCAGACTGACCCTTCGGAGAAAATCGGCAGTCACCTTTTCCTGTCCCCCCTTGAATCTATTCCTTTCTCTCTCACTGTTTCTTCTTTCCTGTCTTCTTATTACTTCTCCTCACTTCCGTATTCTGGGCGGCAAGGGCAAGCGTAACCTGGTGTAATTATCTAACCTTGTAACGAGAAGAAAGGAGCTTAACCGAGGGGCCCGATATTTATTAGTCATATCATCAGAAGCCAACAAACACTGACACCAAGGACAACATAGGGGAAATTACTTTTGCTTAATAAATGAAATAAAGAAACGATAAATTAATGGAAATTAAAATGGATGAAAAAACAACTTGCCGCAGGTGGGAACCGAACCCACAACCTTCACATTTCGCGTGCGAAGCTCCACCAATCGAGCTACCGCGGCGCCGTTTTCCCATCCACTATCTTGGGTATTTATGTGTCCTAGCAGAACCCTGGGAGTGTTAGCCAGCGCTACCACTCACAGACCTTGGCGGCGGACGTGGAACGTCCTAGTTGCCGCAGGCGTCACGAGAACGTGATCTTTTTTGGTGAAGGCAACTGGTCAATAAACCAACACATGCTACCTGAAGGCATCAATGCTGCCGGATTCGAGACCCTCGTTATGTAAGAAACGAGAAGAAAGGAGGTTAACCGAGGGGCCCGATTTTTATTAGTCATATCATAAGAAGCCAACAAACTCTGACACCAAGGACAACATAGGGGAAGTTACTTGTGTATTTTATATTAGGTTATAGCGGCAATGCATGGCTGACGTCTTCAGGTATTCTCCCAACCTTGTAGCGTCCCCTTCTTGGGCTCGATGGTAGGTGGCCGCCATCGCAACCGAAATTTCCAACGCTATATGGCAAGCAACTTTCCACCATTACCTGATCGCTCCTTCAAGAGGGGGCGCACCGATGAAACTTTCACGTTTTTCATGCAAATAAAGCAATATTTTTCAAAGTACCACGTTGTACATAGTCAGTACGATAGTAAAACAGTCAGAATGATCTCGCCATCTGTTGTAGCGAAATGCCTCAGGAAAGCAATTGGCCGAGGCTATAAAGTAACGAAGATGGGAAGTGGCGATCTTGTTCTCGAACTTCGCGACAAAGCGCAATATGAGAAAATCTCGAAACTTGTAGCATTTGGGGAAATTTCAGTCTCAGTGGACCCACAGATATCCATGAACACAGTGCGCGGGGTCGTCGCAGAAGATGACCTTCTCGAAATGAGGGAAAGTGAACTGCTAGAAGGATGGCAAGACCAGAACGTAGTAAAAGTGCAAAGAATAACATTAAGGCGAGATTACAAACAGATACTGACCAAACACATAATCATTGCTTTCGGAACCAGCAACCTGGCTGAAACAATAGAAACCGGCTACTGGAAGCTATGTGTTAGACCATGCATCCCAAATCCGCGTCGGTGCTTCAAATGTCAGCGTTTTGGGCCATGGCTCGCAAACCAGCAGAGGGCATGATATTGCGCTAAGTGTCGCTCAACAGAACACGCTTCAAACATCTGCACTTCCGCAGTGCGCTGTGCCAACTGTGAAGGAGATAACCCATCCTACTGGCGATCGTGCCCCTCGTTTATAGTTTGACTGAAAGTCAAACTATAAACGTATCTTTTCCAGAGCCACGTAGACGTTTCGCTCTCCACAATCAGTCTAGTCCTTCCTACCCCGATGTGGCGCGCCGTGGGTCAGCGCTACATCATTCGGCGGCCACCCAGGTCACACGGAGCGTGACGGTGGCGGCACCATCAATTTTCAATACGTTTCCGGTACACCTCATTACACAGATACATTCCTAAAATACCAGCGACAAGCAGAGCAGCTGACTCTGGGTCGGAACTGCACATCTAGTGAAGTATAGAATCGTCCATTTGGAATGGCTGAGTGCCAGGCCTCAATGAACTGTTGCAACAAGTCGGCACCAGGATGTGACAGAATAATGTATGAGATGATCAGACACTTACACCCTGAAACCGAAAAAATAATACTGCCACTCTTCAATTCCATGTTCGTTGCCTGCTATATTCCTACCGTCTGGAAAGAAGCAATTGTATTCCCTATTCTCAAAGAGGGCAAGGACCCTTCCTCACCAAAAAGTTATAGGCCTATACCTCTGACAAGTTGTCTATGCAAACTATTTGAGAAAATGATTAACCGTCGCCTAATACGTTTTCTTGAAAGCAACGAGATACGCGATCCCTTTTATTGCGGTTTCAGGGAGGGTAGATCCACAACAGATCACCTTGTTCACATCGAGACAAATATCCGTGATGCCTTTGTCCACAAATAGTTTTTCCTGTCAGTATTTTTAGATATGGAAAAGGTATACGACACAACCTGGTGCTTTGATTCCTCCGAGACCTGTCTGAAATGAGAGTTCGAGGCAACTTGCTGAACATGATTCAGAGTTACCTCTCCAATCGCACGTTCCGTGTTAGAGTTGGTGACGTTCTGTCTCTTCCATTTTCGCAAGCGGCTAGTGTTCCACAAGGTGGTGTGCTGAACTGCACCCTTTTTATTGTCGAAATGAACTCCATCCAGACTGTCATACCACGTACTATGTTTTATTCCGTATATGTGGATGAAATCCAGATAGGTTTCAAATCATGTAATCTAAGTACCTGCGAGCGACAAGTATCGCTTTGCCTAAATAAATTGTCTAAGAGGGCTGACTAAAATGATTTTAAGCTAAACCCTCAAAAAAGTACGTGCGTCCTGTTCTCTATCAAGAGAGGCATACTAGCGGACCCCGCAATAGATTTAAATGGAGAACGGCTATCTGTGAGCCATGCACACAAATTTCTAGGGTTCCTTTAGACAGTAAGCTAACCTTTGTATCACACCTGAAGAATCTTAAGGCAAAGTGCCTCAAGACTATGAACCTGCTGGAGCTCTTGTCACGCACATCTTGGGGAAGCGACAGGAGATGACTTTTAAAGCTGTACAAAAGTCTAATATTAACATGGCTTGACTACGGAGCAATAGTCTATAATTCCGCTGGACCTAGCGCTCTGAAAATGCAAGATCCTATTCACCACTTAGGCATCAGTCTTGCTACAGGCGCCTTTAGGACTAGCCCTGTGCAAAGCCTCTACGTCGAATCAAACGAATGGTCATTGCACTACCAATGGACATATTTAACTTCCTCCTACGCCCTTAAAGTTAACTCAGATGTTAAACATCGCTGTCATTCTACTATATGCGACTTGTCCACTGCTAGGCTGTTTCGTAACCGCCCAGCCACTAGGCCTCATCTGTCCCTCCGGTTGGAAGAAAAAAACAGGGGTCCCTCTTTTACACAGTGTCCTAATGGCTCCTACACGGCTTCCACAGCCTTGGGAGTGGCAGACCATCCAATGTGAGACCGCTTTCTTAGAAATATCGAAATGAGCCCCGGAGGTACACTTATATTCGCACTTTCTGGAACTTAAAGGCAAGTTCTCCTGTGGTAAATTTGATACAGATGCTTCGAAGTCTCCTGCTTCTGTTGCTTACGCAGCTCTGGAACCCCCATTTTTAACATCTGGCGCCCTAAACCCACACACCAGTATGTTTACAGCGGAAGTATGCGCTATAGTTAAGGCTATTCAAAACATAAGGCTCACACATCGCTAAGGCTATTTACAGACTCATTAAGTGTAGTGAGAGCCCTAATTAGCCTACGAAAACACAATAACTCCGCTTTGAATGAACTATATACCTTGTTGTGCTCTGCAAATATGTGCAACCAAGTGATCGTCTTATGCTGGGTACCTGGCCACAGGGGTATAGAAGGCAATGTGACTGCTGACAAAATGGCTATTTCAGTGAATTTTAGCGACAAAGATGGAAATACCCCCATCTCTGCCACAGACCTAAATCCTTTTCTGCGCCGTAAATTGAGGAATCATTGGAAAGGCGAGTGGGATACACAAGCAATGAACAAGCTTCACATTATAAAACCAAAACTCGGGAACTGGATATGTAGGAAAACAGCACGGTACAAGGCTGTACTTTGCCGATTAAGGATAGGCCGCACATATGGTACTCACTCTTATCTTTTGATTGGGGGCGATCCTCCAACTTGTAGTAAGTGTATCTCACAGTCCTCCAGGTTCTTATTCAGTGCCCGGCCATAGAAACAGAGAGGAAAAATTATTTCGCTTCTGCATATCGCGAAAATATACCCCTTCAACCTGCATTTTTTCTTAGCGATGAACCACTTTTTAATCCGCAAACAGTCTTCGATTGTTTAGCCGAAACCGACACCCTGAAAATCATTTGGCCAGGCAACTTTTAACACATAACTAACAGCCCTGCATTCAAGGGCTGTCTTGAAACGCTGGTGTCAGTGTTATGTTTTATTGCATCATGTTTTAACGAAATCCCATTGCCATAGCCCACATCACTGCCTAGTCACCGTCATTATTTTAGCACCTATATATTTTACGCGACTTACAGCGACCGGTTTTAGACCCTTTTACAGCCATGTCACATCTACCATGAGGAATTGATTGTGCACTGCATCCATAATACATCATCAAGATTACCATTTGTCATGGCACTCTTTGGTCAAACCTGGCCCTTGCGCCATAAAACACCACACATCATCAATTTATGTGCCGCCGTTTAATGAACCACGTTCATACCAACTTGGATTACGGGCACCTGCAACTGCCACACTGCCACACTTCCATAGCCCTCTTGGATTTCATTTTCGGTCGACGGGTATGTGCAACTGTGTGCGTACTGCGCTGTTAATTTGGGCATTGGATCCTAGCGCATATTCTCCATTCGCAGAGCCTACGTTTATTTTATGTTTTATTCCCTTTGTTTTCAGCAGAAACGTTTTTGCTCCCCTGTCGTGCCACAAATTTGAGGAGCTCAACGCACTTCGAATTCAGCGCTCGTGTTTGCTTTCCGGAATCCGCGCCGAGCCGTCGTCCGTTCCCACGATTTTAAAATCGGACAGCGAGAGTGCGTGTATCTGGGTGCAGCTTCTTTTTTCAGCCGTTCGAACTCATTTAGGCATTGAACAGCTGTATGCGTTGTGTGCCAAACATTGTTATGAAACGAAAAGTGAGACTCCATGGTTTTCAGTTGGGAAACTGAAATCATGGTGGTGGCTAAAGAGACTTAAGAAGAGAAAAATCTTGCTGAATGCAATTCTTGAAATCTTGCTAAATACAAAATACAATTTCAGAATTGTCCTTTGAAATTAAGAATAAAATGGCCATAAACAAAGTACGTGGAATCACTACCTAGTTTTATTAGAGCATCACTTTCAAAATTAACGTGAAACAGGCAGCTGATTTTGAATTAATATCCAAGTCATTTACCGACCACTTCAAGTCTGCTTTTCCTAAAGCTGATGGTGCCCTCCTTTTCTTATGTCTCCTTGTCACGTTGGCGAAGGTCGCAATGAACCCAAAGCCCGGTAAACCACCGAGCTTGGACAACCACCACCCCATCTCGCTGACGTCATGTGTAGGGTAGGTGGCCGTGCAGGCCATCCATAACAGAATTGCCGAGTATATCGAGACCAACTACCTATTCCCTCCCAACATGACGCCATGAAGCTTATCCAGGTCCAAATCCTGAAACGCTGCACTCGGGACACGAGAGCCATGCTTGGCTTGTACCTGGAGAAGGCCTTCGATAACATCCGTCACGAGTTTGTTATTGACTCCATCTCCAAACTAGACCTAGGCTCGTCCTTCCATGCCTTCGTCAGGTCTTTCTTGAGCAAACGAAGGGGCATTCTCTAGGCTGGAGATTTAAAATCAGAGAAAATGGAGCTGAGCGGAAGAGGCACCCCCCAGGGGTCAGTCATTTCACCGCTCCTCTTCAACATCGCAATGCGCGACCTCTCGAGATACCTAGGCAAGATCCAGGGCATCGGTCACACGATCTACGCGGACGACATCACTGTTTGGTGCGCGGGTGGCAGTGACGGACAAGTCGAAGCAGCTCTCCAGGAAGCTGTCGACACTACAGAACGCTTTCTAGCAGACACGGGGCTCCGGTGCTCCCTAAAGAAATCGTAGCTCCTACTGTACAGCCCAACCCCCCCCCCCCCTGAAATCGACATTAATTTCTACACCAAGTGCAGAGATCCGGTTCCCAATGTCGCGTCCATTCGAATCTTGGGAATGACACTCGAAGGGGCGGGCACAAATAGTATCACCATTCACAAACTAGCAAAGAAGACGGATAGCGTCATCGGTCTAATCAAGCGGGTAGCTAACAGGAGAGGCCTGAGCGAAGAGAATCTGATAAGGCTAGTCCACGCTTTCTGGTTATGCCATTTCACGTACGTAGCGGCCATGCACGTCTGGAAGAGAGCCGAGCGAGCCAAGCTAAATGCCATGATAAGGAGGGGGATCAAGAGCGCGCTCTGACTACCAAACTACACACGCACCGAGCGACTGCTGCAGTTGGGTATTCATAATACCATGGAATAAATTGCAGAAGCTCAAGAAAGGGCACAGATTCTCAGACTCTCAGGCACCAGGGCGGGCAGATGACTGCTGACGGATCTGGGCGTCCCCTCGGCCACTGTCGGAGACGCCTACTAGGGCCTTCCGAAAGAGCAGAAAGACATCATCATCATATCCCCCGCCCCACGCAATATGCATCCCCAGTGCAACGTAGAAAGAAGGAAAGCCAGGATGGTGGCGCTGCAACGCCGGGCGACAGAACTCCCTGGCGGCATCTGCTTCGTTGACGCGGCCCACTATGGCAACAGCGACACTATCAGAGTAGTGTCAATCCATGACAGGGGTTTCACCGTTAACGCCGCTTCGGTACAAAGCACGTCGTCGCGTGCGGCCGAGCAAGCGACCATTGTCTTGGCCCTCCTGTGCGACAAACATGCCAATATCTTCAGCGACTCCAGGGCAGCCATCCGCACCTTCAGCGTTCACGCCGGGTGTAAGGAAGCCTGTCGCATCCTCGACGGCAAAATAATCGCTACCCACACTCTCACGTGGTTTCACGTTTACATGGGATCCATCATGGGAGGCCCCACAAACCTCACTGAGATAGCCCACTCCAAGGCGCGAAGTCTCTCTTTCCTCGACCATGGGGACCTCCCCCACCGGTCCGCAGTGGTGGAGAAGAGAGATCAACCGACCCCATACAATGAAATTACGCAGCACTTTTATCTCGGCAGGAGAGACATTCCCCTTCCCCACAAGTAGGTAAATGGGGCGCGGACAATGACTCTCAGATAATTGCAAACAGGCTCGTATACCATCCTGGCCTTATTCCACAAGCCATATCCCGACACTTAAGCCAGTAGTTCTTGCAAGCACTGCAACGACTTCGCTAACCTAGTCTATGTGATCTAGCGTTGCCCCTCGTTGCGAGGCACCGAACAAATCTATGTGTATAAGTGGCTCTCCCCTATCAAGAGCCCCGATGCCGGGGCGCAACTATGGGCAGTCCAGAGGGCCCACGATGTGGCGGTCGGGCGTGGCCTGACTGCCCCAAGGTGGGAGTGGCCCGCAGCACGCTGTCACGTACCTCAGGACTTTCATTAAAGTTTTGCATCCATCCATTATTGCCACGTATGCCAGACCTCATAATCTCAGAACAAGGTCTCTTCAACATGCTTTTAAAGATGAATATAAAGAAGTCACCGGGGCCAGACAACAACCCAAATTTGTTTCTTCGAGAATATTCCGAGTGTGTGTATATTTATTTGCATGTTTTATTTAACAAATCATTACACAACGATGAACTGCCGATTGACTGCGTGACAGCCAGAATCAAACCGTTACACGGTAGTGGAAGCAGAAACAACATTACCTACTATTATAACCCGATTTCATTGACATCCACAACTTGCAAATTACTCGAACACATTATACATCATCAAATGCTGTATTTTCTTGTTAATCATATCTTTTTAACCAAATATCAACAGGGTTGAACAAAAGGATTCTCGACGTGGTACTCAGCTGATTGAAACAATCCACCATTTTGCAATGTCAATTAACAAGGCTGCACAAATTGATGCTATGGCAATGGAATTTTCAAAAATACCTGACAAAGTTTTTCAGAAAAACTACTGTATAAATTACATAATGTTTTCAAAAATAATCACCTAACTGAATGTACCGCAGCATGCCTAACCTACAGCAAACAGTTTCCATTCCTAACAGCGCATCTGCATCAGTAACGGTTTACTCTGGAGCACCCCACTGCTCGGTGATAGGGTCACTTTTCATCCTCCTAATCGGTATTGCACTTCATATTAAACTTTTTGCCAACGATTGTGTTTCGAACTCTGAAATTATTGCCAAATCGAATCAAGTTTTGCTGAACAGTGCCCTTCGGAAAATTGCTTCTTGTTGTCGAGAATCACAGATGGTGATAAACGTTGAAAGAACGGTTTTCGTGAGTATAAAACATAAAAAGAAACATTTACACTTTGATTACAGTATTAATAACGCTTTACTCTCTCAATTTAGTAACTGTAAATACTTAGGGCACTGGATTTCGAACGAACTCAATTGGAATACTCATTAATTCTTCCACTGCAAATGCGAACCGAAACCCTTTTTCCTCAGGGGAGCACTTAAGCTTTCCTCCCGTTCTGTTCACCACTTGGCTTACAAATCCGTTGTTCTGCCCATCTCAGATTACGCTGCAGTGATATGGGACCCTTCTACAAAAACTAACACCGCCAAACTAAAGCAACTCCAAAGAAAATCCGTGCGTTTTGATTTATAACACATTTACGAGAACTTCAGTTACTGAGGTTTTAAAGAGGGCCAATCTTTATTCTCTGGCACAAAAAAATGTTGTTCGCGACTGAAATTCTTATATCTACTGTAAATATGTTTAATTAAAGGCGACGAGAAGCAGATAAAGAGCAGCCTAGCAGCAGCGAACAGCCCGAGCTCTATAGCTGATCACCGCACGGGTAGTCGTCGTCGTCTCCGAGCTGCTATCGGAAACACGAGACACGTCTGCTTCATTACATTGGCCCCGGATATAAAACTAGGGGGTCGAAATAAGGCTTCAGCCGGCTAGCATGCACTATCTCCGGACCTCGGCAACGAAGGTCCGGCGATGGTGTGACGGGCACAATGATATAATTCATAGGTGAGGAGGCGGCGATGATCTGGTACGGACCATGGTACCGCGCAAGTAGTTTCGAAAAAAGGCCGGGCATGTGAGGTGGTATCCATAGCCACACAAGGGAACCAGCAGGGAAGGTTGGCGCGGCCTGATGACTGTCGCGTCTTGTCTTGTGACGAACCTGATCCTCGCTGGTCAACGAACGACCGAGCTGGCGGCAATCGTCAGCGTATCGGCCGACTTCTGAAATAGTTGGACACTCGGAAGCGTCAGGTCAATAGGGCAGGATAGTATCCAGACGACAGGAAGGCTCACGCCCATAGAAGAGAAAAAAAGATGAAAAACCGGAGGCCGCTCGTGTAGCGGTGTTATAAGCGAAAGTAACGAACGTTAGCACGGTGTCCCAATTAGTGTGGTCGGACGAGACGTACATCCTCATCATGTCGCCGAGTGTTCGGTCGAATCGTTCTGTGAAACCGTTGGTTCGGGGGTGATACGCGGTCGACTTCCGGTGAATGATCTGACACTCGCGAGGGAGGGATTATGTTGCTTCTGACAGGAAGACACGACCCCTATAGCTGAGTAGTTCTCGAGGAGCACCGTGGCGAAGGACGAAGTTGTTGAGAGTAAACATTGCAAGGTCGAGCGCGGTCGCGGCAGGGAGAGCCGCGGTCTCGGCGTAGCGCGTCAGGTGATCGACGTACCTACAATAATCCAGCGGTTTCCACCATCCGCTGTATGGGAGCGGGCCATAGAGGCTGATTCCTACGCGGTCGTACGGTCGAGAAGGGCACGGTAGCGGCTGTAGTGGGCCAGTAGGGCGCAGTGGGGGTGTTTTGCTTTGTTTTGGCTGGCGGTGCATGATCGAATGTACTGTTGCACAAACCGACACATTCCACGCCAGTAATATCGTTGACGCAACCTCGTAAAGGTTTTTAGGACGCCGGCATGGACGCTTTGAGGGTACGCATGAAAGTACGCGCATATCGGAGCGTATATGACGAGGGATAGCCAGAAGCCATTTCCGACCGTCAGGCATACAGTTGCGGCTGGAACTTGGGCTGGAGTCACGTAACGCAAGGAGCACCATCCGAGCACAAAACTTCAAGGGCATTTGGATGGAGAGTTGGTTCGTCGCGGCATCACGCGGAGGCCGCGGAATCTACGGAGCGCATAGATTTCAGTTCCGAAGCTTTATAGTTCTCATAAGTTCTCATAAACTGTCGATGCGAAAGATGCATTGACATTTCCAAAATAGTGCTTTAGATTTTCAATTGCGGAACTTTGTAGGTTTATTGTTGTTATAAACATTTGACGCCAAAGGTGCAAAGACTTTTAAAGTCTTACGTCGGACCATACAACGAGACAAGGCAAATCAACACACGGTCAGACAAGTTGACAAAGCACGCAGCGAGTTCCGATGAGGCGAAACGAAGCGTTGTGGTGGTTCAGTTGCGCCGTCATGTCAGCGAAAAGAATATCAACATTTCTTGTTGCTTTCGTCAAAGCATCCATGTCAAGACACTAAAGCCAACAAGGGTAACTACGTGTTCATTTATTTTTTCTACTTTGACTTTTACTCGTGAGCTGACATTGAGCCTCTTCAGTTTTCTTGCTCTCGTATCCGCGGGCTGCCAGAGCCCGCCATAGCGCTTGAGTTTTTCTCTTGTTGGCCCGACCACCGCGCGGCGCACTTCGGTGCGCGTTCGTTTTTCTCTGGCCGTGTAGATTTTCGCCTGACAGTGCGAGCGAGTGCGATAACTTTATTTGAAATCCGGCGATCGGGAAGCCTGGACCTGGGGCCGCCTTGATGACAACTGGGAGGTGCTGCTCCCATGCGGCCTCGATGGCTCGCTGGACGGGCCAAAGTTGTTCTTGAATTTCTAAGCCGAGCAGCGTGGCCGACCTCCGTGCCCGTTGATTTTCCGGGGAGTCTGCCTTTTATCTTGAGGTCTGGACGCTTTCTGGCTAGCAGACGAGAAAAAGAAACAATGTTCACTCGCCGTCATTGCTGTGGGGACTGGATGGATTGCAAGGCGTTCGCATGAGTGCAACCTCTCCGGAAAGTTCTGTCTGGCCGGTGGAGGATACCGAGCAGTATGCGCATGGTTCACTGTCGAGCAAGCTTTCCACATTTTTTTTCGATATTCCTTCGGTAGGTACATTGGGTGCCCAAATTAGGCATTCGCTTGTGAACAACATGCTTTCCTGTGCATTTTTTCATTTCGGTTCCCCGCCCCACAAAACAAAAAAAAAATGTCATTAAGGAGCAGAGATATGTGGCATGGTGAAAGCTCAGTTTTGGTGCTTCTACTCTTGCGGGAAAGTAATGGGCCACGGTACGCTTCAATTGCCAGATACACTTATTATATTATTGCGATAGCAATTGTATGGACCCTCCAGGCGCATTCCTGCCGTCGCCGTCATGTTACGTATATGTCCAAGGGCATAACATCGTCACCACGCGCCGCATGCTGTATGTGCGAGTAAAAGCCTGGGGGTGGGAAGGATGGAGCCGACGATGGTGGCTCAGTCTCGCGCGCGAAAGGGGGAAAAGCGGGGACGAAGCGCTCCACCTTCCATCATGCGCGCCATGCATCAGGGGGAATTGAGGGAGGGCGAGGGGCTAGGATTCTGTGATTTGTGAATCTGCGTATGCGCGACATGTTTATTTGTTTGTTTGACGCATGATATATAGTGACTTTCTTAGATACGTAGATTTATTGGAGACATATGTATGTTTAAATACCTTGTTGCGAGATTTTGTGTATACGTGCAGTGAACTTTGTTTCCAGAGACACTTTCTTGCACTTTTTCAAGCCGTATCTTCGCATTTGTATATTCCATTGTATCTACGCATTTCTAATGTACGAGGGCGAGCCAAATGAAAGTGAGACAACCCACTCCGAGCAATAATAGTTCAGTTCCTATCTGCGAGGCATGCGCGTAGCAGACAGGCACCTCTCATTTACAATACTGACACGCTGGTGTGAGGATAAATCTTCTTTAATGATCTCATACAATGGGTTGAACATTGTTGCGTGAGATAATGGACGCTCCAAAAGTGAACAGCTGTGTCATGAGATTTTTGACAGCTGAAGGTGTTTCCCAAAAAGAAATTAGTCGTCGTATGGCTGCCGTGTACGTCGAACATCGCATTTCATTGGCCACTGTGAAGCGGTCGAGCAAACTGTTCGAAGAGGGACATGAAAGTTGCAAAGACGATCCAAGACCGAGCCAAAGCCATCGTGCAATCAGCGCCAACACAATTTCAAAGGTTGATGAGCTGATTGGACAACAACGGAGGATAAGCGTCGATGAAATGGCAGAGCGTGTGAACGTGAGTCATGGTTCGATTCACACCATAATTCATGAACATCTAGGTTATCGGTACTTGTGTGCGCGATGCATGCCCAAGATTTTGAACCCCTGCCAGAAGACGGAGAGGTTCGGCAC
This sequence comes from Dermacentor andersoni, assembly GCF_023375885.2. Classification (NCBI taxonomy): domain Eukaryota; kingdom Metazoa; phylum Arthropoda; class Arachnida; order Ixodida; family Ixodidae; genus Dermacentor; species Dermacentor andersoni. The sequence continues at coordinate 102,057,450 of NC_092822.1, forward strand.
TGCCTTGACTCGTCTGATCTTCTATGACAATAAGGGTGACCACTTCTTGTCTGCGACTGTGACCGGGGAGTAATCATGGTGCGACTACTACGATCCTGAAACACGACGGTAAAGCTTACAGTGGAAACACTCGAATTCACCACCCACAAAGAAAGCAAATGCCGTCATTTCCGCCGGAAAGGTGTTGACTTTTTTTTTCGATTGTCGGGGGCCATTACTGATTAAGTTTGCTAAACCTGGAGAGACTATTAATCGCTTGCGATATTTGAAACGCCGGATCGGCTGCATGTCGCAATCATGAACAAACGACACTGAAAATAGAGGGGTCATCTTGCTCCACGACAATGCCCGTCCCCACTTCGCTGTTGTGGCTACAACAAAACTGGTAAACTTGAAGTGCGAAACGCTGCAACATGCGCCATACAGCCCAGATCTCATCTACCCCCTTGCAACTTCCACATTCTGTGGCAATTGAAAAAACAAAACAGCTCAAGATAACCATATTCGTGTCGGACGATGATGTGAAAGAGTCAATTAAAGATTTTTGAAGCAGAAACCCAACGAGTTTTATGAGACGGCAATTACGCGATTTGTTTGTCAGTGGGACAAATGTCTAAATGCTCATGGAGACTACTTTTAAATAAAGTACCCCGTTTGTCATATATTCGCTTTAGGTCACTTTCATTTGACTCGCCTTCGTATATTTTGCAGAAGCCCTGCTTTTTATTTGTGCTCTCTGTTGCGACTATAATTTCGGTGCAATTACAATACACGACCGGTGACAGCTGCTCCTGCGCAATACATTGGAACAAAGGACAGCGTCATTGACATTGTTCCCGAGCTGGTGCTTATGCACAAAAATGTAAACAAGGTTCTTGAATGAGAAAGTTTCATTAAAATATTTGTCATCAACTTGTTCATTTCATAGCGGTTACTTTTTTCATACCAGTGGCATTCACTGGTTTGCTTGTTTCGAACTGATATAGCTCTAAAGTTCGCGTGATATTTTCTTTACTTACTAAACAGACGCGAACCCTGGGACCATTGGTGTCAGTATTTCCGGCAGAATTATTGGGATGTACGAGTATGCTCTTTTATGAAAGAATACATATTTTACTTGTCTTGACATTGCGTAGCGTTAAGGAATTCCTTTGCAGCATCTTTGGCAATGGCAATGCAGTTATTATTCAGACATTTCATCTCTCGAAAAATTCTGTAAGGAGGAGGACCTTATAAAATATACAAATGGTCAGGATTCTTATAAAATCAACACAGAAGTACTTTTCACCGGAAGAGCAATGACCCGTCATATGAGAAGTCAGGGTTATCGTCGTGGTAAGGGTCGATCGAGTCAATGGCTGCATTAATACGAGACTGATCGGCAGCTCCATTGCGAGGAGACATGGTTTAATTCCCGGCAAAGTGATCGCGTCGGACACTCGGAAGAGAGCGTTCGGGAAAGATCAACCATATAATAGACAGGTCGGAAAGTCTCCGCCCAACTTTGACAATTTCTACAATGCGCTCTCGGCAATGGTCGAGTCCTCATTTGGCGGTCCAGTTTTCTGGCTTTATAACCTTAATCCTTCTATGCGCGCTGCTCCCCACATCACATACGCAAATTTTGCCGATAAATAGGAGCGGTCGTTTGAAACCGCCTAAACAACATGGCTAGTCATGCGCACAGAGCATCGTCCGTCTCAGCGGACGAACGTTGTGAAGAACGTGACATCGCGCGGAAATTAAAAAAAAGAAGCTAAGAAAGAAAACAGGCAGTGGATAAGATATCTGGAGAATGAGGACACTCTCAACTGATTCGAGCGAGCACTTGCGACAATCAACGTACGTCCATTGTGTCGACACATATCGACACCGGGAAAAAATGAGTGCAATTAAGGGCAAGAGCCTAATAAGGGTATCACGCGGCGCGCTTTCGACCGCAATGAAGCCAGATTGGCAAACTAATTTTTCGTAAGCGAAACGACGCTTCTGCACATGCCGGCGCCAGTATGCGTCAGACGATGTCGCTTTGTAAGCCACGTGGAGACCACAGAACTCGGAGCATTGCATCGCAAACTCGCTTGCGTATACCTGAATGATCGACCGCGAAATCAATTCGCCTCTTGAGGAGCCGCTTTGCATCAAAGTCCAAGTACTGTGGCTCCAGATTTGACGTCGTGCAAGGTTGGCTGGAGCGATAGGCGCGTGGAACACGTGAGCTCCTCGCGCAAGTGCGAGCTGTTCTGAGCGCTATTGGATTTTTGGCTGGAGCAAATGGTGTAGTTGGTTTGGTTAAGTCAGCAGTTGGGTCTGCCGCATATACATATATATATATATATATATATATATATATATATATATATCAGGGGCGTAGCCCAGGGGTGATTAAGGGGCTTCAGCCCCACCCCCCCTCCGAAATTTTTTCGTACTGTCCATGCACCGCCGACCAAAACAACCTCCGGCGCCGGAAATCATTCTGGATTTTGTATAGAATCTCTTGCTCACGCTCGAAAAGACATTTGAGCGAGCACATTGTGAACTCCAGCTCGATTTCGCGGCAACGCCCATGCACCGGAAGTCACATAACGCCAAGGAGCCCCATCCGAGCACAAAGTTTCAAGGTTGTTTTATGGCGAACGGGCTCGTCGCGGAATCATGCGGAGGCCACGGAATCTACGAAGCGCATGGATTTGAATTCCGAAACTTTATAGGTATAAAGTTCTCCAACTTTTTATGTGAAAGGTGCATTGACGTTTCCAAAGCCGTGCTGTGGATTTTCAATTCCAGAATTTGTGGCTTTAACGTGGTTATAAACATTTTACACCAAAGGTGCATTCACTTTTCTAAAGTCGTACAGCAGAACGTACAACGAGAAAAGCCAAATCAACGCACTATCAGTCAAGTTGACAAAGCACGCAGCGAGCTCCGATGAGACGAAGCGTTGCGGTCGGTTATTCACCGCCATGTCAAAGAAAAAAAATATCAACATTTTTTTCACCGGTGCCAAAGTGTCCATGTCAAGACACTATATATTTATTTATCTATAGTACCCTCGGGGCTTACGTGAAGCATTACAGATGGGAGAGGCTAATAGATACAGATAACTGTACAAAAAGAAAACACAATAAGATAACACTGCGTAGTCCAATATTAAAGTAACAAAAGTTGGAGCGACACAATAAGCATACCATAAAAATACAGACAAAATATTACACAGGCAGGTAATACAGACGAAGTATAAGTGCACTGTATACATAATGAAAGTTAAAGTGAGAGGATAAGCACATATTGATAGATGTAAATCATAATACAAAGTATTCTCTTTGTAGATTAGGTAGGTAGTACCATAGAAATAATCTATAAACAATACTGGTCAGAAGAAGACAGAGCTACTCTACTCGTGTAAGTATATTAAAGTCAAGCTATTCTAGATAACGTTAGTAAGTGCCTTACGGAAGTCGTCTGTGTTAGTAATACAGACTAGTGGATCCGGTAGGTGATTCCATCCCTGGCATGTTTTTGGGTGAAACGAGTTACTTTAGGTAGACGTTCTGTGGGATGGGATGTTCACTTTGTGACGATGGTCCAAGCGTGCAGAAGTAAAAGAGGCTGGTTCGACATAGCGTGATTTGAGCGTGGTAATCGAACGGTATATTTTATGGAATAAACAAAGGCGAGCGATTTTTTCTGCGTTTAGTGAGGGGATATATATTAAGGGCAAATTTCATGCTAGTGAGGCTTGCTGTGCGCTTGTAATCGTTACAAATAAAACGAACGGAGCAATTCTGTACAACTTCTAAGGTGTTGATTAATGTTAATTGATAAGGGTCCCAAATTGATGATGTGCATTGCAGATTAGGGGCGCTATAACGTAAAGCTATTCCAAGCTTTTCTATTTCAATTCTGCTATCAGCCCTCCGCGATTGGTCCAAAACGTTTTTCCACCCCCCCTCCACCTGCCTGTCACGTGACGTCACGAAAACCGCGATACTTCCCCATCTGATATGACATGTACACACTGATTATGCATGATTCGACAGAAAAAAGAAAAACCATTATTTCTGATTCGAACCGTTTTCGCCATTAGACCTCGGCTATTGGTAAAAAGTTTTCAGGCTGCACCCACGTCACCTGCCTGTCACGGGACGTCACAAAACCGCACAAACTCACCGCGTCAAAGTGACGTGTACGCGATAAAGATGCAGTAATATGCCGAACAAAACTGAATTTTCTTCGGAATAGCCGCAGGCTGCCTCGTTCTGAAAGGAATTAAAGTTGGCTGCCGGATATCGCTGAGATGCTGGCTACTCGCACCTGCTGGAGAGCATGGGTGTATTTGCGTATAACAAAGCTCCTTGCGTGGCCGTGTAACGTTTTCAAGCTATTTTGGCACGTTTACCACCTCATTCTGCCAAATATTCTTTGCTAAGGGTCAGTTTTAGCGTCATTCTTAAGCTTCCGTTGCATGGCGCCGCGATTTTCAACCAGCCACCGCAAGCTAAGTAAGGGAAAGCCAACCAATCGCAAACGCTGGCACCACCCTCTTCATCCGGTTAACGATTTTCAGTGCACTGGCTCTGCCCAAGCGAATCCCTCTCCACTTGAGCCTTCTCCTCGCCTCTTGTCAGCCAATTACATACGACAAGCCGCTAAGTGTAGGCAATCTTATTCGTTTTTCAAGCAAACAAAAGCGACCTCCTGTGAACGAGGAGAGCGTTTGATTGGTCTGTTCAGACAACCCTGCGGGTGACCGCCCGGTGCTTGCGTCGGTGGTTACGAAAATTTGACGTCAGGAGATTTGAATAGAAACATATTGGAATAGTTTTACGTTATAGGGCCCTAGGTCGAAAGTAGGTAACGTATAGCTGTTGCTTTAGAGAAGGAGGTAACTACGTTTCAGCAAAGGCAAGTACGTTCTTATTTATTTTTCTACTTTTACTTTTATTCGCGAGAAAACATTGAGCCTCTTCAATTTCCCTGTTCTCGCTACCGCGGGCTGCCGGAACCAGCCTTGCGTTGTTCTCCTGATGCCCCGACCACCTCGTGGCGCACTTCGGTGCGCGTTCATTTTTGTCTGGCCGAGTGAATTTTTGCCTGGCAGAGTTTTGAACGCTTTCTGGACTAGCAGACGAAAAAAAAAAATATGAATCAATGCTCGCTCGCCGCCATCACTGTGGGGACTGGACTGATTGCAGCACGTTCGTTTCAGTGTGACCTCTCCAGAATGTATTGTCTAGCTGGTGTAGGATACCGAGCAGTACGCGTATGGTCCTCTGTGGGCCAAGCCTCTCACGTTTTCTTCGATATTCCTTTGGTAGCCACATTAAGTGCCCAAGTAGGCATAAGATTGAGGCCAACATGCGTTCCTTTGCATTTTTTCATGTCGGTGCCCCGGCCTACCCCCCCCCCCCCCCCCCCCACCTCCCAAGAAAATAAAGTCCTGCTTGTGGCGCAGCGAATTGTCGCATGGTGAAAGTTCGATTTTGTAACTTCTTTAGAGGAATTAATGGGCCATGGGACGCTTCAATTGACGTATACTTTAGTTGACGTATACGTATTGCGATATCGATTATATGTACACTCCAGGCGCACTGCTGCCGTCGCCTTCATGTCCCGTATAAAGTCCAAGGGCGATAACATCATGACAGCGCGCCGCATGCTCTGTGCGAGTGAGAGCATAGGATGGGGGGGGGGGGGGGGCATGGGTGAGCCCATGACGGTGGCTCACTCTTGTGTGCACAAGGAAGAAAATCGGGGAGGAAGGCGCGCCGACTTCCGTCCAGTGTGATACATCAGAGGAGTGGAGGGAGGATGGTGGACCCTTGGGGTTCTGTGATCTGTGAATCTGTGAATGCGAAACATGTTTATTTGCCTTGTTTGACGCATTACATACTGTGAATTTTTCTTGGATACGTAGATTTATTGGAGACATACGTATCTGGTTGCGAGGTTTTGTGTGTCCGTGCACTGAACTTTTTATGCCGTTTATCACAATGTATCTTCCCATTTGTACATTCCATTGTATCTTCGCATTTATAATGTACGAGGGCGAGTCAAATGAAAGTGAGCCAACATACCCCTCGCAATAATGCCTCGGTTCATTATCTGGGAGGTATACGCATAGCACACAGGCACACATGCATTTCTCATTCACAAAAGTGACACGCAGGTGTGAGGATAAATGTTCTTTAATGCTCTCATACACTGGGTTGAACATAGTTGCGTGACATGATGGACGCTCCAAATGTTGAACAGCGTGGTGTCGTGAGGTTTTAGACAACTGAAGGTGTTTCGCAAAAAGAAATCAGTCGCCGTATGGCTACCGTGTACGTTGAACATTGTGTTTCATCAGCCTATGTGAAGCTTTCGAACGAACGGTTCAAAGAAGGACGTGAAAGTTGCAAAGACGGTCCGATACCGGGGAAAAGCCTCCATGCAATCACCCCCAACACAATTGCAAAGGTTGGTGAGCAGATTAGACGAGAACGGAGGATAAGCATCGATGAACTGGCGGAGCGCGTGAACATCAGACCCGGTTCGGTTCAGACCATTATTCATGAACATCTCGTTTATCCGCTCTTGTGTCCGTAATGGATGCCCAAGATATTTTACCGCCGCCAGAAGACGGAGAGGTTCCTAGCAGCCTTGACTCATATGATCCGGCATCACAATGAGGGTGACGACTCCTTGCCTGCAATTGTGACCGGGCACGAATGATGGTGCCAGTACAACGAGCCTGAAACACGACGGCAAAGCGTACAGTGGAGACATTCGAATTGACCACTCCCAAGGAAAGCACTACCCGTCATTTTCGCCGGAAAGGTGTTGACTTCTTTTTTTCATTCGTCAGGGGCAATTACTGATCTGATTTGCTAAAGCTCGAGAGACTATCAATCGTTTCCGGTATTGTGAAACGTTGGATCGGCTGCGTGTCGCAATTAAGAACACACGACGTCAAAAATTGACGAATGGGTTCATCTTGCTCCGCGACAGTGCCCGTGCCCACGTCGATGATGTGTTTAATACAAAACTGGCAAAGTTCAAGAGGGAAACGCTTACACATTCGGCATACAGCCAAGGCCTGTCGCCTCGCGACTTCGTCATTTTGGGGCAATTGAATAAACAGCTCAAGGGAACCAGATTCGTGTAGGACGATGACGTGAAAGAGTTTTCCCTGTGTTAACAAAGACTGTGTAATGCACATGCATCAATAATTTCGCAATTTTATGCCGTTCTCTTTAAAACTTGTGTTTTTGTGTACCTGCATTCCTCGCATGCCATTATTTTCTCTCACACGTATTTAGGCGCTTCTTCTGTGCCTCACCCCTTATGTAACACCTTCCATTGGGGTCCCTTATTCAATAAATAAAATGAAACTAAATGTCAGCGTAAACACACACACGCAGGAGTAAACTTTGCCTACACCATTGGCAGTTGGCCTGTGTCGCATAGCGAAGCAAAGGTCACAAAACATTGCCAAGGGAGAACAAGTCGGTTAACTAAGCAGTAGACTTATCCTAACCCAGACGTACTGATGAGTATGAGTGAGCCCGAACGAGTCCAAGTGGGCGAAAGTTATTCTGTGAGTGAGCGTAGCATAGCCCGAACACAGGGCGCATGCCCCCCCGCCCTCCTCCAAATTTTTGTGTACCGAAATACCAAGTGCCCAACCCCAAGAACACAACTCTTCGCCGGTGTCAAAAGGGATTTTATCGAATCTTTGGGCCCGATTAAATAAATGACGGCTCGTTATTGCGGCCGTAAGGGGGGAGCATGTGTGCAAAAAATCTGAGCACCACTGCCCATCCTGGTTATCGTCACCAATCAGCTCTATTGGCTCCGCTGCTCACGTATCTGCCAAGCGTGAAAGTGTGAATCAAGCAGGTGAGCGCAAGCAACTCCACGAGAGTGAATGAGTCTCGGCCACTAATTTCGTGGGTCTGATTGATTCAACGTTGCGAGTGAATACGCGTAAGCTTGAGCCCGAGTGAGCCAGCAGGAAACTTAATCAGGTAAGCGAGTCCGAGCGAGTCCATGTGAGCCCAATTTTGGCGCGTCTGTGTGAGCCCTAAGTTAAATGTGCATGGTATTAGTCAGTCTGAGTGAGTTTCGATTATTTTGCTCATTTATAGTCATCGGATAGTGTCCCATGGAGAAATATCCCATGGTTACTGATCCAACATGATCCAGCATCAATGGTCAATTCATGATCCAACATCAAGTATATTGAAGGAGGAATGAGTAAACTGTAAAGCATCAAAAAACACTAAAACTGCGTTTTTGTCGAATGTTCGAGGATCAAAAAGAAATGGCAGAATTTTGAATGCTTTTTAATGGTTCATTATAGCATTATCTTAAAAATGTATAACATATATGATTATGCGTAGATACGACAGATATATGGATGTGCAGCTAGACACGATACCATAAATTTAATACAGTGGGTAAACAATAAAGAAGAGGGAAAGAAAGCAAGAACGGAACTCCAAAGCTACGTTGTTAGAGTTCAGGGAGGACGGGGACAAGTGGTCAATTTTTGGTGCGACGCGAACATCTTACAGGAGCCGCGCGCTCAGCACTCCATGCGGGGCATGCCTGCACAATCGAACGCGTAGGCAAAGACAGGCAAAGGCATGGAAATGGCGTTGCACGACGCCCGCGATTTGAAAGTCTCGCTGACGTCATCGTATTCGCGAGGTTGAAGTGGAACCGCCGTTTGCGAGCAGCACGTGTGTCCGAAGCGCAGAAAGAAAAGCCTCGAGAGGTCTACGCTCGAGTTGAATTCGGAGTCGCGATTCGCGGCCGCCCACAGCGCCACCTGGAGAGCCCAGTGGCGACCGATGATGTGGTCCCAGCTAAGTCCAGGCGGGAACATTCTGAGGCGGATAAGGACGTAGTGTGCGATGCAGGGAGCATAGTCAGACGACGAAGTCCAATTCTTGGACAGCGCCATTCGGAAACTGAGCGCGGCGAGTTGGTACGCAAGCGTGCCGTAGTTGACGGCTGCCTCGGTGGAGCCGGCATGGTAGAAGTCCGGCACGAGAAGGCGCAGCGGTGCTTCAGCATCGTCCCAACGCATGGCAGTCGCATCCAGACTGATCAGCGGCTCGCACGTCGCACCGTTGCGGCTTCGTTGGCGGGAGAAGAGGATAGTGTTCGAGACGAAGTCCGTTCTGAGCTTCGAGGGCACGGAAGCATCCTGGGCCGGTGGTTCCGGTAGCCCTCCCTCGGATCGGCGAATCACTGTTCAGTAAAGCGGAACATGGGACAAGGCGGTTTACAATAATGTTTGAGATTGAGTAGGAATATATTGCATTCATAGCACCTTGCAGACTTGAACACAGCGAAAAGGCACAGTACCCAAGACTGTCGTCTTGTCGTTAGTGTGCCTTTATAAGAAAAATGAATGACTAGTGTGTTCGATAAATGCCCCCGAAAAATGCGAAAGCCAAAATCAAGCTGAAGATTACGGAGTATATAATCTGTATAGTAAACTGCTTTCACGAACCCTCTTGAGGTTTACGTAGTTTAGCTTAGTTTCGCGCATTACTCACTGCTTCTGAAGCATGCTGGCGCAACGACGAGTTCGTGTTTCAAAGGGATGCGCCAGAAAACCTTGTTCGTGTCTTTGGCGACCGCTACCACGTCCTTCACAATCTGTGCGACGTCGTCCGCGACTCCGGGTCTCAGGACGTTCGCGGAGAGCCACGACCCGTAGCCGTCCCCGAACAGCAGCTCCAAGGCGCGGACGCATGCTTCGCGCTTGATGCGCCTCTCCTGGTCGTCACCTCCAGACACGACACGGCGCTGGACTTCGCTCTCCAAGACCAAGAACTTGGCCAGGGGCACGAGCGTCAGGTACACAGATACGACCCGCAGGTCGGCGTTTGCGAGTTCTTCTAAAACACCCCGAACGCCAGCCTGGTCTTGCACAATCGCGCTCAAAGGCGCTGGCCTGCCGGCCATGTTCGCGTAATCTGCGAAAACTCGCGACCAGTTGGTCTTCGGGGTGTCCAGATCACGCAGAGCGACCACCGTGGTCTCGGACGCCGAGCGCAGCTGGGACGTCCGTTGAGCCACGATGTCATCGATGTGTTCAATGTCCGGGACGCGATCGCGCGTCACGATGTCGCCGAGGGCTTGGATGGCGCGTACGACGAGGAACTTGCGAGAGTGGGGTTCAAGGTGTCGAGCGATGGCCGTGCCCGCTGCGATGTACGCACCAGTCAAGGACGAGACGTTGCCGTCATCTTTCCAGCGCACGTCGACGACGGACTCCATGGCGTATTGGAGCACGCTGCCGACGGCGAGGGTGAAGAGGCTGTCAAAGCTCGCCACTGCAGTCCAGACGTGGGCGTCGATGCCGGAGGCGCTCCAGACCTCGCCGATGTCCGCGGCTGCTCGGTCGAAGAACTTGATGCAGGACCTGCGCAGCCGCAGTGACGTTAATCAAACTGAGTGCCGAATCCGGGGTATATTTGACCGTGCTCGAATCTCACAGTGCACGATGCACGTGGCATGCAGTGGAAAGGTGCTTTTAGGTACCAATGCTTTTATACTGAGCCGACGACATTTACAGGCCAAATGGCTTCAAAGGGGGAGATGGCGCTTGGCCGTCTCCACAATTACCATCTCCTGGAATCAGCGCTTTCCCCAATAATTTTATTTAGCAACTTTTCTGCTTATTAGCATTAAGGCACATGATTTATAATCATGAAATCAGTATGATCCAAGTGCCCGTTACATACCAAGTGCCCGTTACAGGCAGCAAGATTCTGGTCATTTAGGTGTAATTATTGAGGACATATACTACATGATATATCACGATGTATAGTCAGGTAAATAGCAACACATAGGTTAAATTTTCAATAACTTTTGGGTTTTTGCGTGCCAAAACCACAATCCGATTGTGACGCAGGCCGCAGTGGGGGTTTCCGGTTTAAATTTGAACAGCTGGGGTTATCTAACGCGTGCAGGGTGAACGAGTGCTTGCATTCCACCTCTAGTGGAATGCCGCCGTCGTGTCACAAAGTACGCTTGCATACCGCACTGTTATCCAAGTTACACTGCAGGCGGAAGGATTCCTTGGGAAAAACCATAGAAATGAGAATACATTCCGTGCAACATTCCAGAACCGAACTCTGGCGCATACCAAGTGCTCCAAGCTAACATGAAAGAAATTTATTGATGACCGGCCCAGTGCCACCTACAGAGAGACCCAAGTTGGGTCGACGGTTGGTTTCGAACCTGCTTCCTTCAGGAAAAAAAGAATGTTATTCTTGTGATTGATGGTATATAAATGTCCTGCCCATTGGCTAGCTTCACTTCTCCAATTGCTTCTTCAACACTGAGTGACTCCTAATCATCGAGTATTGCTGGTCAATAATAAATTAAATACTGAATTACACATTTTGAATTGTCGCGAAAGTAATGTTCACATCAAGTAAGAAATTTAGATGTAGGGACGGCAGTTCCACTATCCGCTTTCAAAGGTTCTGCCTTGTGCAGAAAATTCTTAAATCCAGAGGTATGCTTGATGCAAAAAATATACGTATGAAATCCATCTTCTGAGGATTAAAATGCATTTTCGTAGATTACATTGTTCCGCAGATTGTGAGGATATGGCTGACATTTGTTGAAATCATCGAACGACGACGTTCAAGGGCAGCCGTTATATAGGCTAATATGGAAATAGTATTTCGCACTGTCTTGGATTGGATTTCTAACAGCGAAGGACGATGAGCACGTACCCTCAAAACGCAAATGTCATGGAAGTGCTATGTCCGAAAAAGGAGAAATTTCTGCGCAGCCCTCGACTCTAAAGATGTAGTAGCTACTTCCCCGCACGTCCACGAGATTGTTTGCCTAAACTTCAGAGTTTGTGCCATAAGCTTCGGCGCCTTTGTGTCAGCGGTGAAAGAGCCAACAAAAGTTATTCGCTTTAAAATAGTCTTACCTTGAGAAGAGGCATAGCAGAGTCAGAAATCATGCAGGGACGGAAAACGGGCGACGACGCGGCCTTGAATCTTCCGCAACAGCTCACCGATGCGTCATGAAAACGAACTGCTTTCGCTCTGGCCTAGCCGACTATTTATTGCCAAAAAAAAAGACTACATTGTCGTCTAAAGAAGTCAAAGAGCAAGTTTCGATGACTTCTTGGACCCGTCGTGCTTTCTTAGTGGCTTTTGCATTGCGGTGCTATGCACGAGGTCGCGGCACGAAATCCCAGCTGCGTCGGCCGCGTTTCAATGGAGGCGAATTGCAAGAACGCCATAGCGCTTTGCGTTGGGTGCAAAAACAGTGCATTGGTGCGAAGAACCCCGGGCGGTTGAAATCAATCCCGAGTCCTCCTCTACGGCGTGCCTCATAATGAGATCGTGATTTTGGCACGTAGAACCCCAGAATTTTTTTCAGAATAACTTTCAGTGGGCTGCAATACTCGCGTATACAAAAAATGCTTTGTAATCCAAGACGTCACAATGACATTAGACTGGCACTGGGGTTTCTGCGCGAACTAAAACGGAAAAGTACGTTTGGCCTTGGTATCCTGTTCTAGTAACCAACGTGCTACTGCTAAATCAACGAAAATAAAGTTTTGAATGATGCGTTCGCGAGCTTAAAATGACTCAGTGTTTCTCTTCAGCGTCCTTTTAACAGTGAACGACCCAGTACAAGTCTCTGCTGTGTCAACCACTGAGACAAATATAGATATGGCAAGACGAATCGAGTGTCAGTGCCCTACGAACAGTAAAACAGCAATCTGTTTATACCTGTACACCACGGACAAGGGTAGCGTCGCGCTGTCGGGTGCCGCGGCGCCAAGTCCGACAGTATACCAGAGAGTGGCGTTCACGGCATCGACGTAGGCGATACGCTGGGCTTCCATGTAACTGGCGTGGCGGTTCGCGCGGCCCCACTGACCACAGGAGAAGCCGTAGAAATCTTTGCACGGATCCACGGAAGCGTCGATGGACGACTTGAGCTCGAGTACGGCCTTCTCGCACTCCACGGTTACGCAGGCGTTGCCCAGGTTCTCGACCCAGAAGGATACCTGAGCAAAGTGGCAGAACGTTGGAGGAGGTCGCGGACACGACTGCGATTCCAGCCGACCGAATGGCGGAGGAGCGGGTCGGAGGAGGAGGATTGACTATGTTACTGCAAAGCGAACTTGGACAGAGGCCAGTCATGTTCTGAAACGAGACTATGAGCAAACGATTGACCACTAGCCACATCGGAGAATGATTAGTGAAAAAAATTAAATTATAGGGTTTTACGTGCCAAAACACTTTCTGATCATGAGACACGCCGTAGTGGAGGTCTCCGGAAATTTCGACCACCTGGGGCTCCTTAACGTGAACCTAAATGTAAATACACGGGTGTTTTCGCATTTCGCCCCCATCGGAATGCGGCCGCCGTGGCCGGGATTCGATCCCACGACCACGTGCTCAGCAGCCCAACACCATAGTCACTGAGCCATCACGGCGGGTAGAATGAATATGTTAAGTCGACTGACGGCTTAGCGGTGTGGACCACTTTCACCGGAAACAGTTTCCTACCTCCCCACTACATAATCGTGCTCTCATATTTTTCACAAAGCCAAAATAATGCTACTATACTCGCGGGCAGCTTTCTGTGGCAATGAAGGGAAAGCTACGGAGGCAAAGCGCGCACAAGTGAGAGCGCTTCTGAAAAGAGTCCCGTGTCTTCATGCACGTTAGTTTAAGCTGGGCAAGATAAAACAAACACCTTATTGGCAACAGTTAAATAATATAAAACACATAACCTAATGTAAAAGTTTGCTTATTTTGCGGCTTTTCGCTTCCGCGTCTGGGCAAACGCAAAAGCGTCGCACGTGAAGCTGCCTCGAATCAGCGTCTGTTCCGAGCAACCAAAAGCACAGTCAAATGCTGGCAGACTACTTGGCGCGGTAACACTTGGGCAGCCACGCGCCCGTAGCTTTCCCTTCATTGCGACAGAAACTTGCCTGCAAGTACAGTAATGTATTTTGTCTGGGTATTTCAGCTGCAGTGTTGGTTTTAAACGTGTCCTAAGGCCCTAAAACGACCAGTCGAACACACCATTAAGGAACCAAAGGCTCGACGTAGTCAATTTCGACGCCTTTCTCGCACAAATGTGGCCCACGTAGCAATATGTGACGTCACGCAGGCGTACCCGCACAATGGTTCCAGCGAAAAGTTCCGTAAGGTGAAACTTGTCGCTCCATTTTCTCTCCAAATAAAGCACACATTTCCCGCCGAATGAATTAGAATAGTTTTGAATGTTTATAACGTCTAAACTGATGCAGTGTTGTGCCTTAGTGCCTCGTCAAAGTCACCCTAAGAATAACCCGACTGGTGACATCTTCGACGTCTTACGCACTCTCCACTAGGTAGCCCTGGTGTTGCATGGGGGGTTAAAATCGATCGATAGATTGTTGATCAACCGATTCCTTGTCACCTGCTATGTCATTCATTGACCGAACAAGCTGATCGTGTTCGTTAGTTGCATTTGCCAACGCTGCATGAAACTGGCTGCTTTTGGAGCGTCTTTTTCACAAGAATTTCGGATTCACATTTATTCTTGCCTAATCTGAGAAACTTTTGACAAGAACACAACATAAGCACGGCAAAGCGAAATTCATAGAATGAAAGTGCGGCTGAAACATCGGTGTTGATCAGTGTTGTATGGAAGAAGGCGCGATCAAATGGAGGATGTGCTTGCCGATATGCAAGTGCGTCGGCATAAGCTAGGAACTGTTTTTTCTTTTTAATATAAAATAAAAGAACAAGACTTTATCATCTTACAATGGTGACAGCTGTTCTCTTTGAAATAGCTTAAATAACGAACATAGGAACATGAATCCAAGAGACAATGCAACTTCCTATGCTCTCTTCAGCTTCACTGCCAGTTATTTCGTGTGGTTGCAACTAAGAAAAATAGAGCATTTGTGCTCTGGTTCTTGCACAATAAGATACGTCTCAACTACACAAAAGTAAGGACGAAGATAGCTAAGACTAAACGAAGTCCGAATGTATATCTGAGATAACGAGGATCATTTAGATATAAAATGTGGCGGTATACACTGTACACTGTACACTGTATACACTGAGAACATAAAAGCACCTGAATAAACCACGTCACGCGAGTTTACCTCGACAGTGGACAACTGCTGCTTAAACGCACTTAACTTGCGGGCCCACCATGCACCAGAACGATTGCCATTTAACTGAATCGCAGTCGGCTGAATAACAGTGGAGGGCGCCCGGTCGGAGCATGGACGAACTAAGCACGCTCGGAGAGTATTCGATGCGAGTTGCGAATGCGTGCTATCGACTTGGAAAATGAGGGTTGCCCAATAACTGTTGCGGCTGTATACCTTCTTCTCGTGGAAATTTCTGGTTCCGTCAGGAAGCAGCTGCATCAGCAGGAACATCATAACGACGAAGACGGTGCACGACACGGCTACAGCTGCGCACACCGCCAGGCGGCTGACCTTCGACAGGCGGGTGTCATCGGGTGTCACGCTGCCTACCGACGCTGAGTGTTTGGTCGAGTTGCCTGCGAAAGGCGAATGGGACGCGACAAATGAGGAGCCCGACCGCAGCAGCCGCGAAAGGTGGTTACACCTCCCTAGGCCTACCGTCCAACATACTCGGCATTCGAAAGTACCGCTGACCCAACGTTACTAGACTAGCAAAGTTGCGCTGACCCGACAAAAAGCTTTTTTTTTTTTTGTTCTGGAACCTCTCCTGCCATCAGGAGAGTACGGTCCAAATTGGACTTTTTCCCGCCACTGTAGCAGCTTTGAAAATGGCGGAATGAGAACTCCGCCATAGCGCGAGCGCATGTTGCAGCGATCATAGAATTACGTTAATTTATTGGTACTTACATAAGCATACATGTGTATTTATGCATTTCTTTGTGTCTGCGATGGTTGAAGGATTTCGATATCACGAATAAAGCTAGGAATAAAGCACGACAGTTGGACATTGCCGCGCTCCCTGCCAAATATTTCAAATACTATAGATTGTGGTTTTATAGTCATCTGGAAGCCAAAATAGCATAAGCTATAAATGTGGAGAAATATGGGAGAGAAAACACGCTCCGGAGGTCAGGAGGTTATGGGATGGCCATGCCTACCAATTCTCCAGAATTTCTCATTTACGATTATGTGTTCGTCCTGCGATTTTACGAATGTTGCGCCAAGTCCCAGGTTGAAGAGAAGAAACATGGCGCTGAATGTCTTCACTGCACTTACTTCCAGATTATGACAAAAAGTAGCAGTTTCGCCCGAAAAGTAAAGTATCTGTTGCCATAGCAAATTAGTCGCCAGCTATACGAAGTAAGGATAGTAGTCTTATCGGCCGTGTAAATTTGTAAACATAAGCATACGAACTAAATGCTGTCACGCGCGCACAAGCAGTCATGAACACACCTCACTCGATGACCGCGGGAACTCGCTGTCGAAACGCGGCGGCAGCAGCGAGCGAAGTTACATTCGGGCTGTCTACCCCGAGAACACACAACACGCACAAAGCTACGAGCCTCCGACACCCCTAGACTCTGCCCCCAACGCAGGTCGCTCTCAACGTACGGCGACGTGACCGTGCGCAGCCGCCCCATGTGCAGCTGCAGCCGGAGTAGAACACTGCCCCCTTCCCTCACCTACTACGGTGCCTTGAAACGTTGGGTGCCTCTTAAACTCTTTCCCGCGGGCGAGATTAAGCTGCCGATCGTCGGCTCCCCTTGCACGCTTTCAGTCGCACATACAGCGTAGGGCGCGCGACGACAGTGATATTGCCCATGGACTTGATGCGGAGCCTCACGGCAACGGCGACGCCGACGGCAGAAAGGCGCTTGGAGTGTCTGTATATTTACAATCGCAATAAAAATTGACGGTCACTTAAGTATCCTTACGCTATTTGAATGCGAAAGCATCATGACTTCTCTATTAATTAGTTGCGTCCATGATACGTGACGTCATGCATTGTCACGTGTCCACAACTCCACTTTAATTCACCTTTATCCACCTTGCTCTAATCTGCGCTAACCTTAATCGCCTGCAGTTCACCTTTATTCACAATATATCACATTATTTCACGTACTCCACCTTAAATTACCTTACTCTTCCCTGGTCTAACTTTAATTCGGTGTTACTACTGAGGCCACACAAGACGCTGATGACATCGCTGACGATATTTTTTATCAGCACTCGTTGCGGACAACGCCGGGTTTTCCGCCGCATGGGACGTATAATGCTTTCGCCTTAATAAACGCGGCGGTTTATTTCCTGATTGTCTGATTATGGAGGCTCGCCGCACAGTGGACGACTGCGGATTATTTTTAACGGGTGGCGTCATTTAACGCGTACCTATACTTCGTACGCGATCGTTTTTTGAATTTTGCGTCCACGTAAGTGTAAGGAAAACACCTGGCTCCCTGAAGGTGAAGGGTGAAGGCGAAACAATCACAGGCTTGAGGTTGTTATCAACTAAAATCGTTATTTACCTGTCTTCTCTGGCATCGTTGCAACATTACCCGTCGACTGTTAAAACGCGCTGCACTGATACGTGGGCGATACCCCATTTTCGTACGAATCACAAATATCAGTCCCTGGCTCTCAATGTTCCCCTAACACTTAATAAGCTCCAAAATACTGCTGGATATAGTAGAAGGCAGCTTCGAACATATGTTGTGCAATTGTAACTAAATAAAAGGTCCAGCGTATTGTGAGTGACCTTTCGGCTTGATACCGTGTTTCTGGCCTATTGTGCATTGTTTATGTACAGAGTGTTTGCGATTGCTTATGTATCGTGTTGTAAGGCATATCGTTTTTTTTTATTTCGTGTTTTCAAGCCTACTGATTGCGTACAGTGCACTTGAAATTGTTATTTGAGAATGACCTTCAACTTTCTGTCTTTTCGTTACCTGTTCTCAACTTTGTTTCTTTCTTTCAATACTTAATTTGCTGATCTTTGGCGTATGTCGTAAAACTGATTTCCTAAACTGAAATTATGTTTGATTCCATTGCTTGCGATTATACCTGTTTTTTTTAAGCGTCTCTTCCGCTATGCCTTGTAAGGGCGTCCTGCGCCTTTTGTCAAGCTGCTCTGGTAGCTTTTAACCAGGAAGCCGTCCAGATGCTTCTGGGAAATAAATTGAATTGAATTGAATTGAATTGAAGCGTGAACGTTTACTCACTAGCCGTTTCCGACTTCGGCGTCCTTCGCAACTGCCCCGATCTTCGTTGCCTCGACAGCCACGAATTGTCCGGGCTGCCAATGTCCATCAGGACGCACTTTCTCGACGAGGAATCTCTTCTGCCACCCGACTTGTTTTCAGCATCTGCGGTTTTGCGCTTGAATGGCCATCGCTCGTTCGTCGAGACGCATTTGGGGCTGCCCGGCGCTAGGCCAGGGCTCTTAAGGTTACCAAATGGCCCGGTACTCGACTCCGCGGCCGCTGTCCCCTTTCTGTCAGCCCCACGGCGACCTTTCCTGTCGTCCATCGTTCCTGCGAAAGGCTTCTTCTCCGGAGACAACGCACCGGCGTCATTCGATGGCATGTTAAGAACCCACCACCCTCGGAGGGGAGTGCTCAACGCGGAGTCGCAGCTTTTGTTGTTGGCTGATGTCGCGGCTGAGCTTGCAGCACTAGTGCGCCGAGTACCTCTGAGCGGTGTGTGGCCCTGCAAGTCGGGATCTCTGCTGGACGGTGGCTCAGCGTCGTTCCAGTAACTGGTCTGCGGCGGCAGATCTGATGGCACGTACACGTCATAGTCCGGGGGAGGTCTCATGGGCGACTTGGTAGCGAGGCCCGATGCTCCGCTGTGAGGCAGTCGCTCCGGCAATACGTTCAACTCGATGTCGAGAGCCCTGTCGATCAGCGTCGCCGTGAGACTCTCAGGCCCGGAGCCCCGCTGTTCTCCGGGTATCGTGTCAGCTTCGTAGTCGCGAAGCTTATCTACCAGTGACGTCGCTACGACACTCCCGAAGCCGATTTGCGCCGATCCGTCTGACGGTATGTGAGCCTCGGCGTCCCGAAGTCTGTTGGATGACGTCGGTGCGAGATCCCGAGCTCCCACCAGTGGCAGTTCTTCGAGAACCGTGTTATGCTCGGAACCGGGAATCCTGTTGATTGACGTAGCGCCAGGGCTACCGGAGCTGGTTTTCGCCGATTCGTCTGACGCAATGCTGGTCGACTTCGCGGCGAGGCTCCCGGATCTAGGGCGCGCTGATACTGCTCCTGGTTCTGCTTTGCCAGTCTCAGCAGCGTCCGTCACTTGAGCATGCTGCTGTTGTTTCGTTCGAGTAAAGGAATGGTGTGCGTGCTTTTTACCAGCATTCCTGGTCCAGCGGGCGTGATGCTTCCTCTTCTGTTGATTTTGCAGCGAGTCTTCTAGACTGGAATATCGCAGCTGCTTGTCTTCGGCCTGCTGTGCTGGTAACATGTCTGAAACGCTGAACTTCTTCTTCTTCTTCATTGCCCTCCTTGATGTCTTTAGGGTTCAAAGCAAACGGCTTCTGGAAGGTCAATCCCCTTCTTCAGCTTGGGCTGGGACTTCGCTTGATACTGCGTCGGCACTAGGTTGTTGCAAGGAACGTATGTGATGCCATCTTTAATTTTGTACGCGAAACAACGAAACTGTAACGTTACTTTCTCGGTGTTTTTTTTCAGAAACGACTAACAATAATAATAGCACCTCCTCTTCAAGAAATCTCTGAAACTCATGATAACGGTAATATTTAACTCCTTCAAGGTGATCATTCATTAATGAATGCGATTGTCGTTTGAGTATCTTCTCTTTATTCACAAAATTAATGTTTATCTTTCTTCTTTGTCTCCTACTACGAACCGATTCATGATTTATACCCCGTAGCGGGTTGAGACATAACACCAGGCACCAGCCAACCAACCAACCAATCTAGCAGAAGAGGACCGAAAGGGTAAGAGCGGCTGCAAGATCCCACGGACTCCCGAAATAGGGAGACCGCCCACCAATTTTTAGTGTCAGTAAATAAACGTTGTCCATATCATCATATCTCTGGTTCGTATATTGAAATTCCTCTTTGAAATGGTGCAACCTAATCTGAATAACTGGTCATGAATCGGGTAGTACGAAGGTTCAAGAAAATAAAAAATCTGGGCTAAAATAGATGTAAACAAGATTATTAATTGAAAATTGTGAAAACAAAAGCTAAATGCTACATATATGACGGCAATAATAACTATAACGAGAACAAAAGATTATGATTATAATTGAAGCGGGAAATGATAAAATTAGCCCATGCAAAACCTACCAGACTAAATAAGTTTTTCCAGCCTGACCAGATATTGCCGCGCCTGTGCTCCGATGAAGAGGACAACGCGAGTGTGCATGAGAGTTTTTGTCTAAGTTGTTGTCTAAGATTTAAAATACTTACCGTTCAAACATTTATAAGGCTCTATGAATCCCCACTAAGAAGATCCCAGTCCATCTTCATCAAACAACGAGTCCAATTTTTTGGAGTCAGATGGCCACGGTTTCACACGCCACAAGTCATTGTATCGCAATCGTTATTGAATCCGTTAGACGTAAATATATATGATATAATCACGGAAAACAGCATCCCAAAATCACTAGTTGTTGCTTATGATGACCTATACCCAAATAATCCAAAGCAGCTTCCCTCGCAAATTCTCAACGGCTTACTCCAGGATCCCTTGAATCAACTCCACACTAACGTAATTATAGCAACGGATGCTTCGCAGAGTGAAGAAAAGGCGGGAGTTGGAATTTTCTCATCATCATTGGACTGGTCTTTTTCTATTCGGCTTCCCGACTTCACTCCAATATACCCAGCGGAATTCCTAGCTGTTGTCCTAGCTTTACGAAAGCTACAATCTTCCAGGACAACGGCGGTAATAATCACAGATTCTTTGTCGCTGTGCACATCACTTACTGCTCCAGGCGAGTCAAACATATTGAATACTTTGTACTCACTGGCTCCAAGTCATTTGAGAAGTTTACGATTAATATGGGTACCTGGGCATAAAGGCATACTAATGAATGAGGTGGAAGACAGCTTGGCCAAGGCGGCCCAGTGCTTCCCCTTCTTCCAAGGATGGGTTTTATCACGTCCGTCAGGTTCACAAGATACATCCTTTTAACATCACAATCAAACCTTAAATCATCCTTGGAACTACGCCACTTACAATTCCCTTGGAACAGGAAGTTTTGCAAAACAAGACAAACGGAAGTTACATTAACGAGACTACGTTGTCGAGTCCCATCTCTAAATTTTTACATGCACCGATCTGGTCTGGCAATATCCCCATTGTGCCATTTTTGCAATGCATTAGAGACGATTGAGCACTACTTACTGGAATGCCGGCGTTTCTCCCCCATGAGGAAAATGACATTAGAAATTGCAGTGCGACAGCTTGGCCTGCCATTGAACACTCCGGTACTACTGTCTTTCGCAGCGTCTGTGCTTGGGCACTCACACAGGAATGTGTGCTTCGCCTTAGAAAAATTTATTATTGAATCAAACCGATTTCATTGATGACCGTATTATTCTGTTCATTCCTCCTCTATTGCCTTATTGATATATTATAGATAATTATTTTTTTTCCTCTACGTAGCATGACAATCTACTGAACCGTTTCGATTTTCCCTCGCCTAAATCCATGTAACAAAATTTTAGATTTTTACCTCCATTTTTTGAACACATAAGCAAAGTCTGCCCGACTCTTGGCCAATCCCCGCGAGTGGTTAAGCGCCAAACTCATCAAGGACATCATCATCATCATCTCAGTGAATACGAAGTCGTGGTTGCGCTCAGTATTAAAAAGGCAACATATAATTACAACCAGAAGATACTTCTATCTCTGCCACGTAAATCTATTTTGTAGTTAAAATGAATGTTATACTTCATCCCGATCTAATTTTACGTTTCAGTTTTTCTCTCTCCCCTTCCCCATAACATTTAACCTTTACCCGCCGGCTTCTTGGCCAATCCCCCGTTGTTAAAGTGCTTTTTCTTCACTGGATTTACGTTCCGGATACTGGCAAGTCCCTTTCGCACCATATAATCGAGCTAAAACAGCATTTGTAACGCCCGACAGACTATACGAATTCATGGTAATGTCTTTTGGCATGTGTAACGCTCCAGCCACTTTTAAACGGATGACGGATAACATTTTACGCGACCTCAAATGGAACACACGTATATGCTACCTCGATGACGTAGTTGTCTTTTCCGCTGATTTCCGAAGAAATCTCAGACGTCTTGAGCTCGTTCTGAAATTCATCACTAACGCGGGACTCCAAATAAACATTAAAAAATGTCGTTTAGGTGCTCGAAAGCTCACTATCCCTGGCCTTGTTGTATCGCGAGCCTCCATCCTTCCGGATCCAGCCAAGCTCCGCGCTGTCGCCGACTTTGCACAACCAAAGAAGTTAAAGGAGCTTCAAGGTTTCGTTGGTTTATGTTCCTATTTCCGACGTTTCACTCGAAATTTCGCCTCCATAAGTGCACCCCTGACAGCCCTTCAAAGTGGCGACAGAGAACTTTCCGCTTTGTCGCCCGCCTGCGATGACGCATTCAAGAAAGTAGGCCACCTGCTAACCTTGTCACCTATCCTCCGCCACTGCGATTCTGCAGCCCCCACCGAGGTCCACACCGATGCCAGCGGCGTCGGACTCGGCGCCGTACTCGCCCAACGAAAACCGGGGTTCGATGAATATGTCGTCGCCTACGCGAGTCGAACGCTGACGAAGGTGGAGGCTAATTACTCGGTTACAGAGAAAGACTGTTTAGTCATTATTTAGGCCCTTGGAAAATTCCGTCCTTGTTTGTGTGGTCACCCTTTCGATGTCGCTACTGACCATCACACCCTTTGTTGGCTGTCTATCTTTAAGGATCGATCTGACAGACTTGCTCGCTGGGCCCTTGAGCTACACGAGCTCGGCCACCGCGTCCTCTATCGTTCCGGTCGCAAACACACGGACGCTGACCCCCTTTCTCGCTCACCGGACTCCACTGACTGCACTTGCCCATCCGCCCTTGAGCCCACACTTAAATATCATGCACTGCGCAACATGCCGTCGGAGCAGTGCAAGGATCCCTGGATCGGCGCTCTCATCAGCATCCTTTTTGATCCATCCACCTCTTCCCCATCTCGCGCACTTCGCCACCAGGCTACCCATTTCTGCATTCGCGACAGCCTTCATTATCGTAGTACCTTTCTGATGATCGCAAGTGGCTTCTTGTGACACCCCGCCATCTGCGTGACCTCATATGCGACACTTTCCACACAGGCCCACAGTGCGTGGATGTCGGCCTCTTCAAGACCTACGCTCGACTACGCGTCCGATTTTATTGGTGCGGCATGTATAAGTACGTCCGAAAGTTCATTCGCTCCTGTGCTCTTTGCCAACGGCGAAAATTTCCTCCCGGACAAGTTCAGCCGTCACAATCCCTTCTCTGCCATCGTCGACCCTTTGGCCGGGTTGATATCGACATATACTGACCGCTATCCACCACTCCAGCAGACAACCGCTGGATTATTGTTGCAGTGATCACTTGACCCGCTATGCTGAAAAAGCCGCTGTGCCGACTACCACAACCCGCGGCGA
Source organism: Dermacentor andersoni (assembly GCF_023375885.2). Classification (NCBI taxonomy): domain Eukaryota; kingdom Metazoa; phylum Arthropoda; class Arachnida; order Ixodida; family Ixodidae; genus Dermacentor; species Dermacentor andersoni. The sequence goes on from NC_092822.1 coordinate 102,081,070, forward strand.
TCCATCGTTTCTGCTACGACATTTCGTTCTGCGTCACGGTGCCTTTCGATAGACTCCGATAGCAATAGACTCCGCGCCTTTCTTTCCGATACTTTAAAGCCACTGCTCGACGAATGCCGAATCGTCGACTCCACGAGTACAGCGTACCATCCGCAAACTAAGGACATGACCGAGCTCTTCAAGCGTACTCTTGGCGATATGCTCTCGATGTACTTCGCCTCTGATCATTCAAACTGGAACCAAGTTCTCCCTTTCGTGATGTATGCGTACCAAGTTCGTACCAAGAATTTACTGGATTTTACCCTTACGTTCTCCTATGCGGACGAGAACCATCTAATACGTTCGATACCATTCTTCCATATACACCTGACGCGTCCGAAAGCATTCCGCTATCTGAAACTGCCCGACATGCCGAGGAATGCCGCCAGCTTGTCGGCTCTTTTTCCACCGAGGACCAGTGGCAGCAGCAATCCCGTCAACCTGCCGACCGTTCTGCACAAACTTTTTCTCCTGGCTCTCTCGTATGGCTTAGGGTACCCGCTACCACACCCGACCTCTCCGCAAAACATGCCGCAATATACCTTGGAGCTTACCGCGTTCTGGAGCAAACGTCCTGCGTCAATTACATCGTCGAGGCCCTCAGGCCATCGACGGACCTACGCCATCGCTGCAACGAATTTGTCCACTTCTCTCGCATTAAGTCGCACTACGACCCAATAGTAGTCTCTTTACCTTAAGCCGCCAGGATGAGGATGGCGCCTTTTTCTGCGGAGGGCGATTGTAACGAAAAAGAGTAGCCTGTGCCTCAGCAACACCGAGCAACATCACCACCGGCATGAGCTCGTGGTTGCTCTCCTTGGCAGAATGCTTGTGTCTGCAGCCCGTTCGCCTGCGTTCATTGCTAATACATCTCTTTATATATATATATATATATATATATATTGTTGCGAAGCTCTTTGGGCCGTAGGCGTTCGCGACTGGAACGATAGAGCAGCGAGAGGTAGTACAGCCGATCGAGCACCAAAACAAGGTTCTTCTCTCTCGTCGGTCGTCGTTGTATCTCTCATACATAGCCATAGCCCCACTGCTCCTTATTTTACAGTACAGTTATCTCCCCCGCGGAAAAAGGAAGCCGTCCCGGCGACTTAAGGGTAAGACAACACAGGCAGATCATAGTAGGGCTTGAGACGCTGGACATTCACAATTTCGCGTTCTCGACGGCGATGATCCAAAGGTAGCTCGAGGGGTTCCACAATATAGTTGACTGGCGACGTTTGGTTAATCACGCGGTATGGGCCTTGGTACTTCAACGCGAGTTTCGATGACAGTCCAAGGGTAGGGGTTGGAACCCAAAGCCACACTAGCGAGCCAAGAGCACAGGATACAGGAGCATCGGAAGTTTCTCGATGGTGCTTCTGGCGTGTCTGGTGTTCTGACGTAAATGTACGGGAAAGCTTGCGACACTCTTCTGCATGTGCAGAATCTCCGGATAAGGTAGTGGTTTCCGTGGTGTCAGGGCGGTACGGAAGGATAGTATCCATTGTGGAAAAAGGTTCGCGCCCGTACAGGAGAAAGAAGGGCGAAAATTCCATGGTAGTCTGCGTGGCGGTGTTGTAAGCGTAGGTCAGAAAAGGTAGAACATGGTCCCATTTCTTTTGGTCGGATGCAATGTACATGGCCAGCATGGCACCAAAAGTGCGATTAAAGTGCTCGGTTATGCCATTAGTCTGCTGATGATACGCAGTAGTAGTGCAATGAATGAGGCAGCATTATTTGAGGAGAGCCTCGATGACGAAGGAGAGGAAGACGCGGCCCCTGTCACTGAGTAACTCCCTGGGAGCTCCATGGCGAAGGATGATGTGGCACAGGAGAAACCAGGTGACATCACGGGCAGAAGCGCTGGACAAAGGAGAAGTTTACTCATAGCGTTTAAGATGGTCGATGGCCGCGATTACCCAGCGATTGCCGTCTGATGTGGTTGGCAAAGGTCCATAAATGTCGATGCCTACTCGATCAAAAGCACGCGCTGGGCAAGGCAAAGGCTGCAATGGGGCGGTTGAACGACGAGGGGGATCTTTACGGTGCTGGCAAACGAGACAGTAGCGGACATAATGACGGATGAATCGATACATCCCCCGCCAGTAATAAGCGCGCGTATGTCTTGAGTACACCTGCATTCGCGCACTCGAGATCGTCGTGGAACGCTGCACAAATATCCGAACGCAGTTGCCGAGGGATGCCAAGCAACAATTTGCGGCCGTCCGGGAGGTAGTTACGACGGTACAAGAGCCCGTCGCGAATGGAGAAGTGATGTGCTTGGCGACGTAATGCGCGATTGATAGTGGGTGTCGATGGGGTGGACAGCATGGACACAATCCATGGGTCTTTCTTCTGCTCCAGAAGAATGTCCGTGGCAGCAAGGCAAGACTCGAACAATGAGGCCTTCAGAGAGCTAACCTCGTTTGTTAGTGGCGAACGAGACAAGGCATCCGCATCCGCGTGTTTTGGCCAGAAGGGTACAACACTCGAATGTCGTACTCCTGCAGTCGAAGGGCCCATCGAGCAAGACGACCGGATGGTTCATTTAAGGACGACAGCCAGCACGGCAAATGGTGATCAGTTATCCCGCCAAATGGGCGGCCATAGAGATACGGACGGAATTTGGTTATGGCCCAAATGATAGCCAGGCATTTTTTTTCTGTTACAGAATAGGTCGATTCAGGTTAGTGAGTGCACGACTGGGGAAGGCAACGACGTACTCATCGAAGCCAGCCTTTCTCTGAGCGAGAATAGCACCTAGGCCAACGCCACTGGCATCCGTGTGTATTTCAGTTGGAGCACTTGGGTCGAAATGGCGCAGGATTGGTGGTGACGTCAAGAGACGACGCAGCTGTGTGAATGCGCCATCGCAATCCGGTGACCAGCTCGAAAGGTTGTGGCCACAACAAAGAAGCTGCGTTAAAGGTGCTATTACGGTGGCGAAATTGCTAAGGAAACGGCGGAAGTATGACGCTAACCCAATGAAGCTGCGCAGTTCTTTCACGGCCGTTGGTCGCGGAAACTGGGCAGTAGCTTGTTGTTTCGCCGGATCAGGGAGTACACCTTCTTTCGACACGACATGGCCGAGAATCACCAGCGGCCGGGCAGCGAAGCGACAATTCTTCAAGTTAAGCTGGAGGCCAGCATCGGCGATGCACTTGAGGACGTGTTCAAGTCGAAGTAAGTGGGAAGGAAAGTCTGGTGAAAAGGTAACGATGTCGTCCAAATAACACAGGCATATCTGCCATTTGACGCCGCGCAAGATGTTGTCCATCATTCTTTCAAATGTGGCAGGCGCGTTACACAGGCCAAATGGCATCACGGTGAATTGAAACAAACCGTCAGATATGATGAAGGCCCTTTTTGGACGGTCTGACTCAGCCACTGGGACTTGCTAGTACCCGGATCATAAGTCTAAAGATGAGTAGAATTCGGCGCCTTAGAGGCAGTCTAGCGCGTCGTCAATACGGGGTAGCGGATAAACGTCCTTGCGGGTGATCTTATTGAGTGGCCGGTAATCCACGCAAAATCAAATTGTGCCATCTTTCTTTTTTACCAACACTACAGGAAAAGCCCAGGGACTGTGCGAGGGTTGTATGACGCCGCGCTGGAGCATGTCCCCAACTTGCTCAGCGATGACGCTACGCTCCGTGGCGGATACACGATACGGCCTGTGGCGTAAAGGGGCATACTTGCTGGTGTCGATGTGATGGACAACAGTGGAAGTACGGCCTAAGCGAGATTGGTGTCGGTCGAATGACGTGCGAAAGCGGTCTAGGAGATCGACGATATGGGCGTGCTGCGCTGGAGTGAGGTTGGGATCAACACACTGGGAAAATGTTGGGTTGCATGGCGGGGTGGGAGCAGAAACTTGAAGGGCCAGAGCATCAACTGGTGGACAGGCCGGGTCGTCAGACACATCGTAAAGGGAGCTTGGTTAGATTTCGTCGGCATAACCAAGACACTCATCGTGGAGAAGGCTAGCAGGGCAAGGAAACAGGTTCCATACATAAAGTGCGCTGGAACCTTGTCGAATGGCAAGAAGGGCAAAAGGAAGCAAGAAGGGATGATGCCGAGCAACAAGCTTAGACGGCGTGAAAACGGGTACAAGTGCGGCAGTGTATGGAGGAATCGCGTTGTCGGTGGTGAAGAACACACGACAGGAAGCGTCATCAGTATCTCCAAAAACGTTGGTGCCGAATGGCGACAGCGCGAGTTCAGCACGGGCACAAGCTATAACGGCCTGATGAGAGGACAGAAAGTCCAATCCTAAAATCATGGCATGGGAGCAGAGAAGCAAAACAACGAACTCAACATGGTATAAAGCGCCGCTTATAACAACACGTGCTGTACACTTCCCTAAGGGTTGAATCTAGTGGCGTAGCCAGCAATATCGTTCGGGGGTAGGGGAGTGGGGGGCACTTTGCAGCTCGGTCTCCTCGTTATAAAAACAGTCGAGAGATCAAATACAATAAACATTAATAATAACTGCCTTGCCATTGTCAAAGATGCTGGAAACCAATTCAAGAAGAGTATGTATTTTTTCATAAAAAAATATACTCGTATGTCTCAAAATTGTGCCCGAAATAACTGATATCCTTGCTTCCATGTTTTCCTTATATTTAATAAGTGAAGCAAATGTCACACGAACTTTAGAACTATATCGGTTTGAAACCAGCAAAGCAGTCCATGCCACTCATATGAAAAATCTAAGGGCTACAAGTTGAGGACAAATTCTTTAAGGAAAATTAGTCAGCCTCGTGGCATTTCTCTCATTTGCATTTCTCTCTCTCCCTCTCTCCCTATCTCTGTCATTCTAGAACCTCGTTTACATTTTTGTAGATATATAATGACCAGGGAAAATCACAATGATGCTGTCCTTTGTTAGAATGTATTGCGCCGGAGAAGTTGTTACCGGTCGTGTATTGCGAGTAATTGCTCCCAAATTATAGTCGGAACAGAGAGCACATATAAAAAGCAGGACTTCTGCAAAATATATGAGGGCGAGTCAAATGAAAGTGAGTGAATGCGAATACATGACATACGGGGTACTTTATTTTAAAGTATTCTCCATTAGCATTTGGACATTTTTCCCAATGACTAACGAGTCGCGTAATTTCCGAGTCATAAAACTCCTCGGGTTGCTGCTTCAAAAATCTGTATTTGACTCTACGTCATCGTCCGACACGAATCTGGTTCCCTTGAGCATTTTCAAATGCTCCCAATTGTGGAAATCGCAAAGCGACAGGTCTGGGCTGTATGGCGGATGTTGCAGCGTTTCCCGCTTGAATTTTGCCAGTTTTGTATCAACAACATGAGCGACGTGGGGACGGGTATTCTCGTGGAGAAAGATGACGCCATTCGTCAGTTTTCCCCGTCGTTTGTTTTTGATTACGACATGCAGCCGATCTGGCGTTTCACAAAATGAGAAACGATTGATAGTCTTTCCAGGTTTAGTAAATTCGATCAATAATGGCCCCTGACGATCGAAAAAAAGTCAACAACACCGTTCCGGGAGAAATGACCGCCTGTGCTTTCTTTGGGGCTGCTGAATTCAGATTTGTCCACTGTAACCTCTGTCTTCGTGTTTCAGGCTCGTAGTTGTGGCGCCATGATTCGTCCCCGGTCTTAATTGCAGTGAAAAAGTCGTCACCCTCATGGTGCAACCAGATTAGACGAGTCAGTAGCGAAGGCAGCGTCGAACTTCTCCGTCTTCTGGCGATGGTTCAAAGTCTTGGGCATCCATTGCGCACACACGAGCCGATAACCGAGGTGTTCATGAATTATGGTGCGACCCGAACCGTGACTGATGTTCACACGCCCTGCCAATTCATCGATGCTTATCCTCCGTTCTTGTCTAATCAGCCTTTGTAATTGTGTTGGGGGTGATTGCATGGTGGATTTGGCCTGGCCATGGATCGTCTTTGCAACTTTCACGTCGTTCTTTGAACCGTTTTCTCCAATGCTTCACAGTGGCCAATGAAATGCTATGTTCAGCGCACAGGGCGGCCGTACGGCGACTAATTTCTTTTTGGGAAACATCTTCACCTGTCAAAATTCTCACCACACCACGGTGTTCAACTTTTGGAGTGTCCATTATGTCATGCAACCATGTTCAACCCAGCGTATGAGAGCATTAAAGAACATTTATCCTCCCCCTGCATGTCACTTTTGTAAATGAGATGCCTACGTTCTACGCGCATGCCTCGCAAATAATGAGCCGAACTATTATTGCACGGAGTGGGTTGTCTCACTTTCATGTGACTCGCCTTCGTACATTAGAAATGCGAAGTTACAATGGAATATACAAATGAAGATACAGCTTGATAAAGAGCAGAAAGTGCCACTGGAAACAACGTTCACTGCGCATATACACAAACCTCGCAACAAATTATTGGAGTATACGTATACGTCTCCAATAAATCTACGTATCTAAGAAAAAGTCACTATATATGATGCATCAAACAAGGCAAATAAACATGTTGTGCAACCACACATTCACAGATCACAGCCCCTCCTCCCCTCCCTCCACTCCCCCGATGTATCGCGCGCTACGGAAGGCGGCGCGCTTCCTCAAAGGTTTTCTCCTTTGCCCACACAAGACTTATCCACCATCATCGGCTCACCCATGCCCCCCCCCCCCCCCCTTTCGCTTTCAGTCGCACATACAGCATGCGGAGCGCGGTCAAGACGTTATCGCCCTTGGACTTTATTTATATGGAACATGAGGGCGACGGCGACGGCAGGAATGCACCTGGAGTCTCCACAGAGCTGCTATCGCAATAATATAATAGGAGTATCCGGCAACTGAAGCGTCCCGTGGCCCATTACTTTCCGCAAAAGAAGTAACAAAATCAAACTTTCACCATGAAGCAATTCGCTCCGCCGCAACAATGTCTTTCTTTTTGGGGGGGGGGGGGGGGGGTTGGGGGGGGCGCCGAATTGAAATAACGCAAAGGAAAGCATGTTGGCTACAATCGTATGCCTACTTTGGGCACCTAGTGTGGCTACCAAAGGAATATCGAAGAAAACGTGAGGCACTTAGTCCACAGAGAACCATGCGCATACTGCTCGGTATCCTACCGGCCTGACAAAATTTTTCGGAGAGGTAGCCCCTAAGCGAACGCGTTGCAATCCGTCGAGTATCCGCAGTGCTGGCGGCGAGTGACAATGCATTTTTTCGTTTTCTCGTCTGCTTTGCGCGTCTTCTCGACGCACATCGAAGTGCGCCGTGCGGTGGTCGATGCAGCACAAGAAAAACGCATGCGCTCTGGCTGGATTAGCAGCCCGCGGGTAGCGAGGACAAAAAAAGTAAAGAAAGGAAAGAAAAGCTCAATGTGTCCTCGCGAAGAAAAGTCCAAGTAGAAAAATAAATAAGAACTTAGTTACCTTTGCTGGCTTTCGTGTCTTGACATAGATGCTTTGGAGCAGGCGAAAAAAAAAAGTAGATATTCTTTTCTGTGACATGACGGCACAAATGAACAACCACAACGGTTCGTCTCATCAGACCTCGCTTTGTACTTTGCCAACTTGTCTGATAGTGTGTTGATTTGGCTTGTCTCTTCGTATGGCCCGATGCACGACTTTAGAAAAGTCAACGCACCTTTGGCGTCAAATTTTTATAACAGTATTAAACCAACAACGTTCCGGAATTGAAAATCTAATGCACGACTTTGGAAATGTCAATGCACCTTTCGCATCAAAAGATTATGAGAACATTATGCCCATAATGTTTCAGAATTGAAATCCAAGCGCTCCGCAGATTCCGCCGCCTCCGCGAGATGCCGAGATGAGCCCGCTCGCCATCAAAACGCCCTTGAAACTTGGTGCTCGGTGGGGGGCCCTGCGTTGCGATATGTGACTCCCGATGCATATGTGCTGCCGCGAAATCCAGCCCGATTTCGCAATGTTCGCGCTAAAATGTCATTTCGAGCGTGCAAAGGACATTCTAGACAAAATCGAGCATGATTTCCGGCGCCGAGAGTTGTTTTGGTCGGCGGCCCATGACTGCACGAAAAAATTTCGGAGGGGTGGGCCGAAGCCCCATAAGCGCCCTCCACCCCGCCCCCCCCCCCCTCCCCTGGCTGCGCCCCTGGTTCAACCGGCGTAGCGCTTGCTGTACGTAATGAAATGGCCGAATGTGGCGTGGCGACTGTTCTAAGGGTAAGACGGAGCTGGTCCGAAATCACTGATATTACTGCTCCCGTGTCTACAAGAGCATGAACAGCGATGTCTTCTGCATTAGTTTCAAGGACGTTTGCAGGAAATAAATGAGGTCATGAGGAGTTCGTTGACATCGCAGTTCTTGCCTGCGGAACTGCGGTTCTTAGTTTTCATCTCGGATAGGTTCAGGGCGACGGATAAGCGGCGACAGAAAACGCCGACGTGGAGACGGAGACCGACGGGTATTGAAGTTTCGGGAAGCAGGAGGGGAGGCTTCGAAGGGCTGAGCGGCAGTAGCGGAACGGGACGGAGAGTCCCGTTCCGCTACTGCCGCTCAGCCCTTCGCGGGACACCCCGCCAGCATATGTCTGATTCCAATGATGCCATTACAATCATTGCAGTCCATCTGAATCTCCCTCTCTGGATATATTTTATTAATGGTGTACGGTGTAGGATATGAACCCGTTTGCAATAAGCGCAGCGAGACTGCCTGAGCCATCCGAAGGATACCATCCGCGCCGACGGCAAAGCCGTGCTACATGCCAAGGTAGGCCGCACGAATAACAGATAGGTCAGTTGTCATACGTGCGCCATGGATTGAGAACCGCGGGCGGAGGCTGATGGAAACATTGGCGAGGTGGGCGCACGGGCTGCTGTGGCGGCCAGTAGCTGCTTGGGGGGGGGCAGGAGAATATGTTGCAGCTGCTTGCGGAGGCGAGCGAAAGGCGC